>NC_140584.1:223075397-223676191 GCF_964204655.1 Triturus cristatus
ACTACTCTCTCTCTCTACTACTCACTCTCTACTACTCTCTACTACTCACTCTCTACTACTCTCTCTCTACTACTCTCTACTACTCTCTACTGCTCTCTACTACTCTACTACTCACTCTACTACTCACTCTCTACTATTCACTCTCTACTACTCTCTCTCTACTACTCTCTACTACTCACTCTACTACTCACTCTCTACTACTCTCTAAAGCTCTCTCACCAGCTACTCACTCTCTACTACTCTCTACTTCTCACTCTCTACTACTCACTCTCTACTTCTCTCTACTACTCACTCGACTACTGACTCTTCTGCTCACTCTCTACTACTCACTCTCTACTACTCTCTACTACTCACTCTCTACTACTCTCTACTCCTCACTCGCTACTACTCTCTCTCTACTATTCTCTACTACTCACTCTCTACTACACACTCTCTACTACTTGCTCTCTACTACTCGCGCTCTACTACTCTCTAGTACTCACTCTACTACTCACTTTCTACTACTCTCTACTACTCACTCTACTACTCACTCTCTACTACTCACTCTCTACTACTCCACTACTCTCTACTACTCACTCTCTACTACTCACTCTCTACTACTCTCTACTATTCTCTACTACTCTCTACTACTCTACTACTCTCTACTACTCTCTCTCTACTACTCACTCTCTACTACTCTCTACTAATCACTCTCTACTACTCTCTCTCTACTACTCTCTACTACTCTCTACTGCTCTCTACTACTCTACTACTCACTCTTCTACTCACTCTCTACTATTCACTCTCTACTACTCTCTCTCTACTACTCTCTACTATTCACTCTACCACTCACTAAAACTCTCTCTCTGCTACTCACTCTCTACTACTCTCTACTTCTCACTCTCTACTACTCACTCTCTACTTCTCTCTACTACGCACTCTACTACTGACTCTACTTCTCACTCTCTACTACTCTCTACTACTCTCTACTACTCACTCTCTAATACTCACTCTCTACTACTCACTCTACTACTCACTCTCTGCTACTCTCTCTACTATTCTCTACTACTCTCTACTACTCACTCTCTACTCTCTATTACTCGCTCTCTACCTCTCTTTACCTCTCTCTCTACTACTCTCTACCTCTACCTCTACCTCTCTACTTCTACACCTCTACTGCTACACCTCTACCTCTCTACCTCTCTCTACACGCACACATATGCACATATGTATATGCATATGCATTTATATGTATGTGTATATATATATACATACATATATAAACATATATATATAATCTGCATATCTATATAAATATAAATGCATGCATACATATACATATATGTATACATATGCATGTTATATACATGAAAGTTTGAAAATCACTAATACAAGCAAAGCTAAAAAGCCACCTAATTACAAACAGAATTGCTTTAACTTAAACGAGGGCGAGACCTATTGCATTTTCTATGCTTGTTTACTTTGGTTCCATCAAGAAGGCAATCAGATGTGTCACACATTTGCCGTCAATTCAGAATGGTAGCACTCTAGTTGCTCTTTAGATCACTGTAGTAAAGCTACTGCTCACCAGGGAAGTCTGCTGCTGGTATTCAAAGTGCATGTTTCAGTCTGCATGTCAGAAATTTTTATGAAATAGAAGAGGCTTTGAGAAGTCAAAATGTGCCCTAATTTTTCTTTCTGCAGCACTAATCATAATTTCTATGGCAAAATGAACCCCCTCATTTTGTTCCTTTGCAAATTAAATGTTTTACGTTTACCACTTTATTCCAATCAAGATGGCTTCAGGTGTACCATACTTTTGTCATAAGTAAGACTGTTAGCGCTCTAGTTGTTCTTTAAAACACTCTGGGATATTCTGTCATTGGGCCATACTTGGGCTACATCTGGGTGATATTTGTGCTACATTTGTGCTCTTTTGTCTCTGGTGGCCATCTTTGGAGACTTATTTGTTTTGAAGTTTCCTAATTTCCTCATTTACTACAGTCTCCTCAGTAGGATATACTTTCAGGTTTTTTACTTTCATTCCATCAAGAAGGCATTCAGATGTGTCACACATTTGCCATAAATTCGGAATGATAGCACTCTAGTTGCTTACTAGATTACTGAAGTATAGCTACTACTCACCAGAGAAGTCTGCTGCTGGTATTGAAAGTGCATGTTTCAGTCTGCATGTCAGAATTTTTTAATGAAACAGAAGAGGATTTGAGAAGTCACTCAAAATGTGCCCTAATGTTTCTGTTTTTCTGCACTAATCATAATTTCTGTGGCAAAATGAACCCCCTCATTGTGTTCCTTTTAAATCACTCTCTACTACTCACTCGCTACTAATCTCTACTACTCACTCTCTACTACTCACTCTCTATTACTCTCTACTACTCACTCTACTACTCTATACCACTCACTCTCTACTACTCATCTACTCACTCTCTACTACTCTCTCTCTACTACTCCCTCTCTACTACTCACTCTACTATTTTCTACTACTCACTCTCTACTACTCACTCTCCACTACTCACTCTCTACTACTCACTCTCTACTACTCACTCTCTACTACTCTACTACTCTCTACTACTCTCTCTACTACTCACTCTCTACTACTCACTCTCTACTACTCTCTACCACTCTCTCTACTACTCACTCTCTACTACTCTCTACTACTCACTCTACTACTCTCTACCACTCACTCTCGACTACTCTCTCTACTACTCTCTCTCTACTACTCACTCTCTACTACTCACTGTACTATTCTCTACTACTCACTTTCTACTACTCTAATACTCACTCTGCACTACTCGCTCTCTACTACTCTCTACTACTCACTCTCTACTACTCTCTCTACTACTCACTCTCTACTACTCTCTCTACTACTCGCTCTCTACTACTCTCTACTGCTCACTCTCTACTACACACTCTGTACTACTCACTCTCTACTACTCTCTACTACTCTTTCTACTACTCACTCTGTACTACTCTCTCTACTACTCACTCTCTACTACTCTCTACTACTCACTCTCTACTACTCCACTACTCCCTACTACTCTCTCTCTACTACTCACTCTCTACTACTCACTCTCTACTATTCTCTACTACTCACTCTCTACTACTCTCTCTACTACTCTCTACTACTCACTCTGCTATTCACTCTCAACTACTCACTCTCTACTACTCTCTACTGCTCACTCTCTACTACTCCCTGCAACTCACTCTACTACTCACTCTCTACTACTCTATGGTACTCACTCTCCACTACTCACTCTCTACTACTCTCAACTACTCACTCTCTACTACTCACTCTCTAATACTCACTCTCTGATACTCTCTACTAGTCACTCTACTACTCACTATCTACTACTCTTAACTACTCACTCTCTATTACCCACTCTCTTCTACTCTCTACTACTCACTCTCTACTACTCTCTACTACTTACTCTCTACTACTCACTCTACTACTCTCTCATACTCACTCTCTGCTACTCTCTCTACTACTCTCTACTCACTCTCTACTACTCACTCTCTACTCTCTACTCTCTATTACTCATCCTCTACTCTCTACCTCTCTCTCTTCTACTCTCTACCTCTCTACCTCTACCTCTCTACCTCTACCTCTCTACATCTACACAGCTACCTCTCTCTACCTCTCTCTACACACACACATATGCACATATATATATGCATATATATGCATATGCATTTATATATATGTATGTGTATATATATACATACATATATAAACATATATATAATCTGCATATCTATATAAATACAAATATAAATGCATGCATACATATACATATACATATATGCATGTTATGTACATGGAAGTTTGAAAAACACTAATAAAGCAAAACTAAAAAGCCACCTAATTACAAACAGAATTGCTTTAAAGTAAACGAAGGCGAGACCTATTGCGTTTTCAATGCTTGTTTACTTTGGTTCCACATGAAGGCATTCAGACATGTCACACATTTGCCATAAATTCTGAATGGTAGCACTCTAGTTCTACTTGGGCTACATCTGGGTGATATTTGTGCTACATTTGGGCTCTTTTGTCTCTGGTGGCCATCTTGGGAGACTTATTTGTTATGAAGTTTCCTAATTTCCTAATTTACTACAGTCTCCTCAGTAGGCATACTTTCAGTTTTTTACTTTGATTCCATAGAGAAGGCATTCAGATGTATCACACATTTGCCATAAATTCACAATGTTAGCACTCTAGTTGCTCATTAGATCACTGTAGCAAAGCTACTGCTCACCAGGGAAGTCTGCTGCTGGTATTCAAAGTGCATATTTAAGTCTGCATGTCAGAATTTTTTAATGAAATAGAAGAGAATTTGAGAAGTCACTCCAAATGTGCCCTAATTTTTCTTTTTTCGGCACTAATCATAATTTCGATGGCAAAATGAACCCCCTCATTTTGTACCTTTTAAAATTAAATGTTTTAAGATTTACCACTTTATTCCAATAAAGATGGCGTCGGTTGACGCGTGTACTCATAAACCTACCCCTGCCGCCGGACCTGGGATGGGTCCGGCGGCAGGGGTAGGTTTATGAGTTTACGCGTCAACCGACGCAGGACCCACGTTGGAGTCCTTTTGCCCGCCGGTCACTGCTGCAAGATTGCCTTGTTAGTAGCATAGGTTACTTCTAAGCACCTGTTAGGTATGTAGATTTTTCACAGACCTTTGTTGTAGATAGTCTGTATCTTTGATCCTGAGGAAGTGCCGTGACCATTTCTTGGCTACCTAGGCACGAAACATGTTGATCTTCTTGAGCGTAGGGCATACATAACTAGCTACATAACCACTAGTGGCTATACCCACCTCAATTTCTATTGGTTTTAATTAGGCTGTTCACCACTTTAATAAATATTCACCTGTGGACCAACAGTACCTATTTTAAATACTTTCACTACATCTACACACTCTAGGGCCCCTTACCCCCACAGCACCCTTCGGCAGGAACAAAAGATCCCCGCCAAAGAGCCCCATTATTGGGAGCCCGTCAGGAATTGCAGCGCCGACCTGATGAGGGGCAGGCTCAAATGATGAAGCATGACACCTAGCTTGCTGGGTGTGTGAGAGCCCTAGTTCTAACAAGGATTTCCCCCTCCCTGACACACGACAGTCCAACCCCCCTTTTTTCTTTCTTCGACTAGAGGAACTTTGTACCTTTTTTGCATTACTATTCAGATATGTCACACATTTGCCATAAATTCTGAATGGTAGCACTCTAGTTCCTCATTAGATCACTGTAGTAAAGCTACTGCTCACCAGGGAAGTCTGCTGCTGGTATTCAAAGTGCATGTTTCAGTCTGTATGTCAGAATTCTTTAATGAAATAGAAGAGGATTTGAGAAGTCAAAATGTGCCCTAATTTTTCTTTCTGCAGCACTAATCATAATTTCTATGGCAAAATGAACCCCCTCAATTTGTTTCTTTGCAAATTAAATGTTTTAAGTGTTACCACTTTATTCCAATCAAGATGGCTTCAGGTGTGTCATTCTTTTGTCATAAGTAAGACTGTTATCGCTCTAGTTGTTCTTTGGAACACTCTGGGAAGCTGCAGTAGAACACAAAGGAATCAACTGACAGTCTCTGCCCTTGTTGGTTGTACATGTTTTACTGAGAATGTCAGACTTCATTCTCACATGACTGAGAAAGATAATGTGAATTTACAGAAAATATGCTCTCACTTTAGCTTATAGATCACCTTCCAAACTTCTGTGGAAAAACATTAGAAAATAGTTTTCTCTCAAACATGATTCATGATATCCCAGCAGAAGGCTTTTTCACATGGTAAAATCACCTTAGAACATACCACAATTCCTAAAATGAGTTTGGTACCATCAACAAATGATTTATATTGTAACTAAAGTCTTAAAACCTTCTATTATCTGCAATGCTATTTAATGAGGTGCTATCATGTATATTGGTCCCAAGATGGCTGCCAACACTTCTTGGATGAAATGCTGACAGTCAATCAGATCTCACGATGAGATGTGTGGTTAGGCTCCGCCCAGATATATTTGTGATTTTACTTTTGATTTTCTCAGGAACTACTGAATGGATTTACACCATTTAAGCAAAAGGCACGACACTGATCCAAGGTCTACCTTTCTGCTGAATTTGGTGTAATTCCGTTTAGCAGTTCGGGCTGTAGCTGCGGCTAAAGGTCCTATAGGAAATTGCATGGGAAAAACACGTTTTGGGACCCCCCTTTTTTCTCAGCCCCCGCTACACGAATCATCCCAAGACTTTCAGGATAGGAGTGGACCAGAGCTGGCCAAAAGTTTTGAAAATTTTGTGAAGATTCGTCAACAGGTGCCAAAGTTATTCCAAATAGAATGTTACGGATTTCCTATGTAAAATAGGTCCTACCTATAACTACCTACTGGAGACCGCCAGTAGGTAAAATATATATATATATATATATATATATATATATATATATATATATATATATATATATATATATATATATATATATATATATATATATATATATATATATATATGTATGTATATATATTTTCACTGAAAAAACCATAGGTTTCAGGCACGTTATAGTTAGGAATTAGCATTGAAAAAGCCTTAGAAATTCACTGAAAAAACCATAGGTTTCAGGGGCGTTATAGTTAGCTAAACATTTCCCTCATACAAAACCATTGAAATTCCCCCGTTATAGTCAGTTCAGCTAACTTATAGATAGGAATTAGCATTTGAAAAACCTTTGAAATTCACTTAAAAAAAAAATAGGTTTCAGGTATGTTATAGTTAGGAATTAGCATTTAAAAAACCTTTGAAATTCACTGAAAAAACCATAGGTTTCAGGCATGTTATAATTAGGAATTAGCATTTAAAAAACCTTAGAAATTCACTGAAAAAACCATAGGTTTCAGGGGCGTTATAGTTAGCTGGACATTTCCTTCGTACAAAACCATTGAAATTCCCCCGTTATAGTTAGTTCAGCTAACTATAACTTGCGCCCCCGCAATGCACTGCTGATGACGTCACATATTACATAACTCATGACATGTTTTGATTTGCACCTTTAACTAATATATTGAAAGACACTGATTTACAGTCCGGTAATGTTAAATATAGAAATCTTTCAGTGTCTACAGTAGTGCTGGATGAATACATGCAATTTTCACAATGATGTTCCCATTTGTAACAAAGGCCAAAAATATTTTCTATTTCTACACCTTCATTTTCAAAAATGGTAAGCATATACATTAAAAATTCCTGACCATCTTGTTGGATATTTTGCGTAGATTGTGTAGAACCAGAACACACATCCAAAAGATTACGAACATCTGAAACAGTTTGTATTTTACTTGTATCTGTTCTCAAGTTTTCATAAACAGAATGCAACAAGGAACAAAATCTTTTTTCCCAATTCTGCATAATGTGTTCTTGCAAACCTTCAAGATAAAAAACAACATGGACCACTACATTAGCATAGCAGTTGACACCTGAACTATTTTCAAACTGATAACCAACAATCTCTTCAATAGTGTTCTTTTTCTTTTTACTTGCAATCACATTATCTTGTTCTTTTCCCTTCTCTACACCTTCAGTACAGATATTCTCAAACCTTCCTTTTTGACCAACCACACCCTTTTCAAATACTGGATATTGACCTAAATTGGGAGCATACGCCCTTCTTAACCTATTATACTCTTTTACACAGTTTGCATCTGCAGTAACCTTTGTGTCATCAAAATCAATCAAAAACAAACCAGATAATGTTCTGACTCGCGACAAAGCAACATTTTCCATACCCTCTTTAAACACGGTAGATCCAATGTTCACCAATGCACTGTCTACACTTAATCCTTGAGATTTATGAATAGACACTGTGTATGCCAGAGAAAATGGAAATTGTTTCCTACGGACACATAAATCTTTAACAAGCAAAAAACGAACTGAACAACGACCAATTACTTTAACTTCTTCAATCTGATCAAATTTAATTTTTAAAAATTCAATTCCTTCTTTTTTCTGATAATTAACAAAATCCACCACTTTACCTATTGCTCCATTAACTAAACCTTTTTCTACATCCAAATTACGCCTTAAAATTACCCGACAGTTTATACATGCATATAGAGTCTTTTCTAAACCGGACGTTTTAGATATCTCTTTTTCTAAAGAATCCAGTTTTGTTTTCAATTTTACCGTCAAAATAATAGTGATTCCTTCATGCTCTATTTTATCGATGGCTTCCATTTTTATAATTTCTTCATTTTCCAGTTTTAATAGTTTTTCGTTGAATATAGAACACTCGCGCAGTGTTGGCATTAAGCAGATCACTGATTTATTTTCTGCAATTTTCATGTTTTCTTTCTCAGGAACTACATTTTCATTTGGAAACAAATTGGAAAGTAATCGACTCTGCAAAGCTTGTCAGAAGTCCAATTCTTATATCTTGAAGAATACTTCCATATTCAGCATCATTTGCCTGTCGCATATTTTTCGTCAGTTCTTTGTATTCAAAATATGTCCAAATGTTCACGTTTCCATCACTACCCAGAGACTTTCTGGTGTCTTCATGCGCAAGTGTTTTAAATATTGGTTGTCCTTTTACCCGGAGTCAGTTGCAGTAGATCTCCAAAAACTATGACGTGTTTTCCTCCAAATAACACGTCATACTCTGTTTTAAGAATTTGCTGCACTCTTAAATGCACAAAGGCAAGCATCAAGTTTGAGACCATGCTTACCTCATCAATAATGAGAAGTTTCATTTTCTTCAGGACTCTTGAAACTTCACAACAAGCTTCTCCAGATAGCTTGTGATATTCCATTTTTTTCTTATGCTCTACTGGCAGCATTAGTAATCGATGTAAAGTAATTCCTTTAATGTTATGTGCTGCCAACCCAGTTGGAGCAGTGACAACACAAGACAAATACGACTCAGTTGTTTTCTGCAGATAAATTGTAATTACTTTAATTAAGAAACTTTTTCCTGTTCCAGCTTGAGCACTCACATACATTTGGATAGGTTGAAATGATGTACACGAGCATTCTTTCTTTTCATTAAGTAATCTATGGTCAATCTGTTCTTTCACTTGCTGATATATTTGTTTCTGTTCAACATTTAGTTGTTCTTCCAAGTTTCCTAACTGCATTACATCTTCTTGAGTTTGATGCATTGCTGTTTCCACCTCATTCATGGCAATTGCTGCTTCATTTTCAACAATTGGTTGTCCTAGTGGATCTTGACTCAGTGCAGCAGAGCTTAGACTGTCTTGGGAACTGTCTCTAGCAATCTCAGCTGCAATTGTAGCTTCTTGATCAATTTAATCATTCAACATTTTCACATAATTTGCAAATGCACTGCATTGTATGCTGACTTTACAAGCATTAAATGAATCTTCATAGCTCTGAAAATCTCCAAGTAATTCCAGTTCTGAACACCACGGTTTGAACATTTGCAAAAGGGCTAAATAGTAAAATTCCCTTTTATCAGCAGTGTCGCAACTCAGTTTCCTGTGATTAATTAAATTTCCTTTCCTTTGTTTCACCAAACATCCTTCGGAACCAATCAATGCATATTTTCCATCATTGATGTTCTCTGTAGTATTCCGTTTAAAAATGTAGTTTTGAAGAACTTCATAAAGACACATGTTCTCAAGATGATGACTTCTGTTTGGGTAGTATGTGTCCAACATATTAGTTTGCAAAATATCTGTACTTTCTGGTTCTATTTCTGCTAAATATTCAATTTCTTGAACAGATTGCAGTACACGATTTCGCATTGCTGCAAGTCCTAAACTCACCCAAATGATTCTTCTACTTTTGGAGTATAGACTTGCAGATGATAACTGATCTGAGCATTCATAGGTTTCACACATGTTATAGGTAGCTGGACATTTCACTCGTAAAAAAACATTGAAATTCCCCCGTTATAGTTAGTTCAGCTAACTATAACTCGCGCGACCACCACTCTATCACAAGGATGATGTCATCAGTGATGTCATCAGTGAGGTCATTTGAGATGTCATCAGTGATGTCATGAGTGATGTCACTGACCATGTCATGAGTGATGTAATATGTGACATCATCAGCAGTGGATTGCGGTCGCGCGAGTTATAGTTAGCTGAACTAACTATAACGGGGGAATTTCAATGTTTTTTTATGAGTGAAATATCCAGCTAACTATAACATGTGTGAAACCTATGTTTTTTTCAGTGAATTTGCAAGGTTTTTCAAATGCTAATTCCTAACTATAACGTGTGTGGAACCTATGTTTTTTTTAGTGAATTTGTAAGGTTTTTTTAAATGCTAATTTATGTATCTATTATTATATTTTTTATATATTTATTTTACAATAAACTACCTATGTATATAGTTATAGATTGACTGTATCCTGTAATATGGAATGGCTCAGCTCTTTTTGTTTGAATTTGGATAAAGTTGAACAGCATAGTTAATATCTTCTATAAACTTATAAACAGTTTAAAATGTTTTTTTTAATTTTAAGGGTTTTTTACGGTGCGCGCACCGTGCGCGCCCAGTGCGCTATTTCTAAAAAATGTTTTTTTTGGGACCTTAGGGGTCTTTCATTGTCCCCCTGAGAAGGCCTAGGGGGTCAGGGACTCTCTACTCTGCCCTCTTTTCACGTTCTCCACTTGTGTTTTTAGCTCTCTTCTGCCTCTAAAACTCAAAATGGCGGCTGGGGGTGCGCGCACCGTACGCGCACCCCGTGATTTTTTGAACAAAAATTAAATGTTTTTTTCACCCTTTGGGGTCCTTCAGGGACCCCCTGACAAAGGCTAGAGGGTCAGGAACTCTCTACCCTGTCCCCTTTTCACGTTCTCCACCTTTCTCTTTCACTGTCACACACAAAATGGCGTCCGACACTTCCTGATTTCGACCGATTCGAATGTTGACTGACATTTAACCACCAATCAGAATTACGCTCGCGGACATTTGGTGCGCGCGCATATAGATATTTATGTACTTTTAACTGCAATTTTCTCAGGAACTACTGAACAGATTGACACCATATATGCAAAAGGCACATGCCTGACCTGAGGACTACCTCTTTGCCAAATTTCATGTAATTCTGTTCAGCCGTTCGGGGTGTACCTTCGACTAAAAGTCCTATGGGAAAATGCATGGGGAAAACGTGTTTTGGGACCCCCCTTTTTTCTCAGCCCCCACTTGACGAATAACCCCGAGACTTTCAGGGTAGGAGCTGAGCGGAGCGCCCCATTAGTTTTGAAAATTTCACAAAGATAAGTCAACCGGCGCCAAAGTTATTCAAAATAGAATTTTCAGATTTCCTATGGGAACTCGGTCCTAACTATAACTATCTACTGGCGACCGCCAGTAGATAATATATATATATATATATATACATATATATATATATATATATATATATATATATATATATATCTTTTCAATGAAAAAACCATAGGTTTCAGGCACGTTATAGTTAGGAATTAGCATTTAAAAAACCTTAGAAACTCTCTGAAAAAATCATAGGTTTCAGGGGCTATAGGGGTTATAGTTAGCTGGGCTTAGATGACATCATCCAGTGAATGTGTGTTTTTCTGAAAATTACATATGTTTTATATATGTATATCTTAAGGTCGATGGAAGAATAAATGGGTATATAAGTGTCTAAATGGATGATTTGTTTTTGAAAAATTGATTGTATCACTGACTGATTAAGTGTATCTTAGTGAATACATGGCTTAGTGAGTAAAGTTTAAATATGTAAATATCGGTATCAGTCTCTCACTTTGTGTATAAGTGGCTGCATGGGTTGGTGAGTTGCTACATGAGTGTCTATATACGTTATTAGTTGGTTTTTTGAGTATCAGCATGAGTGTCTGAGTGTCTGTATGGTTCGGTGGGGGGTATTACGTAGTGCATAGGTGCATGAATGAGTGACTCACTGTTTGTATGTGTTGAAGACAGCATGTGTGCAGGACTGTATGGGTGGATGAGTGTGTGCATGGGTGTATTAGTGAGTGAATGACTGTCTCAATAGTGTCTTTATGAGTAACTACATACGTTTTAAACTAGTATATGTGACTATTGGTGTATATAAGTGAGTATATGTGAGAGTGAGAGATTGGAAGAGTTCCTGTATGAATAAGTATGTGTTTCTATAAGTGATTGTTTAAAAGACTAAGTATGTGTAAGTTTCTGTAGAAGTAATTGTGGTGGTATGTGTATAACTATATACAAGTAATTGGATGTTTGATTCTTTATTAGCGAGAGTGACTATGCGTGTGAGTAACTCTATGGATAAGTGGCATTGTGTAACAGGATGTATGAGTACATATGATTAGTGAGTACATGTATGAGTGAATGTATAGGACTGTTGGTGAATGAGTGGATGTGTATGTGGATCTTAGAATTACTTAATAGGTTGTTGTAACTGGTATTGGTATGTTCATTGTTTTGAAAATTTTAGTTTCTATTTTTGAATGTGTGTATCAAAGGTTATATTAGGGTGAGAAGAGGCCTGCCACTCTATCACAAGGATGATGTCATCAGTGATGTCATAAGTGATGTCATTTGAGATGTCATCAGTAATGTCATGAGTGATGTCACTGACCATGTCATGAGTGATGTAATATGTGACGTCATCAGCACTGCATTACGGGCGCGCGAGTTAAAGTTAGCTGAACTAACTATAACGGGGGAATTTCAATGGTTTTGTACGAGTGAAAAGTCCGGCTAACTATAACGCACCCTGAAACCTATGGTTTTTTCAGTGAATTTCTAAGGTTTTTTAAATGCTAATTTCTAACTATAACGTGCCTGAAACCTATGGTTTTGTCAGTGAATTTCAAATGTTTTTTAAATGCTAATTTCTAACTATGCCTACAGAGATAGGACATGTGAAGAAAGAAGAAAAAATGCATCGAAAGAAAAAAAAGAAATGCAGAAAAAAGCAACAGAAGTCCTCAAAGACGAAGAAAAGTGCAGGAAGAATGATAACGTGCAAAAAGAACAAACAGAAGAGCAGAAAGAAGACTTGTTGCAAAATCATCCTGTACCCTCAACTTTTTCAGACGGATACTGGTGGTAACTGAGTCTGACAAACCAGTCCTAGAGCCAGTGCTATGTTAAAAGACACTGAGAATACAGTGAAAACACCTACATACACTAGGAAACACTATGCGTTGGGGTCCCCCTGTGATTAGCATGACCTCCTCTGAATGCCCCTAGTATATAATAGGGCAGGGGGATTAAAACTACCTCTTAAAACGCGCCACAGGGCGTGTTTACACACGTCACCTCCCTTCCCCACTGTGTAAACATGCCCTATGGGCATTTTAAGTTGGGAGATTAAGTCCCGTTGAATCCTGATGGTCCCTAGGGTCCAACTAGACCACTAGGTACCTCCAGTAAGCGCCACAGAGCTGCGTTGCAGAGAGATGTAAAAAGAGGCACGGCCTCGACCACCTCTCTGCAACGCAGCGCAGTGGCGCTTATTGGAAACACCTGGTGGGCTAGTTGGCCCCCAGGGTACCTCAGGATTGAAGGTGAATTATTTCCCCAACTTAAAACGCGCCACAGGGTGTGTTTGCACACGTTAACTCAGGCCCCGTCCCCTCCCTCCACCACTGTGTAATCACGCCCTGTGGCCGTTCTAAGTTGAGAGATTAAGTCCCCTTGAATCCTAAGGGTCCCTAGGGTCAAACTAGCCCACTAGGTACCTTCAGTAAGCACCACAGAGCTGCATTGCAGAGAGGTGTAAAAAGTGCATGACCTCAGAACACCTGTCTGCAACGCAGCTTCCTGGCGCATACTGGAGATATCTCTTGGCCGATTTTAGTTGGGAGATCAAGTTCGTTTGAATCCTGAGGGTCCCTAGGGTCCAACTATCCCACTAGGTACCTCCAGTAAGCGCCACAGAGCTGTGTGGCAGAGAGGTGTAAAAAGTGGCACGGTCTGGACCACCTCTCTGCAACGCAGCTCAGTGGCCCTTACTGGAAGCACCTGGTGGGCTAGTTAGCCCCCAGAGGCCCTCAGGATTGAAGGGGAATTATTTCCCCAACTTAAGACGTGCCATAGGGCGTGTTTTCACACGTCACCTCATGCCCCGTCCCCTCCCTTCCCCACTGTGTAAACACGCCCTGTGGCTGTTTTAAGTTGGGAGATTAAGTCCCCTTGAATCCTGAGGGTCCCTATGGGCAAAATAGCCCACTAGGTACATCCAGTAAGCGCCATTGCAGAGAGGTGTAAAAAGGGGCACGGCCTGCACCCCCTCTCTGCAACGCAGAGCAGTGGCGCTTACTGCAAGCACCTGGTGGGCTAGTTGGCCCCAGGGTCCCTCACGATTGAAAAGGAATTATTTCCCCAACTTAAAACGCGCCACAGGGCGTGTTTGCACACGTCACCTCAGGCCCCGTCCCCTCCCATCACCACTGTGTAAACGCGCCCTGTGGCCGCTCTAAGTTGAGAGATTAAGTCCCCTTGAATCCTAAGGGTCCCTAGGGTCAAACTAGCCCACTAGGTACCTTCAGTAAGCACCACAGAGCTGCGTTGCAGAGAGGTGTAAAAAGGGGCATGACCTCAGAACACCTGTCTGCAACGCAGCTTCCTGGCGCATACTGGAGATATCTCTTGGGCTAGTTGGCCCTCAGGGACCCTCAGTATTGAAGGGGAATTAATTCCCCAACTTACAACTGGCCAGGGGGAGCATTTGCAGAGTGCTGCAAGGAGGGGGTGTGGCCACTGGTGCGATGCCGGTCTTTTATTTATTTAATTTTTTTAAGAAGGGGGGCTAATTTATTGGCCCTGGGGACCCTATCCCCCAGGGCCTGCCCCCGAATTTCTTTTTTTTTTATTTGGAAGGGGGCCGCGCGGCCCCTTTCCCAAGGCCTTAATCAGCCCCGGGGACCCCAACACCCGGGGCATGGCCTTTTTAAAAAAAAAATCTTTAGGAGGGGGCTGCGTTGCCCCCCTCCTAAAGCCACTCATGGCCCCGGGGAACCCATCCCCCGGGCCGGCCTTTGTTTCTTATTATTTTTTTTAATATATTTATAGAAACACCTAGGACATGCTGGAAAAACCAGATGTACCTATCACCATGACGATTTGCGTGATATTCATTAAAAGGCAACTATGCATACAATGAATCCACGTGGAATGTATTTATACCGCTAGTGAAGCTATGACGTGTCTGACGCCCTACCGTGCCTAATCCCGGCGCCCCTGCCGGTGGGTACTCTCCAAGTAGACACCCTTGTCGTTTATTTATACAAACATGGGTAGCCATTGACGAGCACATTTAATACACACGCACACCAGGCCATTCAAAGGGGATTCGACAAAAATTCGACCAAAACTATGCAAGAAACCCCCCTCACGGTTAATAAAACACACATCCACCACCCGATGTGTAATACTTTTTATTTTACTCACTGGAAAGGAGACGAACCTCACTTGAGAGTCACAGCGCGCTCCTGGCTGAGCCAAAGCTGTGTTACACCCACCAGTGCCCTCGAGTGCCACACACCTCCGTGTTGTATTCCACCAGCTAGTGCGTATGCTATGATACTCTCTAGCCCATGTGCACTGTAACATCACCCCGTGAATATGTCATGCCACACTTGCCTTCTCACGGGTTATATTGCCCCATCTAACGTGTCTTACTTGATGCCTATGTTATAACGCACAGCGCTATGCCATACATATTACAATCTGGGATCCATATCTTTGTCACAGTGCATATGCAACGTTACACTCCATCGCACATATTTAATATTACAACTTTAGTGACTAGTTAGGTTACACAACACTGCCCTGTGCATATTACACTCCAAGGCGCATATCGCATAGCACGCGCTAGTGTCTGTGCGATCTCGCACTTTCCAATGAATCTGTCATTGCGCACAATGTATTGCATATTATATTTCACGCCCCGGTTCATCTTATATCACACTTTTTGGTGCCTAGTTTATACCATATACTATATCTAGTTTTCATTTTCAATCGTGCTCTCAGGACTATGTTCTATATAACACTGCGTTCACCTACCCTTTTCACGGACATTACATTTTGCGATGAGAGGTGGAGGGTCAGGGGGTGTTTCTGCCAAGTGAGTCACAGTCACAAATATCCTCTTATTCCTGAATAAAAGTGAGATTATGCTGCATACTTGTTCATATTTTTACACATTTTAAAAACAATAAAGTTTCTAATACCCACCTTTTCTGGACAGTTAGCTTGCTGCCCCATTCACCTCCTCCCTATCCTCTGTTGTCTGAATCCATGGACTAGCCTCCTCCCTCCTGCCATGCATGGTCTGATGTGCTGCCCCTGCCCTCCATTTAGCATGATGTACCAGACTTCTCCTCCTGCCCTCCATTGCCCAATTCTATGTCCCATCATTGACCTCCTGCTTAGCCTCTGTGCTTAGCTTGCTGCCCCTATTCTCCTTCCCCTTGCCCTCCAATTTCTTTGTGTATGCCCCTGCTCCATCCTTTTTTCCCACCATGTTCCATGGACCTGTCACTCCTATCTACTCTGAGTGTTCTGTTGAGCTGCCACTCCCCTCCCACCTGCCTAGCATTGTCAGATGACTGTAACCTGTCCCTGCCACCTCCACCCTGCCTGTCCACATGCCATGCCCCTATCCCCTTCCTCCTGTCCTCCATGGTCCATTTTACTGCCACACCCTTCTGCCCTCCCTGGTCTGTTGTGCTGCAACTGCTCCTCCTGCCTGCCCCACGCGGTCTGTTGTGAGGCCCCTTCCCCTGAACTCTCTTGTCTGTGCCCAGGTCCTGACCCTCCCTTCTATCCTCCATGCTCCTTTGTGCATGCCCCTGCACACTCCTTCTTGCCCATCATAGCCATTTTGCTGCCACTAACCCTCCTGCTTGCCATACATGGTCTTCTGTGCTGCCACGGCCCCTCCCACCTTCCCTGTGTGGTCAGCTAGCTGTCCCTGACTCCCTCCCACCTTCCCTCCATGGTCTGTGTGTATGCCATCATAGTCTCCCTGTTGCTCTCCATGGTGTGTCTTGTTTCTAGTGCCCATCCCGCCTGACCTCCATGGTCATCTTGCTGCTCCTGCCCTGCCCCCTTGCCCCCAGCCCTCTGTTTCAATGTGCAGACCCCTATTCCCTCCCTCCTGGCTTGTCTGTTCCATTGTAATACCCCTGATCCGTCGCTCCAGCCCTTTATGGTCTGTTACGCTGCAGCTTTCTCTCCTGTCTGTCCATTATGGTCAGCTAGCTACCATTGCCTCTTTCCCCTCTGTTCGCTGTTGTCCATGTGCATGGTCCTGTCCCCTCCCTATTGCTTTCTATGGATTGTTGTGCTGCACTCCCGTCCAGCATGCCCTGTTTGGTGTATTGTGCTGCTGCAAACCCTGATGCCTGCCCTGTAGGGTCAGTTTGGTGCACCTCTCCATGTCTCTCCTGTCCTCTGTTATCCGAGTCCATGTCCCTACCCCAATTCCCCCTCTCTTCCATGATCCAATGTACCATACTTGCGAACATTTTGAACTTGGTAAGAGGGAGATTTTGAAAAAAAACTAGGGTATTGATTTTCCCCTTTGAGTTACATTGAAATAGAGGAGATTGTAGACAGGACACAGATCAAATAAAGCCCATTTGAGCTTAAAAACATTGGATGTTTCCTGGCTGAATCGGGTCTGTTGGTATGTATGATTGTACTACCACTGCCTCTTCCTTCTGCCCACAATGGTACTTCAGCAGCGCACTCATTAAGTGTAGCTACAGCCTCAGTTACCAACTTGTTGGATTCCATCATTACCCCACTTCAACAACCGGTACCCCTAGTTACTCTCCATGGGGCAGGTTCAAGTATTCCATCTTTAGTCCCAAAGTTACTGGTGCGATTCAGGGAGAGAAGCAGGAGTCCAGTGGGGTGTTTAAGTTCCTTGGCACAGTCCCCTAAGAGGGAACCGTTGTTACATCTACCTGTAGAGGCATGTCCCTGCACAATAATATTGGCTAATGTTCCTAAAATTGAGGGCAGTCAAAATGAACATTGGACCTCACTAAAAAAATAAGGCCCTCCATTATTTATCCAATAAAACAGTTATGGGACAGCATTTGAATAATAATTTCTTGATGATTAGAAGGGTGCCGTGGGTGCCTTGCCGTGGGTGGGTAAGACTAAGAAAAGCTTAGAAGGCGACTGTGTCGTCATAAGCTTTAGATCCCCCAGGCTGGTGGATAACATTTTGAGACAGGCCGGGTCAGTCAGAATCCTAAATGAGTATGTAAACGTACTTCCTTTGGGGTTCTTTTATCCCCCTCATAATATTAGGCCAGTGTGCAGTGACCCATTTAAAGAGAGAGGTTCCTATGAATTTGCAGTCCCAGTCTTTAACAGATTTGATACTCTCTCAAATCTGGGAAAATTGAGTGACTATGTACTCAAGAAGATACTTCTATTTCTATCACCCCGGCTAGTGTCTGCACTTCAGTTACACCGGCAAGAAATGTCCCCCTGGCAGACGGGTGTGATCTAGGGTTTAGGAGAACACCTGTAAAGCTGGTAACGTGGAATGTTGCTGGCCTTAAACATAAAGTAGATGACCCAGTTTGGAGGGAATTTGTCGGTTTGGGTGATATTATAGGTTTACAAGAAACCTGGGATATATGGAACATTTTGACACTGGACTGGACGGTTCAATCAAATATGGGGAGGGCGAAGGGTGGCTTGGTTACTTTAATTTCAGCTACTATCCCCGGTACCCATATCCAATTAGATACGGGCTCACAAAATTGTTTAGCTGTACAAATTTCCCTGAGTGGAGTGGGAGAAGTTTTAATTATCAATTTTTATTATTCTTATGATAGAGTCACCCCGACTGATCACCTGTGCATGTTAAATCTTTTTTTGGCAGATTATAAGGAGGCCAATAAAAATGAATGTTTTATTATAATTATGGGAGATTTCAACATCCATGGTTTTCCAGATAATTGTTTGTCATTAGACTTGTTAGGTCCGGTAGAGCAAGGGGACACTCATTTTGAACACTCTGTACAGGGAGATCTCCTTGAAACTATTCTGACAGATAACGGTCTGATTCTCCCTTCAATGGGGGATGAGGAGATACCTACCTTTAAGGGGAATGGTAGTCACTCAGTTATTGACTATATCTTTATTAGTCTAGCACTGGGAGACAGAATTCATGGATACTCGCCGGTTTGGTCACAATTTAGCGACCATAACCCAGTGATCCTCAGTGTTTCGGACCTGATCATAAAGCCTGAGGTACTTAAAAATAAAAATAGAAAGGACAAATTTGATATTCGTCCTACAGATCAGGCCCGTAGGATTAGATGGAGTAGAGTCATACCGGGAGACTTTCATACCAATTTAAGAAGGAAGGTAGGATCTGCACTGGACACTTGTTTGAACTTGGAAGCAGATGATGAGGAGGTTCTAGAGGCTTATTCAAAAATTTGTACCCAGGTATTAGCAGACCTTAGATGTGCAGGGATAGCTAAAGATCCTGCTGAAAAGGGGTGGTTTGATCATAACTGCTCAACAGCTAATAAAAAGTTGAAGGCTGCCCTGAATTGTAAGCCAGTGAATTGGGCCTTGGTGGCCTCTTTATGGAAAAATTATAATAAAGTCCTGGAAACAAGAAGAAGGAAGATACGGGAGGACGCCTGGGAAGAATTAACCTCCGTGGATGTGCTCAGGAATAGTACCAAATTCTGGGCTGTTGTAAACAAACCCTTTTTTTATGATAATTGTAATAATCAATTAGATTGTGGTATTCAGGGACAGTTGTGGTGTTCTCATTTTAAGTCAGTCTATGAAGGGGAAAATGTTGAGGAGGTGAATATGTTTACCCCCACTTTTGACCCTTATGCTTTAACGGTCACGGAGAGTGAGGTGGCTGACGCTATCGGTAAGTTGACGAGTAATAAGGCTCTGGGCCCCGATGGCGTCCCAGCTGATCTTTTTAAATCAGATCTCAAGACCTGGTCTACAGTTTTAACCAACGTTTTTAACAGAGTATGTACTGCAGGGATTCCGGACACCTGGTCTGAATCAGTTATCATACCCATTTTTAAGAAAGGTAATAGAGGGGATCCCAGTTGTTATCGTCCTATTTCTCTTATTGATTCTGCGGTGAAGGTGCTGGGGCGAGTGGTTCTAGGTAAAATTAGTGTTTGGTTGGAGGACACAGATACCCTTTTTTGCCTGCAATATGGGTTTAGGAAGGGTCGAGGGACTATAGATCAAAGTCTTAACCTCCACCTATTAATTGGAAAATACACCATCGCCAAAAGGGGCACGCTATATCTAGCTTTTATGGAACTTTCCTCGGCCTTCGACCGAGTGAATAGATCTAAACTTTGGGGACTGCTCCTTAAGTTGGGTATAGATAAAAATATTGTGTATTTTCTTGCTGACTTACATAGGGACCTAACAGCCACCGTTAGATATGATCGGTTAGGTAACTGCACAGGCAAGATTGGGATCATTAATGGGGTCAGGCAGGGGTGTATTTTAGCCCCCTTGCTTTTTACTCTTTATATTAATGACTTGGGTGCGGCTCTCACGGAGGCGTGCCAAGATATTCCAAGGGCTGGCAAGTTTTCCATTCTGGCATTATTATATGCGGATGATGCCGCTTTAATAGCACGCACAGCTGTGGGGCTGCAATGTCTTTTAAATGTATTTGCTAATTTTATGAAAGCGCTGGATTTAAGTGTGAACTTTACGAAATCTCATGTCATGATTGTGGGCTGTAAACCCAAAAGACTTAAGACCATTCACTGTGAAGGGAATGTTCTATCCAGGGTTTCAAGATTTCCATATCTGGGGGTGATTTTTGACGATAAATCCTCCTGGTTGCCCCAACTAGTTGCTAAACGTAATGCTTTTGCCAGGTCTATCCTGGCTGTTTTGGACTTCGCCCGTAAGCTAGGGGCGAAGCCTTTAGAGGCTGTGTTGAGAACATATGATGCTAAATGTATTTCAATAGCTATGTACGAAGCTGACCTGTGGGGATTGAAAAGTGTAAAGGCGTTGCAGGTAGCTGAGGATAAGTTCTTGAAATCTATCTTATCACTTCCCCAGTCAACTCCTGAATACATTGTTCATCAGGATTGCGGGGTGGAATATCTTGCAGACCGCATAGCCTTAGCCCCATTATTAAAATAGATTTCAATATGGTTAAACCCTGAATTAGAGTTGAATCATGAAATTCTCAGGGATTGTTTAGCTCATGGCAACTCTATCCCCTGGTTGAACTATGTCAAAAAATTAACCATAGAAATGGGTCGCCCAGAGTTGTTCGATCACCCACACAATTTATTAAAGGGGGATGTGAAATGGGTGAAAGACACACATAAACAGTCGGCATACCTAGCAAGAGAAGAAAAGGAATTACGTAAACCAACAGTAAGGGCTCACCAGTTGTTAATCACTTCCAATGGTTTAGAACCCTACCTAAGAATTGTTAACAATATGAATCATAGATTTTTGTTAACTAAGTTTAGATTAAACAAATTTCACCTTTTGCTTACTGATCATCCAGGATGGACGAGGAGAACGGATTTGGAGATTTGCTCCTGTGATGGCTTCTCTATTAAAGACAAAGTGCACTTTATTTTCTTTTGTAAACATCTTTGCCCCATTCGTAAAAAGTTAATTATTCCTCTTATTAAAGACAGAGGTTTTAGACAAGTCAAACCTGCTCTTTTGTATCTTCAGCTTTTGCAAAATTCTTGGGAGATTTTTAACATAGCAATTTTTTTATCAATAGCATTGAGACTGAGGAAAAAAAACAATTGGTTATAGAGTACATAGCGGGATACTATGAATTCGGACCGAGTCTCCTGCTTTTTATAATCTGTATTATTGTTTTATTTTTAGTGGTCTTGATTTCGTTGTTTAATATATTACACTTTTATGGTTTTTGATATGAACCGAATAAAGTACTTTGCCTGACTGACTGACTGACTACCACTGCCTCTTCCTTCTGCCCACAATGGTCTATTATATTGCCACAGCCTCTCTTGCCAGTCCTGTATTGTTGGTTTGTTACCCCTGCCCCTCTTTCCACTGCCCTCCATAGTCTGTTGTGCTGCCACGGCCCTTCCTGCCTGCCCAGTGTGGTCAAATTGTTGCCTCTGCACCCTCCTACCTGCCTTCAATTTTCAGAGTCCATGCCTCTGGCCTCTGCCTCTCAACAGTATCCTAATGAACAACTAGATTGCTAACATTCTATATTTATTACAAAAGTGTGGAACGCCTGTCGTCATCTTGATGTAATCAAAACTGTAATACCTAGAGCATTTCCTTTAGAAATTACATATATGAGAGGGTCTTATTTGCATCAAAATTATGGTTAGTGCTCTAAAAAACTAAGATGAGGACATATTTTTTGAGTTATCAAATAGCGACAAAGCACTTTTAAATTATTTGTTATCTTTATGTTTTTTTATCCAGTTGACCACTTGATTAAATGTTAGGGGAGAGGATGTGGTGTTACTTCCAGAGCTGCAGACTTTGCAACTGAGGAACCAGGTTGGAGTTTCTGCTTCAGCTCGACATTCTGTGATTCTGATCAAATCACTTAATCTCCCCATGTCTATAACCAAAATGAATTTGTTCTTGTTTGATGCTCATGTAAAGCACTCCAATACCTGACAAGTCTGCACTATATAAAACTGCAAAAACACAAAAAATAGGTGTTTTGCACACTTCTGTCATTCGTCTATACTTGGGCTACATCTGGGTGATATTTGGGCTACATTTGGGCTCTTTTGTCTCTGGTGGCCATCTTGGGAGATTTATTTGTTTTTTAATGAAATAGAAGAGGATTTGAGAAGTCAAAATGTGCCCTTATTTTTCTTTCTGCTGCATTAATCATAATTTCTATGGCAAAATGAACCCCCTCATTTTGTTCCTTTGCAAATTAAATGTTTTAAGAGTTACCACTTTATTCCAATCAAGATGGCTTCAGGTGTGCCATCATTTTGTCATAAGTAAGACTGTTAGCGCTCTAGTTGTTCTTTAAAACACTCTGGGACATTCTGTCATTGGGCCATACTTGGGCTACATCTCTGTGATATTTGTGCTACATTTGGGCTCTTTTGTCTCTGGTGGCCATCTTGGGAGACTTATTTGTTATGAAGTTTCCTAATTTCCTCATTTACTACAGTCTCCTCAGTAGGAATACTTTCAGTTTTTTACTTTGGTTCCATCACGAAGGCTTTCAGATGTGTCACACATTTGCCATAAATTCAGAATGTTAGCACTCTAGTTGCTCATTAGATCACTGTAGTAAAGCTACTGCTCACCAGGGAAGTCTGCTGCTGGTATTGAAAGTGCATGTTTCAGTCTGCATGTCAGAATCTTTTAATGAAATAGAAGAGGATCTGAGAAGTCACTCAAAATGTGCCCTAATTTTTCTTTCTGCAGCACTAATCATACTTTCTATGGCAAAATGAACCCCCTCCTTTTGTTCCTTTTTAAATTAAATGTTTTAAGAGTTACCACTTTATTCCAATCAAGATGGTTTCAGGTGTGCCATACGTTTATCATAAGTAGGACTGTTAGCGCTCTAGTTGTTCTTTGGAACACTCTGAGAAGCTGCAGTAGAACACACAGGAATCAACTGACAGTCTCTGTCCTTGTCGGATGTACATGTTTTACTTAGAATGTCAGACTTCATTATCACATGACTGAGATATATAATGTGAATTTACAGAAAATATGCTCTCAGTTTATCTCATAGATCACCTTCCAAACCTCTGTGGGAAAAGCATGAGAAAATATTTTTCTCTCAATCATGATTCATGATATCCCAGCAGAAGGTTTTTTCTCATGGTAAAATCACCTTAGAACATACCACAATTCCTAAAATGAGTATGGTACCATCAACAAATGATTTACAATGAAACTAAAGTCTTAAAACCTTCTATTAACTGCAATGCTTTTTAATGAGGTGCTATCATGTATATTGGTCCCAAGATGGCTGCCAACACTTCTTGAATGAAGTGCTGACAGCCAATCAGATCTCACGATGAGATGGGTGATTAGGCTCCGCCCAGATATATATGTGATTTTACTTTTGATTTTCTCAGGAACTACTGAACGGATTTACACCATTTAAGCAAAAGGCACGACTCTGAACTAAGGTCTACCTTTCTGCCAAATTTGGTGTAATTCCGTTCCATAGTTCGGGCTGTAGCTGCGGCTAAAGGTCCTCTGGGAAATTGCATGGGGAAAACACATTTTGGGACCCCCCTTTTTTCTCAGCCCCCACTACACGAATCATCCCGAGACTTTCAGGATAGGAGCGGACCGGAGCTGTCCAAAAGTTTTGAAAATTTCGCGAAGATTCGTCAACGGGCGCTAAAGTTATTCCAAATAGAATGTTGCAGATTTCCTATGGAAAATAGGTCCTAACTATAACTACCTAGTGGCGACTGCCAGTAGGTTATATATATATATACCTATATATATATAAAACAAATAATTTAACTAATACAAATTTTAATA
Source organism: Triturus cristatus (assembly GCF_964204655.1). Taxonomy (NCBI): domain Eukaryota; kingdom Metazoa; phylum Chordata; class Amphibia; order Caudata; family Salamandridae; genus Triturus; species Triturus cristatus. The sequence goes on from NC_140584.1 coordinate 223,099,882, forward strand.
AAACATATATCTACTTACCAAAATGGGTGGTTCAGGCATGCGTTGTTCAATGGTTCTGGTAAATGCTTTGTAAAAGTATGCATGGTTTAAACATGGTTTAAACATGGTATTAAAACTTACCCATGGTTCAGATTGCGTGGTTCAGTTAATGCCTGGGTAAGATTGTGTGGTTAAGGCCACTTCCAACATTCAGTGCACCTTCCTCCCTGTCTCTTTTCAAGCTATATGTCTGGCACATGCACAAGTGATCATTTACTACCTCTGTGCGACTGGAGTGTCCGTGATAGGTTCGAAATCACAAAACATACATTCATAATGATGAGAATGCGGAATGCTGTTTGTAGTGACACAGTGAGGAGGTTCAGTTGAGCACTGGAGAGCAGTGAGTGATCTCATTGTAACCTGTTGAGCCTCCAATAAAACCTTCTAATAGAACTAGTCAACATGTGCTTCTCTCTTGAGCTTCTGTTGTTTCACTACCTTGTAGGGAAGAAAATATATCATGCTTCTAAGATTCCATATATCGTTAACAATGGTGTTACCTGGTACACCAATGCAGTAGTGTGGGCTGAATCTGATTGGCTAATCGAATTATGGGTTTGAGATGGTGAGTTAAGATGGTAGTTTAAAAAAGTGAATGCCTCGTGTGCCTTTCATGAATTTGTTCTTCACCTTTCACACAGAGCTCGTATGCAGGGGTGATACTTCAGAGCAGCAAGCAATCGAATGTGTCGGGATGCTCTGTGTTTGTGAGATGCAATAGCTGGCCCTCAGGCACTGACACATGGTGCAATATCATCACAAGGTGCGCAGAACTGTTTGCCTATGTTCAGGGTATGGACATCCGTTGCAGTTGGGGATGCATGGAAGAAGGGATCAGTTGTTAGGTCTCTGTGGTGTAACATCTCAAAAAGAGGCTCACGAGTCCATGATACAGCCCAGGGAGTTACAGATTGTGGGGCAGATTATTCATTCTTTTACGCAGTGCAACGTAGAAAGCCACCTTGCTGCACTGCATGAAAGGGAAAGTGCAGGAATGTGCTGTATTACGAATACATGGCACATTCCTGTCCCTTTGCACTGCTGGCACACTTTTGGCTACCTAGAGCCAATGCAGGCACCCTTGTGTCATGTTCCAAGGGTGCCTGTGTTGTAGACAGGATTGTTTTTGTGCAGGAGGAGATGCCTTACTGCACAAAAGCCGTGCTGAGAGGCAATGAGAAGAAATTAAGATATTTCTCCTTGTTCCACCTCACCTGGGTAAGAGAAGCATCTTGACGCATTCCAAGGCCAACCACTAATGATAAATCTATGAGTGCACCAAAATCCAGGGGTAGATGCGTGAGAACACCCACACTCAACCCATGAGGCACCTCCCTGCCTTAGAGTAATGCAAGGCAGCGATCTACCCTGCCTTGCATTAAGCTATATTTGTTAAGCCATGCAGAGCCATGCAAGGTGGCCTTGTGTGGCTTGATAGATCTCACTTGGGTTTTGTGTTTCCCTTTTGCCAAAACCTTGGTAAAGAAAATGTCTCCTGTAGGTAGAGGGAATCTTTACAAAACATGTAGAGACACTGAACCAGTTCATATTATGATCCTAGAAGTTTCTATAGACTAGTATTGTGAACTATTATTTATAAAAGTATAAATATAAATTTTAAAAATAAATAAATTGCACAACATAGCAGATTTGAGGAGAATATAATGCAATATAGTACGAAACTGAAAATCTTCAAAAAGTATAACTTCTTGAAAGACATGTTTAAGCACCTTGTCTTTTTTCCAGTTCTGTTAATCAAGAGAAGATATAAAGGCTAATCTTGAACAGATATTGAAATAAATGGCACTTAGCTCAGAATATCTGCTCGTTATGATTTCAGGCGTATGACTTGCAAAATATAGAGGAACATCTGATTATACAAGGATAATTTGACTGTCATGAATTGTCAGTATAGGTGTACGTAGATTGTCACTGTAAAAAGGAAAGTGTTGATTGCAGTCAAACCTGTTCACTAAATAGCAGCTGTGGCAGGGCAGTTATGTAAACTATCATTTTCATGTTTTTAAGGGACAGAAAAATCATTTACCAGTGAAACAAACAGGGACATAGGCAAGAGCAAGACATTTATTGAGATTCCAAATCTCAGGGTCTGTAATTTATAAAAAAAGAAAATGTCCTAATGCCAAGGGCACATATGCTTTGAATACTTGAATACTGTATCAATCTGAAGTGCTACAAATGTGTGTTCAGGATTCAGCTTTTTGTCTGTTGGCTGGTACTTAATAAATGTCCAAATATGATTTCATCGCTCATTCCAAGGAAACCTCACAATGGGACTCATCCTGCCATCCAGGACTCTATGAAGCATCCTTCTACCAATGGCGTAACAAAACTTTAGGGAGGGCCCCTGCAAAGTGCATGGAGGGGCCCCCTTCCAGACTTACTCTGGAGCTCTCAGGCCAGGCTACTGCCTCAGGTGGGGGCTTGGAGCTCAGGGCCCCCCGCACTGTGGGGGATGAGAGGGCCTTTGTTATGCCACTGCCTTCTACTAGACATGTGATGCTGCTGCTTTCATTGTGCTGTTAGCAGTAGCATAACACAAATTGATGGGCCCTTCCTGCAGCACGTATCTCGCAGATATTGATATGCATTAGGCTGAATGTGTGCCCCCTGTGGCTATTACGGATTCATGATAATATTTAAGAAAGCCTGCTGTGAAGCCCTTGGTAACTGCATATTTTACAAGACCAAATTTAGGATTGCAGTAGCATTCACACACAAAAATTTGAATACGAATGAAGGATGGTCAACCCAGAAACTTACCAAAAGTGTGCCCATTATTATGATATCATTACACATAAGGAGAGCAAGAACAAACATCACAGACAGAACAGCAAGGGGGCAACTCTCACTGGCCACCCCAATGCTCTGCATATCATGTGTCTCACAGCCTGTCGTTTAAATGAAGATGCACTGAGGAATTCTACATGAACCAGTTCTGTCTAGTGCCTAATTCGAGCTGGTGGTTGCAGGTGCGGCTCACCCTTTTGGGGACTGGTGCTTCAGTCTCCGACCCAAAGCAAGAGAGAGAAAAACAAAAATGAGGGAAAGTAGGAGGAAGAGAAATATGTAAAAACAGTGCCAAAGCAAGTAGGTAGGGATGAAAATGAACGTAATAGTTAAATAAATGGTAGGAAGTGTCTTTTGATGAATAAAAGAGGCATAGAAAATCAAGAAACTCTGTACCCAGGGCCAGTAAGTTAAATGTCACAAGTGTACTGCAGCACCTATTGTTCCATCCACTACACTGACTACATGACTGCAGACCTGCCATTTGTAACCTGGTTGCCACTGTTTGAAACTGTACATTCAATTGTCAAAATAATCCATGTGACAGTGCTAAACCTTACTTTTAAATATTAATAAGTCATTCCTAAGTAGGCCTTATTGCCCATTAGACAGGCGGTATAGTATTTAAAAGTAGGACATGTAAAGGTTTCATGTTAAACATGTCCTTCCAGATTAAAAGCCCCAAAATCTATTTTCACTGTAGCAAGGCTAGTTGGTGCACAGGCAAACAATGGAAATATAACTCTTGAACTTTTTTTGAACATTTGATAAAAGCCTAATTCACTGGTAAAGTCAGATATTTATTAACTATTTTGGGAAAGGTACTTTTACCTATTCCAGCCTAAATCTTGGTTGTCCGTCAGCTGTGACTTGGAAGCTAAATAGCTCCCTGGATTTGGTGTGAAAACTCTTCCCAAAGCAGGGCAAAGGATTGAGTGTAGGGAGGTTTTCTATTCCATCTGGGATGTGCCCAGGAACTTGATTAACCTCAAAAGGTCTACCTTGTCACATGCAAATATCAGCTGACACCTGACCCTTCCTTTGTTCCCCTAGCAAGACAGGATACAATCACAGTGGAAGCATTGCTCAGTTTGTGAAATAAAGAGTGATGGTGAAGGAAGATTTGCTAAGAAGCTGGTGGCCCAGTACAATTAAACGTTGGTGCACCAAATAACAAGACTGGCAGTCTTTAATCTACTTCCAGACACTCCCTGACCCATTTTCTCTCTTTTGCAGGTTCATACCATCTCCCTTATGGTTTTTCTTCCTTATGTTTTTCCGATCTGTGTGTTTCTCTCTTGAGCTTAGTGAATATCTGATATGGGAAACAAGTGCTGGTGCCCCAAAATAAGAGCGCCGCCCCCCACCAGCAACCACTATCTCAATATAAGCATTGAGTGGGTGAGGAGCGGTCTGAAGTGACCATAGAGAAGGGGTAGCTCATTTTCCTAGTGGTGGAAGAGTGTCACCAGCTTGGATTCAGGCAGAGAGGAGCACTGTGAATGTGTTTACATTAGGGCACACAGGCAGTTCTGCAAATGTGGGTAGAGTAACCCTTGGTTAGGGAGGAGGGCCTCAGGAAGGCATCATCGAGTAGCTATCTGATGACCTATAGCCCTTTTTGGCCACAGCTTACTGCTTTGTCCAGATGTTGATTTTGGACTTTCATTTCAGCGGGATCTCTAGTTGGCAATGGGTTTACCGTTGTCCAAGTAGGGACCATTCTCTCTAGTCAGGGAATGGGGGATACACTTCTAAAATAACCCCTGCTCACCCCGTGGTAGCTTGGCATGAGCAGACAGGCTTATCTCAGAGCCAGTGTGTAAAGCATTTGTGCACACATATAGTAACACAGTGAAAACACTACAAGTGGCTATAACACCAGTTTAGAAAAATAAGTAATCTTTATCTAAACCAAACAAGACCAAACCAACAAAAATCCACAATACAGTAATCAAAATATGACTTTTAAAAGGTAGAAACAGTTTGTTCCATAGCAAACTATAGATGCAACACTTTCAATAAAAAGTACCTTGGATGCATCAAAATCAAAAGCATGAACAGCCTCAGGGAAGGTGATGCGTTCGTTCCTTACATGCAGGGAAGGTGATGCATCGGTTCTTTACTCGAGGGGAGGTAATACATCATTTCCTTACTGCCACGCAAGGGAGGTAATGCGTCGGATCCTTACAGAAGGGGCGGTAATGCATCAGTTTCTTACTGCGCGAGGAGGTGATACATCAGTTTCTGACTGCGGCCCCCAAAGATGCAACAGATTAATTTAGCTAAACAAGAAGAATACTTGTTTATTCCATAGTGCCTAATACCTGAAACTCTAATCTCATCCAAATCTTAGGGGCCGAGGAATCAAGGATACCACAAATGATATGTTTGCTAGTGCGACTGTGCCACTATATAATCATTTTATGTGTTTTTGTTTTGCTAAGAGTACTGGTTACAATTTAGCTTTTTTCTTTCTTGATATAGCTACACCTGCCAAACAAACAACATCTTATAGGTGGGAGAGAGCAGCCAGGACCTGGCAAAGAAAGCTGGAGGCCGTAAGGGCTTAATATCGGCAGCTGGTGGTGCAGGTGGAGGAGGAAGAGTAGGCAGCAGCTGCAGCCTCCAATGCACTGGGCCCCAGCCAGGCCCCAGTAGTGCCTCTGGTTTTACGGTGCCATTGTCTGGCAACCACACCCACTGCTTCCCACCTCTGATGTTGTAAAAACTTTCAGCGGTGCATGCTCCTCCGGATGGCGCGCCTAGAGGCCAGGATGAAGGAGCGCTTTAAGAATCTTAATTGCAAGATCCAGCTCCTAGCACGCTGCTAGAGGACCATCGACCTCAGTCTCTTGCCCCTTTTGAATCTTTTTTTTGCTGGGTGAGACTTGATAAGGAGAAGGTGGGAATGTGGGAGTTGGGGAAAACGTGGGTGTCCTTTTTTTAATTGTCCTTTGGATTTATAGACAATTGGACTTTTTTACAGGACATTGTTTGGGGCGAGGGAGCGGGGTGGGCCAGGTGTTGTGGGTTTCTTTCATTCTAGTTTATTTGTTAGGGTAATAAATTTATAGTTTTACAAATGATGTCAATATTTTTTGGGGGGTTACTCTTTTAATTCGCCCTGTTTTCTTCACTGAAGGAGTGCACCCTTTTTTTTTAAATCTGCCGATAGTGTAACACACCAACAGATAGATGAGGTACCATCACTTGACCTGCTACTGTCAGTCTCTCCTCCTAGTCTACGCAGTCTGCAAATGGACTATGGACTCGGAAAGGTGTGGTCTCCTGTAGTCAAAAATTTGTCAAGGAAGATCAGCCGCCTTTCAAACCTACTCCGGTCTTCTCAGGATCCTGCAGGAAAGGCGGGTGTGCTACCATCTAAGCGTGTACCAATTACAATATCTTTACCAGCTCTTTGACTATAAGAACATGTAGAAATGTAAATTTAAACATGCCTTACTTTCATATAATATACATTCTGCACTATGGTGTTTAAGACAATGCAATTTGAAAGGTTGTAAATTACACAACTAGGCAAATATTTAGGCCTGGAGTTGGTTTTGCTGTGTCACTGTGGTGTGTGAAAGAAGGAGTGATAAAGCACACTAGAAACATTGTCATTACAAGCCACGATTAAACTTTGTAATATATAGTAGGCTTATAGCAATTTCAACATGTTGAGAGTTAGAGCACAGGTATTTACTACAAGTTAGCACGAGCGGTGAAATACATTATTTGTTAATACACAGGTCCATGTTATAAATAAAGGTAATAATTTATTCTAGGACAAACAATTTAAAAATATTCAAAATTGATAAAAGCTTTAGTTTTAAAGGTAAAAAAACTATGATTTTGCTTTTGAACCATTGTTTATTAGTATAAAATATCATATTAAACATAGAAATTATTCATCTTTTTTGCAAAAAAGTTAAAAGTATAAATAATATTATTGTATTACATTGTGAAACAACTTTCAGCCAATTAGTTTATTCTCCTACGGCCTTCTGTAGAATCATGAACTCCTTCTGAGTCAACAACATCAAAATCATCACTAGCTTGATCACTTTTCCATTGAATATTTCACTGCATGAATATATTATGCAGCAAAGCATACACCACTATAATTTTACATAGCATGGGTGGATTGTAAAGCTATCTCACTCCCAACTGGCACAAATATCTGAATATTGATTTTAATACCCCAAATACCCATTTAATAATATTGCACAATTTCTTTTAAAAATGGTTATATCTGTTTTGAGTGTCAGTCTGGTGTTGGGCAAATGGAATCATCATCCAGGCCTGAAGGCTTTATCCTTGACCACCCAAAAAAAATATTTAGGGAATAATAATACATAACATATACATCACATACTACAAAGAGTGAAATGATGGAGAAAACATAGTTTTTCTTCTCATTAGATGTGTCCAACACAAAGTTAGATTTTTCATATTAGAAATATTGTCAAAAATAGAATTACCTTGAGGTACAATGCAAAATAAATTAATACATGTACCCAATCATAGTATTAGCCTGCGATCCATGGCATGAGAAATATACACATGAACCCTGTCATAGAATGAAATATTATCTTATACTTCTAACATTAGAGAGATGGTTTTTCAAATTCTAAGTAATAAATATGAAAACTTTAGGCAAGCATTTTGGTTAAAGACCTAGATCTGCATACAAATTAAATGTTTCATATCTATTTTAAAAAGTTGTGATATATTAATATATTTAGCAAATTTTGGTATTGAGGTACCACCATTTCTTCAACTCAGTTCCAACACAAATACAATGACAAACAAAGATCAATTAGCTTGACTTGTTTAAAATAAATGTTACATAACACAGCACATAGCTTGGTCTGGTGGCTCAGTGTATCAATGCGTCCATTGCAGGGGCCTGTGTTTGACCGCATGGTTAGAGGTTCAAATCCTGCTGGGTCCACTCAGCCTTTTGTCCATCTGAGGTCAATAAAATGAGTACCATTGAGTTGGGTAACAATAAACATTTGTTATTCAGTACCAAGATACCTACGGGTGAATGTGCACTTTACAAATACCTGTTATAGCAGAGCCTTGCGTTAACTTGCAGCAGGTAGGCGTAAGTCATGTAACATGGTTGGAGCATGTCTGTTCCCATACACCATCAAATGTCTTTATACTCATAAACATGGGTTATTGCCAAAATGGTGCATCTATCCGAGGCGGACAGAAATCTATTGTAATTTTCAACAGTACATCCTGTTTTCATGTGTGCTGTACTCTGTAGCACATATACAAAGATGAGTATGCCTCAAAGTTTCATTTTTGCACATGAAGTTATTCCTTCATGCACAAAAAATATGCGGAAGCCAACTCAGGCACCCTTTTGCCATGTCACAATGCTGTCTGCATTGGTAATAGGCAGGGCAAAGTGTACCAGCACAGGAAGTAGGTAGAAATTCACAATGTATTTGTAAATATGTAGCACTTCAGCTCTTTCCCCTTCACACAACACAGCACAGGAACTTGATTTGCTGTACTGTGTTGCTTGGAACCTTAGTAAATGCAGCCAATCTAATGATTAATAATTGAGCAGTTATTAGTAAAAAGGTTCATTATTACATTATGTGGAACTTTTTAGGTGATGTAGTAATAGGTAAAAAATTAAAGCATGTTAGGATATAAAGTGCAAAGGATGCCAGTCTACTGACAAAGATGTCCTCTTGACAGGTACCTAATAAAAACCAAAAACCTCAATCAGGTCATCTGTATTAACAGAACTGGAAAGAGGGCCATCTAAATCATCATTTGATAATCCATAGTCAGTCAATCAATTCCCTTTGTTGAAAAATAATGATATCCATAAATTGATCACAGTACTATGTGGTACATTTAAATCTTTCCATCTGTTTCATTATAAAAACTCATATATAGTATTATTGGAGAGTGACTAGAATTTCAGATTACAGTGAATTGCAATTTGTTTACCATTCTCTTAAAATAGCGCTTCCATATATCAAAACATTAATAACTTTTTTTAAAAAATACACTAAAAAGGGCACCCTCTGTATACAATGAAATCTTCCTTTGGATCTATACTTAAAATGTCTATAATGAATTCTATGACCTCTTAATCCGTAATGCAGCTAAAAACGCATGGCCCACCCTCATAAGTTAGTACAATGTGGAATATATCCAGGCTATCTAGTGCCCGTATATGCTTGAAAGTGTCCTGGTAGTGAATGTATCTTCCAACTTCAAATAACGGCGCTAAGAGGAATTTTCAAAAATCGTTATACAATTTACAAAACAGGATAAAATGCATAGTGGATTGATTTGAAATACCACCACAGGGGCGTTTAGGCAGCATCTGAGTCCAATAGCTCATTTTTGGGAAGACAACTCAAATGTGCCAAATGTCTACACTAGCCTGGTCAGACAGAATCTATGTTGGACATTTCATACAATTAGCAGATAATTTGGTATTCCTTCATATATAGGACCTGAGAGGTAACTACCAACTGTGATTTTGCTGCTCTCCTGTTTATCCCTGTCTGCCTCTTTTCCCCCCAATAGACACATTTGTATTTCCTTCTTGCTATAACACAGAATACTGCTAGGATCTTACATTCTGTTATTCTCAAACACCATCTTACGTAGACTTTCAATATAGGTGTCATGGGCTCCCTTTTCAGAACACCAATGCCAGGCAGTCTTTTAAGATATCTTTGGTAAATTGTGTTCCCACTTTATTCCATAAGCCGTGCCAGAAAAAAACAGGGCATTCAAAGAATTATAAAATATCTTTTTAACCACAATATTATTGAAAACGATATTAGAAACATCAATGTTATATAAAATGATATTACTTTACTAAAAAAGATATTCTTATCAACGGCATTTGCACATCACGTTATTTGTGTATCACAATATTTACTTTCTGATATTTCCGCCTCCCAATATATTTGATTAGATATTTTGTTCAAACACCAAACCCCTGATACTACACTGTCTCACAGTTTGAAATAATCACCACTCATATGCCCCACCCAATTTGTAATTCTATATAGGTTGGTAATCCTATTCTGTGATTTAGAAAAACTTTTTCTTCACCATAAAGTGGTTGTTAGTGCTTTAGAGAAAGGGATTTGAAGGACTGCAAATATAGTGATTTGTAAATCGCAGGGCTTACCACTGCAAAATCCCTTAGTACATTTAACCCCAGAAGAAGTGTAAACCACGCTCGGTGATGGCGGTAACAAGATTTTCCATAGAAAAGCTCTGCATACACGAAGAGCGCTAGTTTATTGCCCAGTATGACTTTTTTGAGAGTAAGGGGCATATGTATCAAAATCTCCATTTGCGAATCTCAAATAGCGATTTTTTGAGAAACGCTATTTGAGAATTGCAAAACGGGATGTATTTAAAAATTCGCACATATTTTGCGAATTCTTAATATTCCTTAATTGCGATTAGCAAATTGCGAAATCGCAATTAAGGAATACCTTCCCATTCATTCCTATGGGCCAGGAGGCCCATAGCACTGAATGGGAAGTCATTCTCAAATTGCGAATCGCAATTTGCTAATCGCAAATTGAGAATATTTTCAAAGGTGCAAGGGTGTCATGATGACACCCTGATGCACCCCTGGAATTAGCATGTGTGTGCATATGGCGCACATACATGCCCTAAGGGCATGTATATGCGCCACATGGCACTTTGAAAAATGCCAAAAAGTGCATTTTTCAAAGAGATCGCAAATTACCACCAACTTGAAGTTGGTGGTAATTTGCGATTTCTTAAGGAGAAATCGCACAACTTGGGTGCGTGTCACATAGCATTTAAGGAATCGCAATTTGCGATTCCTTAAATGCTTACGCAAAATTAAGAAATCGCAAAATTAGCGATTCCTTAATAATGCGATGCTAAAATGGCTCATACATCTCATTTTGCGATTTTGTATTCGCAAACGCTGTTTTTTTGCGAATCGCAGGGTTTGCGAATACAAAATCGTTTGATACATATGCCCCTAAGTCTTAGATTCTTAGCATTCGTAAAACATTTTATTAGCATCACAATGGTCTCAAAGCATGTCATATGTGAAGTTGCATTTCATGTCCCTCCTTAAGAGTGACCAGAAATTGGTGTGATATTTATCAAAGCTGATAAAATCTTCTGCTGAGCCAGAATATACTAGATGCGATTACAGCTTCTTGGAGAATAAAATGCAGATTTCTAAACCTATTCCAGTAAATATTTGGCATTTTTCAACCGAGAAGTATTGGCAGGATTAACCTGCTGATATTTACTACAAAACTCATAATTGTGACATGTGTGATAACATGAGGTACTGCGAATATCGCAATTAATCAGCTCCCTCGTAATAAGGGCCAAAGTTCATATCAAGTATTATTGGGCGTTTATATAATTCACACACATACAAAACATTTTAAATCCGTTCAGTACATATTTATAACACTGCAGCACTGCGGGTGGAAACCTGACAATGAAAAGTTGTTTTCATGAGAAAAGAGTAAATGTAAATAGGCGCTTTCACCATAATGTCATTATTAATTTAAGTGGTTCTGACGAAAACAATCAACGTGAAAAGATTTGTATCTGTTATAATATACTGAAATTACATTTTGAGCATGTGTCTACGGTGACATAAACTGTCATGAATTCAAGAAGAGAAGTATATGTATGCAAATATAGGAAAATTAAAGTATATTTACAACACATTATCTGACTTGCCTTCTGACATTTTATACTTTAATAATGTTTTTCAATTGTGTGTATGCTAATGCTGAATATTTAGAATAATGCACGTATGCACCACATTGATTCCTGGTTATAATGTATGGACAATGGGAAACCATATATTTATTTATTTTTCAAGTGCTAGTCTGTAGAAAGAATTGTACAATTGTTTTGTAAAGACCATGAAATTCGTGTGCTTTTATGGTGATGATGTGTGAAGAGACAATGAGCAAGCCTTTTATTGAAACTGAAGCATGATTCATAAACGCATACCTCTGTGACAGGATAAATGGATATGCATTCATCAAAGTATAAGTATGGCTTTGCATTCACAGTAGAATAAAAATATGCAAATTAATGAAAAAGCTTTTATATAACAAATTCTTGCTGTTTTTGTGGAAGCATGAAATGTTTAGCACATCCCATTCAAAGGGTATTGAGTGATGACGTTGCCATCAATATAGTATTATGTCTATGTATAAGTTTGCACAGTGCTTAATTTGAGCAGGTGGTTCCCGGTCCTCCAGCACTTATTCTTTGGGACAATGCTTATTTTTCAGCACCAGACATTTCAGAGAGTTCAAAACACATAAATCAGGCAGATGAAGGAACAGAACAGAAAGATGGCAAAACCGCAGTGGCTGCTCATTCGCTAAGGCGGAGGAGTGTTGCCCCACTGCTCCGCAGCAGGAAACATAAAATTATAATAATGTATGTTTCCTTGTGCTGCAGCAGCTTTCTGGGTGGGGTGGGGCTGCTCCGAGGACAGAGTAGCAGGGGAGGAGTGGTTTGCCCACTCCTGAGTTAACACGAGTGTTTGGTCAGCCCTCTCGGGTCACCCAAAACAGTCATGCGCACTTCCCATATTCTCCATGCAGGCTGCATTACAGCCTGCACGGAGAACATGCTTAGGCCCCCGTTCCTTGGCTGAGCCTCAATCCACGGCTCTCAGACCAATCAAAATGCTGCATTGCAGCATTGTGATTGGCTATTGGGAGCCTTGTGCTTCCTGCTGCTTCCTGTATCCTGCTGCAGGACTGGAGCATGAAGAAGAGGATGGAGGAGAGGAGGTGGCTGGCCGGCTGTCACAGGTAAGTATTCAAAAAAAAAGATTTTTTCATCCCCCCACCCCTCTACCCCCACCCTAACACCCAAGTCCTGTAGCAGCCGCTACTCCAAAACCACCTAAAAAGGGAGAAACCAGGAACAAGCAAAAAAGAGATAAAGGGAGAGGGAGTGCCTGTTAGTGCATTGAAGGTGAATGAGGTGGATTTAGGACCAGTGCAGCTTTGGTATTCGGTGCGCGCCGTTTAATTAGCTGGCAGGCTTCTGAGCAGAGCTTCGAGCATAGGCATTTTTTCTTTTACATATTAAGCACCGGATATGTATAAAGAAATATATCCATCGACATGAATATCAGTGAGGGAGAAATAAGGGCAAAAGTCTGAAGAAAGTAGATGTTGAGTGGTAAAGAGAAGGTGTTCTTAAAAGGCAAAGAAGGAGTGGGACCTAAATATATGTCAGCAAGTTCATACAGGGCAGTTAGAAGCTGGAATTCTGCCACCCCAATGCCAAACTGAAAATGATCACATAGATCCTTGTCATGTTTGCAATTGATGTAAAATGTTGCATCCCCTTGTATATTCAGGCTACAAAATCTTATTTTTTAGAGATATTTCCCTGAGAGTTGGTAACAATATGATAGCCAGTTAACCACTTCATTATCATTTGTTTGGATGATTACAAGTCTGAGAAGAAAGTGAGTAAAGGGGGACGTTGCACAAAAGTGAGTGCTTACAGCTAAGTCTTCTCAGCAATAGGTAACCAGTGTAACATTTCCTCAGTATTGTTTCACAGTTATCATTGTAACCTGCTTCTGCCCCACACCCACTGTTGAATGCCAGAAAAATGGTTGCTAAAATAATTTGCCTCCTTTTGTATATTGCCATTAAAGTGGAACGAATCAAGTGGCATTAATATAAGTATGAAAACTCTTTGGAGTAGGTCATGAACTGCTCTAATAATAAATATGAAAGGAGGTTAAGGCATCTTCTTTACATGTCATCCAATAACCACTATCTGAGGGGCAATTTTGTCCTTTTTAGATGTGTGACTGTTTTAAAGAAAAATAGAAATAGTTTAAAATCCACATGTAATGTCAAGCATCTGGCGCAACAAAATATCTTCTGGCGCAACAAAATATCTTCTATGGTATCAAGGCCACCAGACTGTTTCAGAAACACCAATAGTGCTAATGAGTCAGTTATCATTATTTCAGTGAAGTTCTTTGGGCCGTGTTATACCCACAGATTTGTTTTACCATCGATTATGAGAATCTGCGGGACATGAAGCTATACTCTGATAAGTCTTACCTCACCTCTTTCATATTTCTTGTTGACTTGCCAAAAACACCAAATGACACCAGCCACATTGCGATGCATGGGAGGTTGCAGCTCCCATCAGTAATACCGTTCCGGCAAATTCTCCCTTGAATGCTCAAGGCTTAATTGTAGGTTCAGTAAGAACTAGTCTCTGAACACTCCGTATTTTCTGCACTCTTTATAAAATCCTTTATGAAAAGCAAGTGATATAGTAGAAGTGGTGCAGCTTGAATTGATTCAGGTTGTGGATTTTTCTGAGACATGGCAACAGGATTAGGAGTAGAGGTCTGGCTTCATGGGTTGACTGTGGTGAAGATCTTGGTCAAGGATTACCCAAAAAAAGAAGTTGCCAAGGGATATACATTGGCATTAGAGGACATGGCAACTCACACGGACTTGATCTACGGGGATTACCTGGAATTATCACCAACTCCTTTATAAAAAGATTAGTTCGCCATTCTAAAATCTCTCTACTTCTTCACATACAGCAGGCAAAATCTTGGTCAAGTTAGCCATGCAAAACCTCTGACATCCAGATTTCTTAGACAAATCTTAATAAGTGACATTTGAAATTTGTCTGATTTATAAGAGCTTTGGTTACAATAACTGGAAGAGTGACATAGCTCTCACAATTCCCAATCAACCCCGAAACATCTTTAATATTGACCCATTGTTCACATTTAGCAGGTATATCAGGGTCCTCTATAGTGCAAAAGAAGACAACTATTTTGCATAGACAAAAGAAATATGCAAATTCATGCACTTTACTCATCTAGATGTACAGTTATGACCATGGGTTTCATATCGTCTCAAACGTTTTGGAACAGGTTTCCCTCAGACAAAAAGATTTAGCTTTGCCAGTCTCTACTAAAAGTCAATGGCTATGCAGGTTACCAAACCCTTACATGATGCCGTAGCATTTTCTAATCTATCTACATGCAGGGTCTATCCAGCAGATGAGTCCTTGAGGAATGTGTGAGAGTACCTCCTGTTGGTAAGAGAGAGCAAGATTATATGCCTTAGGTGAAAACTGACAATGACGCAAACGTGGTTGACAGTCATTTCAAAACTTTCACAGAAAGACACAACACAAATACAGCCAAGTATCTGTAAAGGTTACAGTGTCAGGATTCATGGTGCATTGAGGAGGCCTTCAAAGAGCAGTGCAAATGGTCACAGATAAGAATGCACCAGAAGAGAACAGTGATCAAACTAGACTTAGGTTAACTGTGATTTTGCAAATAGAAATGGTCCTGTGTACCATGACACTTGCACATTATGGCCATCATGATAAGACATGGGTCATTAGGGAATCAAACAGTGAAGAGGCTGGTCAAAACACAGAGGGGCGTATTAACAAAAAAAACACCATCCTGCACATAAACAATCATTAGTGGCATGTTGCTCAGAATGCAGCACACATAGAAAAAGCAAAAATGGGGAGAAATAAAAGTTTATACTTCTAACATTAGACAGATGGTTTTTCAAACTCTAAGTAATAAATATAAAATGTTTTTTACTAGTTTCACTATTCTAACACTTGCTCTTGAATGGCGTTAGTTGTTAGTGTTGCTTCAGATTTACAGTCCCTTGTAAATCTGGGACAGTGCCAAAAGCAGTGTGTGTTGCAGTAGAATGCCCACAGCAACACACATTGCACGCCCCTTTCACACTAAGCAATGCATGTAAAGGGATGGTATGCCCATGGAAGCAGATCAGACACATCTCTGTGTGTCAACCTTGTCAGAGGTTTGGCCATCAATTAAAATTTTGGCATCGACTGTCTACAGTAGCCAACCATTCCTAAGAACATTGTGACTTCCTTCTGAGTTCGTGGTAGATTCATCTGTAAGATGGCTTTCAATCTCTCTGGATACACCTTTCTAACTCCATTCAGGATAACGTAGCCAAATTTGTTTCCATAGACCTTAGGGCATGTGGTTGTCCCACAACTGGTAGAACAATTTGTAAAATTTGTAAATGTCATTCAATCGAAAGTAGACCTGAGTCTGCAGGAGCTGGAGCTATTGTTCAACAGGCACTTGCACCTAACTCTCCTGGGTCAGAGGATACAGTAGGTCATCTGTTCTAATATCTCATCTCCTGAAACTGTATCTGACTCGTCTCCGTCTCGACTAGAAGAATCCTCACTACTTCTTGCTGCCTCTTATGTGAGAATCTGGTTCCCTCAATAATGCCCTTCCTCCATGTACGCTGTTCTTCATCCCATCTAGCGTTTGCATAATTCTGCATTGCTCATCTAGTCTTTCTATGATATTTTTCTCTCTCGCAACCCTCTCCCAAGCATTGAAAGCCTCCTACTGTATGGGTCACGGCAGTGGCCTAATCTTGTACAATTTTCCCTTCAAATTGTACAGGATTCTGGTATTAAATGTCCCATATCTAAGAAAGCTCAAAGGACCCTCACTTTCCATGATCCTACTCCATTGTCGAAGTCAAAGACGTGTATTTAAACCATGTTCGGTAGTCATAATGTATGCTGGAGTGCCCTCAGGAAGTTCCTCCTCACCTTTTCGTACAGGAATAGTAAGATCTTTATACCAATTTCTTAAAGTTCTTAAAACATTTCATGATGACAACTTAATTTCAGGAATTTCTCACGCTAAGCCAAATGTTTTGATTTTGTTCAGCACATATCAGATTTCAGTTCCCCAATCAAATGCCAGCTATTATTTTCATGCGATCCGCTTCCAAATCCAAAAACAGTACTCAATTTTAGAATATCCAATTACAGCACAGCATTGTAGCTCCACTAGCGAATAGCAGTGCGAAAGCACACCAACCGTCAAATCCCAGTGCAAAACACTATGACTTAAATCTCACTCCTTGCAGCAGTCACCCTCCTTCACAATTTCTTTTCATATTCACACAACCTTTTCAAATAACTTCTTAAACAACTTCTTGTTTGCTCGACTAGAATAAATGAAGTATTACAACCATTCAAGAGTGTGCTACAGTCGCAATTGAATTCTCGACCAGTGGTAAATCACACAAATCAATGTAGTTATCCCAATTTGCGCATTAAGGTTACACTAAAATTAACCAAGATTAATCAATCTCAACAGCTTGTCCCTATGTTATCGATTAAAGTAATGGAACTTCACACTTCCCCTCTAATATCTCTGCAAACAAATTACATTTATTTCATATTATCCCTGGATCTTTCAGCCTTGGTGAGCCTGAAACTCAAACATTTCCTCTTAAATCACTTCTCAATTCCTCACTCATTCATTCACTCAACCGCACAGCTCGTAAAGAAATACAATCACAACCACAAAATTTCACCCTATTAATTCTCAGAACTGCTGAACTGCAACCGCCTTAGAATTCTGCTCTGCCACTCATCAGGATCTGTACACTGGAAATGGAAGTCGGGAATTATTTTAATATAGCTTGATTATAATTTTATAGCGCCATTCAGGGTGTACACCATATCCACTGCTACCAAAAACTATTAGTGCCCAAGAATTGATCAGAATTGGGTCTTAAGTCAATCACCCCAAACTTACAACTGGGATCCTGGGTATTCTGTGGAGCTTCATCATCAGATCGACAGACCATTGTCACCATTTTTGGAATGGAGCTAAAAAAAAGTTCAAGCCATTTATCAACAATTGTCAGGTTCTTGAATATCAGTCAATGACGAGAAGTTGAAGAAGTTTCTAAAACCTTTATTTATCTCTTTATAGGTATAGTGTGGTTTTGTCATTTCTATTCAGATTAGTCTAATTACAGAAATTTCAAGAACAGGTTTGATTAGTGACAGCATAAATCAACAGAGTGGTATATAAAAGAATCAGTTCCTATCATATCTAAAGAAACCCATGAAGAGTCTGTTCTGGAAAAGAACAAGATTCTTGGAACATAGTAAAAGTATCGAACTTCCCATTAAGAGTCGTTCTGGAAAACTCAGCCGAGATCCCCACAGCTGCAGTAGCAATGGTTAAAATAAGGTAATAGACAGAAGAATGATTCTAGCACTAGCATTGATTCAATATAAGAAGAAAATTTCCCTGCACAAATAGCCTGGGGAAAGGAGAGTGGAAGCACTGTCAGCAGTAGCTTTCAGTAATTAAAACAGATGTCTGAATGAGAATAGAGAAAAAAAATATGTCTCCTCTCTAGCTAGGAATAATATATCAAAGTTTAGTAGGTTTAGATTATCTTCAGCCAATGGAAACCACTCATTTTGGTGTCATCTCCATCTGTTGCTTCCCCTCCTGATTCCCATGGTAAACATTTGCGCCGGTTCATAGTTAGATTAATGTTGCAGTTTTAAATACATGGGAGAAAGTTCTCGTTCTACCTAAGCAGTTAGCTGCAGCCAATATCCCGTTGTGAAGACAAAGGACTAGTCAAATGTAAGGCAATAATTTTAACAGCAGTGTCCACGTTAAGCATACATATTATATAACTAGTTTGTTCTTTATTCTAACAGTGTATTCATTATAAGCAACAGCAAATTCATTGGCAAAGCAGGGTGAGCTAATTTGGTGTCATGAAGCAAAAGAAAATTATCTTAAAGTCAGCACCTTCTTTGGTAGGAGGGTGATGCTAGGCAAAATATAGTAAAGAAACATCTATTTAGCTGTGAGCAAAGTTGAAATAGTTTATGGTTTGGGCCTAGTTACAGAGCACATTGAAAATGATAGCCTCCTGCATTTTGCACTTCACGTTAATTTTCTTACACGTTATAAGCAAGCACATTTTCCCTATGAGTGATTTATTTATGCAGTTTCTTAGCAGCATTTTTGGGGCCAGATGTACGACCATTGGCTTTTGTATCCCGCAAATTGCGAATAAATTGTGAGTCGCAATATGCGAGTCGCAAAAGACAATGTACAACAGTGTCAGAGACATTGTTAGCGATTCCCAATTAGGTCGCAAAATCAGAGGCTCATGAATATTAATGAGCCACTCGCAATTTGCAACTCCATTGGGAATGGCTGGCCCTCCCAAGGATGGTGGCCTGCTGGGCTCAGCAGACCTCCATGTCTGGGTTTGCTTTTGAATAAAGCAGTTATTATTATTTTTTTTTTAAATGCAGCCCATTTTCCTTGAAGGAAAACAGGATGCATTTAAAAAATTTTTTTAATGTTTTCGTTTCGTTTTTTAAGGGCAGGTAATGGTCCCTGGGACCACTGCCTGCCCTTAAAAAATATTTTGAGAGCCAGTCACTGAGGGGAAGGTGATCCCTTCCAATTTGCGACTCCATCACCACCCTCTTGAAGAGGGCAGTAAATTGCGAGTGTTTTGCGACCGCAATTGCGATCGCAAAACATTCATTCATGTCACTATTAGGAAGGGAACGCCCCATCCTAATAGCGAGTTGCAAAATAACGCAATTGTATGCGAGTCGCAATATAGTGTTGGTACATTGGCCATGAAGGTTTTTACATGTGCAAACGGGTCGCATACCTGTTTGCACGTGCAAAAACTGGTCGTACTTCTGGCCCTAAATGCATTCTAAAGCAAAATTCAAATACGTTTATGCAGGTCTTGATTGATTAATATTTAATTTTCTAACCGTTTGTATATGAGACGTTCACCAAAGGCTAGCATAGACAGCCACATTCCCATGTTAGAAACGGTAGAGTTTGTTCAATATCAAAGTTACACAGTTTAGTTACTGGTAAAGAAGTTACTATCATGTGTGTTCATAATGGGCCATGCCTATTATAGCTGAGTAGTGTCTTTGCTTTAATGATTTCTGCAGATATGTGCAAACATGCAACCTAGCCTGCTACTTAGGTGAATATTGCTACTTTGATTTGTCTTCCCAAACCGGAAGTGCCCTTATGGGGTAGAGAATGCAGACCTCTCTTTGGCCCCCATGTCAAGGCCATCTGCCAGTACGAAGACATTAAATCAAACCTGATGAGGAACAAGGCAGCTCCTAGCTGATCTATGAGCTCCTCAACTTTGGAGATGGGTTGTACATCAGTCTTGATGACTGCATTGAGCCCACAGTAACTCACACAGAACTTAAGTTCTGGAATGACATCTGGAAGGGTAGCCTTGTGAACCAACACTACTGGACTGGACCGAGGGCTGTTTGATGGCTCCATAGCCCCTGACTCCACCATGTTGAAAACCTTCTCCTTAATGCTGGCTCTCACCATATCAGACAGTCAGAATGCATTCTTCACAGGCATGCTATTCCCAGTGTCAATATCATGGGTACACTATGTAGTGAGTTCTTGTCATGAGTTGACCCTGTCATGACATAGAGCATTGACCCCAAGCATCACCTTATGACTGGGCATGACGAACATACTCTAAGGCAAAAGTGCCCATAGACACATTATCGCACTCACTCGTGTGACTTTGTGAGGCACAAGTGGATTATGGTTGCTTTGAGGTCTAACAGCATATCAGTAGGTACAAAGCAATAAGTACTTTGAGGAAACAGTGCACTGTTTAAACGTGTGTAATGCACGCACCAAGGTCCACAGTTTGTTTTACATACGCGCACTAGTTTTTTAACTCGCACTTATACTGAGTGTAACATTGTCCTTTTTCAGTTGCAGCTCTTAATGAGTGATGTAAGAGCATCACGGCTGCCACGATTGGCTGTCCATAAATATGACCACGCCCTGCCGCTGAGAGCAGATTATTTCAGATTCTACTCAGCAAGAGGTCCAACATTCCTTTCTGTCATTTCCGTCTCTTAAATGCCTTGCGGTCTGTATCAGACAGCAGTGGATCATGTTGGACAACAGGACCCAGGTAGGGAATCTACTCTCTGCTGTCGCACTTGCATCAGAAGTGCCTGAGTGTCATCGGGCATTTCAAAACTAGGGGTGGGCGGAATTTGCGAAATCCACTTTCGCAAATTATCGCGAAAATGTTTAAAATTATCGCAAACAAGCGGAAATATCGTGAAGATGCGGAATTTCTTTTCCCGCATGTTCGCGAGATTTTCTGCATGGTTGCGGGTCGCCAACTTACCCATGTGGTTGCTCGCGGGCGCGGCCATCTTGTTTTGAGTTGTCTCGCGGTGCATGATCGCGAGAAGAAAGACGTGATCGCGCGACGCATGACGTCACTGCGGGCGCGAACTGTCGCGAGACAGCGCAAATGGCTAAAAACAATCCAACATCTCATGGAGAACGCGACCAAATCAAGAAAACTTGTCGGCGAACGCAGGGATTCAGGCAAGGGGATCGCGCGCGCGCGAGAATGTATTATTTTACAGCGCGAGCAAGAAACAAATTATCGCCAAGCTGCGGAAAGTGGAAATGTTGACATTTTCGCGCTCTCCGCGGAACGCGAAAATGTCAAATTATCGCAATTTCTGCGAATGGAACAAAATTTTTGCCCAGGCCTATTCAAAACTCTGTCGCTGCATTAAGTAGGTCAAAAGCGGGTGCGGAAGGGCCTGGGCGGTATTGGGTGCTTCCTTATTCAGCGTGACTAATCTCTGTTGTCAGCCATGGTTGTTTAGACTCTCAAGACTGCTCAAGCCTACGCATTTTGGGAAAAAGGCTTCCGTTTCTTCTCAGATGACGCATTGTGCTAAAGGTCACAAGGGAACTACGAAGACCACTAAAACTCTAAATACCGGAGATTGTAAACCCAATCCTTGTATGCTGTATGGCAATCAAATTAACTCGAAGTAAACAAGAACTAAATAACTTGATCAAGAGAGGTTTTACCCCTTTAAGTCAGAGACTTTCGTAACACAGGATCTTCATATAGGATCTCCTCAGAAACTTCACAAGACACAACTCGCATTTCTTGTTCCTACAGGTAAAATATGTATATGTAATTACATGTAGTTCCATTTGTTATGCCTCATCAGTGATTTACTTGTACTCTGCAGAACAAAACCTAACATATTGGATCGTCTGTTCTCCCTCCTGCAGTATCATCCCTAAATTCCCTTCCCCTAGTCTGGCCACTCTGATCCTCTGTACAATTTAAGTCAGAGTCAGAACTTCTGGAAGGTGGACCTCTTGAGGGCACTGCTACTGAGGACACATTAGCTCTTGACAGTTCTATGTAAGGGAGAAGAGTGAGGCGAACTGCCCCAACAACTGTTCTAGAATCAGGGTAGGAGAGAGGCTGACACCCTCCACTGACCTATCCTGCTCCTTGTCAGCAATGATGTTGGTGAGAGGCTCATTCTGCTCTTCCACCCCATCATCCATGACTATGAGTATGGTCAGCTCAGAACTCTCAAAGTGGAGCTTGAGGCAATTGGCATATAGGACCCTTAACGGGTTAATGGGAGACTTGAGGTCCACCAAGTAGATTACGTCACTCTTGCGCTCCTTCACCTTGTATGGCCCTACAAGACCAATGGTCTTGTAGGGCCCTGGGCTCTATAGGCTCCATAACCCATGCCAGGCTGAAACTCGATAAGAGTGACATACTGGTCATACCACCATTTCATCTTCTCCTGGCTGTCTCCTAGATTTTCATGTGTTTGCTTCCAGAAGTGCTTCATCTGGTTTTGGACTGCCAGCATGTAGCTGATCACATCCTGGGAAGCCTTTCTGAGAGCTTGCTCACCGCCCTTCCTCACCAGACTGAGAGGTCCTCTCACAAGGTGGCCATATGCAGTTCAAGGGGGCTGAAGCCAACTCCCTTCTGTGGGACCTCCCTGTATGCAAAAAAGTCATGGCAGGGTGAACTTCCATTTCCACCTCATAGAAACTGATAAGCTTATTATCATGCCTTCCATGGTCCTGTTGAATCTCTCAACAAGCCCATTAGTTTGAGGTTGGCAAGGAATGGATAACTTGTAGGTTATCCCAAACTCCTTCCATGTGGCCTTCATGTCCCCTGAAATAAAGTTGGTACACCTGTCTGACACCACCTCCTTGGGGAACCCCACATGGGTGAAGATCCCCATCTGTGTCCTGGCCATTGCGAGTGCAGCCTCCGGGTACTGAGTGGCATGGTCCACCAAGACTAGGATGAACATGTTGCCCATGGCTGTCTTGGGATCCAGAGGCCCAATAATATCAATGCCCACCAATTTAAAGGGGGTGAAAACAACAGGGAAAGATTGCAGAGGAGCCTTTTCTTGTCCCTCCTGACTTGCCACTGGCTTGGACAGGCCCTGCAGAATGCATCTGAGTCCTTCCTCATTTGAGGCCATTAAAAGTGGATTACAAGTCTGTCATTAGTAATGTTCTGCCCCAAATGACCCACACGCGGTACATCATCAGCCATCTCCAGCAGGAAGGTCCTGTAGCACTGGGGCCCAGGAGCACACAGGTTGCACCAGGCTCAGGAGCCTTAGGCTCACTGTACAGGAGACAATTTTCCCAGGAAATCAGGTGATCACCAGAGGTGTCACCTGCTGCCTGGGCCATGGCCTGTTGCTGTAGTACCACAAGAGTGGGGCATTCCCTTTGCACCTTGCAGAACTCCTCCTTGGTTCCCTTCCTTCTGCCAGTTGGACAGCTGAGGTAGGTTTCCCAGGGTGGAAACTTCCTCCCCTGTAGCCTCTAGTGCATCACCATCAAGGTCAGTCTCCTTCCGGGATGTGGGAGTTTCAGGCACTGATTTCCAGTGCCCTCTGCCCTTCCTCTTGTTAGCATGTACCTGGGCCCTTCTTACAGGCTCCAGCTTTTCCTGACTACCCTTTCAGGCTGGCATGGACCATGTGGTCAGTCACACCCACTCAGGCAACCCTAACATTTTCAAGTGGAACCTGAGCTCCACCTCCTTCCAGATGGTGTGCTCCAGGTCATTGCCAAGCAGACAATCCACAGGCATGGACGGACTCACAGGTACCCTCAAGGAACCTAAGACTACCGCCCCAAACACAAAGGGAACCAGAGCTGCTGGATAATAACTCTAATCGTTGTCAGCTGCCACGACTTGGTGAAATGCATTAGAGACTACATGCTCTGAGGTCACAGATGACGTTTGACAGCTGTCATGATAGCTCCAGTGTTTTACAGAGCCTCCACCCTCTGCCCATTGATGAAGTCCCACTACCTGCATTTACTAGTATTAGTAGGCATGTGAGTTCTCTGGACCATCTCTCCTTCACCAAGGGGCACTAGGGCAACCTCTATTCTGTCCCCCTCACACTTGGGACAATCTCCTCTCCAGGTTCTACACTACCCACCCCAGTGACTGGCCAAATGTGGGGGACTGTGCCAGCTTGGGGCACTTGATATGCCCCTTGAAGTGCCCTTCCTGTAGGCACTAATAGCACTTGGGGGTTCCTTCCCTAAAGACTTACAGTTATGGACCATCTCTTCTATTTTTCATTTGGGAGATGGAAGTCTGGAGCCATGGAACTCGTTTGGGGCCCTTCAGATGACTCCTTGTTTTCTTGTTTGTTCCCCCTTCCTTCTTCTCATGGGGACCCTACCCACCCTTGTGGTGACCCCCCAGATACCTTCTTATGGACCCTAGTGCTGACCCAGTGCTTTGCCTCCTTAGTAAGCTCCCTAGGGTCAGGAAGCTTACAATCAATCGTGTGTTGGTGTAGATAAGACCGAACATGTGTGCCTTTGCAATGAGATTGTACAGCCCCTGATAATATTTTACTTCACTGCCCTTCACCCAAACACCATAGTGCCTTCTGGAAGGACTCTACACAATCCACCCATGTCAATTGAATTAGCTTCTGACTGTCCCTAAACCTCTGCCTGTACTTATCTAGGGTCAGACCATACTTCCTGTCAAAGACTTTCTTCATGGGGGCAGTACATCATCCTGTCCCCTTTCTCTAGGGAAAGTAGGGTGTCCCTCTTCTCACTAGGGATATGGCTCCACAGACTAGCACTCCCTAATACTCCTCAGGTATCTTGTGCCTCTGTAAGGCAACCTCATAAGTCTCAAACCACTTGCTAATATTGTCTCCACAACAAATGAAGCACCAGACCTATAGGAATATGGGCCTACTTGTCTCCAGAAGGCACGGATGAAATGTTGCCAACATCACTGCAGTCCTCTGCCTACTCTGGCTTGAGGTACAGCTCCTTAACACTCAGTTCATGAGCCAATATCAATTTCATCTGGAAAATGGCAATTTCTGAAGGGTCACTCTAAACCTTTTGCCTTCCTCCACCTCTTTTCTGACCTCAGTTTTGTTTGCTTTAGTACGCTGAGCACTTTACCACTGCTATCCAGTACTAAAGTGCATATGATCTCTTCTCTAAACATGGTAATATTGGCTCATAACCAGTGGAATCTGGCAACTACTGCAAATAGGATGGAGGGGAAATTGCATTGAATACATAAATAAAATAAAAAGTAATTTACCATGCAGCAGCCATCCTCCTTGCTCTGGTCCTCCTCTTCTCTGTGATGTCAGGGCCCCAGCCAACTCCTTTAACCAATCCAGTTGCATTTCTCATGCTCTTAACCAGCATGAGACAATTGCCAGGATTGGAGGGATCAGCCTCTTTTGACTCTTCCGAGGGCACTGGAGGCCTGCACTTGATCCCAAGACAGCTGGGTTGAGATGCTTAAAGTGCACATGTCTGTCTGGCAGTCACAATATGGCTGGCCAAAGGGACAGGCACACTTTAAACAGTGCACAGGCAGCCCTCTGCACACCACTCATCCATACTTCCACTCACCATGCCCCAGTCCCCCCTCTTGCCATTCAGTTCAGGACAGGGTGTTGAAAAACAAATTGGTATTGAATTAACTTCATTACCATTTAATTTTTCATCTCTGGGGGCATTATAGTGGGGCGGTGCTCCTTTGCTACAATGGATGAACCATCTCTGCTTATACTCATTGGCACATTTAATTTACCTATAAGTTTCTAGTAAAGTGCTCTACATGTGCCCAGGTCCTGTAAATTAAATGCAACTAATGGGTCCACAACACTGATTGTGGCAGCCACTTATGCAGTCCTTTAAACATGTCTCAGGCCTGCCACTGCAGAGCCTGTGTGTGCAGTTTTAAACTACCATGTCGACCTGGCAAGTTAAACATCTTGCCAGGCCTAAACCTTCATTTGAATACATATAAGTTACCCCTAAGGGAGTCCCTGGACAGCCCAAGGGCAGGGCGCAATGTTTTTACACATACTTTCAAGCTGTACATGTCCGGTTAGTAAAAAACTCTTAAATGTGTTTTTTCATACTGCAAGACCAAGCTCTCACAAAGGATAGCATTGGGATTACCTTATGGCATTTTATAAGTGTATTTTCCAATTGGGAAGAGATGAGACCTCCAGGTCTGCTGTCTCTGGGATCACAATTTAAAATCACAACTTATGGTGAAGTCAGATTTTAAAATTTTAATTCTAAAAATGCCACTTTTAGAAAGTTGGCATTTTCTTACATTAGCCATTTGGTGCCTGCTGCCTCTTTTTGATCACTGGCTGGGTCGGATGACAACTGTACTGGAGGAGCTGGGCACAACTTCACACTTAATCATGTATAGGCTTTGTCCTGTCCACACACAAAGGGTTGCATAGCCCCCTGTTGTGAGTCTGGAGCCTGAGACACCACTTCTGCATAGGGGGACATCAAGCCCCATAATTCCCAGCGCCAGGAGGCGCCGACGCTGACCTTTCTCTGCCCAAAGGTGTTTAAAAGCATTTCGCGGCTCCTGCAGTGAGGGACGCGTGCTGGCGAGCCCAGGCCAAGGGCGGGCCAGTCTGCCCCCGTCAGAGCCCAGAGGAGGCTGGCCTGGGCCACCCATCTTGGTGTTTCACTATCCGGTCTTGGGACTCCTGTTTTTAGGACATAGTTCTGGGAAGCTACGTGAAGGTAAAACATCTTACATTTTTATATTTTTCTTTATTCGTTATTTTTTATTAATGTCTATTCATAGCATGGGGAAACGAAAGCCCACCCCCACACCAAAAACAATGGATGGCTACCTACAAAAAGCAGTTGGGGCGTTAACAAAGGAGATTAAAATAGCTGAACGCAGACTTTCACTAGCGCTTTTTTGACACATTATAGCCAGATAGTCGCCTCTCCCAATCCTTATTTAAACCAGGCTGGGATCCTTCCAGAAAAAAGTTTATTTAGAGGATTCCCTCCCCTGTTTTATCTTGCACATCCACCATTACATCTACACGTACTAGGCCCCTCACACCCATGGCACCTATATGGCAAGGAACAAAAGATCTCTGGTAAAGAGCCCCTTTATGGGTGCCCGTCGGGTATTGCAGGGTCGACCCGAAAAGGAGCAGGCCCATATGATGAAGCATGACACCTAGCTTGCTGGGTGTGCGAGGGCTCTTGTTCGGAAAGGAGGAATTCCCTCCTCCTTTGAAGACACCCTATCAACGTGATATCACATAAACTCTCTTACTGTGTTCTGTGACCCACTGAGGAACTTTGCACTCGTTTCTTGTAGTATATCAGGGCACGTACGTTGGACCTTTTCAAAATCCCACTGTCCCTAATCGTTGATTGATAATTGATGTCACTACCAGTATCCCACCAAGTCACTTGACTTTTTCAAGCACAACATCTATTGTAAACAGCCAGGTTACTTGCATAGAGCCACCGCCTAATAATGTTAGACCAATACCACTGTTTCAGTAAACCAAGATCCCATCATGGTTAGAAACATTGCAAGGAACAATATAAGGCTGGGGCAGGGGTACTCAAATCAATCAAGTTCACTCACAACAGATAGGGATGGTCTGTCACGAGGACATGCAAATATAAATGGCATAGGTCAAGAACATAAGGGTGGGAGGGGTGCCAAACTTGTGTTAAATTTACCACCGGAATGCACACCGTATATTTTGATCTTGAAGGGGGGTCTCCTGTCTGGCTCCTGGTCAGCAAGAAACCTGTCAAAGTCTTATCAACAAATTGGCCAACTGGTGTTCTAAGAAAATCTTGCCGAAGACAAATTGGTCAGATAATATTATCATGGCCAGGCGAGTGAGCTAGCTAGGTCACACGACCAAATGTGGGGGAGGGGATTGTGTTGTGCTTAATAATGCATGGTGTGTGTGATTTGCCCTAACGCATTTTAAAGGTTCATATAGCGAGCCAAAAGAGGTCTATCCATTGGGTTTCTTCTAAACTCCACAACCTGAACACTTGACGAGAGAAAACAGTCCTTGTGGGTGGGCTCTAGTATGAATCCGTTTACACAGCCTCCTCCATTTAAACATTATAACCGTTTTGATGTTCTTTCTGGGCTATCAGAAATCATTGACCAACTGAGTGCCTTAGTCCACCAGCAGCAACAAAGAGAATGGGATTGCCCTACAGTGCTCATGGAACAGGATCCTACACTGATGTACTCACCAATAGGGATTCTGTGGATCTTTTTGAAATTCCCTCCCCTAAAATAAACATTGGTGGGATGAACCAGGACAAATGCGAAAATGGTTCCCCTTGCCATAATTTAATCTTAAGTGATATCACAACTAGGGAGAATCCGGGTCCCCTCACTGTCACAGTTGACCAAATTAAAAATAACAAATTCCTGTGGTTGGAAAACCAGGGTCACCATAAGCCTCTACTTTTTTATTTAGTGGAACAAAGCAGGTATTTGTTCTAAACTGACCGACGTGGTTTGGCTAACATATATCAGAGGTTTTGACATAAACTGTCTTCAGAAGACATGGTATATGAAGGACATTGCGCAGAATGGTTATTGTTCTTACACGGTCAACACAACACCCATATCATCAGGGAGGGCAAAAAGAAGATTGGCAATGCTAATTTCAGTAAAATACGAGGCTATAAAAATTACTGCTGTCAGTACATCTCCCTGGTTTCGGTTAATTGTGATTTCCAATATGTTTCAAGTTAAGTTACTAGTGGTGAACTGGTATTGCAATATTTTTAACCACAACATCAGCCAGGTTATTGAGGTGTTACAGCCATAAATTAACAACATTTCTGAGAAATGGCAACCCTTATGTATTCTCTGGGTAGGCAATTTTAATTGTATAATATGCCCTCACAGCTCTGGTCATGTCTGCTGGATGCTAAGCACAGAGGGGCAGCTCCTGTCGCATTTTAATAATACCCCTCAGGGTGAGGCAGTAAATTCTATTATTGTAGAGAATGATCTGGGTCTCTTTAACGATTTAGCTCGTAACTCCTCAATACAGTGCCCCACCTATGTTGGTGGAGGTAGGGAGAGTTTTATTGATTTTATGCTGATTTCATGGAAGCCCCTGCCACTTATTGGTGACTTTGAGGTGGATCCAAACAATGTGAGTGACCATAATCCCCTCATAGCATCCCCTAGTATAATAACTCAGCCAGGGAATGTTGATGGCTATCAAGTTCATTTTAATCTTAATAAAGTGGTAAGACTTAATTGGAATAAAGTTAACCCCTCTGAGATTGAAGCTAAAACCGTCATAACCAATTATGACTCGATTGTGAAGTGTTTAGCCCATGACTTGCCCCTAGCTGTGATCATTGAGGCATTTCAATTGATCTGTTCTGATGTAGCTAAAAACCTGACTAAATCATTTAAGGTGATGAACCCCCCCCCCCCCCAGAGATAAGGTGGTTTAATGTGAAATGCTCAAGAGCCCATGAAATGTTAAAGCCGGCACTGCAGGCAAACCCTCGAGACAAGGCTCAAATCAAGTATGCTCGGAAGGCACACAAAAGTATAGTTAAGCAGCGTAAAGAAGAACTGAGGCGTTTAGCCTGGGATGATCTGGAGAGAGCTAGCTTCCCTAAGGACTCGAAAAGCTTCTAGGAAATTATAAATGACCCACTATTTAAAGAGGAAATTGGCAAGACGGATTCCCAGATTCAGGGGGATGTTTGGGAAGCCCACTATGCAGCTATATTTAATCCTTAAGGCCGCCATTTTGAGGTGCCCAGTGAGGATTTGCCTCAACTCCTAATCTCGGCCTTTCATCTAAATGCGTCAATCTCAGTAGCTGAGGTCAAGGAAGCAATAGCAAAAGGAATTAGCATTAAAGCTCCCGGCCCGGACGGAGTGCCATTCGATCTTTTTAAAAGTAATCCTAATCTATGGGCTTCATTATTGACCAAAGTGTTTAAAGCAGTGGTGACTGGCCCTATCCCAGCAACTACGATGGAGGCCATTGTAGTCCCTGTGTTCAAGAAGGGTAATAGATGTGACCCTTCCTGTTACAGGCCGATTTCCCTTATTGATGCCACAGCAAAATTGTTGGGAAGGGTTGTCCTTGCTCAACTTGAAACCTGGGTGACAGATACAGGGGAGATTGCAAGATCACAGTATGGCTTTAGGAGGGGGATGGACACTACCGAACAGTGCCTCAACTTGTCCCTGATTATAGGCAAGTAGATGAGGGCCAGGAAGGGCTCTATTCAACATGGACTTGTCCAGTGCCTTTGATACTGTAAATTAGGACAAGCTGTGGACATTGATGGGGAAAATGGGAGTTGAGGAAGCTCTAATTTCTCTTCTCCGCAGGCTCCACACTTTCACATCTGTAACTATAAGATATGGCACTCCCGCAGTAAAAACTTGGCCTATTGCATCGATAGAAGGTGTCTGGCAGGGATGTATTTTAGCTCCTTTTCTTTTCATAATTTACACCAATGGCCTTGATGCTTTCTTGTCAGATAAATAATTTGACTGTCCACGCATTGGGGCACTCGAGTTCCTCTTCTCTCTTATGCGGATGATACTATCTTAACGGCCCGGACAGCAAATGGCCTCCAAAAATTACTTAAAGCATTTGCTGATTTTATGTTGCCACTTGATTTAAAGGTTAATTTTACCAAGTCATAAGTTATGGTGTGTGGGCCTAGAAATACTAAAACTAGTAACTATTCATTGGGAGATAAGAGGACGGATAAAATGAATAATTTAAATTACCTAGGGAATCTTTTTAATATTAGGCTGAATTGGCATTCGCTTGTCACCTCAAGGATGCAAAAAGCGGGTAGAGTTGTTGAGGGGCTTTTTCGTTTTGCTTGCAAATTGTGACATAAACTGGTGACTGAGCTAGTTAGGCTCTATAAAGCCAAATGTGTGCCTGTGGTAACATATGGAGCAGGTGTATGGGGATATCATAACAGCCACCTGTTACATATCATGGAAAACAAATTTATAAAGAGGCTACTGATGATTCCAAATAGAGCCCCCACATTTTTTTGTCATCATGAGTTAGGGCTTGACTTTGTAGAGGATTGTATAGACATCACCCCTATGCTTTTATGGGCTAAGATTTGGTTATCGAAGGAGTTAGTGTACTCCAGAGAGATTATAAAAGATTGTCTAAATCTCGATGGAGCAAAAACTATCCCTTGGCTTCGATTTCGCAGGGATAGCTTCTATAAGCTAGGCCTGGAACATAACTTTGATTGCCCAGCCAGTATTCATGAGAATGCGAAAAATATTATAAAAGAGGCGCATTCCATAGGGGCAAACACTCGCCGCTCTCAACCTGAGGTAGCAGGCTCTTCTTGTTTATTCCCTGCCTAGCAGCAATTTTATTTAACATTACTATAAATATTCAGACATGCTTTTACTTAACAAGATTGTGTTCACTTACCCTGCATTTTCTAGTGGCAGATCCGGAACACATTGGGTGGGTAGATAATTTGGTGCCCTGCCCTTGTGACAATTTGCCAGTCCAAAGCACATCACACGTTATGCTGTTTTGAACTCTCTTAAAAGAGCCTAGAAGAAAACGTATAGTCCCGATCTTAAATGAAATAAGGCCGTGTTCTTATATTGATGGTTTTACCTATTTGCACTTGATATATGCTCTAGGGTTTCCAATTACATTAAAGTTTGCAATGGCTATTAGGAAATGGTACTAGTGTTTGTAGCTGAATCGGATTAGCTCGATTCATCCGCATACAGCCTAAGTGCCCCATGAACTAAATGGCATGTGCAGCTAAAGATTGAATTTTAAGGATTGTATACATTTTATTCTATTTTATCTACATCTTTTTTAATAATTGAATTGTAAAAATTACCTCTCACACTAATTTGTAATGTCGATTCTATGCACTTTTATGGTTCTCTTTTTGAAACCGAATAAAGTTACTTTGACTGACTGAGTCTGGAGCCAGGACAGTAAACGAGGAACTCTGTGCACTTCAAAGCCTTCTTTGAAGTCTCCCTCACTTCAAAGGCACAACTGGTATCGTTACTGAACCTCTGACACCATGACTTCAGTACACTTTGGACTTGTGACCACTGTGCCAGGATGAAAAGCTGCTCTGCTGCTGGAAGGACTGCTACTCTGCTGGACTGCTGCTTTGCTGAATGTTTGCCTTGCTGCACTCGTGACTTGCTGAGCTGCCCTGCAGACTGCTGTTCTCCTGCCTGGGTGAGAAGGACTGGACCTTTATCACTTAAACCCAGAGTAACTCTAAGGGCTTGCTGGCTTGCCTCTTTATTGAACTCTCAAGGATAGAAAACACTTCAAACTACCTTCATTTAGGCTCTGCATGCTGTGAGACTGACCTGCCAAGCGGTAAAGTGGTTCCACCTCAGTCCTGGACCCTTAGAAGTGGGGCCTAATGTCCTTTCTCAAGCCAGTCCCCTCATCTTCATCTGAATGAGGGCATCTTTCCTTTGCATGGGTCGGATCCGGCACATAGTCTTTGAAGCGTGGAAGGGAGCCAGCTCAATGCACTCAGTGCATCGCCTTCGGAATAAATGTATCACCTCCTGCGGGAGCAGGAACCACTCATCGCCTTTGGAGCCAGTACATTGCGCTTGAAACCGATGCATCGTTGCCACTGCATGCAGAATCTTGATCCATCTCGTTCATTACGTGTCTCGACACTGACACATTGATTCGGCTGCACCTTGCACCTTCTTTCATGAAAGCCTAGATTGAGGTGCTGTTTTTCAGCGGGCCGAAGTGGGTCCCTCAAGCCGCTCATGCAATACTGTGATCTGCCTGAACTTTTGACTTTTCTCTAGTATGGCACAACCAGATAACCCACTTAAGCGCCTATTACTTCTAAACACTATTTCACCGTTTATTCTATGAAAATTAATATCTTGTCTTCTATTTGTTGGATTTTTGTAATTTTTATATATATATTTTTTTTATATAAATGTATGCTCTATGGTTTTTTTAACCTGGTGTGGAGTGCTATTGAGGTGTTTTACTGTGTTACTGTTTGAAGTGTTGCACAATTACTTTACACATTGCCTCTTAAGTAAAGTCTCACTGATCAGTGTCAAGCTACCAGATGTTGAGCACAGGATGATTTAGGATGTGTTTTGACTTTCCCTGACTAGGATTGTGGTTCCTGTTTGGACAGGGCGCAACCTCTTCCAACCGGACACCCACTTTCTAATACCTATCCTCTATAGCCAGTTCCTTTGCCTCATTCTCCAGCTCCAATCTGGCCATCTCTAAATTGAGCTTCCTCTCCTCCCTCCAATACTCCAACTCTCTAGACTCAGGCCCCAGGAGGACACATTGCCCTTTGCGCTGGGAGAAATTACCAACTCTGGGTTCAAGTCATCCCACTCAACTGAAGTTGGGACCACAGGAAGGTCATCTCCAGGCCCTTCCTCCTCAGAACTGGCATCAAAGTCCTCTTCTTCTGCTGCTGTAGCCAATGACTAGTGGGTATCCACCAACACGCTTAGTGCCTTTTTCAGTTCGACCTTCCTGGTGTTTCTCTTTGCTGGAAATTCCCTCTCTTTATAGAACTCTTTGAGCTGAGCTTGAGTGTAGGCCACAATGTTAGAAAGCTCAATCTCGAATTTTGAAGGTGAGGCCACAGATACAGCCAGACAGGTAGGGTAGGGATACATTTAGAAAAAAGGCCACTAAAGTATACTGTACAACTCAACTTGATCTGAGATATGGGAGGATAGTGCACACCAAATCACTGTATGACAGTTCACAAATACAATCCTATCTTTACCACTGATCATCAATGTTAAAAATTGAGTTAATGGATGACTGGGGTGTGAACCCTTGTCAAGCAGCAACCACAATACCAGTCAGGGTAAGGGACATGCAAATGCCAAATTAACCTGTGTTCAAACACCAGGTAGCTAGGCACAGAGAAGTTAGGCTTAACTTAAAGACACTGTGTAAAGTATTTGTGCAACACTTCAAACAGTAAAACAGTGAAAACACCACACCAAAAAGATCCCACACCAAGCTGATAAAATAGAGCTTATTTTAATAAATAAAACAAGACCAAATTGAAAAAAGTTCAATAAGTAGGAATAGATGTATACATCTTTAAAGAGTAAACTGCAGTATAGTGCCTAAAAGTATAAAGCGCTAACAACGGCTATCTGGTAGTGCTGAACCGAGTCAAACCTTCAGGCCAATCTCAATTGATTGTGGGTCGGATACAGTCTCAGACTAGTCCCGCTGAAGATTTACCTTCTCAAGTTTTGTGGCAAGAGTTCCTTTTGCATTGGAGTGGGCCCAAAGGGAGCAAGGAGAGCGTCACTGGCAGTGGTCTGTAAAGCACGAGGAGCAGGCCCGGCGTTGTGAACGGACAGTCTGGAGCCTCATGTTAGTGGTTCCCTCCAAAGTGATCAATACTTGCAGTGAAAGGAGACAGACTGGTGGCAGCTTGCACTGATTTTTGGTGCAAGCGGTGTATTACAGTGTGAACGGATTCATTCGTGGTCACGAGGAGCCCAAAACCTTGACTTAAAGTACACGAGAGCCACACCAAGGGTCCAGGACATAACGGGTACCACCTGAGGGTCAGGAACTCTCTGAAGACAGGTCCAGAAATTGTTGAGGAGCCATTTATGTCCCAGAGGCACAGATCAGGAGGCCAGCAGACCAGCCCTTTTAGTCACTCTGGGGTCCTCGGTTCAAGATGGAGGTTGCAGGTTGAGTTCTTCTTCCCCAGGCTAGTGGGTAGCAGACAGCAGGTCAGATCAACAGGGCAGCAGCTCCTTCAGAGTACCAGTCCAGCAGAGTGGCAATCCTCGTAGCAGCACAGCAGTCCTTTTTCCTGGTAGAGTATCCACAGGTCAAGAAGTGTACTGAAGAGGTGGTGTCTGAGGTCCTTCTTGTATACACAGTTGTGCCTTTGAAGTGGGGAGAAGCTTATAGAGGCATGTCTTTGAAGTGCTTTCATGCCCTTCTGTCCTGACCCTGGTTCCAGACTCACTGCAGGGGGATATGCAGCCCTTTCAGGGGGAGACAATCACAGCCTATGCAGGTGTAAGTGTGGTTGAGCCCAGCTCCTCTGTCCCACCCTACCAGTGATGGCCCATCCAGTCACAACTTAACTCCCATTGTCTGTGGCTGTGTAGGAGAAATACACAATGCCCAAATGCCAACTAAACCCAATCATGTGATCAGAGACAAGCTGCAGGCACCAAATTGTAGTTTAAAATCCGACTTCACCAGAAGTTAGGATTTTTTAAATTAGGATCCCAGAGACACCAAACATGAACCAGTTATCTCTTCCCATTTGGAACTTACACTTATAAAATCTAATAAGGAACTCCATTTTATCCTACGGGAAAGTTATGCCTTGCTGAAGTGAAAAACTATTGTAAGAGTTTTTCACTACCAGAATATGTAAAACTTAAAAGTACATGTCCTGCTTCTTAAATAGATTGCACCATGCCCTCTGGGCTGTGTAGGGCCTACCCCAGTGGTGGAGTATATGTATTAAAAAGGAAGGTATGGGACTGGCAAAGGGATTGTTTCTCCAGGTGGAAGTGACAGTTTAAACTGCACGCACAGGCTTTGCAATAACAGGCCTGACACCTGTTTCAAGGGTTACTTAAGTTGGTAGCACAATTACTGTTGCAGGCCTGATGAATACAGGCCCCAGCTAGGCCCGCAGGACACAAGGGTTCGCTCTCCTGTAATGGAATCTATAAGGAAGTTGGCACGGAAACTGCAAAGTACAAAGACAGCATTTATTAACCCTTAAGGGTGGTCCTACAATCCACACAACACTCTTCAGTATTGCATAGAGTAGCACAAAGAACTTGCGTACATGGTCCCCTTTTATACACAATAGAGGGGCTCATAAGTGGGTGGATACAACATGAGGCCAAAGAACATTACCATTTATGGTCATTTTCGATACTGAATCAATATGTGGGCGGAGCTAACACACTCCTTGAGCCCGCGAGGACATGGTCAAGCAAGGCTAACTGATAACAGATGTGGTCAAGCCTGGGCATGCGCCAGATGGACAAAGGAGCTATTTATAGACTGTTACTAGGCAGATTACAAGAGCAACTAACACAGAGGTTGGACTCTTCTCGTGGGGAACACGTGGAAGCATGACAATACAAAATGGAGTCCGAACTTCGGTCAACATAACAGAGAAAACATGATCTAAAGGAAGGGAATTAATGTCTTTAGTAAATGCTTAATCACATCGTTGTTTCAATTTACAACAGACGACCCTTTCAGCATTTACTGAAGACATCCGGTTTGTTAGGATAATCATCATATATGTCAATTGTCATCATTTCTTCGACTTCTTTAGCTAAACGTTTCTGGTGAGCAACATCGGCAATAGCTTTCTTATCAGGGATACAGAATGATACGCATAAGGAGCAGAGCAAAGGACCACATTGAACACAGATACAACAAGAAAACAGAACTGTTACAATAATACAAAGACCAGTTAAAACCTTCCATCCCCAGGCAGTAATCAATGCCCAAAACCATCCAGAAAAGGACCAAGTGCCGTTTTCTGTATGGATTTCAGCTGCAATTTTATGTAGTTTGTTGATGGCATTATAAACCGATGGCGTATGATCAGGGATAAACACACAACAGCTACTCCCAATAATTTTACATGCTCCTCCTCTGTCAGCTAGCATAACGTCTAATACCATACGATTCTGCAATGCAACAATTCTAGTAATTTGCAATTCCTCCGTAAGATTCCCAAGAGCAGCAGCAGTCTGGTTTGTCACAGCCTCTACCACTCTTGTTAATCTTCGGATCTTCCTACTGTTCAGAGCAGCTCCAACAAAGAAAAACAGTCCTAAGTTAAAATCAATATACTGTTGCAGACTGGTATCAGTCTGATCTACATCATCAATTGATAAAGTACGTTTATACCTATTTACAGTCACATTATTCAATAATTTCAGATCCTTATGATAAGATGCGGGTGCTAGGAATACAGGAGGTAATAGAAATGATACATAGCATACCCCAGACCACCCAGCCGGCAGACGGTAATAACCTTTATTTCCGCACACAAAGTATGTATTATGGGACGCTAGAAAGGTACTATTATTCAATCCATCAATGTTCAGGACAGTGATGCAATCACTGACACCAACAGGAATAAAACCCACACTCTGGACACACAGGTCCGCTTGAGCTTGTGCTACTTGAATCACAAATTTGTCCTTCCCCACAGTGTCTCTTGTGTTCGTGAAGATGTAGGGAATGGATTCATTGTCTGGTCGGTACTCTTCCCACTCCCAAATTGTCCCATTCGCTTGCGGATACCCATTTTTATCCTGATGACATTCTTTATTGAGTCTGAAGAGCAATCGTCCCACTGTCGGTTTCCGAGTGGCAAAAAGCAAAGTGTACCATGCTCTACAAGAGCCATTGTGAGAGAAAGGAAGTGGTATGAATGGCGTACCTCCTTTCTTCTGATGGGCTGGCATCATCCCACATATCCAACAGTTCGTAGCGTTCGTAGCAACGTGGGTATGATGCAGCATCTGGATGAAAGTGTTATTCAAGTAAGACTGTCGATGCTTCAACTCTTGATACGGTAATGTATAAAAGTAGTGCTCCTCAGGCACCGGAGTTGTCAACACAAGTATTTTCCGAGCGGGAGTTACATCCTCCACAAACCATGTGGTTATCCCAACAATAGCTACTGTCAACATGAACCCCGATGCACAAAGGATTTTCTTTTTCTCCATGTCAAAAATAAAAACCCAATATCTTCCTGAAACTAAAAGTCTGTCAGAACTCTTCCCCTTGGGCAGCGGTCGATTTCTTCACCAGCGGGCCAAGACGGGTGTCGCTACACTAATGCAGGGCTGATCCCCCCCCCTTGCCTCATCGGCTCTCCGTTTCACTAACCCAAGGGCCGTTCTGACAGTATGTCCCGGTACTGGAGAACTCACTTCCTTGGTCGAAGATGATATCGCCTTCCTCCAGGAGTCGCGTGGTCCGGAAAGAGCTCCTCAGTGACGTTTGGCTCCGCAGCACGGCCTGTCTCTGCAGCCAGGATTTCTCGTTGATCGGTCAGCACGGCAGGTTCCACCAATCCGGGCGGCACCTTCCTACAGTGCAGGGAATGGATCCAATTCTTTCTGTTGGAGACTCGCACAGCCGTCCTCGTTGCGAGGAGGACCTGCTCAGGACCCACCCATCTCGGTTCCAAGCTGTTTGTTCTGTCAAAGATTTTCACCATCACGTGGTCACCAGGTCGGAGACCATGTCCTTCACCGGTAGACCGATCAGGGAGCGCCTCTCGGACCTGTTGATGAATAGAAACCAAGTTATCCGTTAACTGCGCCAGATAATCATTCATCATCACACAAGGTACATCATACACAGCCTTGGGTTTTGGTGGACCCCAAATATTCATTGGGCGCCCAAAAACAATCTCGTACGGTGTAAGGCCAGTTCGAGAGTGTGGTACCGATCTAATTGACAATAACGCCAGCGGTAGAGCATCTGGCCAAGTCAAAGACGTCGAAGCTTGAATTTTAGCGATCTTGAGCTTCAGTGTACCATTATACTTCTCGACTAGTCCTGCAGACTGAGGGTGGAATACCGCGTGAAACTTCTGGGTGATGCCCAGGCCCTTCAAGACGTACTTTATAACATCCGCTACAAAGTGAGGCCCATTATCACTCCACAGAAGTCTACAAACGCCATATCGGGGGAAGAACTCTTTCAGCAGCAACTTCGCAGTAGTCATTGCAGTATTGTCTTTCGTAGGGTACGCTTCAACCCATTTGCTGAAAGCGCAGACCACTACTAGAACATACTTCAGATTGTTACAGCGCTCAAGCTGGATGTAATCCATCTGCAAAACCTCGAAGGGTGCAGTAGGTGTCACAAATCCTCCTGCTGGAGTTCGAGTACCCTTTCCTGGGTTATACCTCAGGCAGATCATACAGGTCTGCACCACCCTCTTTGCTGTGCTAGCAATCTCTGGATGCTCCCAGACTTGGGTAAGCAATTTCACAATTGCGGAAGCTCCAACATGTGCTAGCCCATGTGCCATCTGAACCATAGGTTGTACAAAGGCCGTGGGTAATTTCCATCTATCCATCTGCTTATTTCTCCAGCAGCCCTCGTCATCCAGTTCTCCCTCGCTGGCCCATTGTTCCCGCTCTTTGTCAGAAGCGGTCCTCTGCATTTCTCGCACTTCCTCCTTCGCATCATGCCATCTTTCCACCTGTGACTTTACTACATACATGGCAGTAGTACCGGGCTGCATCGCAGTCTCCCGTGCTACTCGATCTGCTAACGCATTCCCTTCTCCAACTTTATCAACTACTTTCCTATGGGCGCTACACTTAACGATGGCAATTTTCTTTGGGTATGTCAATGCAGTTAAAAGATTGTGAACTAACTCTCCATGCATTATCTGTACTCCATGTGACGTTAAAAACCCTCTCTCCTTCCAGAGTAGGCCGAAGTCATGCGCTACTCCGAAGGCATAGCGGCTATCTGTATAAACATTCACACATAATCCTGTACTGAGCTCACATGCTCGTGTTAATGCTATCAGTTCCGCTGCTTGAGCTGATTTCTGTGGTATGCGTGCTGTCTCCACTATCGTTTGTAATGTGGTAATTGCATACGCTGCTGAAGTCGTACCATCTGGTAGCTTCAGGCATGATCCGTCCACCCACAGTTCTCCATCTACATCTGGAAAGGGCGTATCCTGGAGATCAATACGACCCTTTGTTTGTTCCTCAGTCACGAGAATACAATCATGTGCTTTCCGCGCCTCAGGCTGGGTTTCGGGGTATGGCAACAATGTTGCCGGGTTTAACGTTACGCACCTTTTCAACGTAATATGAGGAGCCAAAAGCGTCAACTCATATCCCGTTAAGCGGGCACTGGTCAGATGCTGCGTCTTCGTCTGATTAAGCAGGGCATCGACAGCATGGGGGACTAATACCAACAGCTTATGAGATAACACAATTCCCTCACTTTGGCGTATTGACACAGCTGTCGCCGCAACCGAGCGAAAACACCCTGGTAATGCTCGGGCGACAGGATCAAGTACAGCCGAAAAATATGCACAAGGGCGCTGCTTATCGCCGTGCATCTGCACTAAAACTGATAATGCACATCCATCTTTCTCATGCACATACAACGAAAAGGGTTTTGCATAATCAGGGGTCCCTAACACTGGTGCTGAACAAAGGGCCTGTCGTAGTTGCTGAAAAGCAGTATCACACTCATCTGACCAAGGGATTGGGATAGGCGTGTCCTTTGTCAAGAGGGCTAACAATGGCTTAGCTATATGTGAAAACCCCAATATCCACTGTCTACAAAAAGAAACAAGACCCAAAAATGCACGCACATCCTTCTGCGTGGACGGTCTCGGTGTGTCCAAAATTACTTGGATACGATCCGGTGTGAGTGCACGCCCCTCCTTAGACAAAAGGTGACCCAAATAAGTCACCTTTGGTCTACAGAATTGCAATTTCTTCCTAGATACCTTATGATTGTGGGATGCTAAAAAGGAAAGTAAGGATAACGTACTTTGTTCACACAACTCCAGGGTGTCAGCCGCCAGCAAGATGTCATCGACATATTGAATGAGGGCGACCCCCTCGAGCAGAACAAAGGAATCCAATTGTCTTTTCAAAGCCTGACTGTAAATGCTAGGGCTTTCTGTGTAGCCCTGGGGGATCCTACAAAAACGATAAGATCTATTATTTAATGTAAACCCAAAAAGATATCGGCTATCAGGGTGAATGGGAATGGAAAAGAAGGCATTCTTCAAATCGATCACTGAGAACATAGTCGCCGTAGGCGGGACCAAAGTAAGCAACGTCGTGATATCGGAAACCACTGGGTACTGAGGTATCACGATCTTGTTTACTTCTCTCAAATCAATTATAAACCGATAAACTCTGGCATCCGTATCCTTTTTCAGTATGGGAAGAATCGGACTGTTACAGATGTTGTAGGGAACTTCCTCCACTACCCCTACCGCAATCAAATCCTGCACTATCTGTATGAGAGCCTCCTCGCCCTCCTGGGAAATACGGTACTGTGGGAGGCGTGGTAACACCGCCCCCTCCTGGACACTAATGTGGACCGGTGGAATCACCATTTGTCCCACATCAGTATCCGACGTTGCCCACAAAGCACGAGGGAGGGTAGCTAACAGCGCATCCTCTGACATCGCACACATCCGTTCAGACCGGGGGTAATTGTCATTCAATATTACCCGCACACCAGCAGGGGAGCAGCGGATCGTAGCCCTAAAATGCTTTAACATATCAAGGCCCATAATGTTTTCCGGTGTGTACGGGGCAAGCAGAAACGGACAGGGTGCAGAAAAAGAATCAACCTTAAACATGAGGGGCTGCGAAAGAGGGCTTCGGGAGAGTGTACCGTCAAACCCTACCGATGTGACCATTAAGCCGGATGGGGGAGCCCCCGGAACCAATTGCTTAGACAGCGCACTACGTGTCGCTCCTGTATCCACTAGGAACTGATCAGTAGAGCCCAAAACCTCAGCCGATACATAAGGACCCTTCTGATCGACCGGCACCTCAACTGATTCTAACCCCCATCCAACGCATTCCTATGCATGCTGAGAATCATGGTACCCCGATCGGTCAATCCCCGACACTTGATACTGATGCTGGCGATCGAAAACATTTGATCTATCTCGGTGCTGCCCAGCAGAGTCAAAACGAGCCTGTTCGTTAGAATTCCCTCTAAAGTTCGAGAAACCCCCTCTACCTCGCGGGCCACCCTGAGTATGCCCCTGACGCGAAGCATGCAACACCGGGCAGTCCCTAGCCCAATGACCCGATTGCTTACAATACGCACATTGGTTCCTATTCAAATCAGATCGGCCCGAGGGAGGACCATAAGATCCTCCCCTACCTCTATTACTACCCCGTCGGGGCGGGCCATATACTTGTGCCAACATCACCTTTGTTTTTAGATCTTTCGATTTCTTTTCCTCCTGGCCCTTTGCTTCTTGCTCCTGACGCTCATAATACTGAGCGATAGTCAGGAGGGCCGTCGGGGTTGCGGAAGACCAAGAACTCTCGCTCGCTTTCAAACGGGCCGCAACTGCCGGCAGCAGATTAGCTACATATTTATCCGCAAAAAGATGGCGACCCGTATCATCAGTAAGCGACTGGCCACTAAAATCATGAAACGTCTCCTCAAAGCGCGTAAAGAAGTCCGCCACTGACTCGTCAACTTTCTGTTTACATGAAGCTAACATATTCCAGTCAATCTTTTTAGGGGGGATAATTGTCTTCAGCTTAGCCAGAATAGCAGCAGGGAGATCTAAAATACTCTGGGGTGGTTTCTGCGCGGGCTTCCGTTCCCTATCTTCATCCTCAAGGTCAGACCACCGAGCCTTAAAGGCAACTATATCATCTACCTTTCGGACAGATCGCCACATATCCGGTGGTAGAATAAGGCCAAAGAACAGGTCTATATCTGCTAAGGTCATAACGCAAGAATTCAAGGCCCCCTCGACTTCTTCGTAGAAGGCCGCTGGATTCTTGCGGGGGTCAGGCAACGCATTCTTTAATGCCATAACATCAGCTCTATGCCACGGAGTATAAACCCAATTATACACAAAATATCCCTTAGCATCGGCGGAGGTAATGTCCGAGCTAGTCCCCGCTCCTTTAGGAGGAACATACAAAGGCGCCGCCTCTCGCATTGGTTTAACATGCACTATGCCATCCTTATCTGACTGGGAGGTGGATGAGTGGCCTTCTGCTGTACACGAATCCAACTGCTTCTCCTCCCCTGCTCGTTGGCGCGCTTTTTCTTTAAGGGCCAGCACCGAGTCCCGCAAGGCGAACAGCCGCCGAGCCGTATCAGG
This sequence comes from Triturus cristatus, assembly GCF_964204655.1. NCBI lineage: Eukaryota > Metazoa > Chordata > Amphibia > Caudata > Salamandridae > Triturus > Triturus cristatus. The sequence goes on from NC_140584.1 coordinate 223,142,786, forward strand.
AGCCTTAGAGGAAGAGAAAACACCATTATGCAATGCTTTAGCATCCGATGTCACTTCTTCAGGCTCAAAGACACTAGAATATTTCCGGAAGGCAGCAATCACTTCCTCAGCGAAATGACCCAGAAAATACAATTTCTCTCTATCCTGCCACGGCCCCCAAGTATGGAATAATTCATCCACGGACACCTTGCCCTTAAGTGCACGGAAGGAAATTTGCCGAAGCTCAGCCATTTGCTCAGCCGATAGCATGGACCGCGTATCTACCTTACCCGGACCCGGGACAGAATCTTGTGGCCTCGGAGCAGATGCGCCAACATAAGGGGGCGGAGAGCGATCTAGTAAATAAAAATCATCATCAAGATTATTAAGGACAGGATAAAGTGGCTGCCGAACAGCATATTGACCCGAGACTTGCAGCCTACGCGCTTTCTCTTGTCTCTCCGTCTGTTCTCTGTCCTCCCGACGCCTCGCTTCCTGTGCTCGCACATGATCATTCTTCCGTTGTTCTTTATCAAACAGCGCTTTCTCACGCTTCTCTCGCTCACGCACCTCCTTCACCCACAACCGCACACACTCAAACATATCCTGACGAGCACGCCGCTTACACATACACTGTTCCACATACTCAATCTTACGTATATCAAACGATCCATACAAAGGCCATCGTAACTCAGGATCTTTTTTAGTATATTTCCTCCATACTGTGCTGTACATTATGGAAGAAAGACCATGCTTCACATACATATCCCTATTAGGAGTCCCCTCTGGGGGAGATGGAGCAGATTCCTCGAGGTTCAACCGGTTTCCAAAGCAGCAACACCACTTACGGAGTGCGCTAAAAGCAGGCATGCTCAGAAATAATGCAAAATATGCAATATTATAAAGAAAATGGCACTTAATCGTTGCGCCGTTCAAAGTTACACAGCTCCGGAGAAATCTCTCCACATTACCTGCCTATATGTGTTGCAACGCATATATTTTCACAATAACAAATACAAAACATGACTAGTCATCACAATCAAAATCAAATAGCCGGACCAGGCTTCAAAAACTCGGAGCAAGTACCGTACACCGGTTCTTACCAATCAAGAGTCCAGATTCCAACTGCCAAGCTCCAAAATCGCCCAAACGGCTTTCACGGCAAGACCGACAGAAGAGGTCTCAGTCGAGGACCGGCGCCACCCAGACGGTCAGCTCGGAAGGGAAGGAAGAAAAACCTCGGGATGCCAGGGCTAAGACGCCGCTGGCAGTGATCACGTCCCCGGCCAAATTCCTCACCTTCGTCGCGACCAGTCCTTCGAGCATCCGAGTCGCCGATGAGCCCCACGTGACGGGCGCCAATTGATGAATACAGGCCCCAGCTAGGCCCGCAGGACACAAGGGTTCGCTCTCCTGTAATGGAATCTATAAGGAAGTTGGCACGGAAACTGCAAAGTACAAAGACAGCATTTATTAACCCTTAAGGGACAATCCACACAACACTCTTCAGTATTGCATAGAGTAGCACAAAGAACTTGCGTACATGGTCCCCTTTTATACACAATAGAGGGGCTCATAAGTGGGTGGATACAACATGAGGCCAAAGAACATTACCATTTATGGTCATTTTCGATACTGAATCAATATGTGGGCGGAGCTAACACACTCCTTGAGCCCGCGAGGACATGGTCAAGCAAGGCTAACTGATAACAGATGTGGTCAAGCCTGGGCATGCGCCAGATGGACAAAGGAGCTATTTATAGACTGTTACTAGGCAGATTACAAGAGCAACTAACACAGAGGTTGGACTCTTCTCGTGGGGAACACGTGGAAGCATGACAATACAAAATGGAGTCCGAACTTCGGTCAACATAACAGAGAAAACATGATCTAAAGGAAGGGAATTAATGTCTTTAGTAAATGCTTAATCACATCGTTGTTTCAATTTACAACAGGCCCACTAGTAGAATTTAATTTACAGGCCCTAGGCATAGGAATTGACACTCTACCAGGGATTTCTAAGTAAATTAAATAGGCCAGTTAAAAGCTAATGTTACCACGTTTTAGGGAAAGAGCACAAGCACGTTAGGACTGGTTAGCAGTGGTTAAGTGTTCAAAATCTTAAGGCCAGCAAAAATGAATTTAGCAAAAACAGAAGATCTGAAGCAAGAAATTAGGAGGAAACCACGGTAAGGATCCCAGGTCCAATAAGGACCTTCTTAGGAAGCAAAGGGGAAGGCACAGAAACAAGCAGAGCAGTTTCATGAGGAAGATGAGGCATGGAAGCAACCTTGGGCAAAGCCACTGGGTCATAAAAAAGCACCACCTCATCATCAGAAAAAAAGATAAGCAAAAAAGTGAAGGCATTAAAAAGCCTTTGTCTTGAGCCTACAGGACAAAAGGAATGTATTAAGGTAGAGAAAAGGGATGAACAGAGGATAAGATAAAGGATAAAGCTGCCTGATAATCATCCCTTCGAAGGCAATTCAAAAGATCCCTGAAGCCTTAATAAAAATTGCACCCTTGATTCCATTGTACACATGTTTCTGTCACTCCCAGCCTCGTAGTCCTAATAACTAGGAGCATAGCTATCCTTGGTGAAGTTGGTTAAGTGGCATTGGAGCACAAGGGTGTGAAGAACACCAGGATGCCTTGTACCTCCTGTAGTTTATTCAAAAGGCCAACTTGGCACCTAAATCTCTAGTTAATATTTAGGAATAAAGAGCACAACAGTGACTGTCTGGGGTGGGCAATGTGATAGAGCAAATTGTCAGTTTAGAAGAGAGTAAATGAAAGAGAGACAATAGAAAGAGAAGGGATTGGTGAAGAAATAAGATAAAATCAGGAAGAACAAAACTTGGAAGGAAATAAAAAGGAGGGTAAAGAAATGAAATACAGAACAGAAAGAGAAAGCAAGAGGGAAGATTCAGTGCTGAGATAAAAAGCGGGAGGATAATGTAGAATGCTAAAGAATAGAAAGGAGCATGAGCTATAAAGGTGAATGAAAGAGGGAAGAAGAAGGCAGGAAAGGAGAGGGAGTGGGAGGAAAATACAATAGTGTAAAAGGTACCAGGGGGAGTAAAAAGGAAAAGTCAAAAGGCCCAGAGAAACATAGGAGATGGGAACAAGTAAAAAAACATATGGATAGAAAAATGGAGGTATAAATAAGACTGGCAAAGAGAAGGGGAGGAAGATGAGCAATAGAGTGAACGATACGCAAAGAAAAGATATGGATGTGAATGCAAAGAGAGAAAGAGGACAGGAAACTTAGACAGAGGATGGGAAGAAAGAATGGTAAGACATAGATAGAAGAGAGGGGGAGGGAAAGAGGGAGAGGGAGAGGGAGAGGAAGAGAGAGAAAATCCAGAAAATTAGATGGGAAAGGAAGGTAAAGAGAGTAGAATTGGTGACACAGAGAGGAAGGGAAAAGTGAGTGTACAGAGAAACCTAGACCTTGATTACAAGTATCAATTTTTCATGCAGGTATTTTGTGTGGCTGGGAAAAATGTTTCCCAATGTGTGTATACTTATTCATAGATCCAGCTATTATAAGTTATATCCCATATGATGGAGAATAACCATGCTGACTCGGTTTTACCAGGTAACTTTTGATGCAGAATTTTCAGCTCTGTGTGGAAATGCCCCCGATAGACTTCAACGGACCACTCACACTTAAAAACTGCCCTAAGCATCCTTTTTCCCTTCTGCTTTTACAACTCCTACTTCACTTTTGTGTCTATTTGCCTCACTGAGTCACCCCATGCACCAAACTGTTTGCATAAGTAGTTCACATAGGCTCTGTGACACGGGGGCATATGTATCAACATCACCATTTGCGATTCTCAAATAGCGATATTTAAAGAATCGCTATTTGAGAATTGCAAAACGGGATGTATTTAAAAAATTGCAAACTTTTTGCGATTTCTTAAAATTCCTTAATTGCTATTAGCAAATTGCGAAATCGCAATTAAGGAATACCTGCCCATTCATTTCTATGGGCCAGGAGACCCATAGGAATGAATGGGGAGTAATTCTCAAATAGCGAATCGCAATTTGCTAATCGCAATTTGAGAATAATTTCAAAGGTGCAAGGGTGTCATGATGACACCCTGATGCACCCCTGAAATGAGCATGTGTGTGCATATGGCGCACATACATGCCCTAAGGGCATGTATGAGCGCCACGTGGCACTTTGTAAAATTCAAAAAAGTGCATTTTGAAAGGAAATCGCAAATTACCACCAACTGGAAATTGGTGGTAATTTGCGATTTCTTAAGGATAATTCGCACAACTTGGGTGCTTTTTACATATCATTTAAGAAATCGCAATTTGCGATTTCTTAAATGCTTACGCAAAATTAAGAAATCGCTAAATTAGCAATTCCTTAATTTTGCGATGGGATTTGGCTCATACATCCCGATTACCAATTTTTTTATCGCAAACGCTGTTATTTTGCGAATCGCAGCGTTTGCGATTAAAAAATCGTTTCATACATATGCCCCACGGTTCCTTGAAACCCAATCTGACAAGCATTTGCATAGCCAATAGGTTTCGCCTTTGGGATCTTATAAGTGTTTAGCCTTGCAGTTCATTATTATATGGCGTGGTCAATCACAGAGTGACACACACTTCTGTAGGCCAACACTGAGGAGTGTAGAATTGGGTAGAAAAGGCACCAAGAGTGACTACTGTGTTTAAATAGATACGCCGTCTTCCTCTGTAAACAGACCCCGCATACATTAGCGAATAAAAGCTAATCAAGCCATAAAAGTTTGGGAAGTATTGCAGAAGTACAACAGCACAGACAAGTGCAGAAATAAAATCCATGCCATGTAAATTCACACATGCATCTTTCTACACAATACATACCTTGCCTAAGCAGTACAGGAGTGCCAGAAGCCAGAAAAGGCTGCTGTCAAATGCACACTACTGCATCCCATCCGTGAGTGTTAGAGTGCACCAGCCATCATTGCCAGTTCGACTGCTCTTTCCTGCACTCAGTCAAACAGGAAATTACCTCTTTGGGGTGTGAGTGGACTGTTTCAATTCTATGGGGGCAAAGGGAATTAGTTGTGCAGGCAGTTACCTAGGCACAAAGCATGGTACCAATAACAAAAATATTCAAATAAAAAATAAGTTCGATTGAAATCATCCTGCCCAGCTTTAAGAGCGCATGTCATACCGGATGAAGGGGTGAGGTCACCTCTGCCTAAGTTACAGAGTGCAGGTGTTAACATCAATGAGCGCTGACAGGGTAAGGCTCGCAGCAGTGATTGGCTCGCACACGTGATTGGTTACGTGCAGAGGCCACGCACACATTGCAGTTGCAAACTGGTCGGCAATGCGTTAAACAACCTGGGAAAAAATTTGCCACAATTGCGCCGCATTAGATTAAGTAGTGAAAAACACATTTTGCATGAAGTACAATTTGTATTAAGTGAGAGTTGCATGTGGATGGGAGGTGTACTGTCAGGGGTGTGGCTCTTGAATAAGTCAGCTCCTGATCGACACACACGTAAAAGTTATAATTTGGAAAGCCACAGGAATGGGAGTTGCCTAAATTTAAACATGCAGCTATAACTAGCACCATAAAAGAACAAAACGTTAGTGGCTTAACGTTACAAGAAACAGGCTGGCCTTGAGAGACAATGTGCAAAAGTGATTCACCACACAGAAAAACAAGCATTGGCTGCGCGGAATGCACAGATGGGGGCTGCAGCGGGAGAGAGAGAGTCGGAGGGAGTTGTGTGCGCACGCTGAGCGTGAAAGCACTGCTAAGCAGCATTTAATTGTCCGATGGCAGGAACTGGTCGGGGAGGGGTCGAGCGAGGCACACTGCATTGGAGAGATGGAGCGAAGCGCGCACGCTTGTGCCTGTAAACGCCAGCTGGTGGTCAAGCCTTTGGTAGCAGCACTTTTAAAACCCGCTTGCAAAATGTCTCGCAGAGTAGCGCATGCGCTACCTCAGCGAGACCTAAAAATAAAAAAAGGTGCCAGGGCCGTTTCGCTCTTATTTGCCACCTGTTAAGCAATTAAAGGCAGTGCCACAGGATTACATCCAATCAAAATTGGCCTACCGGAGTAAATCTTCACTGTGCGTTGTCTAATGGGCGCAGAGGAAAAATAGACCAATCAAAACCTGCACTGCTCCGAAGGTGCAAGGAAAGAAGGCAAAAAACATGGAACTCCACTAGGTCCCATCTGCTCCCCTGGTGAGATAGTGATACTCTGCGTCAAGCCAAAGCCCGTTCTATTTATATCTTAAAGAATTTGTAACAATGTGCCTTGCAGAGAGCTGTGCTAACACAATACCAGGCCTAAAAACCTCTAATGTGACCGCACCAAACTGAAAAAACGATTTTTACATCAAGCACAGGGAGTTGGTATCTGTGGCCACAGCATCATGTTAACACTGGCGTAAGAATAAGCACAGCCATTATTTTGTCTTATAATCGTGCTGCTGAAGCACCAGAAACTTACCAGAACAATTACAGAAGGAATGGCGAATAATATAAATGCCTTTTTTCTCGATATTAGCATTTTATAATAAAACATTCTACTCCCAATCCTTGATTCTACGCTGCCTGTATATTTTATGCACCTAACCACACTCACAACCAGGGGCACAACTACTCCCAACCTTTGAGTTGTGGGGGCATTTACAGGGGGTAACACTTCCGGCCAGTGGAGCAAGTCAAGCAATGGGGGCAGAGCTATCTTTATAGACAAAGCCCTTGCTCAGTTTAATCATCAATTTTCCCTATAACAAGAAAGGGCATATTTACAAAGAATTGGCATTAGGGCAGCACCGCAAGTCATTTTGCTGTGCTGCCATACGCCAATTCGAAAGGGCAGGAATGCACCGTATTTACAAGTCACTGTGCATTCCTGTCATTTCAGCCAGAGTCGTTGCACAATTAGAAGCCATGTGCAGCATGGTGCAAGAGTGTGTGTGTTGTTGGCAAGATTGTTTTTATGCAGGAAGAGACACCTTCCTTCACCAAACAATCATTGGAGATGTTTTCCTCTTTCTATGTGCGCTGCAGAATGCAGCACACATGGAAAGAGGAAAAACAAGATTAAATAAACGTATTTCACCTTGTTATGCCACCCCTAGGGAGGTATAGAGTTTTAACGCATTTCCAGATTCATGCCATGTTGTAAATCTGGAAGTGTATCACAACCTACAGGCGATGCGTGGGAACACCCACTGAAATGTGCAGGGCACACCTTCCCAACACAGTTTGAGCCTACTCAGTGACTTGCAGAGTTGCCTCATTCTATATATACAAGGCAAGGAAAGCTATGCAGGGTGGCTTTCCGTGGCCTTGTCGATATGGCCAAGCCCTGTGCGCCACCGGAACTTCACAAAAAGTGACGTTCCGGTGGTATACAGGGATTGTAAATAAGCCTAAAGTCAGTGATGAATGAATTTAGACACATAGAAAGTCTTAACAGAAGCCTTAAAGTGCACCTAGAAACTACCATTAGAAGAACTACACTCTCAAAGTGAGATTTAAAAAAACTGCAATAAAATCAGTTCTGTTGCCAGGAAATTGAGGCAAAGTAGTGAAATAGTACCATATAAATGTACTGAATAATAATGGTTCCTGAACGATAACAATATATCAAGGATAACCCATGTTTGTAAGAAATGAATTTGAAATAAAAAAAACAATAATAAGACGAACATTTGCGCATTTGACTGTTAAAGCATGACCCCAAAATCCATACAGCAGTTGCTCGAATATACTAAACGAGGAGGAAAGCACTTGTAAGCAGACTATTTAAACAGACTTGTCCTTGGAAATTGAAGAGTAAGACTTTCTGCTCCTTGTCCTCAGTTCTGAATTGTACTCTTAGAACTAAAGGGCGGCATTATCTAACTTTAAGGCACGGGGACACGGAACATTCTTGAGTGCCACAAGTTAATGTCCTTGCTGGTAAGCAAGGCAGTGCTATTACAAACACCTTTCCCTATAGTATTATAAAAACAGATTTGCTGAGGTGGTAAAGTATGGCAAGAACATTTGTGCATATAGGTTGTGTGGAATTTTGATGAAGTATGGATGTTTTGTGTCATTGTGTTGTCGTGTTTTATTGTAGTTGTGTGGCGTTCTGTTCCGATTGTTTTGCTGTATGTTGACCTGTTATGCTTTTGTGGGTTTTTATTTTGCTTTGTGTTATTTTATGGTGTTATATTCTGTTGTTTATTTTAGAGAAATCTACCAATGTTGCTAAAATTTCAGGCAAGACACACACGCTCATTTGAAGTCCAATCACACACAGCCAAGGTTTAAAGTGCTAAAATGCTGCTGCTCCAGCTCTTACACTATATAAGAAAATATTCAGCCCAACACTGTGGCAAAGTCCTGTCTTAAATTAGCACTTCTAGGGCTGTATCACATTTAGTGGGACACTTTCAATAAAGTCGCGCAACACAGCGCAGTCCCCCGCGAGGCTGCGCTTTGTTGCGCAGCAGGGAGGGAGCGGGAGAGCCCCATATATTCAGACATATGGCTCTCTACTCCCCTTTCTCTTGCGCCAGCGCTAATTTCAGCTGCCATGCACCATGCACACACCCTAGCGCCGCGGTGCTAGGTTGTGTGCATGAGTGTAGCATAGGTTTTGTACAGGAAGGGTACCCTTCCTGTACAAAATACTATGAAAGGCACAATGCAAAGCTTTTCCCACTTTGCATACATGCTGCACAGTGCAGCACACATAGAAAGTTGGAAAAGCACAGAGAAATTATGGCATTTCTCTTATTAGCGCCTCCTTTGAAGGGGCGTTATCTTTTGGCGCAAAACCATGTCTACAAATATTTGTAAATATGGTTTTGGGTCAAAAGGCATGGGTGGTTGCATGGGAATGCCCATGTGCCACCAATGTAAAGCCCCCTGGGCGCAAAGTAACTCAAAGCAGTGCATCATGCTGCTTTGCCCTACTTAAAGGGTGCTTTCCAGCGCAAAACAAGTTTTGTGATGGAAAGAAAATAGCAACAAAAATATTTGCGCTGGTTAGCATCACTTTTGTGACTCAAAACCAGCGCAAAAGTTTCGAAAATCTCCCCCAAAGTGAGCAATGAAAGTGCTAATTTAAGACACAGAGGGGTAGATTTTCAAACATTTTGCACTGTATTAGCGTCACAAAGGTGACGCTAACTGGCACAAACAGTTTTTTTATCAATTTACTTTCCAGTGCAACATTTGTTTTGCATTGAAAGGTACCCTATATGTAACGCAAAACAGTGCAAAGCATTGCTTTGCATTAATTAGCGCCAAGGGGCGTTACATGGGTGTTCCCATGCAACCTACCATGCCTTTTGACGCAAAACCTATCTTCAAACTATTGTAGACAGGGTTTAGTGGCAAACATTAACGCCATCTGAAAGGAGGTAGTAAGAGGAGAAATATTTTAATTTCTCCTTTCTTTTCCTACTTTGCATGTGCGCTGCACTGTACGGCGCACTTAGAATGTGGGAAAAGTATTTGAACTTGTCTAGACTTAGTATCTTGCGCAGAAAGGATACTCTTTCTGTACAAAACCTATGCTAGACTCAGGCACGCACCTTAGCGCTATGTGTGTGCCTGGTGCACCGATGCTGAAATCAGCACCAGGGAAGAGGGAGGAGAGAGCCATAGATCTGTAGATACGGCGCTCTCCTGCTCCCTCCCTGTCACGCAACATAGCACAGCCTCTTTGGGGTCTGTGCTGGGTTGCGTGCCTAATTTGAAAATCTGGCTTAGAGTGTTGTGTGTTTCCCCTCGGTGGTGCTGGAAGCAATTGATTGGTGCCTGCAGCCCCTGTCCCATACCAGCCACAGTTTTACAGGGTGCGCATCAGCACCCCACAAAACTGGGTCTGGTGTTTTCGAGTCTGATAATTTCGGGCCTCGTAACACAGGGTGACTCTGAGTATGGCAGACGGGTATCCCTAGAGGATTATACCGCACCACTGTTATGAGGGTCCTGTGTTTTAGTTCATATTTACGATACTTATGTGGCTTATTTAAAAGAATACTTTGTTTAAAAACTGAAATATGTAGATTTCTCATATCATTCCAGGGAATAGTAGCATAATGAATTCAAAGTAGTCCAAGCTGGTATTTTAATGCTGCCATTTGGAATTTGAATTGAGCTGTCCTCTACATATGATGTTAGCTGCCTGCTAAAGGTTGCCTTCCTTGATTTATACGCTGAATGCAAAAGGCCTGGGTGGGTAGCCTAAGGCACTTTGAAAGAATTTGATATTTGACTTTGCCAACAAGTCGGGTTTGAATGGGATAGTTAGATCTTGTTTTACTTAGGGTCAGTTGCCATTGGGCAGCTGCGCTTGGTGTGAAAAACCATAGCACAGTTTAAAAGAAAAGTATGAGCTTGAAAGACACACACTTAAGTTAATGTTACAGCAGTTTTAATCACAAAAGTAAACATACAAATAGCAGTAAATTGCACATATGAATAAATGAATATGAATGGGCCTACATTTCCATAGATTGTTAAATACCTGCATGAATATCAGATCATTTCATCTGAATGTGTGTAACTTTCAACCACTTCTAACTTATTTAAAATCACCACTTTGCATCCTGTGATTTATAGTTTACAGATTCAAAATAAAAGTGTGGATTTGCAAAAGCCATCATAGAAACAGATGTAGGCTAAAAAAAAAGTACTCTGTTCGAGTGACACTTATTAAGTAGACAAATCAACTGTATTTTTGAGGCTGGTGCAATCTTTGTAGTTGAAGTAAGTGAACGGACCTGTCGGTATCCTTGATGGCTATGAGTGTGCAATTAATATCTACTAATGTGAGGGAGAAACCACTGACATAAGATGTTCTGTACATTGTATATATGTGGTTTGTAAGGGAAGGTGCCATGGAAAGTCATGTGTTTATGTGCATCAGTATATTGCCATACAGCCTTGCAAGTAGATGATAGTGAGACATCTAGTATGTTTCCAGTAGCTCTATGGAGGGACTCAGTGGCACAATTTCATAGAACACATGGTATTTTCCCTCTGTGGTCAAAGCATGAGGCACATTCTTTGGCTGTGTCATGTGGCGTGCAGAATATCTTGAATGACTTCCTTGTTGCACACTGATCTCTGTTCATTTATGTAATTTAAAAGAGTTGCCCTTGCCCTAAATCACCTTGTCATCTGTGCATTCTTCATTCTGAGGTTTTGCATTTGTATGCACTTCTGGTAGAACCACATTTGCATAAGTTTTATGACTACTTAAAGACTGTTTACTTCACCATACTCACCGTGTATGTGTTCTTTTGGGATCGCAAATCTCTCATGCACATCTTTCTGTGTATTGAAAGTGATGCCCTGCGTCTCTGATTTTGGCAGATGTATGTTCCTTTGATATGTGCTCATCCTTACTTATAATTGTGATTGGTTATGTTTTGTTCATGTTTTATATGATTTGCTCTACATTAAAGTAAACTGTTTATAAATATATCTGTCTGCTGGTTTTAAATCACTTTTTGCGTGATTTTGTATCGGTACGAGAGTGTGGTCAACCTATATTCATGCAGTTTTGTTTTAGGAGGTGTCTTTGTCAATGTGCTGATCTGCACATTAGATATTAGTGCATTTTGGATCACATATATTCCACTCGATTTCAGTGACTTTGTGATGTAACTGTGTAAGCATATTAAAGAGATATGACTTTAGAATGAACATCCAATTTTCCCTGGTTCAGTTAAGAAAAAGCCAACTGAGACATCTAATTAATCATATATATTACAGGTGTTCGAGCTTATTCTGACATACTCAGAAAGAAATTATGAGAAATCAGGAACTGTTCACAGAGTCTTCCAACCTTTTGACCCCATTTTGACTACTAGGTGCTGGTTTTCTGAGTTTGCTTGTGCCTTAAGCTCTGCTAACCAGACCCAGGGCCTGTGCTCTGGTTAACCCCTTCGCTTCTAGGCCTTTACCCACCCCCCCCTGTGCTAAGCCTTTTTTGGGCTATTTGGGGTAGTGCGCGCTTAGGCCCCTATAACTTTTTGACCACATAAGGTATCCACGCCAAATTTGTGTCCTTTTCTTCCAACGTCATGGGGATTCTAAAGGTACCCAGGGTTTGTGGATTCCCCTGGAGGGGTCCCAGAAATTAACCAAAATACAGCAACATTTAGTTTTTTGGGGGAAAAATTGGAAAAACGGGCTGCAAATGAAAGCTTTCTGGGTTTTTCCCTGAACATGTTATCAAAAAAGGGTTTGGAGGGCTGAAACCACAATTTTCCCAGCTTTTAGGGAATGACAGACGTTTGCCAGAAAACCAACATTTTTTACACAGTTTTGGATTTTTCTGGGACATAGCCTATTTTTGCTATATTTTGTGCTTTCAACCTCCTTCCAGTTAATGGTAGAAATGGGTGTGAAAGCAATAATGGATCCTGGAAAGCTATACATTTTAGAAAAGTAGACACAATTCTAAATTTAGCAAGGGGTCATTTGTGTAGGAAAAATTGAAAATTAGTTGAAAAAAACAGCCTTTTGTGTCAACGTTTTCACCTGTAGCTTCTTCTAATTATGTCTGCTCTTTGAAAGCTATATGCCGTTGCATCCGCAGGACCTTCCTGGTTGTGGGAATATATAAGACTTGTAGGTTCACCAAGAACCCGAAGGACCCAGAGTCAAAAACTGAGCAGCAATTTGCAATGGCTTTTTATTATGTACCGGGTATATAGCAATAATTGTGGGAAAATATATACATGGAAAAAATGTTATGAAAGACACCTATGTATTTCTGAAATGGGAACAAATTATAGAGTTTAGAAACAGTACATATTTGCACATTTTTGAAATTGGGAATACTCATACTAGCATGAGAATTATCGGTCATTTTTCAAAATGACTTCTTTTTTACACAATGTCTTTCATTTGGAAGGCAGAAATGCATCAAAAATCAATAGGTAATAACAGTTGCTTTACAAATCTGAATTATCCTAATTCTCCTGATAAAAATGGTACCTCACTTGTGAGGGTAGGCATAGTGCCCACGACAGGAAATGGCTCAAAACCCAACATGAACACACCACATTTTCAGAAGGAATATTTACAATTTTTTGCAAAGTGTCTAGCTGTAGTTTTTGAACACTAGCTCTGCCGGCACCTAGGGAAACCTAGCAAACCTATACATTTTTTTAAACTAAACACCCAGGGGAATCCAGGATAGGGTGACTTGACTGCCTCCCACCAGGTTGTGTTACCCAGAATCCCTTGCAAACCTATCAAATTGTCAAAACAACACATTTTCCCCACATTTCTGTGGTGGAAAGTTCTGGAATCTGCATGGATACTGAAATTTTCACCCACCATGCATTCCCCAAAGTCTTCAGAGAAAAATGGTACCTCACTTGTGTGGGTCGGCCTAGTGCCCGAGACAGGAAACGGCGCAAAACGCAACATGGACACACTTCAATGTCGCAGTGAAAAATGACCCTTTTTTGGCAAAGTGCCTAGCTGTAGTTTTTGAACCATAGCTCTGCCGGCACCTAGGGAAACCTAGCAAACCTATACATTGTTGAAAACTAGACACCCAGGGGAATCCAGGATGGGGTGACTTGACTGCCTCCCACCAGGTTCTGTTACCCAGAATCCCTCGCAAACCTAAAATATTGTCATAAAATCCCACATTTTCCCCATATTTCTGTGGTGGAAAGTTCTGGAATCTGCGTGGATCCACAAATTCCCACCAACCCCGCGTTCCCCAAAGTCTTCAGAGAAAAATGGTTTCCCTAGATGGCCGTCGACCACGGGGCCATAAACCCAGGTGACCCCCCTTGGAAAACCAGGTGGTTTTGAGATAAGCAATTTTGATGTCGCTTTACTAAGTTTTGGGCCCTTGCCTGTCGCGGGTACTTAGGCCTCCCACACAAGTGAGGCACCATTTTTATCAGGAGACCTGGAAGAATGCTGGGTTGTAAGAAATGTGTGTGAGCCCGGTGATGCCACACTTTCCCACACAAAAATGTGTGAAAAAAGTGATTTTTTTCAGCTACAATTGAGGTTTGCAAGGGATTCTGGGTAAGGAAACGTTGGGGGATCCATGCAAGCCATACCTCCCTGGAAGCCCCCATGTGGCTAGTTTTTAGAAATGTGTGGGTTTGGTAGGTTTCCCTAGATGGCCGCCGAGCACGGGGCCAAAAACCCAGGTGACCCCCCTTGGAAAACCAGGTGGTTTTGAGATAGGCAATTTTGATGTCACCTCACTACGTTTTTGGGCCCTTGCCTGTCGCAAGTACTTGGGCCTCCCACACAAGTGAGGCACCATTTTTGTCGAGAGACCTGGGGGAATGCTGGGTGGTAGGAAATTTGTGTGAGCCTGGTGATGCCACACTTTCCCACACAAAAATGTGTGAAAAAAGTGATTTTTTCAGCTAACATTGAGGTTTGCAAGGGAGTCTGGGTAAGGAAGCGTTGGGTGATCCACGCAAGCCATACCTCCCTGGAAGCCCCCTGGTGTCTAGTTTTCAGAAATGTTTGGGTTTGGTAGATTTCCCTATATGGCTACTGAGCACAGGACCAAAAACCCAGGTGACCCCCCTTGCAAAACCAAATCGTTTTGACATAATTAGTTGTTTATTTCTGCAGCGTGAGAATTTTGGCACAATATTGCAAGGAAAATGTGACAGACATTTTGAGGTTTGCAGGACATTGTGGGTAAAATAACTTTTTGGAATTCACAAGAGAGACATCACCATGTACTCCCATGGGTTTACGACAATATCTACAGTTGGTAGGTTAATCTTAGATGGAATGTGCACCTTGGCAGAGAGACTAAAAAGAGATAGATTCCTGCACAGCCATCTATTCCTCAAACACACACACATACTGGTTGGATTTGGCATGAGGGCGAGTGATGGTTCAGTATATAAAATTTTATTAACAAGAGATTTCACAAAAATGAAATGCACTGTCGATAATTAAATGGAGAAAAAAATGAACCAGTGACTCGCAGCTCGTGAGCTGTAAAGCCACGGCAAGGCGTAAACCGCTTTACAGGCCATTCACACACCTTTTATACGTGATACACACAAGACCATTCACACCACCTGGCACGAAACCAACACATTACAACATTCACAAAAAGAGACAAGGTACACCCTGCTTCAGAAAGACAAAAAAATCAAATATTACTGCACAGCCATCTAATCCTCAAGCACACACACATACTGGCTGGATTTGGCACGAGGGTGAGTGATGGTTCAGTATGTACAATTGTATTAGCAAGTGATTTCACAAAAATGAAATGCACTGTTAATAATTGAAAGGACGAGAAACTGAACCATTGACTCACAGCTCGTGAGCTGTAAATCCACGACAAGGCACCAACCTCTTTACAGGCCGTTTATACACCTTTCATACGTGTGACACATACAAAACCATTGACACTGCAAGCCCCAGGCCCATCACATTACAACACTCACACCAGCAGACAGCGCCATTCAAGGGCCCATCACTTTCACACGGCCACATTCCTGACACAGCAACCACACAAGCTGATGGATTGTGTGGAGTGGCGCTCAGCTAGCAGTGTGTGTAGTGACCACCAGCAAGTCACTACTCTCACACCGCCAGCCAAGCGCCAGTCCATGCACACCGCCAGCCAAGTGCCAGTCCACACACACCGCCAGCCAAGCGCAAGTCCACGCACACCGCCAGCCAAGCGCCAGTCCACGCACACCACCAGCCAAGCCCCAGTCCACGCACACCACCAGCCAAGCGCAAGTCAACGCACAATGCCAGCCAAGCGCCAGTCCACGCACACCGCCAGCCAAGCATCAGTCCATGCACATTGCCAGCCAAGCACCAGTCAACACACACCGCCAGCCAAGCACCAGTCTATGCACACTGCCGGCCAAACGCCAGCCTACACACACCGCCATCACATTTAGGATTTTTTTTATACAAAAAAAACACAAACAAATTGCAAATAGACACAAATCTACTAACACAAAATCTGAAACTAAATACACTGCACTAATGCCAACCTTGAAAGAGAATACATTTTTTTTAAACAATACAGACCAGGCAGTTCACTTTACCACTCATGGATGCTCCCAAAAATTATTTTGCCTGTGGTACGTTCTAAAACAAGCAGCACACACAGCAAAGGGTTAAAAGGACACTTGGGGCAGAAAAGACGAGTCTCCTTCCGCAAACCTCTTTGCCAACAGACTCTACATCTCCTAGTGGGAAAGTCTTTTGAAGATGTGGGAGGAATGTAATCGAGTCACATCCTCCACCACTCCAACTATAGGAACACTTGCCTGTTCCACAACAACAAGGCTGCCTATCACAGAGTGCTGAAACTGAACAAATTTCAACTTTGACCCAGGAGAACACTCCTTGAACACAACAAAACATTGAAAGTTGCTTAGTTGAAGAGATGAATGGCCAACTTCTTATACCAAACATAAGCCTTACGAATAGCAGTGTAAGGTTCCAACCTCTGATCTATTCTGTCAACACCACCCATGTGCTTATTGTAGTCTACAATGCACACAGGTTTGCACACTTCAACAACCTAACCCCAAACAGGCACAGGTGAAGTTCTCTCATCATGGATGGTAGTCAGCATGTACACATCCCTCCTGTCCACAAATTTCACAGCTAGTAGTTCATCACTACGCAAGGAACTGCACTGTCCCCTCTGAAGTTTTTTGCAAACAAGATCTTTTGGATAACCTTTACGGTTAGAGCGGATTGTGTCACATGCAAAAGTGTCCACTTTAAACAATTCCTTAAACAATTGCACAGCAGTGTAGAAGCTATCAAGGTACAAATGGTGGCCTCTGTTAAACAGTCTTCTAGCAAGATCCCACACAATTTTCTCTGAAACTCCAAAAGTGGAAGGACAACCAGGGGGGTTAATAGTGGAATCTCTACCAGTGTACACACGGAAATTAAAAACATACCCTGTCCTACTCTCGGGCAACATATACAGCTTAATTCCATAGTGTGCCCTCTTGCTGGGGATGTACTGCCTAAAAACCAAATGGCCCTTGAACAAGACCAAAGACTCATCAATAGATATTTCTTTCCCTTGAGCATAGATCTCTGAAAATCGATCTACAAAGTAATCAAGGACAGGTCGAATCTTAAAAAGACGGTCACAGTCAGGGTGAATACGTGGCAACGCCAAAGAAATATCAACAAAATACAGCATATGCAGCAAAAGTAGATACCGATCACGAGTCATAAATGCAGGAAATATGGCTGTTGCCATCAAGGGACTGGTAGACCAATATGAAGCCAGGGACGGCTTCCTTATCAAACCCATCAATAAAGTCAAACCCAAAAACTTCTTAATCTCTTCCAGATTTGTGGGAGTCCACTGGGTAGCTCTAGAGTGGGGCCTAAGTTTGTCACTGTTGTCCCTCAAAAACTTTTCAGCATACAAATTAGTCTGCTCAACAATCTCACCCAAAAATACATCATCCATAAACAACTGAAAAAACACTATAGGTAAAAAATGTTCACAATCCCCTCTACACCCTGCATCGCTGCTAAAGGCAGGCAACAATGGCTGCACCATGTTTGGATCAACCCAGAGTCCAGCACTTCCAGTAGGGAGCCTAGCAGCCTAAGGCTGCAATCCAGATGCCTCTTGCACCATCGGCACGGCAGTATCCTCCTCTAAAACAGGCACTTCATCCACACTGAGAGTTGTTTCATCCACACCAAGAGTACCTTCATCTGCACTGAGAGAACCTTCATCATCCGATGATTCCATGTGGAGAGAAAGCTCACTGCCAGAATCTTCCCCTCTCTCCCTCCTCTCCATCAGCCGCACTGTCAGTCTCATAATCCTGCTCAGAGGAAGATTCAAGAAGCATACCAACCACCTGTTGAGCAGTCATTCTACGGCTAGCCATAATGCTTACTAATAAAGGTAACTTGTCAAACAAGTCAACAATAACAAACACTTTGTAAAATAAGTAATAAACATAAGCACCTTTATCAAAAACACATATATACTCCAAAACAATACCACTCACTTGCCAGAGGCAGCTAAACTCACCACCACCTACTCTGCACAGACACAGTATGGATCAACAATATCCCACTAAAAAAGAAAGAGAAAATAAATTACACATAAGACCATGCAAAACACATCGCAAAGAATTTCATGCTCAAAGCACTAACTAAATATGCTGCCATTATGACACCACTTACAAATAAATTCATTCATACATTACAATATTACTTATTTGCAGGAATCAAAAGCTTTACATTAGAATAAAAAGGAGAAAAAAACATTACAATCACATACGCAAATAATGCATCAGTCCACACACAATCCACCAGCCAAGATAAGGGGTAGGTGGACCTACGAGTATAAATTAAATATGCACCCTCGTAAAAGGGGAGCAACCCTTGCGGCCACTCCCCAGCACAAAAATGTAAAAAACCCTGGTGTCTAGTGGGTGGGGCAGATGGGCCTAAAAACATACTGCTATTCTGCCACCCAAAGAGGGCAAAAATGGCCACAATCATTATCCCATAAAGGGGAGCGACCCATGTCCAAGGGGCCGCACCCCAACATTAAAAAAAACCCTGGTGACCTAGTGGGCCTACAGAAAACAAGTCAGCCGATCTGCCCCTCAGTGTGGCGGAAACGGGCAAATGAATGCTCCCCAAAGGGGAGCAACCCTTGCCCAAGGGGTCACTCCCCACAAACAAATCCCTGGTGGTCTAGTGGGCCTAATTAAAAAATAAAACATGGCGATCTGGCCCCCGGGTCCAGAGCCAGCCACAAATATTGACCCCAAAGGAGAGCGACCCTTGCCCAAGGGGTCACTCTCCACAAATAACTCCCTGGTGGCCTAATGGGCCCTAAATAAAAAAATTGCGAAATCTGCCCCTCATGGAGGCAGACAGCCAGAAACATAGCCCCCAAAGGGGAGTGACCCTTGCCCAAGGGGCCTCTCCCCACTGAATACTCCCTGGTGGTCCAGTGGGCCGTTTTTCTACAAATATATGCAAAATTGAAAGAAAGCCCAAAAATGTACCCCCATAAGGGGAGCAACCCTTGCCTAAGGGGCCGCTCCGCCAAACAAAACAGACTAGCATAAACAAAAAAACATGGCCCTCAAAGGGGAGTGACCCTTGCCCAAGGGGCCACTCCCCACTAAATAAAAGCCTGGTGGTCTAGTGGGCTGTTTTTAATGAAAGTTATCGAAAATCTTCCCCCTCACGGGGGCAGACACATCCAAAATTAATTTGCCCATAAGGGGAGCGACCCTTGCCTAAGTGGCTGCTCCCCCAAACAACAAAAACACTCGACAATTAAAAATCTGCCCCCCCAGGGGGGCAAACACATCCAAAACATTGTGCCCATAAGGGGAGCGACCCATGCCTAAAGGGCCGTTCCCCAAACAACAAAAACACTCGACAATTAAAAATCTGCCCCCCCCGGGGGGCAGAGACATACAAAATTATTGTGCCCATAAGGGGACTGACCCTTGCCTAAGGGGCCGCTCCCCCAAACAACAAAAACACTAGACAATTCAACAACAACAAAAATCCCTGGCGCTAGGGGGCCTTCCTGCTGCACGATCGTGTAGCAGAAATGCACAAAAGAGGCATCGGGGAAAGGAAAACCCTTTCCTTTCCGCCGATGCCTGTTTTAGTGAAATCACCCCCTGCCTAGCCACAAACTGTACCTGTTTGTTCTCTGACGCGCAGGAAGCAACTGGCTTCCTGCGCGTTGGAGAACAAAGAGGAACCTCCAAGGACATCAGCGCGCCTCGCACGCTGACGTCATTGATGATGTTTACGGAGGGTTGCGGGGGGAGGCAGGGGAAGGGCTTCCCCTGCCTTCCCCGGTAAAAATACCAGGATCGAAGTCTCATGGGGGAAGCACCAGCGCTTCCCCCGTGGGTGGGTGTCATGACAAGCTGGATTCGTCATGAGCACACGCCCACTGTGTGCCGTGACGAGTCCAGCTCGTCATGAGCACCCAAAGGGTTAAAAGTACATGGTTGGGTATAATTACAATGACAGGACTCTGTAAGTCCCTAGTATATAATAGGGCAAGGGGGATTCAAACTATATACTTGCGGCTAAGACCAAATACTTCACAGAGAAAGTGGCCCTCTCTGCCAATAAATCCCGCGAAATCTTGTCTCTTGTTCACAGTCTTGCCTTTTCTGATCGCGCTTCTTCACCCCTTGTTCCATCTCAAGCTCTTTGTTCTTCCCTCAACGACTATTTTATTGATAAAATCTCCAATATTAAAGCTAATATTCCCTCTGTTTCTTCACCTGAACAATCCGGTTTCTCTTCTTTTTCTACCTCCACTCTGGATCGCTTTCAACCTATTTCTCCCCAGCTTTTCCTTGACCTTTTGGCCAAGGTTAAGTCGGGTTCCCCAACGGATTGCGCTCCTGCACGGATCCTTAAAACTCTCTACACTAACTGTCCGGCCCCCCCTCTTGCCCTTCTTAACACGTCCCTGGCTCTTGGCTCCGTTCCTTCTTCATTTAAATCTGTTATTGTTTTGCCTATTTTAAAAAAACCGGGTCTGGATCCCTCTCTTTTATCTAATTTCAGGCCTATTTCTTTGCTTCCCTACCTTGGGAAGATTTTGGAAAGCTATGTAACATCCTGCTTGTCCGCCTATATTGAGGAGAATTCCCTTTTGGCCTCTCATCAGGCAGGCTTTCGCCCAGGCCACTCCACTGAGGGAGTGGTTCTTGCAGTCCTTGATGAACTCAAGGGGATGGCGGACAAAAACCTCCCTCAAGCCCTGGTTCTTCTTGATCTGTCCGCTGCGTTTGACACGGTCGACCATGCCATCTTCCTCGATCGTGTCAGCGCGGCGGGCATCCAGGGCCTCGCTCTATCTTGGGTGGCATACTTCCTTCAAGGCAGGTCACAAGCGGTACAGCTCTCCGGCTTTTCCGCTCCCCCGCGTCCGGTCACCTGCGGGGTTCCCCAAGGTTCTTCTCTTTCCCCGCTACTCTTTAATCTTTATATCCGTCCCCTCATCTCCTCACTTTTGGCGCTGGGGGTCTCTGTGTACAATTACGCAGACGACCTCCAGCTCGTTTTCGATCTTTCTTCCCCTCTTGATTCTCTTCCCAAATTCTCTTCTACTCTGATCTTTATCTCCCAATGGATGCGCTTCAATCATTTGAAGCTCAACCCTGATAAAACGGAGCTTGTACTCACGGGTGGCCCCTCCAATCCTTGGTCCCCTTCCCACTGGCCCCTTTCCTTTGGTCCTCCTCCTTCACCGGTTGCCTCTGTTCGGACCTTGGGTATTAAGGTTAGCCAGGATCTTTCTATGCACGCCCATATAAGTTCTGTGGTGTCTTCTTGCTTTCTCTCCCTTCGTTTAATTCGTAAGATATCAAGGTTTTTTTCTGTTGATGCCCTCAAAACTATTATCACTGCCCTCATCACGTCCCGCCTGGATTATGGGAATGGCCTGTACGTTGGCATTCCTGCCTACGAAACCCGCCGCCTTCAGGCCATCCAAAACCAGGCGGCTCGCCTTATCCTTCGTCTCCCCAAAACCTCCCACATCACGCCTGCTCTTAAATGCCTCCACTGGCTCCCCGTGCATTTCAGATCCTATTTCAAACTTGCTTGTTTTGCTTTCCAGGCTCATGCCCGTTCCGCTCCTTATTTCATCAACTCTCTCATGCTCCCCACGTTCCTAATCGCACTCTCCGCTCCTCCTCACTTTCTCTTCTCTATGTCCCTCGATTCCGTAAATCCCGCATTGGTGGCACTCGTTTCTCAGTCCTGGCCCCCCGGTTTTGGAACAGTCTTCCTCTTTTCCTTCGTTCTATTCCTATTTACACCCACTTTCGTAAGGCCCTTAAAACTTTTCTGTTTTCCCAAGCTTTCCCTAACTAGCTCTCTGGGACTGTTCTTGTGAGTCTGGACGAGGTGTCAGCGCCAGGAAGCCGCTTGGCAGCAGTGCGCTTTAGCAAATTCCTTTTTCATTTCATTTCATTTCATTATATATAAGTCCCTACTGTGTAATAGGACAGGAAGTTTTAGAGGCACAGTAGATTTCCTGCACTAGAGTGTGCACTGCTGAGTTGCCTGCTATCATTTTAAAAGTCAGCCCTGCCTTGCACTCTGCTTTTAAATTGCAATTTTGTGCAAATTCGGCTTCAGAATTAAAGGTACTTCCAGAGTCTCAAATTACTTTTCATTACATATATGTCACCTCTAAGGTCTCCCCTAGGTGACCCTGGTGTACGGTGCCTTGTAACTATAAGCATGTACATTATAAAAGATAAGCCCTGGTGAGTGAAAACTGTTAATTCCATGCTTACCCATTGTAGTGAATGGTTCTATAGACTAACGCTGAGATATCATATTTAAGTATAAATATTGACAGGAGCCACCTAAACATATACATTAAGGTATCTAATTAATAGTTAAGACAAATCCAACAACTTGCCACTGTTAGATTTATAGTAACTATTACAGAAAATAGGTTATTAAACTTTATTTTCCGTGAGCCAAAATCCAGCTTTCCAGCTGCCGTTTCCTGATTGGCCAGTCTTTCCCCGGCTGAGCCAGAGCTGCTTGATGAGGTGTGAAGTGTACTTTCAGAGTAGACAATGCATTTCCTGTGGGTAGAGATCTTTAGCTGCAGAAGCCAAAAGGCAGGAAGAGGGAGGGGAGCCAATCTAGTCTTTAAAGGGAGAATGACAGTTTGGGACCAGCACAGCCTAACCCATACATCCTGTACCCCCAGCCACACAGGAGCCTCAGTAATGTGATTAGTCAGGGGGTTGGAAGGGTATGCTGTTGAAAACTAGCCACACCAGTAGGTTGGCTTCGCCAGATCGAGCCCCAAAGGAGAAACTTTCTCCATCCCGGATTTTGAGAGAATAGAGCTTTCTGGGACAAGAATATGCCAATAAATGTATGTTGAGTATGCAGTTCCTAAAGAAGAATGAGTGTCTATGTGGGTCAGCGACCTTTCTGTAGGGTACACAGTGGGTGTGACCCTGCAAAAATCAAATGGACCTCATACACCTGGAATGGTGTGATGCTTTATTAATATGGTGTTTGCTCCTTATTGGCCCAGTGCTGCAAAGCCTGATGGGCACCCTCAGTGGAGGGTCTTTGCTGGAGATCTTATTGTCTGCCATTTGGTGAAGTGCGTGTGTGGGGGCTTAAGCAGTAGATTGGTGTTGAGATGTGAAGGTGTGAGGTTAAATATAGGGAAAGAGGTACTTCTCAGGAAAAAAGTTTAATGAACAAGGTTTCTTACCTATATTAAAAATGTGTGGGACTGTCTATTAGACTTTATTTATCTTAGATAGTTTTTAAGTCAACATGTTTCTAGCTTCTGTGTAATCATAACAACGATATAGTAGCTATTCATCAGGACCAATTTCAACCTCATCTACTTAGTGATTGGAGTTTTAATGTATGGGTTCATTTTCTCCCAATCACACATACCTTGGTTTCGGTATTGATTTGTGATTTATTTAGCGATGACCTGTAGTTCAAAGATACATAGTACACAGTAAAAATACAATTCAATATTTCCAAATCATTATTTCCAATGTTGATTCTAATTCGCAAATCGTGAAACACGTGCTAATTTTGTTACACAATACGCATGCTTATTTGTTTGCATCAATCACATCCTTTGTGATAAAGTATGTCACCTGTACATATAAAAAACACCACAAGACACACGTAACACAAATTAAAAGTCCATCACAGTTGATAACTTACCCATACTGGGTAAAGATTTGTGCCTTCTCGTGTTGTGCACAATAGCATGCCGTTTAAGTGCTGAAAAAGGTAATCAATGTTTGGGTCAATTTGGCCCTGTTGGATTCAAAGTCTAGAAAGAGTTCTGTTCTGTAGAGTGTTGGAGGCTATGCTGTACTTACAGTTGTGTCAGGACTGGCTCTCTGTATTATCTACCCTTGAGTGCTGACTTGGAAGTGTTGGGTCATGGGTAAGTTGGGAGTATTTAACCTGTTCCTGATGGATTAACAAGGACCAGGTGTTGTTGGTATTGGACCCGCCCTGTGTGCAAAAGCTAGAGCGGGGATTGACTAGGCTAGTTTAGTCTGTTATTTATCTCCATTGGGAGGAAAAGGTTGCTTACGCGGTGGCCATTTTAACACTATAATTAAACCAATTGTCAACATCCTTATTGGACTGAAACTTCTACTTATTAACCATTACCAACAGGGGTTGCTAAAAGAGTATTCTCAATTTATAACTATAAGTCATGCCCAGCGGGAATTCCACTGGTCTTGGAACTGTAGTGATCAAAATGATTAAATTATCATTGATGTGTGTTTATTCAGCTCTCTATCCGCATTATATGATGTCATCCTGAAAGTAACAAGATATTTAAAAGATATTAGGAGTATTAGGAGTAGGATTAGCTTTGTATGATTAGGTAATTCTGTTCAGCAGTGTAGAAATAGGTCTTGCTATTGGTACAATGTCTATGTGGACTTTTCAGTACAAAATGTTACTCCCTTCATTAGGTATTTTCACTCAGAAAAGCTGTTGGTTCGCTATGAGGAAGACAAGGTGATGCACCTCAAATTACGTTACAATGTAAGGAGATCTCATGTGTCTCTTCCTGGTGTAATCTAGTCTAACCTATGACTGAAATATCTATAGCTCATGCCATGGGATGTCATTGTTCAACCCAATGGCATTGGAGGAAATGCAGGAGATCCATTGTTGTTCTTCTCGGAACAATACTTGCTTATTCATATTAGGATGTGTTTCTAGTGTGATTCAGCGTAGGTCATCTGGAGTGTGACTCCTAGCCAGAAAGTGCATACTCATTTTTGTTTTGGACGTTTTGCAGCGAATTGTGCTGCGATGTTCATTTATTCTCAGTTTAATGGGAAGCGTGGTCATTACTACATACTGTTTTTCACATGGACAGGTGATAAATCTTCTGCTGCTCGTCAAATTCAAGAAGTAAGGAGAAGACTACTACGCGCTATGTCACTTTGCGCTGGCTCTGTACTGCCCCGTAAGTGATGTAGTAGAGCCACCACTGCATGCTGACATCAAGTCCTGGCTCAACCCCTCCAGAACCCTCAGTCGAGGAGCGTTGACAACTGTTGGAAAACTACGACCTGACTTCGAGTCCTGGCTCAACCACTCCAGAACCCTCAGTCGAGGAGTGTTGACAACTGTTGGCAAACTACGACCTGCCCTTGATGCAGCGTGACCATCCCTCGCCACAACCTACGACCACCCTCACCTCTCCCGAGGTGTAGAGCTCTACGGTGCCACTCTCTCACAATGCCCTCCACTGCAGCAACACACACCGTCCCACCCTCTGCGAACCATGTAACTTCACACGGCCTGAACTCCCTCACGATCAGTTTCCCGCCTGACCTCTCACCTAAAGCGAAGAAGAACTTTAAGCAGAAACTGATCAGGCAGCATCCTGAATCACTTTTTTGCAGACATCTACCACTGCTCCTCCAAAGGAAAGGTAAAAATGGACCTTATCTTTCAAACTGAGAGACAAGAAGTATGGAAATCCATCCTCATATTGCAGCTCAACATTTAAGAAACCACCAACACTTCACATAGCTGCAAATTGTCAATCGCACTCCCATACCGCTCAAGGCACATTGGAAACACCACGGTGACCATCTACACCAACGGCACAGTCCCGATACAAGCCAACAAGGACAATCTAGAGTCCTTCGATGCCCTTTTCCCCTCTCTCTGGAATACACCCTCCCACGAACCCAACCTACAACCTCCCCTACTCCTCCTTCAAATGTGGCAACAGAACCCACCCTCCGCTCCAGTAATCCCTAGCAACCACACACGCCCTTCTCTATGCAGCATCCACCCAACCACCGCCAGGGAGATCAGGACCCCTCCTCCTCCCCCTGATGGCTCCCACTGCCACCCACCACCTACCGACCAACCCTCCCTAACAACCTCACTCCCCCACCATGTGACATACCCCTCACCATCCCCCAGAGGAAACAGGACCCCCTCTTCTTCCCACCTTAGACTCCCTCTCTCATCCTCCACCTACAGACATGCACCCTCACTTGCCACCTGCCTCCCATCCACCCCAAACCACTAAGAGTAACATGAACACCAACCTCCCCAAATCTACAGGCAATAAAGTACCTGCCTTCCACCCTCCCCAATCCTACACAAGCAATCTGAACACTGACCTCCCCAAACACACAGGCAACAAAGCACCTACTCCCCAGCAAGACCCCTCGCCACATGACATCGCCCTCACCCTCCTAGAGACCAAGACCCACCCACCCCAACCCACTACGAGCAACCTGAACACCAACCTCCCTAAACCCACAGGCAACAAAGCACCTACTCCCCAGCAACACCCCTCGCCAGCCACTCTACAACCCCCCACCCAAGAAGAGCCCAAATGGACTAGAAACCTCACCCAGATCAACATGACCGGCCTGGAAGAAAAAGTCAATTCCATCCTCACCACCTCCATGGGAGATCTATCCATGACAGAACTCACCGACCATTACAACACATCCCTGACATCCATTCTTGACCAGATAGCCCCTCTGAAACAAAAAAAAAGCCAGGAACCTCCCATCCAGATCCTGGTTCAATACTGACATCAATAACAAAAGGAGACAACTCAAAGCCACAGAAAGACTGTGGAGAAACAACCCCTCCACTAGCCTACTCGAGCAACTCAAAGTAGCTCGTAGAAACTACAAAAAACACATCCGTAATGAAAAATCTAACTTCTTCTGCTCCGGCTTGGACAATGCAAAAAACAGGCCCAACGAACTGTTCAAAATCATCAAGCAACAAACCACCAAGCCCCCGTGTCCACTACCCAGGCCTCCAAGGAACTCTGCGAAAACCTTGCCATCTTCTTCGAAGAAAAAATCTCCAAGATTGAGCTCTCACTAGACATCACCACCAACCACGCCTGCGAAAGCCTGCCCCCACTCCCAACTGAAAGCACATACAGGCACCACACAAATACTTGGAAATCCTTCAATCCAATCTCAGAAACCGAGATTATCAAGCTAATCTCCACCTCCAAACCAGCTTCTCACGTCCTTGATCCCATACCCTCCCACATGACTAAAAAACTCAAACACACAATAGCCTCGTTCTGGTGCAGAATCATCAACAGCTCCCTGAGAACCGGCATCATACCAGATTGCCTTAAAGTAGGCCAAATAATGTCACTACAAAAAAAAACAGGCCTAGATTGCACAGATCTGAACAACTTCAGACCCATCTCCAATCTCCCCCTCCTGTCCAAAATTCTCGAAAAATGCGTCCTATCACAATTGAGCATATGGACAACATCAACCTTCTTGATCCCCACCAATCGGGTTTCAGAAAAGGCTACAGCACGGAGACGGCGATCCTAAACACCACAGATGATATCCACAAGTCACTTGATAATGATCACAGCTGCCTACTCATTCTCCTTGACCTATCGGCAGCATTTGACACGGTTGACCACCATCTTCTCATCAAGGCCCTACAAGAAAGGGTGGGTGCCGATGAGATGGTCCTCCGCTAGTTCACCTCCTTTCTCCACAACTGATCGCAAAGGATAAAAATAAAAAACTTTACCTCCAACCTTCACCCCGTCAGCAGGGGTGTACCCCAAGGCTCAGTGCTCTCACCGCAACTGTTCAACATATACCTGGAAACCCTCACCTCCATACTTAAAAATGCTAATATCCCCTTCCACCTATATGCTGATGACACCCAGATCTATCTGGAAACCTCCTCCCCAGACGACATCCTCAGACTAAACAACACCTTAAAAGAAATTCAACACTGGCTGTCCCTAAATCACCTTAAACTTAACCAGGACAAAACTGAGATCCTCCTCATCTCCAACAAAGAAGAGAACCCACAAATTGCAGAATGGCTTAAAGCTTTGGATACTCTAAACGGTAATCTCACCCTTGCTAACTCCGTAAAATCATTAGGAATCACCCTGGACCCCAAACTGGACATGACCAAACACATCAAAAATTCTGCAAAGAACGCCTTCCTCAACCTGAAGCTTCTCTACAAGATTAAACCATTCATTCCTAACAAAGACCTCAAACAAACCACCCAAGCACTGGTGCTATACAGACTCGACTACGGTAACGCAACCTTAACCGGCACCGCTAAAACCCACCTAGCTCCCCTCAATTCAACCCTCAATACTGCAGCCAGAATGGTCACTGGAATCAGGAAATATGATCACATTTCTCCTGCACTAAGAGAACTAAAATGGCTCCCAATTGATCAGCGGGCATACTTCAGAACGGCCTGCCTCACACACAAAGCCTTGCACACAGGGAAACTGGACTACCTGGCCGCCAAGCTCAAGAGGGCAGGTCAGACAAGGAACCTCAGGAGTTCCAACCCCCTCCTTCTCATCCCCATGAGAACACGCAAACAATCAACTGCGGCTAGGTCATTAGCAGGAAACGCGCCCAAAATATGGAACTCCATTCCAGCAGACATCAGAACGATCCCATCCTTCACAAAATTCAAAATGCACCTTTAAAGCCCTCCTCCTCAACCACTCCATCCCGAAGGGATAACTCCCACCTCCACGCCAAACCCTATCCCTGTTACGCTTTGGCTCAGCACCAACTGATTCACCTCAGCCAAAACCGAGGTTCCCTCAGGTCCCTTGAACTACCTCAGCTATGCATACAACAAGGACACCTCAAGACTCTTCTACTACCTCAACAATACGCAGCACCCATGGACTTCTGAACATTTGTTTAATATTGCTTTATTAAGTATCTCTTATGAAACACTGTTGTAAAGCGCTCCGATACCCCCGGGTCAGGGCAGCGCTATATAAAACTCCTAAAATAAATAAATAAATAATAAATAAGATAGACACACTTTTTTGTATTGCAGTTTGTATGTACGTTTAGTGTCCATACCCTGTACATCCTGAGCTGCACCTCTCTGCTGGTGATCGTGGAGGCACAAACTACACATGAACCACCAGGAAAATGCCCTACCACCGGTGAAAGATTCCACAATGGTCTTTGGTCTGACACCTTCATCTCCCATGGACGTGTGCGTATTAACATGCCCTTCATAGAGTGGGCACCATATATATTGGTCCTATTTGGAAGACTTTACTTCTTGTTCAGAAACAAACTCCGAAATCAGATTTTCCCATTGGGCAATTATTTGATTTCCCTACTCTGGACCACCATGCTCAGTTCTGCACAGCTTTCACTGATGCTAGGACAGGAGGCAAATAATAGGGTACACAGTGGCCATCCACTCAGAACAAGTTATCAGTTATCCAGCTGTCCCACTTAAATAAGATTTAGATAATACACTGAGGGAGGCCTGGTTACCCTGTGGATGATGGACTATGTGGTCAAGGGTTTACCCTGATGTTCTGCAAATGTAAATCCTTCAGTTTCCTAGTCCTTAAATATGGTGGCAGAACAGAAATGTTTTGTATATGGGACATACGTCTTTTGTGGTGATACCCTGCATCTGCCAAACTCAAAGTTGTCAAGGATCTCAAACAATGAGCTGTTCTTACTCTGAAAAGCTTATTACTATTCCAAACTACTGTCTACTGGGCGAAGTTGATAAGAAACATTGCTATGGCACATTTCGATTACTGCATCATCATCATCTACACAGATCTCACAATTAAACTAATTGTTAGGCTACAAAGACTGCAGAGCTTGTGGTACAGAATGTGCAGGGACTTGCACAAGTACAACTACATAAAACATTACTTGATTGAACTCCATTTGATTTCAGTGAACATGAACTTCACCTTCTAGGTAATATAGATCACATCTACTAAGCCTACTGAGTTAAAAAACAAGGCCACAGGTCGTTGAATGAATAAATCTCAAGCTAAGACACAGCCGAACCTCAGGTTGTTCAGAAAAATCTGAACACTGAACTCTTAGCTTTGTATTGAATTAAATTCTACAGAGAAAAGGGCTCATATCTAAAGGATATCAGACATTTTTCACATTAGACTCTATCTTTCACTGGCCACACATGAACTCACAGCTATCTTGAGTAACTAAAAGGTGAATCCCAATAGTTTTTGAGGCTACTGAAGAGAGGAATTAAAGTTTTCAAGAGAAAAATGCTGCCACTGAAACAGTATTTCAAACACATGTCCCCATAAGTCTAATAAGTTCATGTTACAGCTTCAAATTAGGTTGTCTTCAAAAAGCGAAGGCAGTTGTGAGATGGAATCACTCTGAATAAGATTGACCATACGGTCACTGTGACAATATCTTAAAAGAAACTGTTCAATTCTTAATTTTTCCATTTGGCTAAGGGTCACTTTTAAAAAATTAGTAGTCAGCATGGTTAGAGTAGAAAGACTGCTTGAATTTACTTGCTACACTCAACAAATTATTTCAGTATGTTACTGTACATTTGTGAAAGCCTACGAGGAATGGTGGATTAGGATAGGGCATATAGGATCTGGATGCTGTATATCCAAATCTAAAAAAGTTATGAGATATAGTTGGTACAGATGGGGTCCCTCCTCCCCCTCCCTTAGAACTCTCTGACCCTGATGGGTATACGTGAAACAACTTTTTAGAATGCACAGTGCACCACATAGCTTATTGTTTTTTCAGAAATTGCATTATTAAGTTTGGCAGAGAAGACACTGACCAGCTCAATAGGCACACCTGGGTTTGGTGGCAACTCATGTTTAAGAGATACTCTGCTCCACCGCTGGTACATATTATAGAAGTAGCAGGTAGTTCTCCAGATAAATGCATATTAAGTCCAGACAGTACCAACAATTTTAAAGTCAAGAAAACAATCAAACAAATTTCTTAAAACAATTTGGGGAAGTAGCGATAATGTTAATGAGCAGAAAAGGGGAAACCGAGCCACAGATATTAATTTTTTCAAGGTTTGAATGAAGAATAACAGAAAATGTAAAAGGACAATCAAAAGTATCAGTTCATGGTTCACCAGCATGTATTCATGATTGCTAACCAACCGCATCCAGGACACAGAAAGAAGAGTTTCCAAAAATAAATTTCCACTAAAGTTACCAAAAATCTATCATTCTATTAGATGTTTGAAACAAAGTGAAAAACGTGTTTAATCATCACTCTAGCATGTTCCGTGAATAGATATGAAAGCATGATTTAAGATATAACTACATCAACAATAGGGTTGATAAAAAGATGAAAAATCAATGGTCAAATTGAGAATCATTCAGATTTTCTTCAATCGAAAAACACTTTTTAGCCAAATAGAATGAACGTGCTTCTTTTCACTGAGTTGTATTGTCAATGAGCATACTGATATAATGATAGATTTCACGTTAATGTGTTTTACTAACTATCTGCAGACTCTGACAGACCTGAAAGGAGACCTCAAGAAACAAGGCATGGCTTCAGTTGATGGCAGATGGCTGGTGATGCCAGGAAAAAGGTGGGTAGTTATTACTGTTCAGAATGGGAAAGCCATTCCATCAGCGGAAGAACAGCAGTCAGCATGGGATATCAATGTCTTCACAAAAACCCAATGTCAGGTTGAGCATAATTCATTAGTTTTTCCTGGCATAGCACAAAGTAAGTTCATAGCGATGACCAGCCAATGTTGTAATTTAAAAAGTCCAGAGGCAAGCAAAACTAGAGGTCCATTAGTCTTGATTTGGACACCTGTCACAATTGTCAGTGATGTGGTTCTAGAGGAGAATAATGGGGTAGATAATATCATGCAATCAAGATGTGCCATCACTCAATAAGCTGGGCACCATAAGGAGAACAAGGGACCCATCAGACCACAAGAGACACTAATGCAGACTATGTTTGAGTTAAACATGGTATTCACAGAATCCACTACCAGGTGGAAAGGTCATGTGCTTTGACAAAGCTGCAGATTATGTAGCAGTGGTGAGTTCAAGGAGAAGATACACAGACAGACAGTGCAGCCTCCTGATGCCATGGACTGCCGAATAGAGTCTCAAACACATTCAATTTCCACTTAAATGAGAAATTGTTTTGAATTTAGAATAGGGAGCATTCAAGCTAACAATGTAGGGATCCTCCCGTATCCTACAGTAAATGTTACTCAGGTAGGATGGCCATAGAACAGCCCTCCACCCCACAGGAGGTGGGCATCTGGCAAGTGTTTCTCCCAAAACAATGCATGATTTTGGTGATAACCTGCTGTGATGTCCCAATCACAAAGATGAAAAGAATGAAGGCGTTGTCTCCCGTAGGAGTAACATCCCTTACTCAGCACTCCGATGTTAGCAATTTCAAATAATAGTGCTCCAGGCTGTGAAAATGTGTTTTTCAATGCTTTCTTTTATTCAAATTCTTGGTAAGTTCATGTGAAATTCATACTATTTCTCACATGGCATTTTACAAGTTCTTTTCAACAATACTTGTATATTCTGTCCTGTGTTTCAGCCCTATGCATTTCGGGCGAACCCTTCGTCAGGGGACTTGCATTCTGAAAGCATAAAACGTTATTCAAATCACGAGGTACAACACAAATATCATACAAAAATTTTCTGATGATTTCATGCTGGCAACAGAAAAAGTTTTTTGTGAATATCAAAAAGCTGTGAGCGGAAAGAGTACCGGACAACAAGGGTGTTTGGATCGTGGGCTAGGTTGTAGTAAACATGCGCAATCGGTGCATCTATTACGTGTGTATTGACAAAGTTAAACAGTTGCAGTGGTCTTTAAAGAAAAGACGGATGATATAACCATGAAATCATAGAAAGTTGTGAGGGGTAAAAAGTAAATTCATGCGAGATTTTCATGGAACAACAAATACTCCGGTGCTGTGAAGTGAAACGATGTTGGGAAATAAACGGTAATGAATAATTTCTGACCTTTCTAAGTGATTAATTGAAATCCTAACTGCATGTCATGAAGTTCCACAACATAATTAGAAGTAAACGATGCTTTCTGAAATAAAGATGGTTTTATATACGATTTAGCAAACGGGAAATTCGAACGCTGTTGTTAGTGCTATACAGACCGTGAAGACGGCAGCCATATGTTAAATCTTACCGCGACGTGAGTTCAGTCGGGTTCCGCTGTGGGACCTCTCATTCAGTTTCAAAAACTAATTACTTCCGGGTGTTAAAAATACGATTACGGGTAAATCACGTGGTGATAGAATGTGAAGAAAGACTGCATCATCGTGAGTGCGGTAATGCGTACCAAAATAATACTACGCGTACATAATCAGAAATGTTCATAAATCGTACGGTCCATATTGTAGCTGTTGGTGTGGTCACCGAATCATTAAAATGAAAAAAATGAAAAGAATGAAAAGTTGCGGTGGAAAGAAGTTCAATGTGAATAAAGTTACCTGAATAAAACAAACGGTATGTAAATGTGTGAGTCAATAAAGTTTGAGTATGATAGAATGAAAAAATGAAAAAGGAACCAAACTCAATGGTGTCAAAAATGTATATCACGTGATAGTGAAATGTAAAAGGAGACTGCAGCATCGTAATGACAGTAATGAATACCAGAGTCATCCTACGCGTACGTACTCAGTGACGTTCGTAATGTCATACGGTCCAAATGGTGCAGTCACCTAATCTTAATTAGAATACGGTAGAATAAAAGTTTACGTGAATAAAACAGGCGGAGTGAAATTGTATGGATCAATACAGTTTGATAAAATAGAAGTGAAACCAAACTCAATGGTGTCAAAAAATGATGTCGAGAGTAAAGCAATTGAAAGTAATCACAATGATAATGGAACAGTTCAATCATATCAAAAATGTAAATTCAAGAATAATGGGTGAATTTACGAGTATATAAACATCATACATTACAATGTTGCATTTTACAAGAAACAATTAAATTGTAGCCGTTCATTCAGTCCTTTAGGCTGAAGCGTGTTAAGATGGGTGATCCAAAATATCTCTCTTTTTAGAAGATGTTGGGAATTGTCTCTTCCAGGAAGGATAGGTACCTGCTCCAGTATACAGAAGCGTAGTTGGCTTGGATTATGGTGCTATTCGTTGAAGTGCGTAGCTACAGTGGATTTGATGTTCTTGAGTCTGATGTTACTTTTGTGTTCGATAATCCGTGTTTTTATTTTTCTCTGTGTTTTTCCCACATAGGCGTGGCCGCATGGACATTTCTACATGTATACAACGTTACTACTATCACATGTGCCTGTCACTCATAGTTTTATGGTCGTTCCTTTGGTTGGGTGAAATATTTCACTACCCTTGATCATAGCGTTGCAATTACTGCAATTATAACAGGGTAAAGTGCCTCGATGTTTTACGTTGGGGACGTCTTCTTTGGGTTTGAGTAGTTCCTTTAAGTTACGCGTGCGTTTGTATGCAAATCTGGGAGTGTTAAGGAAGATTCCTTTGAAGTCTTCTTTGTGCACAAGTAATGGCCAATTTTTCAAGATAGTTCTCTTGATGTTATAACTTCTGGTTGAAAATTTGGAGATAAACACTGATCTTTGTGCTTCGTTTTTGTGTTGTGGGATTAACAACTGTGTTCCTTCGAGTTTCCGGACTCTTTCCTGGGCATCGTTAAGTGTGGTTTCAGGATATCCTCTCTGTTTAAATTTTTGAATGATGGTAGTTTTAGATTCATTGTAATAGTTCTGGGTAGAAGAAATTCTCTTGATGCGTAACAGTTGTGAAAATGGTAAATGTTGTTTAATGAAGGTTGATGGAAACTTGAGAAATGTAAGAAGTTGTTTTTGTCAGTTGGTTTAGTAAACACTTTGGTGTCAAGTTGTCCATCATTGTTAATGACCAGAACATCCAAGAATGGTATTTCCCTTTTGTTAATGTTGAACATAAAACCAATTCTGTCATCAACTTGATTGAGTTCTTCAATAGCTTTTGTTAGTAATGATTCTGTAATGTTCCAAAGTACAAAAATGTCATCTATGTACCTTTTGTACAAAATGATGTTGCTGTTCCAATTTGGGATGCATAAGATGTGATCCTGTTCAAATTTGTGCATCAAAAGATTCGCATATGCCGGTGCGGCACAATTTCCCATGGATGTTCCTGATGATTGGATGACGAAATGGTCACCCCATTTGAAGTAACTGTGATATAGAGTGAAATGTAACAGTTCCATTAAGAATACTTTGAACATTTCTTCTTGGTCACTTGTTGTTAAGTAGTGTTCCACGGCTTGTAAACCCAAATCGTGGGGTATAGAAGTGTAAAGGGATTTGACATCGATTGTACATAATGTCATATCTTCGGTAAATGATGGTCTGTGAGTTTCTAGTAAGTTGAGAAAATGGGTGGTATCTTTAATGTAGGTGCTCATGTTTTGAACTATTGATTGAAGATGTCTGTCTATGAACTTTCCTACTGGTTCGTGGATGGAATTTATGGTGGAAACAATGGGACGAAACGGTGGAGAGTTGGCATTTTTATGAATTTTTGGAATCATGTAAATATAAGGAATGGCAGGATTGGTTTTAATCAAATATTCTTTCTCTTTGGTACCGATGATTCCTTGGTCTATGGCTGTATCTATTATTTGGTTCAAAATGTTCTTGAATCAATTGGTAGGATCCCTATCATATCTTAAGTAGATGTTGGTGTCATTAACATGTTCATTAACATTTTTGTTGTAAAATTCTGTGTCCATAATGACGAGGGCGCCGCCCTTATCAGCTTGTCGAATAGTTATTTCTTTGTTCTTAGCTAGTTGATCCAATGCTTGTCTTTCCTTCTGAGTTAGGTTAGTGGCTTTTGATTGAGGTTGTTTAAATATGTTTTGGACATCCTTCAAAACAATTTTTTCAAAAGCATCCAGTACTTTATGGCTAACTGGTGAAATGAATTTGCTCGGATTCCTTAGGCCCAATAATTTGTTCTGGGGTTGGTCAACTGTTGTTTCTAGCACATTTGAAAAGAAATGTCTTAACCTTAGTGTACGAAGAAATTTATATATGCATACTTGTGTCTCCACTAAATTTGAATGGTATGTCGGGACATACGAGGTTCCCTTTTGTAATGTTTGCAACTGGAAACTGGAGATGGGTTGTTTTGATATATTCATAACTAAAGTTTCTGACTCCTTGAGTTTTTGGCTATTGTATCCGTCGTAGGCTTTCTTTTTTGACTTGCTCCTCCGGGTTCTTCTTGTTGGGCGGTTCCCCTTCCTAAAAAAGACGTATCTCTAGATGTCGAAGGTTCGTTGTCTTGAGGTGCAGAAACAGGCGTTTTATCTGATCTTTGAGTGCTCATAGGTGGAGGCTGTTTTCTATGTTGAAATTCATCCGAGGATGAAGTTTCTTCTGAGGATCGACCAGTGGTTGATCTTTGTTGTCTGCGTCGTGCGTATATGTCCGCCCATGATTAGACCTCTCCAAGTCTGTAGTCTGTGGTGTCTTGTTTAAATTTCCTAATTTTTCGATCGTTAATTTCTTTAGAGTAAGTTTCCAATTGATTGTTGATGTCTTTGAGAACGTTGTCCCATTCTTCCGCGTTTAAGGAGTTGCTTAATTCTTCTTTTAGTGCGGTAGCCTCTTTGTTCAATTCTTCTATAAGTTTTGCCAATTCTTCAATTATTAGTAGTATCAGGTCTAAGGAGCATTTGTTTAAAATGGCAAACCATTTCTCTGTGAAACGTGCGTTGTTTTTGCATAATGTAGATTTGAGGGATATCCGTAGACCACGTGGTATTCTTTGAGCTTTGTGATATTTTATTAATGTGCTAGCATGCAGTCGTTGATTCATAATTCGTTTGGACATATACATCAGTTGTTTGATGTTAGATTGTGTTGATCCTTTAGATGTTGTAATGCTTTCAGTGTCATCAATTAATGAATAGATCCGTTGAGTGTCTTCTTCAGTAAATGCGAATATGTCGGCACGTTGGTCCGAGGTATGTGTTACGTCGTCAAATTGCATTGTGTATACTTGGGTGCGTGTCCACGTTTAGCTCAGACGTGAAATATGGAACTCCAATTGGAATGTGGATCCTCGCACTCCTTGTGGTTAAGTAGTCAAGGTTGAGTTTATTTAGGGTGCCTGGTAAGTAACTCCCTCCTGAGCTGGAGGGTGAAAAATATGAAAAGAATGAAGGCGTTGTCTCCCGTAGGAGTAGCGTCCCTTACTCAGCACTCCGAATTTAGCAATTTCAAATAATGGTGCCCCAGGCTGTGAAAATGTGTTTTTCAATACTTTCTTTTATTCAAATTCTTGGTAGGTTCATGTGAAATTCATACTAT
The DNA here is from genome assembly GCF_964204655.1 of Triturus cristatus. Taxonomy (NCBI): domain Eukaryota; kingdom Metazoa; phylum Chordata; class Amphibia; order Caudata; family Salamandridae; genus Triturus; species Triturus cristatus. Next base: position 223,179,982 of record NC_140584.1, read on the forward strand.
TTCTCACATAGTATTTTACAAGTTCTTTTCAACAATCCTTGTATATTCTGTCCTGTGTTTCAGCCCTATGCCTTTCGAGCGAACCCTTCGTCAGGGGACTTGCATTCTGAAAGCATAAAACGTTATTCAAATCACAAGCTACAACACAAATATCATACAAAAATTTTCTGATGATTTCATGCTGGCAACAGAAAAAGTTTTTTGTGAATATCAAAAAGCTGTGAGCGGAAAGAGTACCGGACAACAGGGGTGTTTGGATCGTGGGCTAGGTTGTAGTAAACATGCTCAATCGGTGCATCTATTACGTGTGTATTGACAAAGTTAAACAGTTGCAGTGGTCTTTAAAGAAAAGACGGATGATATAACCGTGAAATCATAGAAAGTTGTGAGGGGTAAAAAGTAAATTCATGCGAGATTTTCATGGAAGAACAAATACTCCGGTGCTGTGAAGTGAAACGGTGTTGGGAAATAAACGGTAACAAATAATTTCTGACCTTTCTAAGTGATTGCTTGAAATCCTAACTGCATGTCATGAAGTTCCACAACATAATTAGAAGTAAACGATGCTTTCTGAAATAAATATGGTTTCATATACGATTTAGCAAACGGGAAATTCGAACGCTGTTGTTAGTGCTATACAGACCGTGAAGACGGCAGCCGTATGTTAAATCTTACCGCGACGTGAGTTCAGTCGGGTTCCGCTGTGGGACCTCTCATTCAGTTTAAAAAACTAATTACTTCCGGGTGTTAAAAATACGATTACGGGTAAATCACGTGGTGATAGAATGTGAAGAAAGACTGCATCATCGTGAGTACGGTAATGCGTACCAAAATAATACTACGCGTACATAATCAGTCAGTCAAAGAGGCTTTATTTCGATATGAATATATCTTAAAAAGCAAAATTACAACATTGTACAATAAAAAGATAAAAAGGAATCAGTGCATGGAAAAATAGACACACAGTTCATACTACTACTGATGCCAATAAATTAGCTAAAAACAGATAAAAATATTGGATTAAAAAACAGATTAAACAACATGCAAAAGCCTAGATGACCTAATGTGCCAAGCCCATCCTAAGAACTTGGCTAAACCACAAGCAAAGAGGGGCCTTGGATCATTTTTTAATATTCGTAGGGCTTCTATGCAATGTCTGGTACCAAGTTCTCTACAAAGCGGTTTCAACCACCTACTCCGGAGGGCAGCGTAGGCTGGACATTCAAACAAAAAGTGGGGAACAGACTCAGACCTCTTATCACAAAATGGACAAAGGGAAGTTGTTTGAGATGGGACTTTCCACCTGGAAGTTAATTCTCTCACAGGGAGTAAACCTATTCTAAATTGAAAATATAGGGCCCGGCCTTTACGATTAGAGATGACATCCAGGTAAGGTTCACAGAAGTAAATTTCTTTGACCAAAAGAAAATCCAGAGTGGACCTGCACAGATTGACATTGCTGCTTCTGATGCCCGCCACCCAGCTCCAATAAATCTTTTTTAGCTCAGACTTAGGGGGTGCAGTTCTATTGGTCCAGGCCTCGCCAAGACCAAGGCAGACAAGGAGACGCTTAACCTCCCTCAGCCAGAAGATCTTGGACCAGCCTGATAACCCCAGCACCTCGTTAAGGCCATCCGCATAGCTGGATAGTTCAGGTGTTCTCCATATTCGCGCCCATAAGAGGAGAGGGCGGAGCCTAGCCTGATCGCTGATTGGCCGAGTGCCCAGGTCCAAAAGCAGTGGAAGAGTTGGGGTACTATAAGGGAGCCCCATAAGATCTTTATGGAATTTATTTTCTGAGCGGGACAAGTGGTCAACCTTATGGACGCCCCAAAGTTCCGCCCCATAAAGAGCTGCCCTAACCCCCCTTGCCGTATATATATATCAAGGACAGGAGCAATGGGTTTCAGGGATGAAGCACGGTGTTCCTTAAGCAAGGCACCCACCACCCTCTTATGGGTCAACAACATCTTTTGATGGTGACACTTCCATCTCATGGAATCGCAGAGGCGGATACCAAGATAGTCGAACTCTGACACTCTTTCGAGGGTAACAGAGTGCAGAGATGGTGGTTTGGCCAACCTTTTTGGGAGGTTAAGGACCAAATACTTGGTCTTAGCTGTATTGATAGCTAACCCTCTCACATCGCAAAAAGACTTGAAGTTGGTTAATAGACTCTGCAAGCCCGCCGGGGTTTTGGAAATCAGAAGGGTGTCATCCGCAAATAGAAGGGTAGGTATTCTTCTACCGGCCAGGGTTGGTGCATCTGCAGGATGTTGTAGCAGATGCTCCACCACTCCGTTGACATACAATGAGAACAGAGTGGGGGCAAGAACACAACCCTGGGGTACCCCTCTATTTACTGGTATATGAGCTGTTTTTTGTCCCTGATTTCCCCACCTTATCTGGGCAAAATTATCAGAATGGAGGTTTATCAACAAGCTCAGCAAATAGGGTGGTATACCCTGTTCGCTGAGCACACTCCATAGTTGGCTACGGGGAACTAGGTCAAAGGCAGTCCGTAGGTCAATAAAAGCAAGATACAGACTGCCTTTGCCCAGTAGAACCACTTTCCAGTATAGCATCAAAAGGCGAAAGGATTGCTCTATTGTCCCCGTGCCTGTTCTAAAACCAGCCTGAAAGTCTGAGAGAATGCCCTTTTCCTCTACCCATTGCAATATCCTTGCCAAAACCACATTTCCTGCCACTTTTTCTGAGGTATCTAACAAGCTTATTGGGCGATAATTAGCTGGGTCGTTACGACAGCCTTTTTTTAAAATAGGAACGACCTCAGCACCCTTCCAAGAGGTCGGCAGGGATGCCCCTTCGAGACTGGAATTCAATAGGGCGGAGATGAGTTTTCCCCATTCCTCAGGATTGATGCGTAGCAAATCTCCTGGAATCCCATCCGGACCAGCAGCTTTATTGGGCGTAAGGGAATTAATCGCCTCCACCACTTCCTTGGGTGTGAACACAAGCTCATCCATAGACTGAGAATGTGCATAAGGGTGGCATATTCTCAAGCTTTCCCCCTGGTCCTGGGTCATTGAATAGAGTTGGGAGAAATGGATAACCCACGCACTCTCGGGTACGTTACAGGTGATCAATGTATCCACAGGTCTCTCTCTGTTTCTAAGTAGGTCCCAAAAACCCTTTGCATCCTTCCTAAGACTTGCAGCCTTCAGGTCACACCAAAACTGGTCTTCCCAATCTGACTTTGCCTTTGATAATACCCTCCTATAATTACCCCTCGCGGCACAAATCAGAACTCTAATCTTAGATTTTACTGCCTTTAGGAGTTCCCGTTTGGCCATACGACATGCAGCTGAAAACCACCCAGCAGGACCCTTCCTGCCGCCACTCTTGTTGGCCCTCTTCCCACCAATGGGGGCTATGAATAGTTCACCTATAGCCTTTGTGGCTCGTTTAAAAACTGCAGGTACCTCTTGCGCACTGAATGAGGGGGAATCTAGGCAGAGTGTAATATTAGCCATCACAGATTGTACCTCCAACATCTTGGCCTCATTACCAATAATATTTTTCCATTTCAGGCGCCTACCGCAATTGGAGGGGCGCACTTCATGGGTTGTTTTCCACACATGCGGGGTTTGGAGAGGAGACCAACCCTTCCAAAGTGGGGACAGAGACAGGATTAGAGAATTATGGTCACTATCAATAGAAGGCCGAACCTCCATATCCACCAGGAAAGACCACAGCCGAAAATTCAGCATAATGTAGTCAATCCTAGAGGAATGCCCTATTCTATTAAACGTATGTGCCCCCATTTGGTCTGATTTGGATCTGCCATTAGTTGCTCTAAGACCATACTCCAGGCAAAGAGCATTAAGGTCTATTGCGTTTTGGGTCCATCTTCTAATAGGAGTGATTGACAACGGAGGTATGCCTCTCCTTGCATCATCCTCACCAATGCCCAGCACATCTTCCACAGCAAGAGGTTCGAATGTGCAGTTAAAATCCCCAGCTAATAAGACAAGGGAATCTGGACCACAGCGCTTGAGTTCCTCGTCGATACCAGATGGGGCAAGAATAGATAGACCACCTCTAGTGCTTCTAACATAGATATTGAATATTTCAAGCACTCCTCCACCAGACGGGCCTCTTACTGATAGTCTCAAAAGATCTGGGGAATTGGTGACTATACTTTTAATAGAATACCGCAGGGAAATGCTTACCCATATAAACAGTCCTCCGGAGGGGCGCCCTTTGCCTCCGTTCGGTCGAACAGCTGGTGCAAAATAAGTAGTGTATCCCAGCTTATATTGTGGGTCCATGCACCAGGTTTCCTGGAACAAACAAATCGAAAAGGATTCGATAAATGTGTTCCAGTCTGGGATACTTATATTCCGGGCTAAGCCGGCAATGTTCCAGCTTACTACCTTCAGGGGAATGCTGGGAATCTCTCCGTGCCCCAAAGCCAGTGCTCCTGTAGTGGGAGTACAATCCATGGCAATCTCCTTATCGCCGACAGGTGATACCACAGTAGGAGAAGTTCGAAAATTTTCAACAGGCGTCTCCCCGCTAAGTTGGGACAACGCCTGTGAGTATCCCCTAGGCGTAGGGGAAGGAGGAGAAAGAATAGTGATTGAAGAGTTCACCTGCAGCTCTCCAAGGGGTAAACTTTCTATTAAAGGCTCCCCAGATGGTTCAGCGTATAGCTCACGTGTAGGGGAAATTACCTGTCAATAACCTTTCCGCAATCGACCCTGCAAATGGCCAGGACCATTATTGAATAGGCTGAATTGAGAAATACAGCCACCAATATATCTACAGTCCCGACCTTCCCTCATATGGGTTCTGGTCTGCCTTGGCAAAATTGGGGGATAAAAATAGCTGAGGTCACAAGTGCCAATTGAACCCAAGCTTCCTACTAGGCTATGTTCCTTTATGGGATCACTACACATAAAACTAGCAATCCTTGGCTCTTCAAAATTCACTATAATACAATCGCCAGAAATAACTTTTTCCCTAGAACCAATCCAACCGACTCTACGTACGTGTAATATCCTGCCCCCCCAAAACTCGGGCAGAGGTCTGTTTTCTTTGAGCCAAAATAAGGTCTTATTAAACAGTTCAGCATAGGACTCTTTCTTACCTGGACTAAGGGCGGGAACCCCGGTCAAAACGACTACATAGGGCTTGCACTCAGGGGGAAGATTAATAATAGAGTTTCTCCCGCCGGGAGGGGCCTCACCTGGATGCATCACATGGGCTTTTGCATTTTCCGATGAGTTGGAAGTTGGGATCACTAAAGCGCTATCAGCTAGTGGAGATATAGCAGTACTAGTAGAATTACCCTCACCTATACTAGCCAATGCCGGGGGACAAACAGTTTTTTTGCCGGAGTTGTTGGTTGTAGCTTTGGGGGATTTAAGTTTCTCAGCCGACTTAGGGAAGGACAGGCCGATGGTGCTGGAAGTACCAGCGACAAGCGCCGAAGAGAGCGATTTGTGATTAATCACCTCCAAAACTACTGGTTTGTCAACTGTAGGAGCTAAATTGTGTCAGGCAGTAGACGTCACCTTTTTGGCAGAGCCCCCACCCAAGCTGTCATCCCTAGATTTTAGCTGCACTTTTGTAAAAGATTTCAATGAGAAAAAATTATCTAGGGTTGTCTGCTCCATTTTGTCCATTCGCTCAGATAACCCTCTAATTTTATCTAATACTGGCAAAAATAAAGATTTCATTATTTCCTCCATTTTTTTTGCCAGGGGTGAATCTGAGGACGGGGGCTCTAAGCTACCAACAATTTGAGTATTGAGGGCAAAGGTTGCATTCCCCTCAACGGTGCCCTCTTCTTTATCTTCCTGGAGTAAACTAGATTCCCCACCTGTTGCCTTATTGGAAAAGCCCCTCCTGACAGCCGCCCGCCTCTTGTTTTTACAAGTTTTAGAGAATCAATTTTTCTGTAAGGTGGTGAGTCTTCTAGACTTTAGGGGGGCCGGGTGGATATCCGCCTGCACCATGATAGACGCCGGGTTAGGTGTAGTTGGAAGAGTGGTGGGGTCAGCCAAATGGGAAATAGAAGTGGCTGGCTTGCTTACTGCTACAACTGGGGCCACATAACTTTGGGCATTAAGTGCCGTATCCGAGAGATTTTCAAGCCCTTCTATATTGGCTCTCAAGGCCGCCACACGAGGATGGTCCAGAGGAGAGGGGGCAAGAGGGTGCGAGAGTGGGACCAAAGCATGTTCCGGTGAAGGTATCTGAGCTATCGGGCCAATCGAGGATCGTCTATCACCAAATGGGCTTCCGGATAGCCGCCGCTCAGCCATAGAAATTTCTTTGTCAATGACATTGGCCACACGGGTAATAAACTGGTCCATGGTTCCCGCCATGCCCCCCACTTTCCCCCTCAGACTTTTACCTGAACGAGTTGACATTAGTAGTACAGGGGCAGACCGTGAGACAGGACAACACAAACCCCGGTAGAGTGTACAGTAAGCAACAAATATATATGGCTGAAACAAGCAAGTAACAAGGAAGGGGGGTCCAGACACAAGAACACCTTACAAATGTAGGGCAGCTAATGCAGGAAATGTTCAATAGACACAACCCATTCCGAAACCACAACAGGGGGTGGATGACGCTGCTACTCAATGACAGTACCTGATTAGTGTTCGAAGCATCAATACCAGCGATTTAGAGGGGGGGCCCAGCCCAGCCTCCTGCAGCCCCTGACGCCCACAGACGGCCCGCCCTCTGCCCGGGCTCAGCCCGGCATCGCCCGCGCGCGTCCCGCGACGCGGAGGGAGCCTCTGATTATGTAGCGCCTCCGGGCGCGGAACTGGCCGGAAGGAGGTCCTGTGCGAAGCAAAGGCTGCCGGGAGCTGTAGTTCCCCCCCACTGCGGCCAGTGTTGGTAAGTGGCGGCGAGGGCAACAGACAGCGTCAGCGTCCCGTGGATAGCCTGGTGGTCTAGTGGTCCTCACGATGTGTGCCTGCTGCCTGGTATCCGAAAGGAATGCCCCCCGCTCCACTGAGGGAGCCTCTGATTATGTAGCGCCTCCGGGCGCAGAACTGGCCGGAAGGAGGTCCTGTGCGAAGCAAAGGCTGCCGAGAGCTGTAGTTCCCCCCCACTGCGGCCAGCATTGGTAAGTGGCGGCGAGGGGAACAGACAGCGTCAGCGTCCCGTGGATAGCCTGGTGGTCTAGTGGTCCTCGCGATGTGTGCCTGCTGCCTGGTATCCAAAAGGTATGCCCCCCGCTCCACCGAGGGAGCCTCTGATTATGTAGCGCCTCCGGGCGCGGAACTGGCCGAAAGGAGGTCCTGTGCGAAGCAAAGGCTGCCGGGAGCTGTAGTTCCCCCCCACTGCGGCCAGCGTTGGTAAGTGGCGGCGAGGGGAACAGACAGCGTCAGCATCCCGTGGATAGCCTGGTGGTCTAGTGGTCCTTGCGATGCGTGCCTGCTGCCTGGTATCCGAAAGGTATGCCCCCCGCTCCACCGAGGGAGCCTCTGATTATGTAGCGCCTCCGGGCACGGAACTGGCCGGAAGGAGGTCCTGTGCAAAGCAAAGGCTGCCGGGAGCTGTAGTTCCCCCCCACTGCGGCCAGCGTTGGTAAGTGGCGGCGAGGGGAACAGACAGCGTCAGCGTCCCGTGGATAGCCTGGTGGTCTAGTGGTCCTCGCGATGTGTGCCTGCTGCATGGTATCTGAAAGGTATGCCCCTTACTCTCGACATCATTTTTTGACACCATTGAGTTTGGTTTCACTTCTATTTTATCAAACTGTATTGATCCATACAATTTCACTCCGCCTGTTTTATTCACGTAAACTTTTATTCTACCGTATTCTAAATAAGATTAGGTGACTGCACCATTTGGACCGTATGACATTACGAACGTCACTGAGTACGTACGCGTAGGATGACTCTGGTATTCATTACTGTCATTACGATGCTGCAGTCTTCTTTTACATTTCACTATCACGTGATATACATTTTTGACACCATTGAGTTTGGTTCCTTTTTCATTTTTTCATTCTATCATACTCAAACTTTATTGACTCACACATTTACATACCGTTCGTTTTATTCAGGTAACTTTATTCACATTGAACTTCTTTCCACCGTAACTTTTCATTCTTTTCATTTTTTTCATTTTTATGATTCGGTGACCACACCAACAGCTACAATATGGACCGTACGATTTATGAACGTTTCTGATTATGTACGCGTAGTATTATTTTGGTACGCATTACCGCACTCACGATGATGCAGTCTTTCTTCACATTCTATCACCACGTGATTTACCCGTAATCGTATTTTTAACACCCGGAAGTAATTAGTTTTTGAAACTGAATGAGAGGTCCCACAGCGGATCCCGACTGAACTCACGTCGCGGTAAGATTTAACATATGGCTGCCGTCTTCACGGTCTGTATAGCACTAACAACAGCGTTCGAATTTCCCGTTTGCTAAATCGTATATGAAACCATCTTTATTTCAGAAAGCATCGTTCACTTCTAATTATGTTGTGGAACTTCATGACATGCAGTTAGGATTTCAAGCAATCACTTAGAAAGGTCAGAAATTATTCATTACTGTTTATTTCCCAACACCGTTTCACTTCACAGCACCGGAGTATTTGTTCTTCCATGAAAATCTCGCATGAATTTACTTTTTACCCCTCACAACTTTCTATGATTTCACGGTTATATCATCCGTCTTTTCTTTAAAGACCACTGCAACTGTTTAACTTTGTCAATACACACGTAATAGATGCACCGATTGAGCATGTTTCCTACAACCTAGCCCACGATCCAAACACCCCTGTTGTCCGGTACTCTTTTCGCTCACAGCTTTTTGATATTCACCAAAAACTTTTTCTGCTGCCAGCATGAAATCATCAGAAAATTTTTGTATGATATTTGTGTTGTACCTCGTGATTTGAATAACGTTTTATGCTTTCAGAATGCAAGTCCCCTGACGAAGGGTTCGCCCGAAATGCATAGGGCTGAAACACAGGACAGAATATACAAGGATTGTTGAAAAGAACTTGTAAAATACTATGTGAGAAATAGTATGAATTTCACATGAACTTACCAAGAATTTGAATAAAAGAAAGTATTGAAAAACACATTTTCACAGCCTGGAGCACCATTATTTGAAATGGCTAACATCGGAGTGCTGAGTAAGGGACGTTACTCCTACGGGAGACAACGCCTTCATTCTTTTCATATTTTTCACCCTCCAGCTCAGGAGGGAGTTACTTACCAGGCACCCTACATAAACTCAACCTTGACTACTTAACCACACGGAGTGCGAGGATCCACATTCCAATTGGAGTTCCACCAATCACAAAGATACCACCGACAGTCATACCTGCTGCTGTACAGCCACAGGAGCGAACAGCACTCCAATGGGTAGTAAGAGAGCTTGTTTAATCAGGCTATTTGTCAAAGCTGGTCCATTTCAATTCCCCAGTTCAGGTCTGCCTAAGCCATTGCTCAGCAAGGCGGCATAGGCGCTCGTTAACTGCAGGTCTCATCTTCAGTTCCAAACACTGAAGGGGTACCCCATGCCAGTAAATGAATTCAGGCAATCATCCCACTGACTGCAGGGGACATCATCTAGCAGCTCATAATGAAGTCTTCATATCACTCATTAGACCCACTTAAGATCTGTAACGGTGTTTCAGCTATAGAGTGGCTGATAGAAAGCTTAAGGCTGCTGGATATACTCCAAGCGATTGTGCCACACATTACAAGTTTACATTACATTGTTTGGGCAATTATTTATTGAACCAAACAAAATGCTAAACCCATCCCCGTTTGAAATCTGGAATCGATATAAAAAATCAAGGTATCAAGGACAACACGCTAATACGGTTATATCTATAGCGAGGAAATAGAAACTAAATTACCTCGCTTTCTGTGGATAGTTACTTTGTTCAGAACCAGATTCAGGTTATCAGAAACATAATAATTTCGCATTAAGATAAATATTATGTTATACAACTCCAATCAAGACCTAGATATTTAAACTATATAAACATAAGATCGACAAGAAATATGATAGATGGCGTTAATGTCTATTCCTGTGAAATACCTGATGGGTTGAAGCTACCCAGATGCAAATGATGGCGTTCCAAGACTTTTCCAATAGGCTCCTTGTTGGAACATATAGGATTTTGTAGACAGTGTAATTGGAAATGGATGATATTGATTGTTTGGTTTTTTGTAGATAATATGTATAGAAATGTATATATGAATAGGATTTATGCATATTTGTAGATATATATATTTAAAAAAATCTTTTTAGAATTATAAATGTACACTTGAATGAGTTGATATGTACAAGCAATTATAGTTTGTGTTTCTCTTATTATAGGATTTTACAAATTATGGCCACCTGAGGAAGGCTGAACGCCGAAACGCGCGTAGATCTAACAATAGCCATAATTGATGATTACCCTCTGTCTTTTTTTTCTTTCTCTTTTTTGCATTTAAATGTGGAGTGCAAACGCAATCGTCTAAATGGATATGAAATGATATAATTTTGACGATAGCAAATGTGCATAAAGAAAGGCTATAAAGAAATAAGAAAAATGAAATGACCTTCTATTGTAAAAAATATAAAATAATAAGAAATAAAGAGATTTCATGAAAGATAGGTCTATTATTAGTCGTACTTGACCAATGGGGGTATACATAAGGAGTGTTTGTTTGTTTGTATATTATCTTGCTCTTTTATAAATTGTTTCCTATATAATTTTGTTCATAAATATTTGCTTTAAAACCTTGAGATAGGAAACTAGATTAGGGGTACCCTTGTTATGTTGCAATATATATACAATCTTTAGATGGTTCCCAGGCTAATCTGACAGGAAGACAGGCATTCTGCTCTTATTCTAGTGCTAAAGATACTAATTTGACTGCGGATATTTATTACCTCTCTGATCCCACTAGACTTCAATCTTCTTTTCAGAAATGCTTGCCCAATGTCCCCATCTGAATGCAGTCACAGAATCTCAAGTTAAATTCCAATAGATAGAGATCCAGGTACTTGGTAACTTCAAAAACGTCTGATGCAACTTTTGATTGCTGTCCTCTGTAGTTACTTTCTCAGATCCTCTGGATCATGATGCAACTTGGCCATCATTTTTGACATTATCTGTCTCTACCTAGATCTCCAAACTATCAATACCATGCTATTTTAAACTGAGAACTCTTAGGAAAATATTTACGCTTCAACCACTCTAATGTCAGAAAGATATTACCTACAATTTCATTTAATCAATTCTTGATTATGGTATGGGCCTCATTACTTGCAGCTGTTCCAACATTTGGCTGTTCTCTTGTCCTTGGTCTTCTGCCACTATGAATGTATTTCCAAACATAAAATCTCTGCATTGGCTCCCTGTGCCTGCGAGCACATTGTTAAAGTCCCTGTGCATTGTTGAGTCACTTCCGGATCTTTCGCTCTCACCTAACGTTTTGCTAAACACATCCTTTCTCGCTTTCTTTGATTTTCAACAAAAATCCTCATTGTTTTCCCTGTAAAGTCTTGATGGTTGATCTTTTTTGTTTCTTCGCCCTTAAATATTGGATCGTCCTTCCTGATTCCATTGGGCCAATCTGTTTGCATATGACTTTTCATAAAGCTTTAAAAATCTGACTCTTTATTACTTCCTCTAATAAATTTGGAGCTAGCAGTCATTTCTTTCTCTTTTTATGGAGCATATGATCACAGTACCAGGATAGATCGGTGTGGTAATTGTTCATTCTTTATAATTGTTGTACATTCATTCATTCCTAGAAGGTGCAGGTTTCAAATTTGTCAATAATTGTAATTTAAATTAGAACATTGGAATTTTGGGAGCTCATTTGAAGGCAATGGAATGACTCATGGCTTACAATGACTTACAATGATTGGTATAAGCCTTCTGCTCCAACATTCCAGAGTTTGTTCCTCAGTAGGTGGAATGTTCTGATTGCCTTACAGCTCTCCTGCCTCTGGCTATACCTGTTGTTAAGGACCCTCACACTAGTTATAAGCCCTCGCCTGTGGCCCTGTGCTAAAACTCAGGTCCAGGGCCTTTAACAACTGGTATAGCCCTCAGAAGCGTGCGGGCTATAAGGCTATAATGAATTGCGCAGATTTGTGGCTTACTGTTTTATCTATAAGTCCATGCAAGACTTTTGGACAGTGCTTGAAATCTAACAATAGAAGTACAGGTACCCTATACAAGAGTACCTGCTTCTGAGAAATGTCTATAGTCTCCAATTGAAAGTCTTTCACCTCTGCTGAGACGTGCAGGTACGTTCCCTCTCAAAATAAAGAAGTTTGGGAACTCACGGGGTGATTACGATTGTGGTAAATCCGCCACCGGCAGCCTACCGGTGGGGGATTCACCACAATTATGAGGCCAAATCCTGCTCACCAGATTGTAATGGCGGGCGGTGTGCGTGGCAGACGATAAGTCAGTCCGCCAAGGGTTCGACAGCAAGAATCGTAACAACGGATCGCCTTGCATCAATAGAATGGTGGCCGTGCCTAGCAGTCACCATCCACCACATTATGATGCAACATCACCACAAGCATTTCCATGGTGTGAAACCACCATGGAAAGGCTAGTGGGGATGTACCTTGGGGGCTTGTTGTGGGTGCCCCTTGTGCTGGGGTAGTTTGGCTTGAACTGGGGAGCATCTATGGTACCCCCCTATATGCCACGTAGTGTAGGGAAATGTAAACAGTGCATTGTGAACTTTGCGGCGGGTGCTGCAGGCAGCAGCACCCGCCAAAATGTTAAAGATAGACGATGCGACCTCCACGGTGGCGGTCGCATCGTAATATCATGTGCAGGATCGCAGCCTTACAGGCGGCCAGTCCCAATCCTCACAACAATGGCAGACAGACTTAAGTCCGTCTGCCATGGTAATCGCTCCCTCAGTTCCTGCAAAGGGCAGCCAATAGTTATCATTGGATTTGGAGGATTGTTTGTCTTTGCTTGTCTATAGTCATTGTTATTTTAAGGTATTTCATCTAATCTACTTTGTACCCTGGAGCATTATGCCCTGCAAGTTCGTATCAGCAGTTAAGCAAGGTTGCGTTTATGTTTGTGTCTTTGTACAATGTCCAAACATGTTGCAAACCATATTTAAAGTCAGTGTCATGTAGATGCAATAAAGATATTGTGCTATTGCCACGTTTTTCCTAATCAAGACAAAGAATACGCATTCACAAGACATAGGTATGGTCTGTTCTCCCATGAGAACTTGTCTTTTTTCAAGCTATGGATCTATGTCAAAGTTCGCTTGCAGCTTGAGTAAAAAAGTTGGTTGGTATACATTTATTAATGATGTTTTTGGACAAAGTAACAAAGTTTTAAAAACAGAATGCCAAGAGTTTTCTTTTCATCCCTGCAGGAGATTCTATTCAGCATTCTGACTGTTCCATTCCCTATAGGAGAATGTCAGGTTAATTTAAATTTGTCCTGAATCTCAAAGCAGAACCAAGGAAAGCTTTTATGTAGAATATCCATAGTCTGCAATGTGCAAGATTTCATTTTTGTGTTCCTTTGAGGAAGCAAATCACTGTACTTGCGGAATCTCCAAGAACGGGTTAATATACAGAAACTCATCACACTTTCAATACACTCAGAAAGAGACTACAGCGTTTTTGACCGATCAATATCTACAGCAAAAATAATACTTTCAATTTCATTGCAATGGTCAGGAGAAGACTAAAAAGACATGTCCTGCCAGTAAGCCATTACACTTATAGTGAATGCTGTTTATTTTCCTTTTCTTTTTCTTTCTGACTTACTGTTTTCAGCTTATGTCGTAACATTTATGCAGATGTTCAGAAAATTGGTTGTTGATTGAGGGTGGGGGGCGAAACACTTGTCAGGCAATAGCTACAATCCTTGTCAGCGTGACCCACAAAAAGTCACTAAACTAACTTGTGCTTAACCCTCTAGTAGCTTGGCACAAAAGCTTAATTTAGAGACAATGTGTTCAGTATTTATGCAGTACTTATACAGTAATAAAGTGGAACTCAAACACAAAACAAACCACTGTTGTCCTTGGGCCTTGCTGCAGGATTATCCCCAAAGGTTTTACCTTAACCATTATTTTTTCTGAGATGCAGAGACAGAATATCAAATCACAAATATTGAGTTGGCAAATATCGAGTTGCAAATATTGTGGGTCAAAAATATTGACAGCAAGAATATTGTGGTCAAGAACATCGACTTAAGGTAAGTAATATCAATTTTAAAGATATCAAAGTGTTTAGTATTGTTTGCAAAAATATAGGGGCCTATTAGGATGGCGGGCGGACTTCAGTCCGCCCTCCACCCTAGCGGTGCTGGGACTGGCCACCAGTGGTGCGGTGACCCCGCACCACCAATTAGGATGTCACTGCCACCCTGGCGTTCGCATTCTGCATTGTTTACACTGCAGTGGGTGCTGCTGTAATGTGGCACCGCGCTACGCCTGCCACCTTTTGCATGGCAAAATAGGTACAAGCCATGCAAAGGTACCCCCCAAGTGCAGCCCCCCACCCCCTGGAGGCCCTCCTAGGGCCCCAAAGCAATTCTCCGCCAGCCTTTCCATGGTGGCGAATCTGCCATGGAAAGGCCTGTGAAACCCACAATCATAATATGGATGGCCATGCACCATATTATGCCCCAGATCCGTGCAGCTGACCGGCGGAAAAGCGGCGGACGCACTTTACGTCTGCCGCGGTACTCCCCGCCATATTAATATGGCGGGGGTAAATCTAGTTGGGACAGCGGGCAGATCGCCACTGCCGAGCTTGCGGTGGTGATCCGCCTGCCATCCTAATCACCCTCATAGTTGTTAAAAATATTGTTTGTTTATTAATGTTATGTAGTTTAGTATATATTTTATATGTATGTGTTGTATGTTTTTTGTATAAAAATTGTTTGTATTTTTAATATATGTGTTAGATTTTAAGTTGTTATTATTATTTTTTTATTTGAACTTTGCGTTTTTAGTTCTATAGCTGGTTGTGGGTTTATAGGGGTAAGTAATTTAATTATAGTACATGTATTGTTTATTTTTTGATTTATTAATATTTGTTTAATTGAGATAGTACAGTCTTAAATGTGTAAAGTAATTTATTATTAATTAATTAATAATTGGTTGTTAATTAATTTAAATTACTAAGTTGGTAATTAATTATGGAAATTGTGTAAATATTTTAGGTGTGGGTTGTGGTGTTAAGGAGGGGAAGTGATTTATTTGTAATGTATCAATTAATAATTGGATGTTAATTAATTTTAATTAATGAATTGGTAATTAATTATGGCAATTGTGTAATTACTTTTAGGTGTGTGTTGTTGTGTTTATAGGTGTTCTAAGTGTGGGAAGTAATTTATTTTTTATTGACAAATAATTATTTGGATGTTAATTGATTTTAATTAATTAATTGGTAATTATTTATGGTAATTGTGTAATAAACTGTAGGTGTGTGTTTTGTTTATAGGAGTAGAGGGTGGGAAATCATTAGTATTTAACTAATTAATATATAGTTGTTAATTAATGTTAATTATTTAATATGTGTTTTGGGTAGTTGCTTTTTTTTCTGTTGTTTTTATTTTTGAAGGGGTAAAATGTGGGTATTAAATACATTTTAATTACTTTATTATTAGTTGTTAATAGTAATGTTTTTTTTATTCATAAATACGTTTTAATTGTGTTTTATTATTTCAGAGTTTAATTTAGGTGTGTGTTGTGGATATCATAGTATTAAAGAGTGTGTAATCAATTAATGTTTATTAGAGTTTATAATTAATAATATTTGTTGAATTGATTATTATAAATTATGTTAATTTGGGAAAAAAGTAAAATAAAACTGTTGAAGTGTTTTTTATTGGTGTGGTGTTATGGGGTAAGAAATATAATAAATACATTTATGTATTCATTAATTTATTTATTCGTAAATATTTTCTAGTTTAAAAGAATTGTTTTAAATACATTTATTCACAATGTCATATAATTTATTATTTGTCCACACAAGAGCTTTGTTTTACCGGAGTTCGGGCCCATTGCCAGGTGGTGCGTCTTGCCGGTGAAGCCTCCTAGCGAAATTAATATCCAAACGACTTTGAAAGCTAGGATGCACACTCTGGAAGTAAACCAAATACGTTTATTTGGTAACATGTTTCAACAGACATGCTGTCTTGTTCACACAGTGAGCAAATACGTGTGGAGGGATTTCATTGATGCTAAACAAAATCAATGACGGACTCCACATAGAATGCTGTGGAGACGAAAAGCAATTACGGCGGCCATATTGAGAAGGCAAATCATTTTACATAACATACACGTATGCTCCAAAAGGCATGACCTGTGTAGTACATCTGTAAAAATAAATGCAATCAATGAAAATAAATATGTGTATATAATAACAGTGTAATTACCATAGTGGTTGTAATAGATCGCAACAGTAATAGTACCAATGTCTATGACAAACAAAGTTCATAAAGCATACTGTAGGCAAGTGAAGTATATAGTCACCACGCTGGCAATGCCACAGCAGATATTGGCAGCGCCCAATGTCGACATGTCAGTAATACTCAAGTAATGCTCATGGAATATACACTTCGCCATAGTGGCGTTCCTTGTATGGTGGTATTACACCGTAAAAGACAGTAATGTTGTTAAATTCTCACCAACCAGAACTAGAATATACACGTAAAACAAATGCCATCCTCAGTGGTAATATCCAAACGGATAATCCGAGCATCAAAAAATACTTTCTACAATTGTGTAAATACTCTAGAACTGAAGACAAAATTGAAAACTTTTGGGCATTGTTGATAAGACCCCCGAAAGCTAGCTAAATGTAAGCCTCTTAAAAAAAGAACAGAGTGAGGTGAAAATAGAATTATGAAAATAATTATATACTAGAGATCTTAACTTTATGTGAAGTGGACCCAGGAGATGGGGAAGAAAAGTGTAGGGAGGCCGAGTCAGATGAGACAGTCCGCAGGCAGTGAATCCCTTCCTTTCCTCCTGTGCAGAGAAAACAAAATGAGTGAAGTTAAAAATAACCTGAATTACTATTGTAACACAATACGTATAATAACAAGGACATTTAAAAATGTATCATAACTGTATAGCATGAAGCAGAAAAAAAATCAGAAACATTTGAATATACAGGTATCATTCCTCTTGTAAGTGTGTATTTAATTCCTCGTCCAGATTGTGTCCCTTCGGGTACTTAGTTTTGAGTTGCAATATTCACTTGGATTCTCGTTTATGCAGTTGTAGAACTCTATTTCCGCCCCTAGAGCTGGTCTGTACCTGTTCAATAATGAAGTAACTCAAAAGGGAACTGTGAGATGGAATTCTTCAAAATGCCTGGCTATGGGGTAGTGATTATCTTTTTTGTTTGTGTATTGCACGCATGTGCGCAAGCACTCTCTTTTTGGCCATAAATTTGGTGCTACCCATGTACCTCAACTTGCATGATCATTCCAATACATACACAATGAAAGGGGTACTACATGTTAAGAATTGGTTGATATTCTTGAGTTTATTCTGTCCTGGTATAGCACATTCTTGTGTCATGTAGCTATTGCGGCAAGCCTTACAATGCCCACAGGGATAAAATCCTTTGAGGTTGTGTTCACCTCGAGATGGTACTTGGGTGATGTCATTACGTACAAGGATTTCCCTAAGACTACAACCCTTCCTGTATGTAATACTAGGTCTGTGGTCTAAGGTGTGGCCAATAATGGGATCACTGGTGAGAATATACCACTTATCAACTAGGATTTTTTTGTATTTGCTTGGAATTCCCATTAAATGTCATAATGACTGCTCTCTTTGGGTTTAGATGTTTGGCCTTCCTCAATGTCGTCAGTTGGTGTCATCAATGTCTGTGCTCGGTCAATTTTGTTGACCCTATTTAGTGCTTGCTTAAGTGCCGACATGAGTAACCTCTGTCAAGAAATCTGTTGATCATGATGTCCTGTTCTTTAATGAAAGCAGATTTAGTACAACAGTTTCTTCTCGCTCTCAGCAGTTTACCATAGAGATACTTCGCTTGAGTGTATCCGGGTGGCTGCTGAGAGCATAGAGGAGAGTATTACCTGCTAGGCCTTCCTAAATAGACTGGTATGTAAAGTGTGCTGATGTACTGTTATCAACAGTTCAAGGAACTCAATTTGATTTCTGCTCATGTTGGTAGTTAAATTTATGTTGTAGTTGTTAACGTTAAGTCTATTTATAAATTCAGTAGCTTCGTCTTCCGTACCTGTCCAGATTACGAAAAGATCATCAATGTAGCGTAGCCAGATCATAACTTTTCTAAAGTCAATGCTGAGAGCACTGTCAGCCCATATGTCTTCCTCCCATTTGCCCTATCATAACGTGTTACCAAATAAACGTATTTGGTTTACTTCTTGAGTGTGCGTCCTATTTTTCAAAGTCGTGTGGATAATATATTATTTGTAGGTGTTTTAAATGTAATTAATATTATAATATTTTTTCTTTTTATACATTTAATAATTTTGATTTTTCCTTTTTAAATTTTGTTTATTTTTATGAATTTTTTATAATTCTGAATGTTTTTTTATGTTTCTTTTAACTGTTTGAGTGTGAATTGTAATTTTTGTTTCTTTGCTATCCAATACTTTCCCTAATGTTGCGCACACTGGAGTGGGAATAGTTATTTTTACCTCTCTGCTATCCAACACTTTCTCTACTGTTGCACTCACTGGAGTGGGAAAAGTAATTTTTACCCCTCAGCTATCATACACTTTCCTTACAGTTGCACATTTACTGGAGTTGGAATAGTAAATTGTACACCTCTGCTATCCAACACTTTCTCTACTGTTGCACTCACTGGAGTGGGAATAGTAATTTTTACCCTTCCGCCAATCAACACGTTCTCCACTGTTGAACTCATTGGAGTGGGAATGGTAATTTATACTTCTCCGCTATCCAACACTTTCCCTACTGTTGCATTCACTGTAGTGGGAATAAAAAAAATTACGCCTCTGCTATCCAACAGTTATTCTACTGTTGCATTCAGTAGAGTGGGAATAGTAATTTTTACCCCTCCGCTTTCCAACACTTTCCCTACTGTTGCACTCTTTGGAGAGGGAATAGTAATTTTTCACAAATAAAGCTGGTGGGTCGTTACCGCCCAGACTCGAGCTGCTACTTCTGTGCGAGTGTTAAGTTTCAAAAATTCAACATCGAGAAACCAAATATTTATACCATTTCATCCGTATTATTACTTTTTTGATCCTTTATAATTTCATAATTATTCCAATGCTTTTACAAAACAATGGGATTCCATGCCTAAAAGGAAATGCCA
The DNA here is from genome assembly GCF_964204655.1 of Triturus cristatus. Classification (NCBI taxonomy): domain Eukaryota; kingdom Metazoa; phylum Chordata; class Amphibia; order Caudata; family Salamandridae; genus Triturus; species Triturus cristatus. The sequence goes on from NC_140584.1 coordinate 223,199,297, forward strand.
ATCCAGGCCTCAAACTGTTGCCTGCTAGAATTCCCATTGAATCCTTGGGAACCGTGCATGTCAGTGCCCAATGCATTTCGGGCTTGAAAAACCCTTCGTCAGGGGTCTGCAATATAAACAAAGCCCATCGATTACCAGACGTGATCATAAATGTACCCCATTGGATTGAATTAACCTTACACAAAATGTTTTGTGGTACACATAATCTCCTATAATACGATCCATGTTTCAACGTGTCCCTCTTCAAAGGATCAAAAAAGGCATAAAACGGATGAAATGGTATAAAACTTTGGTTTCTGGATCTTAAAGTTTTAAAATGTAATGCTCGCACAGCAGTAGCGGCTCGAGTCTGGGCGGTGACGACCTACCAGCTTTATTTGTGATCTTCATTTACATGCTTTGAGGACAGAGCACGATGCGAGCCAGCACGCTAAAATATTGCCATGAGTAGGTGTAACAATCAAAAGATACTAAGAAAAATGAAAAGTGGAGTGCATCCCAGCATGCAGGTTGAATAGTAATTTTTGCCTCACCGCTATCCAACACTTTCCCTACTGTTGCATTGTTTGGCGTGGGAATAGTAACTTTTACCCCTCCGGTATCTAACACTTTCCCTACTGCTGCACTGATTGTAATAGGAGATTTAAGTTTAAATATGTTGTAATAGTTTAATGTTGTAATTTATTATAGAATTGTTTTTATATTTTAAATTATTGATATATATATATGTATATATATATATATATTATTTTTGCATAGTTTTAAAGTTTTAAAATATATTAAAGATAATACTTTAATAATTATTTTACAGTAAATATGTATGTATAAATTATTATGTTTGTGTGTTTATCTTTTTAAATTAAGTTTATTTGTTATATTTTGTTAAAATGTATATAACATTTAATTTATTTTGTTAACATGAATATTAATATTTAATATATTTAACTTATATGTATTTATATATAAATTTAACTCAATATGTTTTGCATTTACAGTTTATATATCGATATTCTGGATTCAATATTTTTGTATTTACCTGTTTAGGTATGGGAGTCGATATTTTTGTAGTTTATATTTTTTTCTGATATTTTAAACATCAATATTTATGTCATCAATATTCTATCAGTGAACCCTTTTCTGAACCCGTTTTGCTGGCTTGTAGAACTCTGCTCACTTTACCACTGCTAACAATAGCTAAAGTGCTTTTGATCTTTCATGAAAGCATGTTAGAATTGGGTTATACCCAATTGGCATATTTGATTGACTTGAAAGTCCCTAGTAAAGTGGCACTACCCGTGCCCATGACCTGGAAATTAATGTTAATAGTGGGCCTACAGTACTTATTGTGCCACCTACTTAAGTAACCCTGGAAACATGTTTCAGGTCTGTCATTGCAGCCTTTGTGGGTAGTTTTTAGACTGCCTATGTCGACCTAGCAAAATAAACCTTTTGCCAGGCCCAAACCTTCCTTCTTAATACATATAAGTCACCCCTAGGGTACTTCCTGGACATTTCAGAGGGCAAGGTACAGTGTATTTAAAAAGTCGAACATGTACTTTTAAGTTTTACATGCCCTGTTGGTGAAAAACTCATAAATGTGTTTTTCACTACTGCAGAGCCTACCTCTTCTATAGGATAATATTGGACTTACCTTATTACATTTAATACGCTGTTATTTCCAAATGAGAGCAGGTAAAAAAAGTTAATGTTTGGTGTCTTTGGATTTGTAATGAAAAATCTTCTTTCATGGTAATGATGGATATAAAATTACAATTTCGAAAATGCCACTTTTAGAAAGTTGTGAAAAAAAGAGAGCAACCTGGCTGTCAGTTTGTGTACTGCTATTTATTTGAGCGAACCAAAGCTAAGACTGAAAAGTTCTTACACTCTGAATGTCATTAATCACATTCTTTTAACACGTCATTCTACCATGAAAGAGAGAATTCGCCATATTATCAATTCTAATTGGCATATATTAAACGCTTCCAGAGAAAGAGGAACCTATATACCTAACCCTCTTTTTGCATACAGAAAAAATAAAAACCTTAAAGATCTCATTGTGAGATCTTGAATGCCAATAAAACGTAAAGATTCCATTAAAACTTATTTCCTAGGTGACACACTCCCCACTGGAAACTTCAAATGCATGTCTTGCGTTGCATGCCAATTTGCCATAAAAACAAGCACCTTCACTTTTAATGATGTCAGTTTACAATTGAACACACTAACTAACTGTAAAACCACTAACATCATTTATTTCCTTCTATGTCCTTGCAATAAGGGATATGTTGGAGAAACTGCACGATATAGGACAACTCGACTAACGGAACACAGGTCAGCCAATCGTACTAATAAGACTCAGGCACCATTGGTTAAACACTGTATGGAAGCACAGCATACCACCAAAGACATATGATGGCTCAGCTTGGAGAAAATGAGGATCACTTCAGGGAACATAAGAACCAATGTACGCAAATGCAGAGAGGTATTTTGGATTTTCTCCCTTGATACTTACAAAAATGGGATGAACAAGGAAATCCCATGGGACCAAGTGATCAGATATAACAACACTTAATATGGTCTCTTTCACATTTTTTACATTGGTCCATGCGAACTTATAAAGGCATTGGTTCAGATGGTTTAACCATTGGCAGCCATAGGTTTTATTTCTTCCAGTTATTTTCTGACTCTTTTTTGAAAACTCCATAATATATTGAAATCATATACAGTAATGAGATTCTCTTACTTTGTAAAATATCATGAGTTATTCGAACCTCACTACACTACTTTTATTCACTTACAACAGCGTTTCTTTTAAACGTTACAAGATGGCCACCATATTCAACCACTTAGCCCTAAACTGTGAGTTAAAGATTGTTGACACACCCACTGTTTTAATTTCTGTCGACATCCCGCCGAACCCTCTTTGTGGGTCTGTATCTTGGTGCGGTTTCTTTCATCGGCAGGTATTTAACTACCTACAACCAGCCCGCCCTCGGCCGACTTCATCGTGACGTGGAGCAGTGCAGACTTTTGGGCCCTATTCTGACTCGCTTTTCTGACCCGTAGGTCGGTACCTATGTCTCCATAAAGAACAAGTATTCAAGTATATATACTTTATTTAGATATAAAAATATCCTTAAAAGAACACCTGAAAGTTACAACAGCAATACACATTTTAAAAACAAAACCTTAGCATGAGACCAGTGGTTGTTAAAAACTTCAAATTGCAATAAAAGCTTCACTGATATATAAATGGTAGAAGGACTTAGTGTGCAAAATGCAATGACAAGCATAACGTTTAAAATACATTTGATATCAAATGTTTGACAACAGCCGTAAGTGCAATCCAATAATTCATAAAATGACAACCGATTGTGCAAAGCGTCAATCAAGTGAAAGTAATGTTAGCAGAATTTGAGAAATTACAGGATGAAATAAAGTAGCTCTTAAAGAAAGCATAAAAACATACCAAACCCATTACTGCTTAAGAGTGCGGTAAGCATGTCGTAAAAAAGTTGTAAAAGCAATATTTAGACCTGTGTTTTCTGGCGATAAAGCTGCAATAATTGCTTGTCTACACGTCCGGATTCCCAGCCTATTCCACTCAATTTTCAATTTACGTCTGCGTTGTGACATAAAAGATGGACAGAGGCATACTATATGCTCCAGGGTTTCAGGAGAAATACCGCACCCTCTGCACATTACGTCCTCTGACAGACGGCGCCAGACGGGCAGATCTTTTAGAAATTGCCAATCGCCCAGTCTGCCAGCCATAAAACTGATTTTTAGGTGCAAGGAGTAAGTGCAAGATAGGTTGGATGCGGGGGCTAACCGACCATACGAGGTCATTGTTGCCCAAGCATGTCTGCGTTTGGCAAATTGGGCTTTATCAATGATCAGGGACCTCATTCTTGTGCATTTCTTAATGCTAGTTTTAAATACTGATTTACTGGGGTTGAGGTCCCATAATGCACCTGCAGACATTTCTTGGATCGAATCCTTAAAAAGACGACTGTAAGTGCCGCGTGGGTTTTTCTGGGAGATATCCAACCAAATTAAGGACTCCAATGAGCCTGTGTTTGCTTGTCTCAATTTGTGGCACAGGTTTAAATACGTTCCAGTGGCAGAAATTTCAAAATTTAATAGACCCAATTCGAGTCTGATCTGTGCAGCAGAGGCTGATTTGGGCAAGTGGAGAATTTTTTTGTAAAGTTTCGTCACATGTTGGTTAAAAGAGGAGTTTAATTTCCCCCTAAAAATCTCAACACCGTATGTCAATGTCGGCCCTATTTTTGCTCTCATAACTTCCAGTAATGGGGACAAGCTTGGGCCAGACAGATCTCTTGAGAGCTTGCAAAAATTCACCTGTAGATTCATGGCTTTTACTGAAATGACCTTTTGCTGTTTATTAAAGTTGCCCCTGAAGTCAAAGTTGACCCCAAGATATTTATAAGCGTTTCCTATTGTGAGACTCGATTTGTTAAACAGCCAACCTCCTCCACGGTAACGCTTTCTACCAAAAGTAACCACTTGGGTTTTCTTTAGATTAACCTCTAACCCATTCATGGTGGTGTAGATTTGCAATTTGTTTAGTAGCCTTTGCAGCCCTACACGTGTCAAACTGAAAAGGACCAGGTCATCGGCATATAAAAGATTACTTATTGGTACACCTCCCATCTTAGGCGAGTGGCTGTTTGTTTCTTCGAGGGAGGATGGCAGATCAGCTATGAACAGATTAAAAAGAAGGGGGGCCAGCACACATCCCTGTTTGACCCCTCTGGTTGTCATGATTTTCCGAGAGAGATGTGTGCCAGTCCCCAACTTCACTTGTACCCACGTGCCCGAATGAAGTTGGATGATCGCATCCAGAAGTTTGTCTGGGGTCCCCCATTTTTTTAGCTTCTCCCATAGAGCGGCCCTTGGTACCCGATCAAATGCGGCTTTAAAATCTACAAAACAACAAAAAACCATCCTAGATGTGACTAATGCTTTGTCGACAATAATAGACAGTGACAGTAGGTTGGTCATGGTACCGGAGTTAACGGTGAAGCCAGTTTGGTTCATTGGAATCAGATTATTCTGCTCTACCCAATATCTCAGTTTCTCCAATAGTGTTCCTGCAAAAAACTTGGCTTCAATATCTAACAGGGCTATTAGTCTGTAATTATTTGGAGAGGCATGAGAGCCTGACTTGTAGATCGGATGGATTATTGCCCCTCGCCATGAATCCGGTATGGTTGAACTTGTCAATGCACAGTTGAAAAGATTGGATAGGTATCTGGACCATAGGTCAATGTTTGTTTTAAACAAGGGCTGTGGTAGGCCATTTGGACCCGGAGCGCCATCTGATCTTGCTTTTAATAGTACTTTGGTGACCATTTCTTGAGTGACTTGTAGGTATTCACTTCGTGGGTCTAAACAGACCATGGAGCTACTCCTGATCAATTGTGGGTTGGTTGTCGATTGTTTAGGAACAGATAAAACTGTAGACGCAGAGACCTCTGCGGCCCTAAAATGGTCAGTCAAATAGGCAGACCAGGCAGCTTCTGCAATATTTGCTGACCCAGATCTAGATGAGCTAGAATTTTGGCAATTAATTAGGGCCCAGAATCTTTTAGAGTTGCAGCTTTGGCTCTCCCATAAAAGTTTGCACCAAAATTGGGCTAGATGGCGCCGTTTATCAGTTTGTATTGCCTCCCTGAGTAATTTTTGGTTGGCTTTATACCCATTCAAGAACTCATTATTTCCTGGGGACATCTTAAGAATCCGCAGAGCTTTGTCTCTAGATTTCTTCAATGCCCTTGTTTGACTGGAGATTTGGAACTGGCGGCTAAAATGAGCCTAGTGAACATGTTGTCTAGATGGAAAATGGCTTGTCAATTGGGAGCAGAAGGATGACCACGCGCCAGTGGAGGAAACCGCTGCGTCAGTGCTTTCTGTTATAAATACCAAGCATGCTTCCATGATGTTTGAACTAATGTCGTCATTCCATCTTAACCGTTTTAGGTTTTCTGTATAGATTCCTGGGCATGTCATTGAAGCAGGTTTATGGTACTCTGGCTGTATATTGAGGGTGATAACTTGAGGACGATGATCACTTTCTGATCGAGGAAGAATGCTATAGTTGCTCAGGTGATGGAACAGCGCTAAATTACAGATGGTGTAGTCTAAGTAGGAGCATTTGCAGCCATTTGACCAGGACCAGTTGGGAGGAGTATCATTCGTAGATCTGCCATTCATTACCAGAAAACCAATACTTAAGAATTGCAGCACACAAAGCTCACCAAGGCCACAATACACTTGGTTTGGGGGTTTGGACTGTGCCTTGAGTTCCGTTTTTCTAAATGTAAAAAGCCCTTCATAATCGATAGAATTACCCTGGAAAAAGTTAGTGTTGAAGTCTCCAGTAATAATGTAATCTGAATTGGGATAGTCCACCACCAGGTCACACACGATTTTCATTAAACGCGTTAGATGGGCCTTTTTTGAACGGGTGTTAGGATTAATATACACATTTAGGAGTAAAAGAGATCGCTGTTTGTTCCATGTACTAATTTTAACACCAAGTAACCAGTCTTCGTCAAGGTTCAATATCTCAAGATATTATTTGAAACATAGATCGACAGACCACCTTTAGGGTGGCCATAGAGACAAGTTCTGATTGCCGGTTTCCAAAATTCAATGAAACCAATAACTGGGCTGGTTTGGGAGGCCCAGGTTTCCTGAAGGGCAATTAAATCATGACCAAAAATAAAAGAATGGATCTCAAAATTTGTGATTTTCTGAGGGAGACCACTAATGTTCCATGAACATAGGGTGAGCAAAGACTGCGACTGGGGGGACGGAATAATTGTAGGAGGATATAGGTGGCGTCTTGATTGAACCTGGGCTACGAGATGTTCATCACATGGTCAATCTGATATATTACGGGACAGGGCGGCTGGTAGCCAGCCCCAGTCAAAATTTTTATCAAAATTCAGGAGATTAGACCGTCCATCTTCGGTCGATTGTAATGATCCTAAGGCGTTTTTAAGGATTGAGTATGGCCTATTTTTCCCCCCAGGTCTATGGCTAACCGGACTTAGAAAAGTAGGGGACTGTTGGGATAACACTGTATGGTAGCCTGGCATGGAGTAGGGGTAGATTTTGATACCCCATTTCCGAAATGTGACCTTTTGATCTAAGAATAGTCGTACCCAAGTGGTAGACTTAAAAGACACCACAGTTACCTCTGAGGGTTGAGTACCCCTTGGAGGGAGAAATTCAATTGACTCGATATCATCCGAAATCAAAGCCTCAAAACCCGGAACACTGTTTACTAATTTAATTATATTTGATCTGTTAAGTATGTCCTGCCAGCCTTTTGATTTGTATTCGGGGGCAAGGAGAATTTTTGGGTACTGTGTGTCACTATTAGCGATATCGGTGATCCGGATTAAGTTGGGCTGTAAGGATTTGGCACTTGGGGAGTCTAAGTGTGCTCTCTGATGAGATTGGAGAAGGTCCCGTGTGCCTTGCCCGGATGTCCGAGAATCTTTCAATAAAATTGATGTGTTATTGAAGATTGTATTATGGAAAGTAGGTCCATGTCGAGATGGACTTGGCAACACTGCTAATTGGGGTTGGGGTATTGTGACTAATGACCTCATTGTAGTTATCTCATTGGGGTTGCCTCTTGGTTTGTTTGTGTCCGGCTGAGATTCTGAAAGCCCATTTTCCACTGGTGGGGGGCTTCGCTCAAGACTGCTCAGAGGAATCTGTTGATTGGTGGTTGTGGTTATATTTGCCTTATGGGGGCTTCGAGAAGAGCTTGTTGGCGTTGCTGAAGATTGTAAAGTACTTGGGGTGTTTTTGTTGGTAGCGATTGAAAACAACGGGAATAATTTAGGAAGATCAACTTTAATATTAAGTCTTGATTTGTTCCTTTGTTTTCGCTGACGTTTACGCTCTCTCTTACTACAAGGTAGCAAGGGAGGGTGGAGCAGTTCCGGGATGGTGGGGGCAACGACAGCTGGATTGACACTTGTCCCTGCCATATTACTATCAATGACATTGGAAAGCCCATTTGCTGTCTGAGGGCTTGTAACAGCTTGTACCAATGGTACCGTCAGACATGAAGAACCTTGGGCTTGGTGAGGGTCCTCTTGATGGTCGGTCTGTGTCATAGAAAGTTTTCGTTCCCCTCTCGTCTGTAACCCAGTAGTCGTTGGTATTGGGGTATTCACCGTATCTGATTCGTGAATTGGGAAAGATTGAGGGGGTTGATCAGGCCGAGACAGAACACCGCCACCCTTCAGCAGTTTTACTTCATTTAGGACACTAGTTAGAAAGTCTGGAAGCGAGGAAAGGGAATCAATAATAGGTGAGCAACAACAGACTGACTGAACCAATTTTGAAGATGCTTGCGCACTCATTATTAGATTGTTCAGTTTGTCCAGCTTACTATCGATCTCTGCTGTAAACAAAGCTAAAGTGTTCAATAGGTCCACCTGGGTGTCCAATTTGTCCGAGTGGTAATTTAGGGCCGTGACTGTAGATTGAAAAGTCTGAAGTAATTGAGGCCAGATGGTCGTGATTGTAGCGGCATCATGGTGAAGCTCCTTTTTAGATCTAGAGTTGGGTGTGTTATTAGTAGGCCTGGGCAAAATTTCCGTTCCGTTCGTGGAATTTGCGATAATTTGGCATTTCCGCGTTCCGCGGAGAGCGTGGAAATGTCAAAATTTCCGCATTCCGCAGCTTTGCGATAATTTGGTTCTTGCTCGCGCTGTAAAATAATACATTCTCGCGCGCGCGCGATCGCCTTACCTGAATCCCCGCGTTCGCCGACAAGTTTTCCCGATCCGGTCCCGTTCTCCATGAGATGTTGTATTATTTTAGCCATTTGCGCCTTCTCGCGACAGTTCGCGTCCGCAGTGACGTCATGCGTCGCGCGATCACGTCTTTTTTCTCGCGATCATGCACCGCGAGACAACTGAAAACAAGATGGCCGCGCCCGCTAGCAACCACATGGGTAAGTTGGCGACCCGCAACCATGCAGAAAATCTCGCGAACATGCCGGAAAAAAACTTCCGCATCTTCGCGATATTTCCGCTTGTTTGCGGAGATTTTTAACATTTTCACGATAATTTGCGAAAGTCGCTTTCGCAAATTCTGCCCACCCCTAGTTATTAGGTGAATTGGAGGTGTTCATAAAAGAAAAAGACAGATCTACTAGCCGTTGATCTTTTAATTCTCTTTTTTGTAAAACCTTTGGAAAGGCTGAAGTTGCTGCTTGGGGTGGGAGGGAGCACTGTTGCGGTTTTACATGGTCTGGGCTCCCCTCCAGAAAACTTAAGACCTGTGGTGGACCGGGACTGAGTGTATCAGAGATGGGGATCAAGTCTTTATGTCCATGAATTTGTGGAAAAATTAAATGAGAATGAGGAGCAATAGGAGCCATCTCAAACTTCTGGGGGTTATGTGGTGACATAACCAAAAGATTCTCTGGTTGAGATACATGCAGAGCTTGGAAACTTAAATTATTAGTTGGACTCACAAAAGATTGCTGATTAGAGCAATACTCTTGATTAACAGAGTCATGGGGGGGGAGACTGACTTGGTGAGGGTTGATGATGACTTAAAACCGGTGTTTGAGTTGCAATCATAGAACATTCTGAAACAGGTTTCCGAACGTCGGGTGCTGACCCAAAGATGAAAACATCCGGATCATGAACCGGAGTGATAGATGATTTGGAAAACAAATGAGACAATTGTATATTTGGCTCAGAGACTTGGATTGGTTTGCAAGATTTAGTTGCCTCGGGTGCTTTTTTAAAATAGTCCAGTAACGAATAAGATTTTGAGGTGCTCACAGAGGATATATAGGATGGTTGCATTTTGCTTTTATTGGTATGTTGCCGTCCCTTTGGTGAAGGGTTGGAGGCCTTCGGTGAAACCAAGGGATCTGGTGCGATCGCCGGAATGGCAAGAGCAGACTCCACGACTGCGGCCAAGCGTTTTAATTTCTTTCGTTTTAAAGCTGGAAGTGCTTTTCTCGTATTCCCGGATCTCATCTCTTCTGTTGTTGTGCGAGGCTTATTAAAATCTGTAGGTTGATAGACTGGGTCGCTCGAGCCCTTTGTCAGGCACACCCTTGAATGCCAGCTGAGCCAACCAAGCTGGGATGTATTTGCAGGAACACGAGGGGGCGTGAGAGACCAAATTGCCTCCAGGACAGGCTTACTGGGTTTATCCGAGCTTGGCCTGGATGGAAAGAGCAAACTCAGCTGACTATGACAGCATGTGCAAGGGCACCCGCCCGCTTACTTGGTCCCTACACAACCGCTTGCTATTCCCTTACCCGCGGCCTCCCATCAGTTGCTCCCAACTGCTTCAGAGGGAAGACCCTCAAGCCTAAGACCCCCGCTAAACTCCCAGTACCCTAACCCCCCCAAGACTCCGTGTCCACAACTGTCCGGCAGGCAAAAACCAGTTAGAATAGCCAGTAGAGTAGCAGCGCGGCGGCGAGGGGAGGGGGACCGGGCCAGCGGAAGCAGGCCAAATTCCCCCTGGGCAGTAGGAGCAATGCTGGTAGCGACGGGCTGGGGGGGTTGGAGGGTGCGGGGGGAGCAGAACCGAGGCTGGCAGAGCTTACTGACTGGTGCGCAATCAGGCGACCAGGGCAGCTGACTAACTGCCAAATTGGCTCGCCGAAGTGGAGGGGAGCCGAGCGGGGGCCGCTCGGCCTGGAGCGGTACAGAACGGTAAAAGGCGATCTAGAAGTCCGAGGCTGGCCGAGGCCAGGCGAGATGAGGAACCGGAGAGACCGGAACGGGAGGCAGCCAGCAAGAGAAAACCAAGAGCATAAAGAGGCCACAAGCGGAGGTGAGAGCGGGGGCTGTGGCAAGGGCTAGGGGGGCGAGGAGGGGCAGGAGCACAATGCGACGTATAGAAGAGCTTGGCGCCTTAGGGCAGTTACGACCACACACCCCGACGCTCCCCAAGTCGACTTACTTGATACTGCTCCGCCAAGTCTCCTTGTCTTCCTCGGGGCTAACAGCAGATGCTGCCTATCCGCCCTCTACCCTCTACCCTCTGCCACCGCCGCTATCGCCGCCGGTCTCACCCACAGGATCTCCAAAATCTACTGGGTCTCTGCGGGTCTCTGCGGCCGCCAATCACGATCAATTGCTCACGGCCTCTCACGGTCTCAACCTCTCCGTTAGCCACCGTCGCTCACAACCGCCCACACCGCTCAGCTCGGCTCAGCTCGGCTCTGCCCACAGGGCTCGTCAACAGTCTGACGCCTGACGCTCGCCACGTTCTGTGCTCCTCCTCCAAAGTTCGCGGCCGGACTTCCACATAGGAAAAACCCCCACCGGATATGTTCACCTGTCCATAAAGAACAATACCGCGCTGAGCTCTGATTACATCATTACAGCTTCTACTTTTCGGCATGAAGCTTTCGAACTATTTTTAACCCAAGCTCTATCGGTCAATATGAAAAAACTTCTTTTCTAGGACCCCGATTTTAAAAACATGGGTTAGAAAAGTTAATAGGTAAATTTTGTTTACTATTGGCATTACTCTGGTCTGAATTCCATATACATTTGACTGTCTTTTTCTCTTAAGTGTGGGTACGTATCTTTACCCCTGCTTATTTGTAATCTCGGTCACGGCCATCTATTGAATATTCCACTACAGCAGTGTGCAATATCATTACTCTTTCTGTTTTTTAACAAGAGGTGGCTCTTTTCTTTTTAGTGTAAAGTCTGATGCATAACAAAGGATTTATGTCTGCATGTCTTATGTAACTAAAAAATCATATCAGTAGTCCCCACCTTAAGCTTCTGAGCAATCATTTGCTCTTCTCTACACCTGTTTATTCGTAATTTCGTAAATGCATAGGTCATAAGCGCCAAAAGGCAAATGCTGTTTATTATTGGCATCTTCCTGGTCACATTATCACATTGATTAAATTTTCCTTCCTTTTTAGTGTGGGCACGTATCCTTACTTTTGCCCATTTATAATATCGGTTATGGCCATCCACTCAATACTCCATTACAGCATTTTGACCTAAGGGCCTCCTGATCTGATATATGTTATCGGCTACTATCACTGAAGGTAAGCCCCTTATCATATTGGTCACCTAACCTAACCGAGATTACCTCCATTCATGCATTTCTTTCAAAAAGAAATGTTATCCGTCTATAGCAGTCTAAACATTCTTTCTAAACGTATTTGTTTTTTGCAAATTGGTTCTTTAAACACCAATATTCATCATCATTTTCCACCATCCACGGCTAACAGTCGGATGTCCCCCTGTATTTATAAATAAGGTAAACTTCATACTAAAGTTTTTCTAGCTTATTCATGCTACATGCACTGATAACACTTTTATGTATCTTCTATACATGCATGCATCTAGTGGCCTGCAGTTCACTGTTATAGCAACTAGAATGTTGCCCTTGAGTCTCTATCCTGGCTACGCTCCTTATCTTCTCACTTGCTAACTCTCTAATCACAGGATGACAATTGGTGAAGGGAACTTTTGTGACACTGTTTTGTTTGTCACTCTTTAGAATGTTTGAATTTATTATTTTTTACTGCAAATATATTCTCTTCTAGTGCATCTTTTTTGTTCTGTGACAAATTCTTTTAACAATGATTTTAAAACATCATTTCTGACTCCTTTTGAGGGCCGAAATTTGAGTAGGACCTATTGATGGTACTGATATGATTTTTTTGTATGGACCATGTTTAGGTTTCATTAGTAGCAAGTACATGGCTTTCTGATGAAGGTGCATCGCCGAAACGCGCGTAGACACAGATTTTCCAGAGCCATGCCACATATGATTGTCCTCTAATGAAATGAACTGATTTGTTCTGTATAATCCATGTTCCTTCTTTCAGAAAAATATATACATTTTGTATGATACTCTTAGATATTTACTTTAGGAAACATAGATATTCAATGTGGTTGAATGTATTAAATCCAATATCATAGTGCACACTGTATAATTGTATTTAAGGAGAAAACGTTCCTATCTGTTCTCCCTTTTTTATTTATAACAAGATAAAATTGTCTATATAAATAAAAAATATTTTTGATACCTTAAACATGGGTGGTTATAAAATGTTGATGTAAATATTAAGGTCCTCGTTTGTAATCAATTTCCTAAATGTTTTGTTTACACTCAATATCTTTTCCCTGATTCAGTAAATTTTTTCAGGGGTACCCTTATTCTTACATATATACCTCTCCCACCAGGACCGGGGACAGGAGAGCAGCCCTTGGGTAAGTCAAAAAACAATGGCAGTGTGGGTCACAGGCCCCACTGGGATCCGCAGGTGCTGGGGGCCCAGTCAGGCATAGAGGACCTGTGGTCCGAGTCTCACCCCCCAATCGTCTCGCACTCAGCATCAGGAGTTGCAAGGGACTGGAGCAGACATTCAGGGTGGCACGGCTCAACCCAAGCCGTCAGAGGGTGGGAGCAACAGGGATCCAAAAACAGCAGTAAACCATTGCCCCGATCACCAACAGGGAAGAGGGAAGCCCTGCAAGGGGTGACTGGAGGGTGCTATCGAGGGTAGTAAAGCTCAGGCAGGTGGGCCCCCAAGAACTACGGGCTGACCACTCACTGCCGATCATCCTTCATAGTAGGCAGAGTGTGCGGCAGGTTGTCCACAAGCAGGGTCCTCTATGGGACAATTTGAAGATGCAACACTGGGTGGCCACAACAGGGACTGGACAGCACCACCGGGTCACGTGAGATCAGCGGCCATGAAGCCGGTGGTTAGGCTGCAGCCTAGATACATAACGAGTAAGGCTACGACCTTCCGTCAACAGCCAGTGTAACAGGCCCGATTTCTCCGGCAGGCATCTAGTTCACTTTCAGGGGACTCCCAGGGGTAGGGATGTTCCTACCCCGTTATACAAGTCATGGAGTCACCTATGAATATTCCATGAATTAGAAGGGTTCAGAGTGGAGCTGAGCTAAGAAGCAACCACCATGATGGCCTTCCAAGTCTCAACCTTGTTAGACCATATTCAGAAAGTGCAAGCAGCTGCTTGTTATTCATGTTCTGCTGCACTTAGTAATCTTTCTTAGTGAAAAATGCATCCTCTTATCCATTTTGAATGCAAGGGTACATGTTGCGGTAAGAAAATAGTGCTAAATGCAGGGGGTAATTTGTGGGAAAATCTCTGAATCAATGAATCCAAATAAAATACCTACATATTAACTTAGCTTTCATGGTGCAGATTGTAGAAATTTGGAATGAAAACCTGACTGGTGTGAGATGCAGGTCACATACTGGAGACCTCATGCACACATTATAGTTACAAAGTATTTACTTTCTGGGAGGAGATACTTTTCTCTTTAAGCACAGTGATGAGTTGGAAACTGCCTGTTGACCCCAAGAGGACCATTTTATATATGAATGTGGACTTGGACTCAAATAGATACAAGATGGACTTCCTCTGGATTTTCAGTGCAGAGGAGACATCGCTCAGCTGTGGAGCTGTGGAGGAAGGCAAAAGCTCCTAAACTGGAGAGATGGGGGGAAAAAAAGGACTTGATAAATGCATGAGCCTTCAGAAACCTATTTACCTAGCTAAAGGGTGCCCACAGAAGCATAATACATTTTGGAAGGACTGGAACCAATTTAAGGAGATTACTTCAGATCCAAGGGTGTCTCGGTCATAGTGGGCTGATGCTGAAGTCTGTATATGCAAAAATACAAAGTACAAAAAATCATAACTATAGTTGTGTTTGCTGATGTATAGGGCTTCTGGATATCATACTGATCACTGTCACAGGTGCTATCATGGTATATTGGTTTACGGTTTTTTGGAGTTGTCTTTTTTTTAAATTTATGATATAAAATAATAAAATATTAATAAAAATGTGTAGGGAGCCTTCCTGAAAGATTTTTGTGCTGAGAAGCAAAAAGGTTTCTGGACCTAGGGACTAGATGCATCAAAGGGGTTTAGCCATTTTGTGTCTATGGGAAAAGTGTTCGTACTTAAGGCCATAGATGATGCTTTGACTACAGAGAATCTCGAACCTAGGGTCGAATTTATAGCATTTAAGTGTAGGGCAATGTAGCTAAGCACCTTGCGGTGCTGCCCTACACCAATATGTAGGCAGCCTTGTATCATGGTGCAAGAGTGGCTCCATTGCAGGCTGTATTTTTTTTGTCTGAGAAGGGGCACCTTCTTACATAAAAACTGTCTTAAGAGGTGTTTTTCTCATCCTATGTGTGCTGCAGAATGCAGCACACATGGGAAGAGGAAAAAGCGATAAGAAATATACACATTTCTCCTTGGTGCACCTCCTCTGGGAGGCTTAAGGTTTTGGCGCTTCTCCAGGTTAATGTGATTAAGTAAATCTGGGGCAGCTTCAAAACCCATGTGCGTTGCTTGTCAAAACTTACTGCAACGCTCATGGAATGCCTCCCTGGCACAGAGTAAGGCAACGCAGCAACTCGCACTGCCGTGCCTTTCTCCATATCTATAAGGCCATACAAAGCCACGCAAAGTGGCTTTTTGTGGCCTCATGGATATGGTTGAGAGGTTTGCCGGAGCATCAGAACAAGTGGGGCTCTGGCGCCGCAAGTCTCTCATAAATAAGCCCCCTGAACTTGCGCGCCTCCAGATCTTAATATTTAAATCTAAAGAGTCCTGTGAATGTAATCTCACTGCATTGGAAAACATGAGGTACTTGAAAGAACAGAGCAGACTTCAGTTGCTCTGTGGAGCTTCAACAACTTTGCCAAGAGGGCTGAATGCTGTGGATTACCCGCTAAACTGCCTGAAGGGCGTGAGTACATTGTTAATATTTTGGAGCATTTCAAAAATATAACCATAAAATGAGCAGTGTGCATTACGTCCAGGTTACTCACTGGGTTCTCGCACCTCTGGCCTATTGGAAGCATTTCTCATGAAATGCTCTTCTGTATTTTGTATTTTGGACAAAAGGATGCTTTGCTTCTGCTTTATTGTTATCAACTTTTATTACCTCCTTGTTTTGGTTAAATAGTCTTGTTTCCTTTAGATTTTAAAGCAGTGAGGCTTTGCATACAATATTCTTTTTCGTAAAATGTTTTGTCTTTTGAAGTAAACTGGGCTTGTATCTTCACTTTCTTCAACTCTTAGCTGTCTCCTTGCTCGCGCTGTTTCTCTAAGGTCTGACTTGCAACTTCAGCCAAATGCCAACCTATAAACCTACAGTTTCTCAGAGTAGGAGGCAAGGACTTTGACTCAAATATGCACCAGAGCATAGTATATCTGTTAAAATCTCAAATGCCTTCAAAACTGTTAAATATGCATGATAGAAAGAAACTGATTATTATCATGCATTTTAGGGTTTAACCAGAAAAAAAATGAAAAATATGGAGAATGTTTGGAAAAGCAATCTGAATGTGTTTATGTCTGATGTTGGCTGAACTGTTTCTAAAGTTTAATTAAAACAACAAGAGGTGATGTGCGGAATGTTTGTATATGTCTCATCAAATTCCTCCCATTGCCAATGTTGTGACATATGTCTCTTCATTTTTGGTGGCTTTGCATACATTTTGCACTCAGCATATTCTTGAATTGGGCAGGAAAAGCATCATGTCGAAAGAGGAGCATCTTGAATACAAGATTGTGATTTATAAGCTACTTTCTGACAATGGCAATTCGTTTGCCTTTTTGACCAAAAATAGTACTATTTCGAAACAGCTGCTGGAAGAGTTCGACATCTGGCAGTATGCTTCTGTGAAGCTGTCGTGGTAGTTTCTTCGTCAGCACTTAAACAGCTGACTTAAACTTATGTGACAAATTCACAGCAGCCATAAGCCCATTTCAATCAATAACGCCAATTCATCACAGATTACAATTAGGAATGTGCTTTTTTAGCTTACAGGTTGTTAATTTGATTTGGGAACTAACAGGGGAAGATGCACAGTCAGTGTCGCCTAAATAAGACATCAGCTGAGACGTGTAACCTAAATGAGCTCTGACACTGAAGAAACAGATTTACCAAATTTATTGTAGAATTATCTCATAGCATATCACATGGCACTAGGCACCAGTTAAGGATACAAAATTAGAAATACAAAAATAAAAGCACATGAATTAATATAGCACTATGTAAACTAAGTGGCTCCTCACGTTTAGCATTCTCAATTCCCAATAACACAGAGGAAAATGCTTAGCATACTACTTGGAAAAAGTGCCTGCATTTATCGGATACTTCATTGAAGTTTTGCGAAGTTACCAGACCATGTCACACACTGCAATAAAATGTATTGAGTTATTTTCAACCCAATTTAAGTAATTAACCTCTAAGACCTCATTCACAACGGTTACACCTTAAAAGTGGCACATTAAATTGTAATTACATGTAGTGCAGTATTTATCACACTGTTAGAAATGGGGATCTCTAGTTGGCAGTGGTATGCACCCTGTCCAAGTAGGCATCCTTCCTTCCTTCTAGCCAGGGTAAGGGATTACACAGCTAAAATAACCCTTGTTCATCCCCTTGGTAGCTTGGTGCGAGCAGTTAGGCTTATCTCAGAGGCACTGAGTAAAGCATTTTTACATAAACACACAGTAACGCTGTGAAAACACTACAAATTGACACCACAACAGTTTAGGAAAATAACGAATCTTTAGCTATATAAAACAGGACCAAAATGGCAAAAACCCAACCTACATAGGAAAAGATATCCCTTTTAAAAGGTTCAAGATAGTTCGCTCATTGAAAACTATGGATGCATCACTTTTGGCACAAAGTACCTGGGATGCGTCAAAATCAAAGACGAAAACAGGCGCAGGGAGGTGGGGCACCAGAAAAGCAAAGCGATGCATCAGTTCATTACTCGCAGGGAAGGTAATGCATAGGTTCCTTGCTCCAGGGGAGGTGATGCATTGTTTCCTTACTGCTAGGCAGGGGAGGTGATGCATCGGTTCCCTACTGTGAGAGAAGGCGATTTGTTGTTGTGTTTACTGCAAGAGGAGGTGATGCGTCGCTTTCGTACTGCATGGGGAGGTGATGCATTGTTTCTCGGGACAAATGGCCTCAATTCCTTACTGAAACGCAGCATCAATGTACATTTGGCGGACAGGTGCATTGCGTGAAGAATCCGGGCACACTGGGGTCGATGTGGCTGCGGCAAAACAGGCAGTGCATCGAGCAGATGATGCGTTGAATCTTCAGCCACACAGCAGGGCCTGCATCGGAGTCGGAGCGGGTGTCTGTGATGTCAGAGACACAGTGCTCGGGACTTGGGCTGCTGCGATCTTGGAGTCGAAAGAAAGGCGTTATGTTGATTCTTCTGCTGCACCATGACAATGCATTGGTTTTTCAACCAAACAGCAAGTTTGCGACGGTAAACACAGGCACAGAAGACCGGTGCTTGAATTTTCTTTCTTTCTTGCAGCAGAAGCCACATCCAAGGGCCCAGAACTGGAATTGGCCCCACCTGGCAGGACAGAACTCCCAGCGGAGGTTTGGGCCTGTCAAGTCGATACACTTGCCAGGTTGACATGGCAGTTTAAAAACTGCTCTTACAGACACTGAAGTGGTAGACTGAACACATGGTTGGAGGGCTACTGATGTGGATCTGACAATCAGTGCTGTAGGCCTATTAGTAGCATTTCAGCAGAGCTGTCCACTACTTGGTGAAACACATTAGGGACCACCTGCTCTCCAGACACCAAGTGACACCTGATAGTAGTCAAGCTGGCACCTGTGTCTCTCAGAGCCTCCACCCTCTGTGCATTGATAGTCACCCACTGGCTGTACTTCTTGGTATTCTCAGGCACAACAATCCTTTAGACCATCTCAGTGTCCCCTAGTGAGACATGGGTCGTCTCAGCTGGCTCCCACCCTTCTCATGGAACCAACTCCTTCCAAAGTGCTACACTGACTAACACTACTGACTACCCACTGGTGGGTGGCTGGGTCCACTTGGGGCACTTGGGATGCCCTTTCATGTGTCCCTCCAGGATCACACACATAACACCTTCGGGGTCCCCTCTCTGCCGCCTTTCCTGTTGAGATCCATGGGTTCTTATCACCTGGGGAGCCAGAATCCTTACCCTGGGAACTAGATTGGGGCCCTTTACAGAACTCCCTTTGATTACCGTTACTCCCCACTCTTCTGCTGTGGACCCTGTTCAACCTTGGCAGAGTCTCCCTCATACTTCTTGTGGACCCGGTGCTCATTCAGTGGTCTGCCTCCTGAGCAAGATACCTAAGGTCAGGCAGCTTGCTATCAATCAAGCACAGGTGTGGACAACAAAGACTATACAAGTTCACTCATGCAATTAAATTGTACAGGCCGCAAAATTCTGTTACGTTACTACATGCACCCAACCATCCAGTGCTCCAGAAAAAAAATCTACACATTCACGCCAATTTTGGTAATCAGACTTTTTTTATGTCCTAAACGTTACCTTGTACTGCTCTGGGGGGAGACCATATTTAGTGGGCAGGGCATCCATCATGGCAGAGTAGGCGAGACTCTGGGATGGCCCTGGGACTGTCTAAGTATCCCTCCTCTCTGCCACAAAGTCCTTTCAAAGACCCATCCTCCAGTGTATGTCATGGACCTCGTATATGTGGAGAACTAACTCATGCCCCAGAAACCACCTGTGTATGTCATCCTCCCTTCTGTAATCCTTCACAATATCTTTGGGAATGTACTCCCTACCCCCAGACTGCATGGGACATGTGCTGCCACAATTTGAGCTAGACTCTGTATGCTTGGCCTTGATGTCCAGCTCCTTCAAATTTAGCTCATGATTCAAAAGGGATTTCTTTTTCTCAAGAGCTAGGGCATTCTCCTTTTCCTTCCTTTCATTCTCCAATCTCCTGCTTTCACTTTCCAATCTGAGCTTCTCGAGCTCCAGCTCATGCTCTCTGCCCTTTACCTGTCTTCCAGCTCCTCTGGAGACAAACCCTTTAAAAAAACACTGCTGCCTGCCCTGCGGGTTACCTCCCCTCTGGGCAGGTGCAAAGCCAACAATATATCCTGCTGTAGATTTGGCTCCACTGCATCTACCATTCGATCCTATCAATGCACACTGGAATTCCTAGCTGCTATGCAGGCCCTCAGTGCCTTTTGCACTTCCTCTTTCCTGGTTAGGCCTTTAATTGAGATCCTAAAATTCTTGTAGCTGGATATCAATTGCTGCACATTGTAGGTTATCGACATATCCTCCTCAAAAACCACCTCCATGAATACAACTGAAGATGCTCTAGACCCAGGCATGATGATGTGGAAAGTTCAAAGTGTTGCAAAAAAAAATCAAAAAGGTAGAAGACCAAAAGAAAAACAGTATGTGGTCAACATAGTGGTCTGGAATATGGTAGTAGTGTACACAAATCACTGTATGTCAGGCAGAAATGCAAGTTCTATCCTCACCACTGACCACAATGTTAGAAATGTGGGTCTCTAGTTGGCTGTGGCATGCATATGGTCCAAGTAGGAACCCTTCCTCTTTGTCAGGATAAGGGGATAACACTGCTAAAATAATCCCTGGTCCACCCCCTTGTTCGCTTGATATGAGCAGTCAGGCTTATCTCAGAGGTAGGGACACAGAATGGTAAAGCAGGAAAATGCCCTCTTTCTAAAAGTTGCAATTTCAAACACCCAATTTGAAAACCACCTTCACATTAAGTTGTGTGTTTAAATTCTGAGTTCAGGGAAGCCAAACTCCACATCTCCATCTCTTTCCTATTGAAAGTTACACTTGTAAGGAGTTACAAGGCAGCTGCAATGATAACCTATGGGAGAGACACTCCTTGCAATAGTGAAAAACGAAATTAGCTGTATTTCAATATCAGGACATTTAAAACACACTAGTGAACATCCTCCCTTTCACATACACTGCACCTTACCCATAGGGCTACCTTGGCCCTACCTTGCCTAGTTTAAAAACTGCACTTACAGACACTGCAGTGGCAGGCCTGAGACATTTTGGCAGGGCTACACATGTGGGGGGCACAATTATTGCTGCCGGCTCACTAGTACCATTTGATTTATGGGCCCTAGGAACACACAGTGCACTGTACTAGGGCCTTACAGGAAACCGAATATGCCAATCATGGATAACTAATCATAATCACAATTTACACAGGGAGCACTTGCACTTTAGCAGTGATCAGCACTGATAAAGTGCCTAGAGTTCAAAAACCAGCAAAAACGAAGTCCAGCATACAGTCAAAAAAACAGGTGGTAGAAGCAAAAAGACAGGGGAAACCATGCCAAGGATGCCAGGTCTAACGCACACTTAGTAATTACCAGGGGCCGTATTACAGAACGTTCCCCAGGGGCACAACGGGCATGTGCGCCCACTTTACGTGCCCCCGAGGCACACTGGTATTACAAAAGGGGCTGCAGGTGCTTGTACGGCCCTTTCTGTAATGAGAGAATCCCTTCGCCTTTGCTCCTGCGTGTATTATAGATGTAGGCCCAGAGGCATAGAAGCTGTCAGGAGGCGCACTGAGAGTGTGCCATATAAAAGGTGGTGCACTGTTAGTGCGTCTTTCTGATGGCAGCCCTCTAGAGGTGTGAAAGGGAGTTCTATGGACCCCCCAGACATCCCCTTGCAGGCGGGTGAAGTCACTCACTGCAACGGCTTGAAAGTGTACCTCAAATCCCTCTTTCAAGTGCAGGCGGACTGCAAAAAAAATCCTTAATTGCATTATTATTTAATCACACTTTGAAGCATTTGGGATTATTTAGAGATATCTGTAATGGGCATATTTGTAATAGTATGGTCCCTGGGAAGTCACAATTCTCCTTTTCTTACACAGTTCAGCCCTTTTAAGCAAAATGATTACTATGAATTCAGGGAGGAAACTTTACACAAAAGAAATACGAAAAATGCTGTTTGTCCTCCACACTACAAATTCTGTAAGTATGGTGCCTCTATAATAAATCCACTGCAAACTTTTACCAGTACAACAAAGGTATTACAAAGCCCATATGTTAGACCTGGCATTTCTTGGAGTGATTACCCCTGACTTTTTGCCTCTACCTCTGCTATTTTTGACTGACTAAGATGCTTTGGGCACTTTGCCACTGCTGATCAGTGTCAAAGTGCAAGTGCCCCCTGTATAAAGCGTAATGGTAATTGGTTGTCCATGAGTGGTATGTTTGCCTTACTAGTAAAGTCCCTAGTAATATGCAATATGTGTGCCAGGGCTGGTAATGTAAATGCTACTAGTGGGCCTGTAGCACAAATTGTGCCACCCATACCAGCAGCCTTAAAAAGAGAGCTCAAGCCAGCCATTGCAGTACCTGCGTGCAGTTTGTTAAACTGTCATGTTGATCTGACAAGTGCACTGACTTGCCAGACCTTACCCTTTCCTTTCTATGCACATCAGACACCCCTATGGTAGGTCTAGGGTACCCCCTGGGCAGGGTGCTGTGCATGTGAAAGGTAGGACATGTACTAAGGTGTATGCCATGTCCTGACAGTGAAATAATCTCCATTTTGTTTTTCACTGTTGAAAGGCCATCCTGCCCATAGGACAGAATGGGAAGGCTGTGTAATATGATTTCCAGCCTATCTTCCCAAAGGCTTAAGAAGGAAAGGTGAAGGTAAGTATGCCTGAACTCACAATGTAATAACACATCTTTTTATGAATTGTTTGTGTGGAAGCCATTCTTTTAGAAGTGGCTGAGTTTTTGTGCTCTAACATTTCTGTGTGTCTCTGCCTGGCTGTGGATTGACTGTCTGGATTTAAAAGTGATAGGATCTGGGAAATGTCTTGACCCAGGGGAGGAGGTGAGACAGCCACAGGCTGACCATAGGCTGACCTGCATCTGGAGTGTAGGGGGAGGAGAAGCCCCTAGAGGTGAAGAGGCCTGGGTTGCTGCTATAAAACATTTGTCCCATCTCCTGCTGAGTGACTGAGAATCCAGACCACCACTAATCAAAGTAAGAAAGGTGTCACTGGCAGGGAGGCACTCAGAACTGGTTTGAACAGGGGTCAGTGCCCCCTGAACACAAAGACTTCAAAGCCATTGAAAGGTATAACTATGAAAGCTGAAGCCTCTGAAATTTGGAGAATGGCTTGATCAAGTGTGAACCAGACTGGAGCTACTTCGTGGTCAAGAGGACCGTTGCCAAAGAAGAAACAACTGATGAGACTGAAGGATAGGACTGACCCTTACTGTGTGTTCTGGGGCTGGCCTGCAGTTTGCTGTTTTTGCCACGGAAAGGCTAAAGGGACTTTGCTGTGTGCTGTGGCCTGAAGTAACTCATCCCCAAGGGCAAGAGGTGAGCTGGCTCCCTGTTGCGGAAACACAGGAACACAAAGGTGTTCATGAAAGTCTCAGTGGCACTGTGTGTGCATGCTTTTTGCAGCCTGAGACCCTCGTAAGGTGTGCCCTGTGATGGTGGACACCTGGAGTCCAAGCAAGGAGCAGCAACTCGGTGTGCGAGTGCTTTTTGCAACCTGAACCCCTTTGTGAGGATTGTCCAGTTATCGTGTGCACCAGAATCCAAGTTAGTCTCATCGACGCTGTGTGCGTGTGCGGTGTGTACCGAGAGACCATCATGAGGATTTGCCTTGTTATCGTGTGCACCGGAATCCGAGTGAGTCTCATTGACGCTGTGTGCATTGTGCACCATGAGACCTTTGTGAGGATTTGCCTTGTTATCGTGTGCACTGGAATCCAAGTGAGTCTTATCGATGCTGTGTGCGTGTGCATGTGCGTTGTGCACCGTGAGACCTTTGTGAGGATTTGCCTTGTTTTCATGTTCACCGAAGTTAAAGTAAGTCTCAGCGACGCTGTGCGCGTGATCTTCGTGCAGCCTGAGACCTTTGTGTGGAGTGCCCAGTGATCGTGCACCCGAAGCTCACGGAAGTCTCAGCGATGCTGTGTGCGTGTGCCTTGTGGCAGCCTGAGATCTTCGTAACTGCAGCGGTCCGGACCGGCAGCCCCGGAGGAGCTGAACCGCCGCCCGAGCCCACCGTTGCCAATTCACAAAGATTGCATTGGAGGCCCAGCTGCTGGACAAGGAGAGGAGAGTGAGTTTGCACCCCCAGGTAACATGTTGTAACTCCTGGGGCGGGGTGTGAGCTCGGAGGGAGACGCTCTTGGCTTCTCTCTCATTCCGGCAGCACGAGCCTCTGCTTCGGCTCGTATCGTGACCCGTATTGCCAAGGGTGTGGCAGTACAGGGGCCGGAGTGCGGAGCTGCACTTTTTGATTACACCGTACCCATGTTGGGGGCAACTGTTGAGAGGCTGACTGCATTCTGAGAAAGTATATTTTGTATTGTAATGTATAATGTAATTATAATGTAATTAAAAAAATAAAATATCTAAAAATAAATGTAGTAAATCAGTATAAAAAAAATCAGTATAACAATTAATACATTAAAAATTATCATTTACAAAACCTTTGAAATTCACTGAAAAAAACATAGGTTTCAGGCCTGATATAGTTAGGAATTAGCATTTAAAAAACCTTTGAAATTCACTGAAAAAAACAGGTTTTAGGGGTGTTATAGTTAGCTGGACATTTCGCTCGAACAAAACCATTGAAATTCCTCCGATATAGTTAGATGTACTAACTCCATCTCGCGTGCCCGCAATCCACTGCTGATGATGTCACTTATTACATCATTCATGACATGGTCAGTGACATCACTGATGACATCTCAAATGACATCACTGATGACATCACTGATGACATCATCCACGTGACAATCAGATACACCTCATCATACACTAGTATAACCTTTCATCACTCACTGTAAAATACAGAGTGCCATATTTGAAACCTGCTCGATATCTGGAGTGATTGTTGAGATGTTGGCAAGGCATACATCCATTCGCCAGTAGAATGGGCAAGTTTGGCAATCAAACGATGGTTGTACACATATTGCATATGTGTAGATAAATGCTATGTTGTAGATAGCTACGATAATAGATAGAGGCAGGCAGCCGAAAAGTGTTTCTGTTTTTTTACAGTATTGATGTAGCTTGGCATAGAGGTGTATTCTGTTGGACATAGTTGTTACCATAGAGAGCGTAGCCATTTCTAGAAGTAGAATTAGTAGTAGGATGGCCGCAAAGAGGGTGAGAATTATGGGCATCGTTCCTGTTATTCCAGAGATGATCGAAAGAATGTCTGAATGTAGTCTGGTATTAAAAGAAGAACAGTTTGAAAGCGTGTTAGAAGATTGTAGGAGACCGTGTTAGAAAAGTGTGCCTGACCTTGAGTGTGACATGTATTGAAAATTGTGTAACAATTCACAAAGTGTAATGGAGGTTCGTATTTAAAAGGGAGTGTATTTTACTTGAAGTTCGTGGTATCTGCAGTCAATACATTTCTTTTGCAGAAGTGAGGGACAATTCTGTTGTGAACAAAAGCGCTTTCAGTTTGGTTTGTTTAATGAAATCAGTTTTCAAAGTAGGAATTGAAGGCCAAGTTGAAGTTTGTGTGGGTGGGAATAGACATTAAAACACTAATACAACCTGGGTCAGTAATTGAGCCAAAAAATTACACAAACAGGTCTAAGTTAACTCAAAGACCGCCCCGGGGTACCGACGGATAGAGCGGGGCCCCTTTCCCTGAGTCGAGACCAGGTTGAGGTGAGGGCTGTACCCACTGTTTATGGGTATCCGGTTTTGATTGCCGATAAACTTGACCGGTGCGGTAGGAATTTTTTATCTGCACCCCACTTTTGTATGATTTATACACACGTTTTTTTCACAAAGAAAACCACAGCAGTAATTTAGGTCCTGACGAAAGCCCAGATACTATTGATCGATTGAGGGCAGAAACATGTTGACCGTACTTGCTATGGACAATAGCATAATGTCAATTTAATTTATGCAATATTGCCATCTTGCTTTTTAAATATGACAGGGGTTCTCTACTATTAAAGAACTTTTGAGCACCCTTAGCCATTTTTAACTCACACTATTATGATTTTACTGCTGATCTTTAGGATTTCCCACCTTGATCTATGGGTAGTACCTCATCCAAGACAATATTCGTGAGAGATCAGGTGACAATCCTCCTTTGTTGCTCCTTCTATGCTAGCGACCGGGTCACTGTTTCATGAACTGGTCCTGCTGGTTGGAGTACACAGACCCAGATGATAATAACAATTAACCACCTTAAGTGATTGATGGGTCCTGTTTAAGGGAGTGCTCTCTTATAGAGTCGTCACGTTGAGAATGGGGTTCACTTAGACCTGTTTGTGTAATTTTTTGGCTCAATTACTGACCCAGGTTGTATTAGTGTTTTGATATTTGTTGCCAGGGGAAACACAACCTGCTGGTCTACTGTTTTGTTTAAACTTTCCCTTAGACCTCCCCCCACGTTGATATGTGTTATCTCTGGGAATAGACATTGCCATAGGAAGTTACTCAGTTTGAAACAGTAAGGACATATGATATGCCAGCTCATATTCCATAGGAGTGCATGTTATTGAGAAGCAGATAACTGCTCTTAGAAATCAGTGTGAATGTTGGTCTGATTGTGGAAGTTGGCGTCCTTTTAAGAAAGGACGCAAGACTGGGGGCTGTAAGCTTAGAAGCGCTGTGTAGTTGGACATTCTTGAATAGTAATGAATGACTGCCATTGTGGTAGCACTTTTCACCTGTGAGCAAAACTTCTGTATGCTCTTTAAAACAGCGATATGTAAATGGGAGAAACCACTGCTCGTGAATAAACGTGCTACTTCATACAATCACATACAACACGACAAACACATGTACACCTAGCAGACACAAGTCACATGTCAACATACAATGATGTTCTGTTGAGTGAAGTGGACAGTGGACGCAACCATGATAGTACAGTCAGTAGGGAAGATTACGGAATGGTAGCGCATACGTGCCCCCCCTAATGATTAGGGGAAAGGGCTGGCTCGCCGTACGCAAGGCTAGCGTAGGGGTATGTATAAAAGGCACGTTTCTTTTTGGTGTGGTTCTCTTCTGGATTGGCGAACATGTCTGCCAGGTCATGAGGCTGACGCTGTGAGCGAAGGTGGGTGTGTGAATGATGCTCTCAGCCTGCTGGTACTCAGAAACCGTCATGACCGCTGTGACACATATATGCCCCACAGTTCACCTTTCGACACTGCTGTATGTGAAAGAGGGCCGACCACATGCCGGCAGAAGGTCCTGGGCCGAGGTCTGCGAGCTCGGAAGGCTCCTGAGATTAATGCTGGCTACCGCGAAACAGGCACACAGAGCCCAGCCTGAGGCCCAGGAGCGTGGAGTGCTCTGTAAAGTAGTAACACAGTAGTCCGACAGGTACCGACAGTGGAATGGTGTTTTGATACCATAGTGGACGATGTTAGAACTGTATCTGAGAGTGGAGAGGAAGGTACTCCCTTCGACCAGCTACAACCAACTCTGGGTCCCAACAGTGGAACGGTGTCTTGATCCCATAATGGACGATGTCCGATATTACCTGCTGCTGAGTTTTGACAGAACTCCCTCCGTTGAGGTGCATCAGGCTCTGTGCTTCCGTAGCTAACTGCTGCACATGATTATAGGGGTTGGCTGACTGCAGTCGGTGGAGTACACCGCGGTACAGCAGGTCCGAACAGTGGAACAGTGTCTTAATCCCACAATGGACGATGTTAGAACTGCGTCTGCCAGTGGAAAAGGAGGTACTCCCTTTGACCAGCTGCAACCAACTCTGGGTCCCAACAGTGGAACGGTGTCTTGATGCCATAATGGATGATGTTAGAACTGCATCTGAGAGTGGAGATGAAGGTACTACCTTTGACCAGGTGGAACCAACTCTAGGTTGCAACAGTGGAACGTTGTCTTGATTCCACAATGGAAGATGTCCGATATTACATTCTGCTTAATTTTTACAGAACTCCTTCCGTTGAGGTGGATTAGACTGTGCTTCTGTAGATAACTGCTGCACATGATTATTAGGCATGGTTTATTACAGTTGCTGGAGTACACATTTGAGATGTCATCAGTGATGTCATGAGTGATGTCACTGACCATGTCATGTCATGAGTGATGTAATATGTGACATCAGCAGTGCATTGCAGGCGCGCGAGTTATACTTAGCTCAACTAACTATAACAGGCGAATTTCTCTGGTTTTATATGAGTCAAATGTCCCAACTAACTATAACGCCCCTGAAAACGATGATTTTTCAGTGAATATATATATATATATATAAATATCACTTTCTTCTCCACAGTCGGAAAAATCCACACCGAAAAGATGGACACAGTCCCGATGTTAGTGCTACGATAACTTTACTTTTTCTCCATTTGTCGCCATGACGCGTTTCAGCTCCACATGTCGGAGCGCAATTTCACTGCATTTTTAAAGTGCTAGTGCAGTACGTAAACACATCACATGACCTGCCCAGCATGGACATAGACAAAATAATAACAGATGTTTAACATGTTTTCAAGACATCTACAAATAAGCATACAATACCTAAAATATCAAAAATCAGCTAGATTTTGCCATATTTTTATCTCTCTCATCTCCTAGGTTCAGACAATGATTACGGGATATAAAAACGATCATATAAAACAAACTAGGTTGACCAATGAACAGTAAAATACTGAAATACACCCAAAATCAATTGCATAGTTAACAATGACCAAAATTGTCCAAATAGAAGGTGAAATTGCCTTGCACAAGTTGGACTTACAGAGCATATGGCCGAATCTCATAACTCTAACTTGTCCACGATTTAAAACAAGAGAAAGAGGTAATTATACGTAAAAGATAGATGCCTAAAATTGCCTGGATGTCGGTCACGGTGTGAAAGTGATAAGAAAAGTGCCTGTCGTGCTTGACGTGGGGTGCAAATAATCATATAAAATTATTTAAATAAATCTTTTGCAGCAAGTAGAAGTGCTAAATAGGTTAAAGATGCCTTCCAAATAATGTATGTACATCTCTCTCTATATTCAAATGCACATGCCATGAAATGACATATTAAAATAAGGGAAAAAGGGAAAGTGTACTGATGCAACGCAAAACTATTGGTAGGACTGATATGTCTGTGTGCAAAAAAAGATACAGTTATCACGGCATCTTATCTATGTGTCAGAGTCAAATACTAATATACATAGGTATATATCCTGATCATGAACAATATGGACCATATATGTCCACTAGATATAGTCATATTGAGCCATGGGTTTCATAAACTCCTATATGGTGTATACAGCCATATTAACCAGTTGTTAATGTGCAAGTATAGTTGTGCAAACCTGCTGCGCAAAATTGCATAATCCCTATGGCCTGATTTAAGTAAGGCTACTTTTAAGGTAACATACACGATGATGGAATAC
Organism: Triturus cristatus; assembly: GCF_964204655.1. NCBI lineage: Eukaryota > Metazoa > Chordata > Amphibia > Caudata > Salamandridae > Triturus > Triturus cristatus. The sequence goes on from NC_140584.1 coordinate 223,228,593, forward strand.
ATACATATAAAAACGTACATATAAAAATTGTCACATAAATAAATATTTCATTATAAATATGGAAATGATTATATATGTACATATAAATAAATATATACTTCACTTAAAAACATTTCCTGGTAAAATCTATAATTTAAACCACAGGATAATAAGTTAATGTGCATTGTGGATTGATCTTGCATCATAATGTAGAGATCAAATTATGTATGACCTAGCACAGCAAGTTAAAAACACAGATGAGGCAAAATCAACTCAACCCTTGACTAGATGTTGCGGTTAGAGATTACAGACATGTATAAAGATCTTCCATGACATTAAGACCCCCTGGAGACTTGGTATCGAGTTGTAATATGTACCAAGTCTCTAATTTTCTCAATTTATGGTCTCTGTCACCTCCACGCCTACTGGGTGGGATGGTGTCAATCACAATATATATACTTTCTCACACGCACAGCAATTCCGCAGCGTAATTAGAAGAGCATTCGCAGGTCCTTGGTTGCAGATTATTTAATCGGTGCACAGACCCCCCTGCACTGAGAGACGTATTTCGGCAATCTGCCTTTTTCTATGTATCTTTATATATATATATCTTTATATATATATCATTTATAATAAATGGAATGCAATATCTGCACAGTGGTCAGAAACAGCAGCAGTGTCAATGCAGAAACGTATTTAAAGGTACACAGCTATATATTTCAACATTATTAGGCAAAAGAATACGAAATACGTGATCACAGCAGACTGCTAAACAGATCACTTTATATGCAGATGATCTATTAAAATTAGAAGAGTGTCAACTTCATCTGGTGGCCAATATTTATGACCCCAACTGGAATGAAACCACTATTTTCCTAACAAATCCGGGTACAATGGAGGCCAAGTGATTGTGGTAGGTGACTTTTCGGGGGCCCTGGGACAGTTCATCATGTTGGGCAAATCCTTGGTCTAAGTTATGAAAAGCCATCTTAGTCCTTGCATAGGACTTTGTAGTAGCAGACTTCTGGCATAGAGCTGCTCTTGATACGTCTGAATACTATTCCTCTCAGAGATATAATGTATACTAAAGAACTTGACTATGTATTAGTCTCTAAGATATTAGTAGTTAAAAAACGCGCAAATTACTATTACTTCAAAACATAACTTAAACCACAGTAGAGTATAGAGTTTCAGATATGAAGAAACCCAATTTGAACAGACAATAAGCATTAAACCAATATTCTCTTGTCTAGCCCAAAGGGTAAAACACTGTTACAAACTAAAACAGTCAAGATACATCATGTTAAACAATAGGACAATTTCACTCGTTCGGGTTTGGGATTATATGTAGACTTTTTTCGGTCACAACCGAGTACTCACTATAGTGGCCTATGTAATGGTATATAAGAGCTATTGTTAAAAAGTGGTACAGCATCGCTGACACAAACAGCCCATCTCTGTCCTTTCAGCCGCAGTTGTTACGCTTTTCTTGCATATTTCTAGGAAGTGTTTCTTCGCTGACATGCTCAGCACAATTAAATGCACTGTTACAGAATGTTATCACAGGGGATGGTGTGCCATTCAGTCTTGAATTAACAATACCTAGCCTTGTTATTTTCTTTCACCACGCGTTGGGACACTTTTCCTGTTGTGTTCAGGATGTCCAGATACTGAAGTAAAGTTCATCCCCCCAAGTTTAATTTTAGGTACTACCACTGGGGGCATCCACATTTTTTTCCCTGTTTCATTAGCCGCTGCATATTTTGGTTTATGTCAGCACTACACCACTGAGTCAATATGTATGGTCGACCAGCACAAATTTGCTTACTTACCTTACAGAGTGCAACTCATCTCTAAGAAAAGGGCTTAGCGTCCATCTAGTATAGTGTAAGCGTATTGATATTTATGTATTAAGTTTGCTGTTAGTATTTAATTCAGTTTCAATTCCAGTGTTTAGGAAAATGCAAACTGTATGTGCTTCTCCTACAAACACCAGGTGATCCACCAGTAGCCTGGAAACATGGGTATGAAGCATTTGAAACATATTTGGGTGCCACTGGAGCTCAACGCTTTAAGCCAGAAAGTAAAAAAATACAATTTTCTGCACTTGTTAGGCTTTGAGGGGAGGGCTATTTTGAAACATTTATCGGATGTTAAAGTAGTAGTAGTGGTGAAAATAAAGCTAGTCACAAATGTATTCAGAAAATCTAAAAGAAACCCACTGGTCCAAAAGAACTGTACAATAACTATTTATGTAGTACTTTTACCATCATTAGACAGAATCTGCTTCAATGAAAACGTCAATTAGGTTACCATTCATTCTGGGCCTTATTCTACAGTGCATTGCCATATACGAGCATTGTAATATAATATTATCTAATGATAGTGCAGAACCAATTGAACGTCTAGAAACTTAAAGACCTGCAAAGCACGATGAGTAGATGATCTTGAGGCTAAACTCTATAAAATTATGCCACAGCAAATATTTTCCCCATTAGCAGCTCCTGATGATTTGTGCCTAATCTTCTCCTAAATCTTAACAAGAAGCATCTATTGTTCTGTCCTATAAAATATATCAAGGACAATCCTCTTCTTTTGACTACAGCCCTGTATTTCTCTTTAATACTGACAGTAAATTTAGAAGGGTGTCCGAAGATAGAAATAACTCGTATTGTAAATCAGACAAGTGTGCTCTGACAGAAAAGCCTTTTGGATGGGTTCATAGATAGGCTGTGTGACTGTCACAACCCACATATCATTAGGCCTTGTTGCTGTAATGGGACCTAGTGAAGAGCACAGGGATCGAATTAAGCACTAGAGTGCCAATAGATCTCAGAAAATGTACCAGGGATGAAACATAGGGTCCTGGCCTGGACAGCTTTAGACATTTTTATTTCATGTGCATGAAGCATAATAAGCACATGAAAAGTGTCTTACTTGTGCTTCTTAAAGTTCTAGAAATGAGCGACTTGAAATATTCTTTATCTTTTAATCGGTGTGTTTCTAGTCTGTAAAAACTAGCTTTAAATGTGTAATCCATGACAGTTTTTATTGTGTTTTGAAATAATTTACTCATTACTGAGATACTCACATAAGGGAAGAAGTAGTATTTTAAAATATATCTATATATTGCTGATGTTTCTATTGTTTCCTTCCATTGTACTATTCTACGGAAAATAAACATTTTTGAAATAAGCACACTTTAGTATAACTTTCTTAAAAATTCTACTGTTATGCATTAAAATGCCAGCCTAAACCCCGTTGTTGTCCATATATTCATTTTAAAGCTAAGGGGTCCGAAATGACAGGGATAGTGCGAGGAAATATATGTGGGATGTACATTTGTGGGGATCTCGTCCTATTACTATTTTACCTTTGTAAAAATATAAAGTACAAAATAATTTACACCCGCACATTTTTTAAAGAACTAATTTAATTTCAGCATTCAAAATAAACTATACAGCAAAACACTTTTGAGCTCATTTGCAAGTCCCTTGCGCCGGCGGTGCGTCACTTTTAATATGGGAAAAACTGACTTATTGGCTGCGCAGGGACTTGGAAATAAGCCTCTTTGTTCATTAATGACAGCTTTCTCCATAGAAAATGCTTTCAGTTAAACTACTCCTTTCCAAGCAGCATGGCATTTAAGTATGCCTCACTTTTCTATGAATATAGTATGTTGGCACATTAGCAGTTCATTACAAACTATTGCCGAAGCTACAGTAGAAGCCTGGGCATCAACTTGAAAAACTGTAGCTGAAAGTGTATTTTTTCTCACATAGATGAAGAAGGAACATGTACACTTACTGAAAATGTGTCCTCATTTGAGCTTTTTAGACCACTAACCATACCTTTCATAAGGAAACAATAAAAGAAAACTAATGATTTGTTTCAAAGATGCCTTATCAAATCTCACCTTTGGATTAATATTTTTCACATGATGAAATCACCTCACCAGAGCTCCACAGTCTTTTGGCGAGGTTTGCTTTACAGAAATACTATATCTATACATACATAAACCACCACAGTAGGTAACACCAAGTAATAATTTAAGCCATGACTGAAATCTGTTGTCATCCCTATCATACAAATTCTCCTTTTCTGATCACCAAAAGGACATTCCCTTCTATGCATTTAAAATTTAAGAATAGCATAAACAATGCAGCAGTTATGCTTCAAATAACTATCCACCTATATTAGATAACGAAGAAAAACACAAAAGCTAGCAAATATTTTTGTGAATTACACTGCAAGATTTTAAGGGTCTAATTTGTGATAGCAATATTTTACAAGCGAGAGAGCACTCCTGCTCCCCTGTTCTTCCGCTTGGAGAATCCCCTGCTGACTGCTGCCTGATCAATAACTACCTTGAGAGTGTCTCCCACGAGATGATACTGCTTAAAAGATTTGTCTAGATGAGTAAGGAAATTGGGGCAGGTGACTGGTATGTAAACACAGTGCAGTAATTTTGGCCTGCATTGACACTGGTCATACTTTTTCTTTTTCTCTTCTTCTCATCTACTTGAGGAAATATTAATTGATGTAAACATAATAGTAGATGGGGGCTTGAGTTAGCATGTGACCGATGGAGCTCCATCCATCAGAATAGAGGACTAATAACCATCAGCCATATCAAGACCATCTCCCCATCTATGAGTAGCAAAGACTGGGCCATATTAACTGATAACTTAGCCATTATGGTAGACAGCCTTCTAATCTTGATATCATTCAATACCACTCCCAGACTAGGTATCATTGCTCCAGCTATATCTCCCAGAACCCCACCAGCACTCAGTCCATGTTTTTCCCTGCTATTTAATTTGCTTTTCAAACCCTCCAAATCCTCCACATGGCATATCTTTGTAAACACGACTGCCACATAATAAGTACCATGCCATTTGCTCAGAAGCCGGACATATGCATTCTTTCCACTCGCAATATATACCCCTGGGACCATTCAAACTGACTCTTGAAGAAACGTCTTCCAAGGACCATTGACTAGGAAGATATGATCACAAACGCTCTGTCCCACAAATAGAGTATCAAAACAGCTCTGAACTTGACAAATGCAAAGTTAGCCTTGTTGTTTCCAATCTAAACCTATAAAACCAGAACTTCCTTTAGCCTTGTGAGCTAACTCCTCCTTGGTCCACTCAGAGTTCTTGTCCTTGTTATCAGACTTAACAATCACTCCCCTACGTCTATCCTCTACTTGATCTGTGAATTCCTTTTCTATGTCTGTTAATATGCAAGTTAAGTTATGTCTTTGCGTGTAAGCAGTGTCTAGTATTACCGTTTGTGCGAAGTAGTTTTCCATTCTCTCTATTTGCTTAAATATATAAGCATATTTGTTCAGATGTTTAGAAACTGATATCTCTGAGAGTACCACATCATAGTTTGAGAAGTAGTACTCTTAGTTGCCTTTTTAATTTAACATACTAAGGAGTAAACTAAAACTAATACCATACGTCAATGGTAAGTGGTGATAGAGAATTCACTTCTCAACCGAAGCAGGTAAATGCATGCACACATAACAATCTCTCACTTCCATAGTGTCAACAAACTCATAGAACGGCTTAGCATAAGCATGTAGTGTGTTATCCCCTTGGACAAATCCACATAGAGAAAGTGACTAGTTTGCTCTGTTAAGTCTTTCTCAGATCCTAATGTCTAATCTTCTTTTAAGGCAGCAGTGGTAGGTGTGGATGCTCCTTGTACCTGCGCTCCATGTTCCTCACCCTCGTGTGCACTTAAATTTGACTTTGTAATGACTACATCTATTACTATATTTACTCATGCAATGAGTGTAGCTATAATATATTTGTGCCTAAGATTAAAATTTCCAGACTTCATTTTTTAAGTAGCTCGGATTACAGCTTGTTAGAGGATCAACACACAGTCTCTTTTCTCTGCCTCCTATTCACATGTAACAAAGTTCTTGAGCAACTTTTCTTTGAAATCTTGGAAACTTCTTTTCAACAGTCTCTTATACAGTATTTACACACCTGGGAAGACTTCCCTAGACTTCTTTCTTCTTCTAGATGAAAATTCCAAATGTTATTCTACTTCCATTCAGGCCTAGATTATCTTCTTTCAAGCAACTTAGTTCAAAGTTCAATTTACATCCCTTATGAGATCAGAGCTAATCTCCTCAATGACCTGTTGTAACAGTTCAGCTCTCAATGCTGCAATCTCTGTAGGAGACTGTGGTGCTCTGAAGCTGGGGAATTCTTTATCTTCCAAAATCAGAGTCCGTAAGCCACTCAACCTTGGTGGAAGCAGCGGCTCCTCCAGTATGGTAGAGGAGCATCACCCCCCTGCTAGCAGTTTAAAAAATGTGAAAATAAATTGATAATAAAACAGTTTACAACCCGCTTTTTTATTGTTTTGTTTTGCTTGTGCCGGGACTTGGCCAGGGTGGTGATAGGCTGGAGAGGGAGTGGTGGGCTCTACCTACTCTGTGCATGTGGTTTTTGACCGGTGGTTTCAGGCTGGTCGAAAACCACATGCGCAGTGACCGCTCTCCAACCTCGCAGCATTGCTGGGGCTGGAGAGAGCAGGCACAAACACCCAGTCTGTCCTGGAGCACACATTATCGGCTCTCAGGCCAGTCCTGAAGCTACTCTCATGTGAGACCAGCTTCAGGAATGGCCGCAGAGCAGGCTCAGAGCCTATGCCTGCCTGCAGCGGTTGAGAGGAGTGGAAGAGTTCAAAGTGATGCAGGTAAGTTAAAAAAGAAAATCTTTGTTGTCCCCCGTTCCTCCACCTGTTTTGTAAATGATTTTTTAATCTCCGTTGTCCCATCCATCTCATGTCCCTGACCCCTCCCCTGCCCTGCCGCCTTTACCCAATACGAGCTGCTCCTACTTGGTGGGAAAGGAACAGTCAATGACAGAAGTGCATAAGCTTGAATTCTAGGAACTCTCAGCAAAATATCGACCACCCGTTTTGAAATCTCGCACCTCGCTCTCTGCTGCATTTGTAACCAGATAAGTCCACTCGGGAGAGGAACATCTCTCACACAGCACTCAAGCTCTCTTGGACCTTCTTGCACCTTCTGTGGTTTTCTCACTTTTAGCCAGTTTCGACTCTGAAGATTAATCTATTAGTGCAAGTTCTCTTTCGGATGCAAGTCTCAGATTTCTTCTCCTCTATCTCACAGGCTACTTTTCACCTGCAGCATCCCTCTTCTTTAACTGCGCACGACCATTTGTCACACCAGTCTCTTCCGCTGAGGCAGACTCTATACCACTCGCAACGTTACTATCTCCCTCAGAGTCTATACCAGGGTCTTGTGTAGCTTGACCCACCTCAGATCAATCTGGTGTGTATACAGCCTCTTCAGATACCTCCACAGCTTGTCATCTTCCCTCTGGTAACCCCTCAGTCACGGTTGGAAATACTTCTGGGAGAGAAGCTGTTTCATCGGTGGGACCTGTGACTCATCGGGTATGAGAAGCATGAACCCAGTTCGGGACTCCACCACACTTCACAGCAGTGTTAGTCACCAGTATCACTTGGTATGGTCCACACCACCAAGAGTTAAGACAGTTTTTCCTCACCTGTTTTCTGATGAGAACCCAATTTCCTGGGCTCAGGTCGTGGCAGTGGTCTTTTGAAGACTGTGCAGTTGCAGCTTCAACCTGATGTGACACAGAACAAACCACATCAACCAATCCTTTACAATAGTGTTCTGCTTGGGTTTTCGGATCAGATAGAACCCACTCATCAGGGCCTCACTAACCCAGCCAGAACGTTACCCCCTCCCTAGAACCTATTTACAATCCTACATAATCACATATATCTATCACCTAAGGATAGGGGATTCCTACTATGTATACCAAGATCTCACAATCGGCGGCCTCGCGGTCCCATACGAACCCAGACCTCTCTGCCCATACGACAGTATCACAAGTGGCGGCCTCGCGGTCCCATACGAACCCAGACCTCTCTGCCCAGACGACAGTATCAGCACAAGTGGCGGCCTCGCGGTCCCATACGAACCCAAACCTCTCTGCCCAGACGACAGTATCAGCACAATCGGCGGCCTCGCGATCCCCTATGAATCCAGACCTCTCTGCCCATACGACAGTATCACAAGTGGCGGCCTCGCGGTCCCATACGAACCCAGACCTCTCTGCCCAGACGACAGTATCAGCACAATCGGCGGCCTCGCGATCCCCTACGAATCCAGACCTCTCTGCCCATACGACAGTATCACAAGTGGCGGCCTCGCGGTCCCATACGAACCCAGACCTCTCTGCCCATACGACAGTATCACAAGTGGCGGCCTCGCGGTCCCATACGAACCCAGACCTCTCTGCCCATACGACAGTATCAGCACAATCGGCGGCCTCGCGATCCCCTACGAATCCAGACCTCTCTGCCCATACGACAGTATCACAAGTGGCGGCCTCGCGGTCCCATACGAACCCAGACCTCTCTGCCCATACGACAGTGTCACAAGTGGCGGCCTCGCGGTCCCATACGAACCCAGACCTCTCTGCCCAGACGACAGTATCAGCACAATCGGCGGCCTCGCGATCCCCTACGAATCCAGACCTCTCTACCCAGATGGCAGTCTCATACGACAGTTCATCCTATGGTTACCATAACATACAAAAAGGGCTCACTATTCATCAGATCACACAAGGATTGCCAGTTTGAGTACAGCCTGTTCTCAGGTTCGAGGGGCTCCTCTTTCCCTTATTCAGTTACCACTTACCTGATCAGGGTTAACATCTGTTCATGTAGCCGCAGCTGACTAGAAGAATAGGCTACCCTCTTATACAAGAACACGCAGCACATGTTGGTTCACTACAAACTGGATACTTTATTACTCATTACATACATAATCACATAACGTTACGATATAACACATAACCTGCAAAGAAAAGTGAAAGATTAAGTGGTACACTCTAATAAGAAAGGGTCGACATCACCTTAGTAGTATGTAGCCTGCACTCAGTGGTCATCTAGGTTCCCTTCTCGTTTGTATCTCGGCTCGCCTGGAATCACCCTTCTTCGAGTCACTGGGACCTCTTCCTTATCGGCTACTCTCTCCTCTCTGGCTATTCTGCTAGGAAAGCATCTGTCTCTCGGTTCTTCTCCGCCTTCAAGATGGCGTCTGTCTTCCCTGGAATAAGTAGTAGCTTTACTGCTAACGGCCAGATGCCGCCTACGGACTGAACCTGTAACTGCCTCAGACTTTCACTAATATAGAGGTGCATTTCCTCATGGAAAATTCCGGCCCGTAACCTGCCGCCCACCAAATTCTTGTACCTCCCCGTACCAAGGACACGTTCCCAGCCGGCCGGCCTGATGTAGTGTCTTCGGCATGAAGAAAAATACAATCCTTCGATAAGGGCCGGCCTGAACCGGTTCTCTCCAAGCGAATAACACCTCATAACTAAAACATAGCTTTTGGCCTAGAAGCATCCCAAGCTGCCGAAGCAGAAAGAAAGATGGTGTCTCTCCCGTTTGAGGCCTACCAGGCCTGAATTCAGCACAGCTCCATGAAATACCCTCACTATAGGACAGGTTATGCCTAATACTAACGAATCTATCCCCTAGGCTATATATGCAAGCCCTGATCTATGGGGAAGAGCACAGAATCATATCAAAGTGCTTAGTAAATAGGCTCCATTCACTACTCTAACCCTTAGGCTTGAATGATAAGAGACTGAAGTCACATCCAATCACTTGTTAACACAAGAAGGCCAGGAAAATCGAGCAGAACATTTCACCCTTGACTTCAGTCTATTATACATTCATTAAACGGAACTAACATCTGTGGAAGAATAATATGAAACAAAACTAACTGATCTATGTCGAGTACCAGGTGTGCAGAATTGAAGTAGTGAAGGAACACACTGAATAAAGCAACAGATGGAAATCAAAATGGCGATAGTAATCAGAATACCTCCTAATATTTACGTAAGAAATGCAAATCAGGTAACCAATTAAAGAGCCAGTCAAACCAGCCCTGATCAATGTGTTTTCTTACTTCTTCTGTCAAGTCATGTAGCTTGTTAATGTGAGCTCGAATGGATTGTGTATGATCAGACAAGTTAAAACAACAAAGACCCTCAAAATCAGAACAATCATGTCCATGTTTAAGCAAAAGATAATCAATGGCCGCTCGATTTTGCAAGATAGCCCTTCGTTCACCCTGGGCGTCTAATAGCATGTCCGACAGGACTGTGGAAGTATTATTAATGGATTTCACCATCCAGAAGGCCATTTTCTCAATAGATTTGGCATTATAAACTGCCAAAGCAGGAACACCAATAATTGAAACAGCCAGGCTAAGATATTCGGACTTAGAATATAAATGCAAAGATGAGTCACAATCCTCCTGTAATCTCACTGTATCTCGAATCACACGAGAGTTGGCATTCGGATGCGACGAAAACATTAACAAACTTAATCTAGTAATAGCACAAGGGCCTCCAGAAATATTTGCGGGGACATATGGCCAGGAAGTATTACCACATGAGAAAAGCCATCCGGCAGGTAGTAACATCGTGCGATAATGACTGGGGGCAACTACCATACTCTTGCAAGTCATGTTATTTTGAACAGAAGTACATGTTTTCGGCGTCCTTTGAAGGCACAAAGTTCGTTCATGAGCGGTGAATGAGGTGGCCCCTTTCAATTTTAAACGCATACATTCCGAAATTGCACTAGGATTACACGTGAGGAAAAAACACAAATCCCCTTGTGTGATATTATAGGTAACTATTTGGGACTGGATGGGGGGTATCGGGTCTGACAGTTCAATACACAAGGGGCAATATTGATGGGTAGCGAAATCGCCCAGAAGAACATTGGGGCGAGCGGTGGATATATTGAAAATATGAGTTAAAGTTTCCAACGAGGCAGGAACAGCAACCAAGCAAGTTGACAAAATATCATTCACTGATCTCATCGGTGTCAGGCAGAAATGAGGGGCGCTAGTCACCCGTGTTGCAAGCGAAATCCAAAAGTTCGATGACGAATCCCACGCAGCGAAGGAACGCGACACTCGGGTTCTCCATTCATCCCGGGTTGATGGGATCCCTCCTCTCTCGCCGCACCGGCCCAAAAACAGTCCGATGCCGACACATCCCGCAGCAACAGTCCAAAGAATGATCTGAAAGAGAATCAAATACAGGCATTATTCATATTCGTAAGTAACATTTGTCAGCCGGGACTGCTTCCCAGCTATCTTTCCCTGGTCTCATAACTAAAATGGTATTATCGTGACCGGTTGCAATGACCTCTGCCTGTTCAGGGGGATTCTTAGGCGACTGCACCCAAACTCTGGCCCCAGGATTGTCTGTAGAGCCAAAACCTTTCTGACCTCGTACAGTTAGCAACGTTGGGGCAGTGCCTTTTACCATCTCACCACTGAAGACAGGCATAATTAGCAATTGAGCCACTCGGTCAGTTTTATGTATCAGTAAGTCAACCTCACTGCCATTCAGCAGGAGCACCTTAATCTCTCCCTGATAATCGCTATCAATGATTCCTCCAAGCACCTGAATGCCTTTTACAGCCAGCCCCGATCTAGGGGCGATTAATCCGAAATTTCCAGGTGGTATCTGAACGCCAACACCTGTCTCGATGATGACTCGATCTTTACTTTTTATAATGGAGTCATCCATAGCATGCAAGTCTAAACCTGCCGACCCTGGGGTCGCTCTGCATGGAGCCAAAGCTCCGGGAGTAATCTCCCAGTACATCACAGTCTCTCTGATCTCATTGGGTTCAGCAACAACATTCGGAGGAAACAGACGCATAAGTGGGGATTCAGCATTTAGAAAAGGACGGTTATTTAAAATCAATAGCGCTTGAGGTAAAAAATCTCGCCAATTCTTATACTTGTCATCCGTTAATTTGCGGAGTTGGTCTTTTAGCAGGCCATTCAACCTCTCCACAAGACCCGAGGCCTGTGGATAATAGGGTATATGAAACACCCATTCAATATTGTTTTCCACACAGAATTTCTGTACCAATCTTCCACGAAAATGGGATGCATTGTCAGATTGAATTTGGAATGGCACACCATAATACATCATAATCAATTCCAATGTTTTAATAGTATTCAGTTGGGTAGCTTGCTTACAGGGAAGGGCCACCAACAGGCCACTGTATGTATCAACAATGGTGCAAACTTATTGACAATTCCTACTCATAGGGAGTGGACCAATGTTATCAATCTGCCAAATTTGAGCGGGCACTTTCCCGCGATGTAAATGACCTTTAACAATTTGGGGCACTTTGCGCTGCCTGATATGCTGACAAATGGGACAATGTAAAATAACATTTTTAATTAAATCTAGGGGAATATAAATTCCTCGATCAGCAGCCCACCTGCTAGTGGCTTTCTCTCCAAAGTGTCCTGCTTTCTGGTGTGCCCATTTCGCCAATCCCGCAATATCAGAATCTTGCGTGTCCACCACTGCCTCAGCAATTTTAGATTTCTCATCTGCAATATTATGAAAGAATTTGTCAAGAGAGTCTATCGGGGTATGAGCATCCACATGGAAGATTGTAACAGTACTCTGTGGGAGCATTTCCCAAATCTCCTGCCATAATTCTTTTCCCCACAATTCCTTGGAATGGATTTTCCAACTATGGGAATGCCAAGTCGGTAACCAAACTGCCAGTCCATTGGCAGTGGACCAAGAATCGGTAAAAATATGACATATGCCAGGTAACTCTTGTTTCAGAACTTGATAAACAGCATAGAGTTCAGCAAATTGACTGCTCTTACCCTCACCAGTTGTACTCAGCAATTTTTGTGTGATCGGATTATAGGACACTGCCTTCCAATGCCGTTTCGTCCCTATGAACCTTGCTGAACCATCCGTAAACCAGACATGGTTTCTGTCCTCTGCGGACAAATCATCGAAAGGTTTACCCCACTTAACAGGAGATTCCTGTACTAAAGGTACGAAACATTCACTCTCAGTTTCAGTTGATGGTGCCCGTGCCACCTGCTCATGCAAAGATGCAACTCCTTTTTGTCCCACACGTGCCCTATCTTGTATATACCATTTCCATTTAATCACACTCGCCTCTTGAGCGTGTCCAATTCGGTGAGTTTTCGGCGAACTCATAACCCACTGCATGATAGGAATTTCAGGTCGCAAAACTATATCATGTCCCAAAGTCAACTGCTCGGTATCCACCAGAGCCCAATAACATGCAAGTAGCTGTTTCTCAAAAGGTGTATAACGCTCACCAGCATCAGGTAACTTTTTGGTCCAGAAACCTAACGGTACTCTACTCTTGCCTTGTTTCTGCCACAAACTCCAATTCGCATAAAGGCCTTGTACAGACACATTCAAATCCACATCACCATCACATACAGGCCATAAATCTAGAGCATGCTGAATTGCTTCTTTTGCCAGACTGAACGCATCTTGCTGTGGTTTATCCCATTCAAATGCATTCTTTTTACGAGTGACACGGTACAAAGGGGCCAATATTTGACTCAAATGAGGAATATGCTGGCGCCAAAATCCAAACAAACCAATGAAGCTTTGGGCTTCTTTCCTATTTCTCGGAACTGCGAAATCAAGAATTTTCTGTTTAACCTGAGGGATCACTTCTCGGTGCCCTTCATGCCAATTAATACCCAAAAATTTTACAGCTTGGGACGGACCTTGTAATTTATCCGGGTTGATTTCCCAGCCTTTCTCGCGCAGACACTCAATGACTCTATCCAATTGGGTCTGAACTTCCTCTCGTGATTCGCCTTGGATCAAAATATCATCAATATAGTGACATATCTGAATTTGTGGATGAACCGGTACCTCAGCCAGATGCTCTGCCACCAACCGGTGACATATCGTAGGACTATGCACATAGCCCTGAGGAAGACTTCTAAATGTCATCTGACGCCCGTTCCACGTAAAACTGAATTGTTCCTGACACTCAGGGGCAATCGGAATCGAAAAGAAAGCATTAGCAATATCAATGGACGCATACCATGTACCTGGATGTTTTTGGATTCTTTCAATTAGGGTAATAGCATCCGGTACTGCAACAGTCAAAGAGGGTGTGTGTCTATTCAATTCTCGATAATCAACAGTCATGCGCCAAGAATTATCACTCTTACGTACAGGCCAAACAGGATTATTCCAAGCAGAAGTAACTGGGGTGATAACACCTGCATCCACCAACTCCTGAATAGTGGTACTAATCTCTTCATGACCACCCGGAATACGATACTGTTTCTGACTAACCACTTTTGTCGCCTGGGGAACTTTTATGGGGGGCATTCTTAAACGACCAACCCGTACAGGCCTGGACGATATATAATGTTTAGTTCCAAATTGGTAACATCCATCATCTAAGTGCAAAGTCATTCCTTTCAAAATATCAATTCCAATTATGAATTCTAAGAGTGGCACCACTAATACAGAGTATTCTTTTCTAGGAATTCTACCTATTCTCATTTCAAGTAAGGTTTGAACTGCGGGAGTTTCCATTCCGCCTAATCCGGTAATTGTAAAAGGCTGACCTTTAAACTTCTTTGATTTTCCATGAATAAGAGTGGCCTCCGCTCCTGTATCTACCAATGCTCGGGCCCTTTGGACATTACGATGTCTCCAATAAATATCAATATCTACATAGGGTCTATTATCTCTGTGAGCCCATCTGTGTACTGGAGCTTGACCTATTTCCTAGTCATCTTTACTGCGTTCTGTGTACCAGGATAAATCAGGATAAAGACTCTCACGTTTCCTAGGTATCGATACCTCCTGTTCATATCCATCTCCATTACGAAATGGATTACTGTTCCCTGCATTGTACTGCGGGTTTCGATCGGCCAATGTGTGTCGATCCTCTCTCCTTCTCAACTCAGGGGATTGATCCCTATCATCTCTGCGTCTGCTGTTAACATAATCATCTCTCCCCCTCTCTCTTTCCCCCTCACTCTCCCTGTCTCTCTCACGATGGGGGGACAAGTCACGCACATAACGTCGATCATCACGACGATCAGAGCGCCCACGGCGGTCGTCATCACCGCTACCGTCAGAAAAACCACGATCACACTCAGTCGTCCGAACACGCCGGGCACCCTCCTTCCGATCCAAGCCACGTTTGTGAAACATTTCCCACAAACGAGAAGTAGTCTCACCATCAATGTCCTCTTTCCGCACACCATCGGCCAGAAGCCCAAGAAACATATCACGTCTAGTAAGTTTATTGTCACCAGGAGTACGAGTGTCAGGCCGGGATTGCCGTTCAGGTCTAAACCACTCACCCAACTCACCGAGTTGGCGTACCGATTCCAGCACCACAGATAACATGTTACCAGTCTGATTAATCAATAAAGTCATCATAACCTGCTTATAAGCAACAGGAGAAGAACGAATAATACGATTCCGCACAGAAGATGTCAAGAAACCATCAAGCAACCTGTCAGCAGTATTCAGAAAAATTGCCGTTTTCATCACCTCCTCTTTGAGACGTTGCGTAGCATCGCGCAAAGTATACCACGGTTTGTCATTCACAGGCCAATCAGATTCAGTAGGATATTTTTGATTACAACCCTCGGTCGCCAATTGAAGCAAAGAAATTTGACCACCAACATTAAAGTTACGAAAATGATCCTGTACAGTAGAATCCGAACTCAAGGAACAAAACTTCAAACAATCGCCAGCATCCAACATAATGCCAGCAGCGCCTAGTTCATAAAGGCGCACCATCCATGTGAGTAAGGACTCACCAGCTCGCTGCCGAAATCTTTGTAAAATATCACTAATTTCTTGTTGAGTAAAATCCTCCAAAGAGTCTAAAGCAATACCATTCGGAGCACCGGGAGCCTGCTGCAACTTCCGCCGAAAAACCGGATGCACCGAGACCGCGGGACGAGCAGCACAAGGAGCTCGACCAGTACACGTAGAGGAACAATCAGTGTAAGAAGCATCGACCCCACTCGAAGGACGAACGCAATCATGGAGTGCACCATCAGAGGCGCAAGAAGCAGATTTACAATCACGGCCGGAGCGAGAGGACTCGCGCTTGGCAGACTCCTCACCCGAGGAAGGAGAATCACTGGAGTTCCAGATATTACCATCCCATTCATCAGGATTCCAATCCAGTCCGGCTTTCGCCACGACCAGACGCACCTTTCGCTTCGAAACCCGACCACGCCGATTTTTGTATTTATAATGAGCAATCCGCACAGCCGCCCTCTCGGCAATAGTTTGGTACGTATCAACGTATGCAACAAAGTATGAGCATTCTGAATCTCAACAAAATTCGCTTCCACATCCTTATGCACATTCTGTAACTTCAACAACCTCTCATGCAGGATCCTGTACGCAGACAGAACAATCCAACCTCTGCGTCCCAAAACGGGAAGTTCATCACCCTTAGACATCGGCGCCTTCCGTAAACAAGTAATCACATCAGCCGGCTCCGCCAGTTCCAAAAAAGAATTCCAATTCTCACTCAAACCAGTAGAATCAGCCCACTCATGGGCTAAGGCCTCATAAGGTGTTGAATCCCAGCCGGGAATATGAACGGGCAACGTAAAAGTAGATTTCGACTTTCTAGAAAACATGTTTAAAAGGAAAGAGAAGAAAAAAAAAAAAGAGAAAAGAAAACTACACTCGCAGGTATGTAAAAATAATATACAAACGAAACCACGCACGCACCAAAAGCAAACACGATACAACCACAACGCACACAGGTTTCGTAAACGGTTCGTGACGCCAAATGTTCTGCTTGGGTTTTCGGATCAGATAGAACCCACTCATCAGGGCCTCACTAACCCAGCCAGAACGTTACCCCCTCCCTAGAACCTATTTACAATCCTACATAATCACATATATCTATCACCTAAGGATAGGGGATTCCTACTATGTATACCAAGATCTCACAATCGGCGGCCTCGCGGTCCCATACGAACCCAGACCTCTCTGCCCATACGACAGTATCACAAGTGGCGGCCTCGCGGTCCCATACGAACCCAGACCTCTCTGCCCAGACGACAGTATCAGCACAAGTGGCGGCCTCACGGTCCCATACGAACCCAGACCTCTCTGCCCAGACGACAGTATCAGCACAATCGGCGGCCTCGCGATCCCCTACGAATCCAGACCTCTCTGCCCATACGACAGTATCACAAGTGGCGGCCTCGCGGTCCCATACGAACCCAGACCTCTCTGCCCAGACGACAGTATCAGCACAATCGGCGGCCTCGCGATCCCCTACGAATCCAGACCTCTCTACCCAGATGGCAGTCTCATACGACAGTTCATCCTATGGTTACCATAACATACAAAAAGGGCTCACTATTCATCAGATCACACAAGGATTGCCAGTTTGAGTACAGCCTGTTCTCAGGTTCGAGGGGCTCCTCTTTCCCTTATTCAGTTACCACTTACCTGATCAGGGTTAACATCTGTTCATGTAGCCGCAGCTGACTAGAAGAATAGGCTACCCTCTTATACAAGAACACGCAGCACATGTTGGTTCACTACAAACTGGATACTTTATTACTCATTACATACATAATCACATAACGTTACGATATAACACATAACCTGCAAAGAAAAGTGAAAGATTAAGTGGTACACTCTAATAAGAAAGGGTCGACATCACCTTAGTAGTATGTAGCCTGCACTCAGTGGTCATCTAGGTTCCCTTCTCGTTTGTATCTCGGCTCGCCTGGAATCACCCTTCTTCGAGTCACTGGGACCTCTTCCTTATCGGCTACTCTCTCCTCTCTGGCTATTCTGCTAGGAAAGCATCTGTCTCTCGGTTCTTCTCCGCCTTCAAGATGGCGTCTGTCTTCCCTGGAATAAGTAGTAGCTTTACTGCTAACGGCCAGATGCCGCCTACGGACTGAACCTGTAACTGCCTCAGACTTTCACTAATATAGAGGTGCATTTCCTCATGGAAAATTCCGGCCCGTAACCTGCCGCCCACCAAATTCTTGTACCTCCCCGTACCAAGGACACGTTCCCAGCCGGCCGGCCTGATGTAGTGTCTTCGGCATGAAGAAAAATACAATCCTTCGATAAGGGCCGGCCTGAACCGGTTCTCTCCAAGCGAATAACACCTCATAACTAAAACATAGCTTTTGGCCTAGAAGCATCCCAAGCTGCCGAAGCAGAAAGAAAGATGGAGTCTCTCCCGTTTGAGGCCTACCAGGCCTGAATTCAGCACAGCTCCATGAAATACCCTCACTATAGGACAGGTTATGCCTAATACTAACGAATCTATCCCCTAGGCTATATATGCAAGCCCTGATCTATGGGGAAGAGCACAGAATCATATCAAAGTGCCTAGTAAATAGGCTCCATTCACTACTCTAACCCTTAGGCTTGAATGATAAGAGACTGAAGTCACATCCAATCACTTGTTAACACAAGAAGGCCAGGAAAATCGAGCAGAACAAATAGTCAAGGACCAAATCTGTGATGTTCACTAATGCAATAGCAGGCATAGTCGGCAAATGCATTGCTCTTCCCATCAGTTTCTCATATGGAGACAACCAAGTTCTCCTGTGAGGAATGCTGCACAAACTCAATAGCACTAAAGAGAATGCATCAGGCCACTTCAGAAATTTTGCGGCACACCATTTCACCAACGTCGCTTTTAAGGTACCGTTGATCTGCTCCACCATTCCTGATGCTTCCGGCCTGCAACTACAATGCAGTCTCTGATTCACACTCAAAGTGGTACACAGCAACTTAATGACTTAATTTTGGATGTATGTACCTCCATCCGATTCCAATGTAGTTAGAAATCCAAATCTAAAAATAAGTTCCCTCAACAACAACTTTGTAACTGTGAGGCTATCACACCTTCTAGCTGGATAAGCTTCAACCCATCGAGGCAAGATGCACACAAAAAACAGGATGTATCTCAACACATTACGCACAGGCATCTCAACAAAATCAATTTGGATCTAATTAAAGGACACCCTGATCTGCCAATGTGACTCAAAGCAACAGCAGTCTTCTTTCCAGGGTTCATTGGTTTGCATGTGACACACTAATGACACACAGCTTCTCAATCACTCGAAACCTCGGATTGAACAAAGTCTGCCTGAAAAATCTCACCATCTGTGGTAAATAAAAATTCCTTTACCGGGACTGAATTTGATACAGAAACATTATAAAATAGCTCAGTAAAATGAGAGGCAGAATCCGTGATATTAGAGTTTCGGAATGGGCTTTATTCCAATAAACGATTATAATCGGATGCCTCAAGTTCCATCACCACGGGGGTTCAGGAAGTGAAGTACATACTTTATTGACAAGAAGTAACTTTTATAGTACATACATTATAATGAAGTGAATACAGTAGGCGTAACAATTGATAAGGACATTGACGTTTGGTTTGCGTAACCGAAAAATGGGTGTAATAATGAGTAGAAAGGAACATGATTGGTTATGACGTAATACATAGGTGGATCTATAAGATAATACTTGGCATTGATGCGCGCGCAGCAGCATGACGTGTAATTGACGTGTAACTAGGGGGTGACGGGGACTTGACATTTAGCTCTACATGTGGAGACAAGAAGTCTGGGGGGTCAAGTCAACCTAATCCCAAATCATATCTAACATCCTATGTTTAAAGAACTATGTTATCCATAAAAGAAGGACTCTCGGACAGAATCTATTCTATACTGACTGTGCGTGCGTGTACAAGCGTCTAAGTGTCTACACTGAATGCGAGGGGGTAGGAATATTCCATGGTAACAGGGCTATGAATTACTTGCATGAGGACAGAGAAGTTGGGCCTTTTTGCTTGGTAACTGGAAGAATGTTTACTTAAACTACTAGGCAGGAATGCATCGGCTGAGGGGGAAGCAGATAATTCGAAGGTGAAATACAGTTCTTGGCAGAGAGTAGGCTGATGTCAGGCTTCGTGAGCCGCGCAGAGAATGAGACAAAGTTCATGGTCACAGATGCAGGCTCGGGCTGGAGCTTTCAGAGGCAGAAGGCAAGAGGAGTTTTGATGACAGAATCAGGGCCTATTTGCCTGGACTGAAAAAGTGGCATAAGTGAACCATATAAAGCCGATGGCTTTTCATACTTAGGAATGGAATATCCGGCCTATTCATGGCGGATCTGACAGAGGACATGTTGACGGAGGACGCACATGTGTTTGCGTCTTTATAACTGGAACTGGAGGGAACACACAGGTACTTGTGACATGCACATAGAACTGTTGGGGTCCAAGATAGGGGACATAACTGACCAGAAAAATCCATATTTCCACATTCCCTCCTTGTCCCCTACTTGCCCTTCAAGAGATATCAATCTTCATCAATCCATTGATCTGTTCATATAGCATCATTTGTTCTTCTTTCTTCTTCCGGGATCTTGAATGAAAATCTTGATGTGGAATGCACGATGTGGCACACAGACCACAAATTGCTGGTCCACATTGTAGACATAGACAGCAACTGAATAGTATGAGAAGGCCAATACCTAGGAAGGATAAAACTCTCCATCCCCAGGCTGATACCGCATTCCAAAACCAACTGGACCAAGTCCAAGTGCCTAGGTTCTGGTGTATCTGGCTTACAATCTTATGAAGGCGAGTGATGGCTTTATATACAGATAGCGAATTTTCTGGTATGAATACGCAGCAACTTGATCCGATGACCCTACAAGCTCCGCCCCTATCAGCCAGGATGACGTCAAGGACAAGACGATTTTGAAGCACAACAATCCGCATAGCAGACTGCTCTTCCGTTAAATTGCCTAAGGCGGAAATAGTCTCATTCACTACTGCTTCAAGGGTTCTAGTTAATCTACGTATCAGCTTACTATTAGTAACAGTACCTATATAGGGAAAGATGCCTTTATTAAAATCTACATACTTGTCCCATGCCGTCTCAGTGTAATCGACAATGGGGAGATCTCTCCGTTCTCTGTTGTGTACTAAATGAATATTTCTGTAATAATCAGGAGGAGCTAGGAAAACAGGTGGCAAAAGGAATGCAATGCATCAGGTACCATCCCAATCTAGAGGTAGACGCATATATGCAGTCTGACCACATATAAAGTAGGAGTGGCGAGAAGCTCTAAATGAAGATTTTCCTTGATCACTGAATTCTACTATAGTAGTGCATTTACTATGGCCCATATGTATGGAACCAACCTTTCTTACACACAATTCACCTTTTGCTGGGAATACTGACATGGTGGGTAAGACTAGCTCAACTTCGGATACGACATTTAGAATCATGAGATTAGGTGTAAAATTACCTAATCCATACACTTCATTTTCTAGATCAGTTCCTGTTCTTTTGGGGCGACCCTCCTTGTCAGGGTAGCAGACTTTGAGTAAAACTAGGTTCAGGTTTCCCCATATCCAATGATCTTGGTAAACTGCTGTGTCTGAGTCTATGGAATTGATTAATCTGAACCATGCTCCACAGGAGCCATTATGTGTGAATGAATGTGGAAAGAAAGGCAGGACTCCTTCATAATTCTGATAGGGAGGGAGTCGGCCACACACCCAACAATTAGTAGCATTACTAGTCTGATGGGAATGATGTAACATACTAATGAAAGTGTTATTGCGCAGCGCAAGTCTATAAGACAATTCATGCGGAGGTAAGTCACTAAAAGAATGTTCAGCAGCAACATTATAAACATGTCTAGAAATAGGGTAATATATGTGCAACAACATACTTGTAATAATTATTAAAAGACTCAATAAAAACAAAATTAATAATGTCACTATGCAGTGGCTACGCAGTGATTTACAATACGCCTGTCGTTTCAACATCTTTCGGGTATTTTCTCTACTCAGGTCCAAGGGATACATGTCAGAGACAATTCAACCGCTTCACCTTGGAGAGGACTTAAACAATCAAATTGCTCGACTGGTTGGGCCTAAGCTTTAGTTTGTAATTTTCAGATTTGTTAGGTTCAACAAAAGGAAGTTTTGTATCAGTCTGTGAGGGAGTGCAGGGCACAATGTCTATATCCGAAGATAGTCCATGAAATTTCTTGATGTGGCTTGAATGAATCCAGCCCTTGCGGCCCTCGATCTTCACGGCTGTTCTTGTTGTCAACAGGACCAACTTGGGTGCTTTCCACCTGGGCTCCAGCTGAGTCTTTCGGTCGAAATTCCTCACAAAGACAAGATTACCCGGAACAACGTCATGGGGTTTCACCTCAGTGTTGTCGGGAAAGGCTGCAGCTACCTGTGAACGAGAAGATTGTAGTGCAGACATCAAGGAAGCCAAGTAATCTGTCAGCATATTACAGTCAATATCAGTTATTTTGCGTGGTATAGGCGTCCCCCACATATTCGGTGGTCTACCGAAGATCACCTCATACGGGGATAGCCCTGTTCGTGAATGTGCTACCATTCTCATGTAAAAGAGTGCAACTGGTAACGCTACTACCCAGTCGACACCTTTCTCTCTGCATATTTTGGACATTCTAATTTTCAGTATCTGGTTATGTCTTTCTACGAGACCTGCTGCCTCGGGGTGTCGGACGCAGTGGAATTTCCACTGATAACCTAACAGAAGTGAAACGTGTTTCATTAATTCGGATGAGAACGGCTGGCCGTTATCTGAGTAGACAGCACGTGGTAAACCGTACCGTGGGAAGAATTCTCGAACCAACTGTTTGGCAGTAGTCGGGGCAGTGTAATCTGAAACCGGGTATGCCTCCGTCCAACGGGACAGAGCGCAGACAACTACGAGAACATATTTGAATCCTCTGCATCGTTCCATCTGGATATAATCCATCTGGAGTACTTCAAAAGGATGATTAGGGGTATGAAATCCACCCTGTTCTACGGGAACGCTTTTTCCTGGGTTGAACTGACAACAGATCATACAGGTACGGACCTTTTGTTTTGCTGCTGCTCGTAAATGTTTATTGAACCAAATGTGTTGAATGCTGTCTAGCATAGCTTTTTCTCCTAAATGTGCTGGACTATGTATAGTGTTAATTATGACTTGGACCATTGAATCAGGAAGGAACCATACAGACCTTTCCTTCATCATCCATCCTTGGTCCGTTTGGATCCCTCCTAATTCAGTCCATTTCTTTATTTCGTCTGGTGTAGCATGTGTCTGTATGTCAATTACGTCAAGAGTAGGATCTTTAACTGTCATACAATGTGTCGGTGTCGGGACTATTGTCTTTGTCATATCGGGGGTTTGAGTTTGAGCAGTCAGTTTAGCTGTTCTGTCGGCTAGATCATTGCCTTGGGAAATGATATCAGTAACCTTTGTATGGGCCTTACATTTCATAATTGATATTTTAGTGGGTAGATGTATTGCATCTAATAATGCATGAATGAGGGGTCCGTGCTGAATGTGGGCACCGTGGGAAGTTAAATAACCTCTCTCTCGCCACAGCACGCCGAAGTCATGTACAACTCCGAATGCATAACGCGAGTCAGTGTATATGTTGACTTTTTTATTTATGGCTTGAATACAGGCTTGTGTCAGAGCGATAAGTTCTGCGGCTTGAGCTGACAAAGTATTTATACGATTAGTTTCAATGACTTCAGTATCTGTTGTGACTGCGTAGGCGGCTACTAACTCTCCTGTACTTGTTCTCATGCATGAACCATCTACATACAAGGTCAGGTCTGGGTCTGACAATGGGACATCGGTTAAGTCTTGTCTGGGTTTTGTTGTTATTGTAATAACTTCAATACAGTCATGGGCTAGTGGGTCTGTTCCGACTACTGGTAAAAGTGTAGCAGGATTCAATGTGTTACAGCGTCTGATTTCTATATGTGGCTGAAACAATGTAAGTTCATACCCTGTAAGTCGTGCTATGGTCAAGTGTTGTGTTTGTGTTCTATTTACAAGAACCTCTACTGCGTGTGGTACTTGAACTGTCAATGGATGTCCTAACACTATGGCATCGCTTTGTCTGATTGCTAAAGCTGTCGCTGCCACTGATTTCAGACAGGCAGGCAAAGCCTGAGCTACGGGATCTAATGTACTAGAAAAATAAGCACATGGTTTGTGTGCTCCTGCTTGTTCCTGTGTGAGTACTGACAAGGCAGTACCTTCGCGTTCTGTAACAAAGAGTGTAAACTGTTTTCTGTAACATGGTGTTGCTAAAACAGGTGCTTGACATAAAGTTTTCTTTAGGCTTTCAAAAGCTTGTGTATGTTCTTGAGTCCAAGGGAGAACAGTCGATGTGGCTGCCTCCTGGGTTGTCAACTGAATGAGTGGTTTTGCTAGAAATGCATATTGCGGGATCCACTGTCTACAGTATGAAGTGAGGCCTATGAAAGCCCGCACCTCCTTTTGTGTCTTGGGTATTGGCATGTTAGCTATCAACTGAATGCGGTCTGGTGTAAGCTGCCTTCCCTCCTTGGACAGCGAGTGTCCAAGATAAATAACTCGCTGGACACAGAATTGCAGCTTAGAAGGGGACACCTTGTGCCCTTTTTCGGCTAGAAATTGTAAAACTGTCAGTGATGCTTTCTCACATTCAGGTTCGCTTCTAGCGGTGATCAGCAGATCATCGACGTATTGAAGCAGAGCAGTGTTAACTGGCATGTGGATACTGTCAAGTTCTCGTTTCAGTGCTTGGCTATAGATGCTGGGGCTTTCTGTAAATCCTTGAGGTGCGCGGGAGAATTTAAAGCTACGCCCATTTAAACTAAATCCGAACAAATATTGACTTTCCGGATCTATTGGGACGCTGAAAAAGGCATTCTTGAGATCGATTACAGTGAAGAATGTCGCTTCGGAATCAATAGCTGTCAGTAATGACGAGATATCTGGGACCACAGGGAATTGTGGCACAATGCATTTGTTTAACTCGCGCAGATCAATAACCAATCGATATACTGGCGGAGCTGTGGGATCTGTTCGTTTAAGAATCGGAATTATCGGTGAATTACATACATTGGAGTCTGTTTCTACAACTACTCCTTGGGCAATGAGCTCGTCAACGATTTGTAGTAAAGCCGTTACAGCATCTGGTGGTAACTTGTATTGTCGCATTCGTGGTAGCACCACTCCTGCCTTTAGTGTGACTCGATATGGTGTAATATTCATGCAACCAACATCAGTAGGGCCTTGTGCCCATAGACGTGTAGGTAAAGTCTGCAGTCGGGGATCCATGTCTCTAGATACATAGTGACCTTTAAAATCACGTAAAAACAACCTTACTCCTTCCGGAGAACAACATATTATGGCTCCTAGGGCTTTCAACGTTTTTATTCCTAACAAGTTTTCTGGACATGATTTAGTAAGCAATAAATCTGTAGTTCGGGTCAAAGGTCCTATCGTAAGTGGCAGAGGTTGTGACACTTCATTAACAATAGGTTTTCCTGAAAAACCAAGGGAAATATTCTGTGAGCCTGAGAGGGGTGCCCCTGGAACTTCACTACGTTTTATGGTCGTTCGACTTGCCCCTGTATCGAGTAGAAATTTTCTATCTTGGCCTAATAATTCACTATGTACATAAGGTCCTTCTTGGTCTACCGGGATTTCAATAAGGGGTAAGTCAACTTCCCTCTCTAGGCTTGTTCATGCGTAACGCTGATACTCGGGATATTCATACTGTGCGGTCTGATACATTTGTCGTGTTGTTGTCTGTGTGGCAGCAGCAGGCAACGGTGGTGCAGCTGGCACAAACTGTATTGGCTGTTGTGCGGCTGGCATGGCCTGGGCATGCTGCGTAGCTCCTTGTTCATTCTGATCTTGTCTAAGTGGCCGTGATCTTTCTTGTGTTTTACCTATGGCGATATTATGTTTTAAAACTGGACAATCGTGTACGTAATGGCCTGGCTTTTTACAATAATTGCATGTCCCTTTTACAGGTCCTGCTGAATCGGAATGTGTCATACCCTTTTTATGTCCTTCAGCTGGAACTGTCTGGGAAACTAGCATTTTCATTTTCGTGTCTTTCATGCGTCTGTGTTCATGTTCTTGTTCCTCTTTAATTCTATTGTGGTGGTACTGTAACATTTGTAACATTTGTGTTGGAGTGTTACCTTGCCAGGTACTCTCGAATTTTAATACTCTATTCTTTACTGGGGGCAGAGCATTTTCTACTAATTTTGTTACAAACAGATGTGGGTATGATTCGCTACTTGCTTTTATGCCACTATTTATACCAAAACATTTTTCAAATCGGGCATAGTAATCACTAGTGTCTTCATCTTGCTTCTGCTTACAGGCTGAAATTGTACCCCAATCTTCCTTTTTCGTAGTTAATAAACGTGGCAGTACCTGTACTAGTAGACCTGGTAGTGCTTTAGTTTTGTCCCCAAGCCCCGAACCTGGACCTCGGGCCCTTTCTTCTGCTTCTAATGCTGACCATTCTATCTTTTGATCACCTATCTCCCACTCTTTTTCCTTGAGTTTCTCATAAATGCCAGCAGGCATCAACACCTTTAATATTGTCATAATGTCGGGGTAGGTATACTCTCCCATGAGTAACATGTCTTTAATTTCTCGGTGAAAACCCGCTGGGTCTTTGTCATGACTGGGTACCACTTTCTTCATTTCTAACAATTCTATTTTCGATATGGGCGTATATACAAATACGCGTTTAAACTGATTGTCCTCACCCTTTATTGGGTGCACTTCTCGTAAGGGATTCTGTCTATCTATGTGATACGTAGTTCTTTCCTTGACGGACAATGGAACATGTTCTGAACATACAAAAAGAACATACTGCTTTCTTGATTCTAGAATTTCTTTAATTAATTCAGTACCTGGACCTCTCCATTTATTCATAAGTAATTCAGTCAGTATGTCAGGCAAGGGACCAGGGTCCGAATGCTGACTCCGATATAGTATAATGAGTTGTTGAATCATATAAATCCCAGCTAACCTTTGTTCATCTGGGGTAAGATTCAAAAATGTGCGTACTACTGTATCATCACTATATTTTCCGGGACTGTCCACCCAATGGACAGCTGCCCTGGCTAAATCTTGTTCATCCATAGAATCGAGGAA
Organism: Triturus cristatus; assembly: GCF_964204655.1. Classification (NCBI taxonomy): domain Eukaryota; kingdom Metazoa; phylum Chordata; class Amphibia; order Caudata; family Salamandridae; genus Triturus; species Triturus cristatus. The sequence continues at coordinate 223,255,510 of NC_140584.1, forward strand.
ATGATAACCCCTTCGTTCTCGGAGTAGTTTGTCGGTGGTTTGAAACGAATGCTCGTTAGACCTTATATTAATTATAGGTATTTGGAAATTCCTGTTATTATCTGGACATATCGGATGTATTGAGTCAGTATGATATCTAGTCTGATTCCTATTACAAGATCTTCCTCTACCCACATAGGCTATGGTGTCCGACTGTCCTGTGGGCAGTCCTGACCCTTCTTCCTCGTTTTGTTCGAATTCATCTACCTCTAATCGCTCTTCGTGTAGGCGTTCTATTTCTTTACGGATCTTTCGACACATGGCTATTATACAATTTTGTTTATCATGTCTCCCTTCTGATATATTCTGGCTCCATCTTGTAAGAATTTTCATTACTTCCGGGTCTACCCCCGGTCGGTCTTGATTTCTGATCACACAGTTTATGGGGAAACGTAACAGTTCCCCCTGTATCTCTACTTTCTGGTATTCCATAGCTCTGTGAATACATTCTGGATCTCGCCCCGTTTGGACAAAATGATATATATTATCTAGATGCGCAGTCATTCCTGGTAACTTCGCTAAATACACTGCGGCTCGTCTGATACGCAATGATGCTAGGGTCATTTCGTCCTCTTTTCCAGGCACCGGGTCATATCTACAATCTATAAGAAGTTCCTTAAGCGCACGGGCACTAAGGAGTTTGGGTGTACGTGAATGCGCTGACTCTTGAAAAGTAAGTTTATTTATTCTGGGTGGCGTAGAAAAGATATTGGTAGCTCCTCCCGCGGCCCCATCTGGGGCGTCGGGTGTAAAAGGATTCGTCGAACGTGACACAGCAACTATAGGTGTGGACACCGCCATAGAAGTAGCTGTAGGAGCGGATACAGAAACAGATGTGCTTGCCGGAACTTGTGACTCGATTTGTTGCTGTAGGGATACGGGCACTGGATCTTGGCATTGAACCTCCCTGGTATGCGGTCTACGTGGGGCGGAATTAGCATACTCGGGAGCTGCGTCATCTAAATATGAGGAAAGAAAAACATCTTCTGCGGTTCTAGGATGCCCCTTAGGATGTACCTTGATTGGGAATAATGGGGGTGGCAAGTCTTTCGGTATCTCTGGAGTAGCCTTAGGTAATCCTTCGGCCAGAAGGGGATACATACCATTCATAAGGGCATTTCTTTGTCTGTCTACTTGTTCTGATTTCACTCGGATACCTTCCTCGATTAATAGATTTTCTCGAACTTTATTGGAATTCTCTTTACTCTTCTCTTCCTGTCTACGTGCTTTTTCTGTTCGTCTATGTGATTCTTTACGCCATAATTCAACGGCGTCTTTCTGTGACTGTCTGACTTTCCTTTTCCATAACTCTTCCTCGACTTTCATGATGCACTCTGCATCCCAGGTCCCCGCTGTGGGCCACCTCTGACTTTCTGGTAATCCCTTGGTATAGTCTACCCATAAATCAAGAAATAATATAGCGTCTAAGCCATGTTTGTGATACATAAAGTGCCCTGGAGTGTCCCTAGGAGGAATAGGGACTGCTTCTTCGAGAACCCCTTTTCTGGTAGTGATCTGTCTTAATTTCGAAAAGAGCGGCATATTGAGAACTGACCTTATACTTGATTTTGACCTGATACTTGAATTTGAACAGACTTAATACAATAAACACGATAATGAACAGTCATTCATACCACGATATTCAGAACATACTTAAACACTTTAAACATTTAACATTAAACCATTAACTGAAACAACAATGATGATCGTCTGCATAACTAATCACCAAGCTTAATTCTCGACAATAACTAGACAATAACTAGACACTTCGGAATACTTCGGAATACTTGATATACTGCTAAACAGTACAGATACACTGCTAAAACAGTGCAGACCGGATTTGTGTACCCAAACCCGTCTTGACCGGCACAACCTATGTGCACGTCAGAAATGCCTCCCCAGCAATGGTACTCACCGGGTAGCTTCGGAAACGGAAGGCCTCAGTAACTTGAACTTGAACCGGACCGGACTCGACTCGACTCGACTCGTCGGACACTGGGCTTGACTTCGGACTGGTGGGTCTCTGTATACCTCGGATCTTGCTCTCTCAGCTAGGCTCTGGTCGGGATACTTCGCACTTCTCACCGCCTCGTCTGGGTGTTGATCGCAGTCTCAGTCGCCCCCGCTTGACCGGAGGGAGATACAGGAAATCCTGCTGGTACGCGTTATTGTCCGTCCAGCTGTGGCAGGAGACCGGGCCTGCAACGCACCGCCGGCGCGTGAGATGAGAAAGTGTCCCTGTTCGGGCGCCATCATGTGGTAAATAAAAATTCCTTTACCGGGACTGAATTTGATACAGAAACATTATAAAATAGCTCAGTAAAATGAGAGGCAGAATCCGTGATATTAGAGTTTCGGAATGGGCTTTATTCCAATAAACGATTATAATCGGATGCCTCAAGTTCCATCACCACGGGGGTTCAGGAAGTGAAGTACATACTTTATTGACAAGAAGTAACTTTTATAGTACATACATTATAATGAAGTGAATACAGTAGGCGTAACAATTGATAAGGACATTGACGTTTGGTTTGCGTAACCGAAAAATGGGTGTAATAATGAGTAGAAAGGAACATGATTGGTTATGACGTAATACATAGGTGGATCTATAAGATAATACTTGGCATTGATGCGCGCGCAGCAGCATGACGTGTAATTGACGTGTAACTAGGGGGTGACGGGGACTTGACATTTAGCTCTACATGTGGAGACAAGAAGTCTGGGGGGTCAAGTCAACCTAATCCCAAATCATATCTAACATCCTATGTTTAAAGAACTATGTTATCCATAAAAGAAGGACTCTCGGACAGAATCTATTCTATACTGACTGTGCGTGCGTGTACAAGCGTCTAAGTGTCTACACTGAATGCGAGGGGGTAGGAATATTCCATGGTAACAGGGCTATGAATTACTTGCATGAGGACAGAGAAGTTGGGCCTTTTTGCTTGGTAACTGGAAGAATGTTTACTTAAACTACTAGGCAGGAATGCATCGGCTGAGGGGGAAGCAGATAATTCGAAGGTGAAATACAGTTCTTGGCAGAGAGTAGGCTGATGTCAGGCTTCGTGAGCCGCGCAGAGAATGAGACAAAGTTCATGGTCACAGATGCAGGCTCGGGCTGGAGCTTTCAGAGGCAGAAGGCAAGAGGAGTTTTGATGACAGAATCAGGGCCTATTTGCCTGGACTGAAAAAGTGGCATAAGTGAACCATATAAAGCCGATGGCTTTTCATACTTAGGAATGGAATATCCGGCCTATTCATGGCGGATCTGACAGAGGACATGTTGACGGAGGACGCACATGTGTTTGCGTCTTTATAACTGGAACTGGAGGGAACACACAGGTACTTGTGACATGCACATAGAACTGTTGGGGTCCAAGATAGGGGACATAACTGACCAGAAAAATCCATATTTCCACACATCGCATCCCTTCCTATATTAGCTGCTCTATGAATTTGCCTTGCTATTGGATGCAACAAACAATCTGGTGGTATTATCCTGGCATCAACTGACACCCAATTGTCATTTTCCCCTTTCTCACAACCTGCTGTGATTCAACCTGCTAGTTCCTTGTCTGTGGCTTCCATTTGCAAACATCTCACTTCATCCCATGTGTCATTAACAGCTAACATCATGCTGAGCCTGGTCTTCTCTGTACTCTCACCAGTATATTCCCCATTGAAAACACATGCATGAATAGCACAGAAATGTGCAACTTAATCTGATTACCTATTTCCGATGGTTACAGAATGATCTCTCCTCCCATGGGCTGCGCACTGAAGGACAGACACTTCTCTGAGCAATTGTAAAGCTTCCAGCAGCTGCGTATATCAAAGAACCTGATGGTTTTAGGAAACCTCTCTGCGACCATAGCTGTCCAAAGTCATAAAACACACCAAAGCTGTACTGGCTATCAGTATAGATGGTGACTCAGATCTGTTCAGAAACTCGACATGCATGGGTCAAGACAATGTTTTCAGCCACTTGAGTGGAGTGTACTCCTTTCAAGCAAGCAACTTCCACCTCCCCAGAAATGGTACAGACAGCAAACGCTGCTCTCAAATTCCCTTCAATGTCTCTTAAAAAAGAACGATCAACAAGAAGGACTTGTTCAGGATCAGACAATGGCTCATCGACAATGTCAGGTCTCGATTTCGTGCCAAGCTCGGTAACATCCAAACAGTCATTGTCTTCACATTCTTCTCCATCAGCATATGGAACAGGCAAGAAAGTAGCAGGATTTAACAAAGAACACCGCTTCAGAGTGTTATTCTTGGCAGTGAGTAACACTTGCTAATACCTTGTCAGCCCATTATTTGTCAAATGCTGTGTTTTGGTTGTCATCATCAGTAGCTCAACTGAATGTGGTACATATACTGTAAGAGGATGAGCCATCACAATGCTTTTACAACATTCAATACTGACACCCGTTAGAGCAATGGATTTGAGACATCCGGGCAACACTGAAGCTACAGGATCTAAGGTAGCTGAGAAATAGGCCTCTGGTCTACGGGCACCTCCATGTGTCTTGGTGAGTACAGATAGAGCACAACCTTCTCGTTCATGGCAGAATAATGAGAATGTTTTGTTGTAATCAGGCTTTCCTAAAGCTGGAATGTGACACAATCACTTTTTCAACTCCAGAAAGGCAAGCAGACAGTCATTATCCCAAGGTGCTGGATCACACACATCTTTGTGGGTCAGCATCTGTACAGGCTTCGCCATCAAGGAGAAGTTAAGAACCTACTGTTGGCAATAGCCAACCATTCCCAAAAACATCCTGACACCCTTCTGGTTACAGGGGGGATTCATTTTCATGATCGCCTCTTTCTGGTGACACCTTCAACTTGCCATTTTGATTTTGATGACCCAAATTCTGTACTTCATTTAGACAGTAGTGAAGTTTACTCGGAGCCACCTTCTCTCCATTGTCAACCAGATGGCAATGGTATTGTCCCTCTATGCCTCCTGTGCTTCAGACGCAATGAGGAGGTTGTTGATGTACTGGACTAACACTGAGTTTCGGGGCAGAATCAAGCTCTCAAGGTTTTTTTCAAGACCTGATTGAATATGGATGGCCTTTCAATATACTCTTGAGGGATACAAAACCACGTTAATACACAATTCTCCAGCCAGAAAACTAATAAAAGTTGCCTCTCCTCAATCAATGGGATGGAGAAAAATGCCTGGCAGAGGTCAATCACTTTGAACTACGCAGCTTCGCAAGGAATCTCAAATAGAATCACAGATGGATTCAGTACCATGGGACAACATGGAATCACAATGTTTCTAGCCTTTCTAAGATCCTGGACAAAGCAGTATTTCCTAATCAGCTTCTGCAATCCCATAATAGGAGAATCGCATGGACTTCCCATGATCTCTTTTAGGATGCCACGCACAATCATGGATTTAATTACAGGTGTAATCCCTGCCGGGGTTTCGGGGGTCAAATTGTCCTGAGGCATTCTTGGAAAATCTGCATTTGGCTTGACCTGTATGCGGACTGGCTCGACTCTTCAAATCAGTCTGATCTCCACCCCTGAGAAGTCCCATACCACTGGAGATCCTCTCAAATCCAGTGGCAAGTCTTCCTCTGTCAGTAAAGGGAACGTGGCTGTGTAGTGATTCTGGTTAGTCAATTGGAAATACATTTCCTCATCATTAGTCTGCAATTCCATCATTTTGGTGTGCAGTAGAAGGTACAATTCAATTTGCACAACAAACAAAAGGTCATATCCTAGCAAACAGACTGCACTCTAATCATACTCCACGAACTGATGGTGATCCTGAAATGTTCCAATTTTCACAAACAACTCTTCTGTCAAAGGGTTAGTCATTCTTTTGTTAGGGACTCCTACAACTTGTATCGATTTTCCAGAGAGGGGCAGGTTTCGAGCTACTGCTGATCTCACAGTAGAATGGGTAGCATCAGTATCAATCAAGAATGTAATGGGATGACCATCTACGTTTGCTTCTACTTATGGTGCATCCTGGTCTATCTTTAAGACTGCACCAAGTGTACAGTCTTCCTCCCCCCACAGGTGCCATCATAAGGACAGGTTTGGATCAAATCTGTCTAGAGCTTCCATTAAAGGAATCCGGCGAGAAGTTTGATTGCTCTGTGAGATTTCTCGGAGGTTGAGGAACTTGCACTAACCCGTTCTGACTCTTCCTTGCATTAAACGATATAGGCATACTCACTGTTGGTAACTGACTTACTCCAGCTGCCACCTGCATGAGTTCTCTTTCCTGCACTTGATGCACAGTATTGAGGCATTACTCTTACTTCCAATGCCCGATCTGACAAAAATGACAGGCAGCGGTCATCTTCAGGGTTGCAACATCTATCCCGAGTCTTAGGATCTACAGGGACGACTCTTCCCCCTTCCCTGTCCCATCGACCCTGTGACTGATGTTACTTGGACACCTCCTGGGACATTTCCTTGGCTACGAGCTGCAGTTCCCATTATTTCCTGCACCTGCTCTCCCTTTTGGGCAATTTGCATTTGAACCAGCATCAATTTATTGTTTTTCCTCCTATTCTTAGAATCCACCTCATCACTGCACTGCCTGGTGTACTATGGGATATCATCCATGGATCTGGTTTGCCACCAAATTAGGTGTTAATCTATCATGATGCTGATCTCCGACTTCAATCCAGTCACAAATTTGGATACAAATTGCCCCATGTCTTTAAGGTCAAACGTATCTAACCCACTTCACTGCTTGACGGCTTGCAACAGCCTCTCATAGTCATAAAAAGCATGTACTGACTCTTTAGGTTCCTGGGTTGTTCAATCTATCTTAACCCAATCAATGTCTTGAGGGGCTATTTTGGACTGCAACCATGTGATCACCTGATCATTCTTCTTCATAACCAATGGCAAAGGACCATGAGTTACTGGATATGTCTCTGGCTCAGCAGCGGGACACTCAATGGCTATGTTAAAAGCAGACCATAGATCACTAAGAAGCAAAATTTCCAACAAGGTGTTTAGGTCAATCTGCAACACTTTTGAGATCTTAACAAAGCCATTGACTTACTTATACCACTCAGCAGGCGTCTCTCTCAATCTGGGGAAATCATTTGTGAAAGCCACAAGGTCACACTGACTCCAGGGGACATGCGCATAACCTCCACTAGACCCTTCCCATAACAGATATGCCTCTACTCCCTGTGTTCACCCTCCAGGAGGCGGTGTCTTCTCTGTCACCTTTCTTACTCTCTTTTTCCTTGACTATCTCACCTTTCACTTATCCTGCATACTCCAGGCCCTTATTCCTATTACCAACTCTCAGGAGTGCATCTTGAACCCCATCACTCTCTTTTCCTCCAGCTCTTGGTCACTGTAAGAAAGGCAGTGATTTCCCTGTTGTGTCTTTGTTCAAGACAAGTGTACTCCATACGTCCGAACCAACTCTGACAGCTTCACACATGCTTGTCTTGTTTTTTGGGTGACAACCTTTACTACGAAGAAGAAGTCATATGGTTCATAGGTCTCTATGCTGTCTAAAGGTAAATTGCCACTGAGGTGTTGGTCTACTGCAGCCTTCAGCCTCACCACATCCACTAGCTTCACTTTCATTGCAGCTCTGATGGCACCCTGACTTGACGTGCTACCCTGACTCTCCAACTGTTATTATGGTCCCTCAACCAGGACTCCAAGTCTGCAACATCGAGGACATGCTGATTTACAGAGGCTCTCTGACTTGTGCTTGCTTCTAAAGTCCCACCACTTGGTTCTCTCATAGGAGTTTCCCACATCCACAGATCTGAACTAGTGCTTACCATGGGCATGGACCATAGAGTACTGGAGCCAATGCGAACTCCAGAAGGGTCAGCAGTAGCCGCTAAAGGGGTACTATGTTTCATAGGCACTAAGGAATAGCAATTCCCATTTGTGCTCCCTGTTCTTCCCAATTCAGTTCCTTCAGCATGTGCGGGCTGTCTCTGACTAAGGTTTCCCACCAAACACAGGTTGTAAAGAGGAAAAACAGGAACATTGGTGACCAGTACTGGAAGAGCTTCCGGTAGCTGTGAAGCAGCGTTAATGCTATTCTGTTCCATACTTCCCAAGGCAGACATTCCCTACCCCTTATTCCTACTGATATCCTTCTCACAACTCCTGGATCAGGACCCACTAGAGATACTACAGTTCCCTCATTCTTAGCATCTTCTGAGTCTCACCCCCTTCATTCGACTGTGGACTGTAAGGTGTGAGATTGTGGTAAATATTTCGTTACCGGTACTATTTTTTATGCGGTAAAGTCTGTCTAAGAATAACTCAGTAAAATGAGAGGCAGAATCCGTGGTATTAGAGGGTTTAAAAGGGCTTTATTCCTATAAAAAGGAACACAATTCGAATTGTGGGCCTTCTATTCCATCACCACGAAAGTTCAGGAAGGAAGGAACATATATTATTGACAGTTAAGCGGTTTTATAGAAAATGCATTACAGTGAAACAGATGCAAGAGGCGTGACAGCTGATAACTCAGATAAACTGTACATACGTAACTAAACATGGGTGTAACTAAAATACGTCATTTAAACATGATGTTACAAGTGGGTGGATCCATAAAAGAATCCTGCAATGTCAGCAGAAATATGTGGCAGAGATGCGCACGCAGCCGCATGACGTGTGATTGACGTGCAACTAGAGGGTGAAGGGGACTTGACATTTAGCTCTACTTGTGGAGACAGAAGTCTGGGGTTATGTCAACCTAATTCCAAATCATATCTAATATCCTATGTTTCAAGAACTGTGTTATCCAAAAGGAAAGGTCTCTTAGGATAGAATCTTATTCTATACTGACTATACTGACTGTTAGTGCGTGTACAAGCGTCTAAGTGTCTACACTAGATGCGAGGGGGTAGGAATATTCCATGGTAAGGGGGCTATGAATTACTTGCATGAGGACAGCGAGGCCTGGCCCTTTGCACGGTAGCTGGAGGAATGTTTACCTAAACTACTAGACAGGAATGCATCGGATGAGGAGCGAAGGAGATAATCTCGAAGGTGAAATACAGTTTTTGGCAGGCAATATGGTGGATCAGGCACCGTTAGCCGCGCAGGGAGTAGGACAAAGTTCATGGTCAGGGATGCAGGCTCAGACTGGAGCTTTCAGAGGCAGAAGGCAGGAAAAGGCTCGATGACAGAATTCGGGCCTACTCGCCTGAATCTGTGAGATGTGGAAAGTGAACCACATAAAGTCGGTGGCCTTTCATACTTAGGAATGGAATATCTGACCTATTCATGGCGGATCTGAAAGAGGACATGTTGACGGTGGACGCACATATATTTGCGTCTTCAGAACTGGAGCAGGAGGGAACATACATGTACTTATAGCATGCACATGGAGCCGTTGGGGTCTACGATAGGGGACATAACTGATCACAAAATTCATATTTCCTCATTCCCTCCTTGTCCCCTTCGGACCCTTAGGAGATATCGATCTTCATCAATCCATCGATCTGTTCATATAGCATCATTTGTTCTTCTTTCTTCTTCCGGGATCTCGAACGAAAACTTGGATGTGGGATACACGAGGTGGCACACAGACCACAAATCGCTGGCCCACATTGTAGACATAAGCAGCAACTGAATAGTATGAGAAAGCCAATACCTAGGAAGGATAGAATTCTCCATCCCCAGGCTGACAACACGCCCCAGAACCAACCGGACCAAGTCCAGGTGCCTGGACTCTGGTGTATCTGGCTTACAATCTTATGAAGGCGGGTTATGGCTTTATATACTGACGGTGAATTTTCTGGTATGAAAATGCAACAACTTGATCCGATGACCCTACAAGCTCCGCCCCTATCGGCCAGGATGACGTCAAGGACAAGACGATTTTGAAGCACAACAATCCGCATGGCAGACTGTTCTTCTGTTAAATTGCCTAAGGCGGAAATAGTTTCGTTCACTACTGCTTCAAGGGTTCTGGTTAATCTACGTATCAGCTTACTATTAGTGACTGTACCTATATAAGGAAAGAAACCTTTATTGAAATCTGTGTATTTCTCCCATGCTGTTTCAGTGTAATCGACAATTGGGAGATCTCTCTGCTGTCTATTGTGTACTAAATGAGTATTTCTATGATAATCAGGAGGAGCTAGGAAAACAGGTGGTAGAAGGAATGCTATGTAACAGGTACCATCCCAATCTAAAGGTAGACGTATATATGCGGTCTGGCCACATATAAAGTAGGAATGATGGGAAGCTCTAAATGTAGACTTGCCTTGATCACTGAATTTTATTACAGTGGTGCATTTACTATGGCCCATATGTATGGAACCATTCTTTCTTATACATAATTCCCCTTTTACTGGGAATACTGACATGGCGGGCAAGATTGGTGTAGCTTCAGATTCAACGTTCAGGATCATGAGGTTAAGTGTAAAATTACCTAATCCATATACTTCATTTTCTAGATCAGTTCCTGTTCTTTTGGGAAGTCCCTCCTTGTTAGGGTAGCAGACTTTAAGTAAAGCTAGGTTCAGGTTTCCCCATACCCAGTTGTCTTGATAAACTGCGGAATTTGAATCTAGGGTATTAATCAAACTAAACCATGCTCCACAGGAGCCATTGTGTGTGAACGGATAGGGAAAGAGGGGCAAGACTCCCTTATAGTTCTGATAGGGAGGGAGTCGGCCACATATCCAACAATTTGTGGCATTGCTGGTTTGATGGGAGTGATGTAACATACTAATGAATGTGTTGTTGCGCAGCGCAAATCTATAGGACAACTCATGCGGAGGAAATTCACTAAAAGAATGTTCTGCAGTTATATTATAAGTACGCTTAGGAATAGGGTAATACATGTGCAATAGGATGCTGACAATGATGATCAAAAGACTTAGAAAAAACAAAATTAATAATGTTACTGTACAATGACTACGAAATGATTTACAATACGCTTGCTTTTTCAGCTGCTTTCGCTGATTTCTTTCTCTTTTTCGGTCTAGAGGATACATGTCAGAGACAAATTCAACCGATTCACCTTGGAGAGGACTTAAACAATCAAATTGTCTGACTTATTAGACCTCAATTTTAGTTTATAGATTTCTGAGTTCGATTGCTCAACCAAGGGGAGCTTTAAGTCTGTCTTTGAGGAAATACAGGGTTTAGTCTCTATATTGGATGGTAGTCCATAAAATTTCTTGATATGACTCGAGTGCAACCATCCTTTTCTTCCCTCGATTTTCACGGCTGTCCTTGTGGTGAGTAAAACTAACTTCGGTGACTTCCACCTAGGATCCAGTTGGGTCTTCCGGTCAAAGTTCCTGACCAGCACCAGATCCCCAGGAACCACGTCATGGGGCTTCACCTCAGAATTATCGGGAAAAGCTGCGGATACCTGTGAACGACAAGATTGTAGTGCAGACATCAAGGAAGCCAGGTAATCTGTCAGCATATTACAGTCAACGTCAGTGATTTTACGAGGTATAGGCGTCCCCCACATATTTGGTGGTCTACCGAAGATCACCTCATACGGGGATAGCCCTGTTCGAGAATGTGCTACCATTCTCATGTAAAAGAGCGCAACTGGTAAGGCTACTATCCAATCGACTCCTTTTTCTCTACATATTTTGGACAATCTAATTTTCAAAGTTTGATTATGGCGTTCTACGAGACCTGCTGCCTCGGGATGTCGGACACAGTGAAATTTCCATTGATATCCTAATAGAAGGGAAACGTGTTTCATTAGTTCGGATGAGAACGGCTGGCCGTTATCTGAGTAGACAACACGTGGTAAACCGTACCGTGGGAAGAATTCTCGAACTAACTGTTTGGCAGTAGTCGGGGCAGTGTAATCTGAAACCGGGTATGCTTCTGTCCAACGGGAAAGAGCACAGACAACTACGAGAACATATTTGAATCCTCGACATCGTTCCATCTGGATATAATCCATCTGGAGGACCTCAAAAGCATGATTAGGAGGTTGAAATCCACCCTGTTCTACGGGGATGCTTTTACCTGGATTAAACTGACAACATATCATACAGGTACGAACTTTTTGTTTAGCTGCAGCTCGCAAATGTTTGTTGAACCAAATGTGTTGAATGCTGTCTAGCATAGCTTTTTCTCCTAGGTGCGCTGGACTATGTATAGTGTTAATGATGACTTGGACCATTGAGTCGGGAAGAAACCATATAGATTTTTCCTTCGTCATCCATCCTTGATCTGTTTGGATCCCTCCTAATTCAGTCCATTTCTTTATTTCGTCTGGTGTAGCATGTGTCTGTATGTCGATTACATCAAGGGCGGGATCCTTAACTGTCATGCAATGTGTTGGTGTCGGAACTATTGTCTTTGTCATGTCAGTTGTGTGAGTCTGATTCTGAGCAGTCTGTTTAGCTGTTCTGTCAGCTAGGTCATTACCCTGAGAAATGATATCGGTAACTTTTGTATGGGCTTTGCATTTCATAATCGATATTGCAGTAGGTAGATGAATCGCGTCTAATAGGGCTTGAATGAGGGGTCCGTGTTGAATGTGGGCACCGTGAGAAGTTAAATAACCTCTCTCTCGCCACAGTACGCCGAAGTCATGGACGACTCCGAATGCATAACGTGAATCTGTGTATATGTTGACTTTTTTATTTGTGGCTTGAATACAGGCTTGTGTCAGAGCGGTGAGCTCTGCTGCTTGAGCTGACAAAGTGTTAATACAATTTGTTTCAATGACTTCAGTGTCTGTTGTGACTGCGTAAGCGGCCACTAGCTCTCCTGTACTTGCTCTCATACATGACCCATCTACATACAATGTCAAGTCTGGATCTGTCAAAGGGATATCTGTCAAGTCTTGTCTTGGTTTCGTCGTGATAGTAATAACTTCGACACAATCATGTGCCAATGGATCTGTTCCGCCCACTGGTAACAGTGTGGCAGGATTTAACGTATTACAACGTCTGATTTCTATATGTGGTTGAAACAGTGTTAATTCGTAACCAGTGAGTCTTGCTATCGTCAAGTGTTGTGTTTGTGTGCGGTTCAAGAGAACCTCTACTGCGTGTGGTACTTGTACTGTCAGTTGGTGTCCTAACACTATGGCATCGCTTTGTCTGATTGCTAAAGCTGTTGCTGCCACCGATTTCAGGCACGCAGGAAGAGCCTGAGCTACTGGATCTAATGTACTAGAGAAATAAGCACATGGTTTGTGTGATCCTGCTTGTTCCTGAGTGAGTACTGACAAAGCAGTACCTTCGCGTTCTGTCACAAAGAGTGTAAACTGTTTACTATAACATGGTGTTGCTAGGACAGGTGCTTGGCATAAAGCTTTCTTTAAGCTTTCAAAGGCGTGTGTATGTTCTGGAGTCCAAGGGAGGACAGTCGATATGGCTGCCTCCTGTGTTGTCAACTGGATGAGTGGTTTTGCTAGAAATGCATATTGAGGGATCCACTGCCTACAGTATGAAGTGAGGCCTATAAAAGCCCGTACCTCCTTTTGTGTCTTGGGTGGTGGCATGTTAGCGATTAACTGTATGCGGTCGAGTGTAAGCTGCCTTCCCTCCTTGGACAGCGAGTGCCCAAGGTAAACAACTCGCTGGACACAGAATTGCAGCTTAGAAGGGGACACCTTGTGCCCCTTGTCAGCCAAAAATTTTAAAACCGTCAGTGACGCTTTTTCACATTCAGGTTCGCTTCGAGCGGTGATCAGCAGATCATCGACATATTGAAGCAAGGCAGTGTTAACTGGCATATGGATACTGTCAAGTTCTCGTTTCAGTGTTTGGCTATAGATGCTGGGGCTTTCTGTAAATCCTTGAGGTGCGCGTGTGAATTTAAAACTTCGTCCATTTAAACTAAAACCGAACAAATATTGACTTTCCGGATCGATTGGGACACTAAAGAAAGCATTCTTGAGATCAATTACAGTGAAGAACGTTGCTTCTGAGTCAATAGCTGTGAGTAATGAAGAGATATCTGGGACCACAGGGTATTGTGGTACAATGCATTTATTTGATTCGCGCAGATCAATAACTAATCGATATACTGGTGGAGCTTTTGGATCCGTTCTTTTAAGAATCGGGATTATCGGAGAATTACATACATTGGAGTCAGTTTCGACAACCACTCCTTGTGCAATGAGCTCGTCAATGATTTGCAGTAAAGCCACTACAGCATCTGGTGGTAACTTGTATTGTCGCATTCGTGGTAGTACTATTCCTGTTTTCAGTGTAACTCGATATGGTGTAATGTTCATGCAACCAACATCAGTGGGGCCTTGTGCCCATAAATGTGTAGGTAAATTCTGCAGTCGGTGATCCATGTTTCTGGATACGTAGTGACCTTTAAAGTCACGTAAAAATAGTCGTACTCCTTCCGGAGAACAACATATTATGGCTCCTAGAGCTTTCAATGTTTTTATACCTAACAAGTTTTCCGGACATGATTTAGTAAGCAATAAATCTGTTGTACGTGTTAATGGACCTACTGTGAGTGCAAGAGGTTGTGTTACGTCGTTAATTATAGGTTTTCCTGAAAATCCAAGAGAAATATTCTGTGAGCCTGAGAGGGGTGCCCCTGGAACTTCACTACGTCTTATAGTTGTTCTGCTTGCCCCTGTATCAAGTAAAAACTTTCTGTCTTCCCCTAATAGTTCACTGTGTACATAAGGTCCCTCTTGGTCTACAGGAACCTCAATAAGGGGTAAGCCAACTTCCCTCTCTAGGCTATCTCATGAGTATCGCTGATAATCGGGATAATCTGTTTGTGCATACTGATACATTTGTTGTGTTGTTGCTTGAGTTGCAGCAGTAGGCTGCGCTTGTGGTGGTACTACAATTTGTTGTGGAGCTGCCTGTTGCGGAGCTAGCTGTTGCGGAGCTAACCTAGGTTGTGCCTGCTGAGGCGTCTGTTGTTGATTCTGATCCTGTCTAGATGGACGTGGTCTCTCATGTGTTCTACCTGTAGCAATATTATGTTTCAGGACTGGACAATCGTGTATATAATGACCTGGTTGTTTACAATAGTTGCATGTCCCTTTCGCAGGGCCTGCGGAATCACCCTTTTGATGACTATCAGCTGGAACTGACTGTGCAACAAGCATTTTCATTTTCGTATCTTTCATACGTCTCTGTTCGTGTTCTTGTTCTTCTCTAATTCTATTGTGATGATATTGTAACATCTGTAGCATCTGTGATGGGGTATTACCTTGCCAGGTACTTTCGAATTTCAATACTCTATTCTTAACTTGTATCAGAGAATTTTCAACTAATTTTGTCACAAACAGATGTGGGTATGACTCACTACTAGCTTTTATACCACTATTTATACTGAAACATTTTTCAAATCGGGAATAGAAATCACTAGTGTCTTCATCTGGTTTTTGTTTACAGGCTGAGATTGCACCCCAGTCTTCCTTTTTCGTAGTTAATAAACGTGGCAGTACCTGTATTAGTAATCCTGCTAATGCTGTAGTCTTTTCCCCAAGCCCTGCTCCTGCAGCTCGGGCCTTTTCTTCGTTTTCTAATGCTGTCCAATCTATCTTTTAGTCTCCTACCTCCCATTCTTTTTCTTTGAGTTTTTCATAAACACCTGCGGGTAATAGGACTTTTAATATTTTCATAATGTCGGGGTAGGTATACTCTCCCATGAGTAACATGTCTTTTATCTCACGGTGGAAACCTGCTGGATCTTTATCATGACTGGGTACTACTTTCTTCATTTCTAATAATTCCAGTTTAGTTATAGGCGTGTATACAAACACACGTGTGAAATTATCGTCGGCACCTCTGATTGGGTGTACTTCGCGTAACGGGTTCTGTCTATCTATGTGATACATTTTTCTTCCCATGATGGGAACTGGAACGTGTTCTGGGCATACGAAATTTAAATATTGGTTTCGGGATTCTAGTATTTCTTTAATCAAATCAGTACCTGACCCTTTCCATATGTTCGTGAGTAGTTCTGTCAATATGTCAGGTAAGGGTCCTGGATCAGAGTGTTGGCTTTTATATAATATAAGGAGGTGTTGAATCATGTATATACTAGCTAAACGCTGTTCATATGGGTCTAGATTCAGAAACGTGTGTGCAAGTACATCATCATTGTATTCGCCGGGACTGTCAGCCCATTGTACTGCTGACCTGGCTAATTCTTGTTCGTCCATGGAATCGAGCACGTGGTACCCCCTTCGATCTTGGAGTAATTTATCAGCGGCTTGGAATAGGTGTTCAGGGGATTTTGTATTCAGCATAGGGTTTGGAAAATGTCTATTATATTCTGGACGTATTGGACGTATTGGGTCGTTAAAACCTCTGGTATTATTACGGGGTCTTCCTTTACCTACATAAGCTATCGTGTCTACTTGCTCTGATTCTTGCTCCTCCTCCTCTCTGTTTAGATCAGCGGCGTCTACCTCTAATCTTTCTTCGTGTATTCGTTCTACCTCTTTGCGGATCTTTCGGTACATAGCTATTATACATAACTGTTTATCATGTCTTCCTTCTGATATATTCCGACCCCAAGTGACAAGTGTTTGCATTTCTTCCGGATTTACCCCAGGCCGGTCTTGATTTCTAATTACACAGTTTATGAGAAAACGTAACAGTTGTCCCTGTACCTCCGCTTTCTGGTACTCCATGGCTCTGCTAATACTTTCAGGGCCTCGCCCTGACTGGACAAAGTGATATATATTTTCTAAATGTGTATTCATTCCTGGTAACTTCGTTAAATATATTGCAGCTCGTCTAATACGTAATGATGACAGCAGCATTTCGTCCCGTTTACCGGGCACAGGATCATATCTACAATCTACTAGAAGTTCCTTAAGCATGTCGGGAGTGGCTAGTTTGGGCGTACGTTGGAGGGCTAAATCTCTAAGGGAAAATTTATTTCCTCTGGGTGGTGTAGAAAAAATGTCTGTCGTACCTCCTGTAGCACCGTCTAGGGTGCTAGACGTGAAAGGATTTGTTGAGGGTGAGACAGCAACCGTCGTTGTAGGAAAAGCTGTAGAAACAGATGTGCTTGTCGGAATGTGTGTCGAAGCGTGTTGTTGCGGGGGTACAGACGAATGTTCTTGGCGATGAGCATCATCGGCAAGCGGTCTATGTGGTGCGGTATTAGCATACTCGGGAGCTGCGTCATCTAAATAGCGGGAGAGGAAAACATCTTCTGCGGTTCTGGGATGCCCCTTGGGATGTGTTTTTATCGGAAACAATGGAGTTGGCAAGTCTTTTGGTATTTCCGGAGTAGCCTTAGGTAACCCTTCGGCCAGAAGTGGATACATACCATTCATAAGAGCGTTTCTTTGTCTATCTACTTGTTCTGATTTTACTCGGGTACCTTCCTCAAGTAATAGATTTTCTCGGACTTTATTTGAATTCTCCTTACCTTTCTCTTCCTGTCGGTGTGCTTTTTCTGTACGTCTATATGATTCTTTACGCCATAATTCAATGGCATCTTTCTGTGACTGTCTGGCTTTCTTTTTCCATAATTCTTCTTCTACTCTCATGATGCAATCTGCATCCCAGGTCCCCGCTGCGGGCCATCTCTGACTCTCTGGTAATTCTTTGGTGTAATCTACCCATAAATCAAGAAATAATACAGCATCTAGGCCATGCTTATGATACATAAAGTATCCTGGAGTATCCCTAGGTGGAATGGGAACAGCTTCTTCGAGTACACCTTTTCTAGTTTTGATCTGTCTTAGTTTCGAAAAGAGCGGCATTTTTAGATCTTGTTTCTAGAACACACTTTATACGAGAAAACACAATAATGAACAGTCATTCATACCACAATATATAGAACGTATTTAAAACATTTAACGCTTAACAGTTTTACGAACAATGATAACTAATAAGAAACTAGTTACTGACATTATACTGACACTGGATAATATTTATTTATATGCACAACATACTATATATACTGCTAAACAGTACAGATACACTGCTAAAACAGTGCAGACCGGATTTGTGTACCCAAACCCGTCTTGACCGGCACAGACTATGTGCACGTTAAATGCCTCCCCGGTAATGGTACTCACCGGGTAGCTCGGAACGGAAAGCCTCGGAACGGAACTTGAAACTGGACCGGACTGGATTCGACTCGACTGGACTCGGAACTTCGGAACCTGGCGGGTTTCTGTATACCTCGGATCTTGCTCTCTCAGCTAGGCTCTGGTCGGGATACTTCGCACTTCTCACCGCCTCGTCTGGGTGTTGATCGCAGCCTCAGTCGTCCCCGCTTGGCCGGAAGGAGACACAGGAAATCCTGCAGATACGCGTTTTTGTTGTCCGTTCAGCTGTGGCAGGAGACCGGGCCTGCAACGCACCCCCGGCGCGTGAGATGAGAAAGTGTCCCTGTTCGGGCGCCAATTTATGTGGTAAATATTTCGTTACCGGTACTATTTTTTATGCGGTAAAGTCTGTCTAAGAATAACTCAGTAAAATGAGAGGCAGAATCCGTGGTATTAGAGGGTTTAAAAGGGCTTTATTCCTATAAAAAGGAACACAATTCGAATTGTGGGCCTTCTATTCCATCACCACGAAAGTTCAGGAAGGAAGGAACATATATTATTGACAGTTAAGCGGTTTTATAGAAAATGCATTACAGTGAAACAGATGCAAGAGGCGTGACAGCTGATAACTCAGATAAACTGTACATACGTAACTAAACATGGGTGTAACTAAAATACGTCATTTAAACATGATGTTACAAGTGGGTGGATCCATAAAAGAATCCTGCAATGTCAGCAGAAATATGTGGCAGAGATGCGCACGCAGCCGCATGACGTGTGATTGACGTGCAACTAGAGGGTGAAGGGGACTTGACATTTAGCTCTACTTGTGGAGACAGAAGTCTGGGGTTATGTCAACCTAATTCCAAATCATATCTAATATCCTATGTTTAAAGAACTGTGTTATCCAAAAGGAAAGGTCTCTTAGGATAGAATCTTATTCTATACTGACTATACTGACTGTTAGTGCGTGTACAAGCGTCTAAGTGTCTACACTAGATGCGAGGGGGTAGGAATATTCCATGGTAACGGGGCTATGAATTACTTGCATGAGGACAGCGAGGCCTGGCCCTTTGCACGGTAGCTGGAGGAATGTTTACCTAAACTACTAGACAGGAATGCATCGGATGAGGAGCGAAGGAGATAATCTCGAAGGTGAAATACAGTTTTTGGCAGGCAATATGGTGGATCAGGCACCGTTAGCCGCGCAGGGAGTAGGACAAAGTTCATGGTCACGGATGCAGGCTCAGACTGGAGCTTTCAGAGGCAGAAGGCAGGAAAAGGCTCGATGACAGAATTCGGGCCTACTCGCCTGAATCTGTGAGATGTGGAAAGTGAACCACATAAAGTCGGTGGCCTTTCATACTTAGGAATGGAATATCTGACCCATTCATGGCGGATCTGAAAGAGGACATGTTGACGGTGGACGCACATATATTTGCGTCTTCAGAACTGGAGCAGGAGGGAACATACATGTACTTATAGCATGCACATGGAGCCGTTGGGGTCTACGATAGGGGACATAACTGATCACAAAATTCATATTTCCTCAAGATGCTCGGCTAACAACCCATCCAACAAGCTGTCTTCATTGTCACTACTGTTACTCCTATCTGTTCTTTCATTCCCATCCGGTGACTTTCCATCTCCTACCAGTACTGGGTACAACCTTGCCCCTCAATGGTATCCACTTTCCTGCTCTTGAGATTTGCATCCCACTGCGCGTCCTTTTCCTCATTCTCCTTTGATATTTCTCCTCTGCTTAGCATGATCTGCATGCATCCATACATCTAACCCTTCAAACTGTGTTAATCCAGGCAGAGGTCGTAGCGCAAACATTGCTCCTCTAAGCTGATTCAAATCCAGCCAAAATGATCCAAAGTGTGAAAATGACAATTCCCCTTCCATTTCAGTGATCTTATGCCAAATTGAAGCCAAATTGTATTGTGGAACCCAACTTTTGTTGCTAGTATGCTGGACTATCCTTGGGTGGTGCCTCTTCACCCACTCGTGTAAAAACCCCTTCTTCAATACTGAAAAGGTCACACAACACTCTAAAACATTGCATGATCTCCATATTACAATTTACTGCTCCCCAAGTTACAACAAAGCAATCGTTTTCAGCCACAAACTTCTTGATGACCACTAACCAATCCCAGCGTGGCGTTACATCAACCGACCTATCACAGCACGACACACTCTGATATCACTCTCACTCCTGCAGCAGCTCACTCCCCTTCAGAATTTCCTTTTGTGCATTCACTCGCCCAGTCATCCTAAATTCATAATTGTCTGCCATCTAAAAGGATCGATAGAACTCAACCACTCAAGAACATTCACATGTGATGAACCTCAACCAACGGAGATCACCCGAATCAGTATAGTTAACCCTTGTACACAACGTGCACTAGTCGATTCCCATACGCCCCTTCACACAAGGTTCCCTGTGTTAGGTGGAACTGCTGATGGTGTACCACAACAAATCCTCAGTTCCTCGGTCAGACAATCACAATCTCGTTGTCCTCTACACCTTTCAATATCCAGGGATTTTAGGCCACTTTGGGACCTGCAACTCTCAATCCTTGGACCACGTCCGGGTCAAAATCACATTCGCTCATCTCTCACTCGCAACTCCGTAAGACATCACACAATCAAATAATTCCCACAATCTAACATGCTGTACACATTCTATTGATACTAACTCCTCCTTCCGCCTCTGATTTCGAAGCACCATCAAACTGCGTTGGTGTCTACCAGATTACATCACCTTCCATTCTTGATCATTAGGCTCTAGATTAGGGATTTAGGGATGTAAGTTCTACCTATTTTAGACTGTTTCTAGATTCTCCCCTCTCTTTATGTGCAAACCATCCTCTGCTATCAACTGAAAGAGCCGGGCACATAAGTTGTGGCCCTTGTCAAAAGTCACCCTCTGGTGGTTCTTTTTCTCAATATGAAAGTGTAAAGGGGAGAAAAGTTGTTAGAAAACAATCAATTAGCCAGTAATTTGTTGGGATGCATAGTAACCTACAGACAATGACTTAAGGTTAGTTGGTTTATATTGCAAAACCAAACATAACTGAACATAGAGGCAACTCAATACACGGGTATAGATGGACAAAGATATTAGCATGAAGCCAAATCAGGGTTTCCAATTTAGTTGATGCAGCATAAACAACACAATTAGTTCAAGAAGTAAGATGCTTTTTTTTTTAAAATCGTCTTTATTGGATTTTCATAGCGTAAGCATTGGACAAATTGTCATCTTTAGTATACAATATCATACGTAGACATTTACTGTCTTAACAGGTATAGAAACAAACTTTCTCTAAATATCTTTGCATATTATCCACAGTATGCTTAACAAATAAAGCAACAGACTTTCTTTGACATCATATTGTCACACCAACCAGTATGCTATAAAACACTAAACAAATAAAGAACACTATACGATCTCTAATAGTCCACGTGCATATAGTGATGCTGGTCGTGTATAAGCTAGGGCGTTTGCATATATGTATGTAAGTTGACGGGTGCAGCTACGGGGGGGAGCCAGAGGGCCTTCTGCAACACCCCCTGTCTGCCCGCCGGGGCCGGAGGGCCCGTCTAATTAGGTTAGGCCCCAGCTGCCCATGTCAAGACCATGCGCAGCTGTATGCTCTCGGATTGCTATTGAAGCCAAAGGTAGAGTACCATTTCAGCCCCCCGTGGGACAGGATTCATTCAAACTCTCTTCCATGAAGGACAGGTATTCTTGCCAGTGCATGGGGTTAGCTCAGGGAGGGCTATGGTGAGCCATCTGTGTTTGTGTCGTGTGTTCCGCCACCAGTGCATTGCGGGGATACAGAATCCAGCCATGTGCATCAGATGCTGTGCTTGATTTCCAGGACACGGCAATTCTCCTTTTCGCTAGCGCCAGCGCCAGCGCTAGATCTAAAACTTTGTTGAGGTTTGTCCGCCTAGCGTTACGCTTTGTAATGCCAAGTAGAAAGTGAAAACCCTGTACCGTATTAGTGGGCCAGTTGCTCCCCCCAGTATTGTAGTGATCTCGTTTCAATATGCACACAGGCCAAGACATCTCCAGACCATATGGAGGAACGTTGCATCTGACCCGAAACAGTGAGGCAATATGTCAACCGACGTGGGATACATACCGGCTAGTCTGTGTGGTGTCAAATATGTGTGATGTAGGCAAATAAACTGTGTAAGTTTCAGTCTAGCATTCATGGATATTATTTTGGGATACCCTATACACTGTGTGCACTGTTTATTAGTTATGGTGACTGCCAGTTCAGAGTCCCAGTATGCCCGAAGTGGCGCCAATAGGGTAGCAGTATCGGGGTTAAGAGAACTGTATAGTGCAGTCACCGCATTTCTGCCCTTCCCATGCATAAGCAGTGTCTGCAGCACCTGTGATGTATCAGGCTCCCTCTCCGCATTCCCATGTTTGGAGGAATTGTCGTTTTAATAGTGCATAAAGCAGAAAAGTAACTTGCGTTATACCAAAGTTCTCTATCATTCCATCTAGGCTCTGCAGCTGTGCATTTGTAAATAAACCACCCCAGGGGTCCAATCCCACCGCTGCCCGGTTATGGCAAGTGAATGAGCCCAGTAAAATCTCTAGTGGTAGCATAGGCGCATACGGCACTTAGGTGTTACATAGCAAAGCTAGATGCGTCTAGCTGTAGTCATTAACAGGTTACCTTGCTTCCTCTGCATCAGGGTAGTGGAGCCTGACAGCCATTCTATGATTGCAGTACGCCTTATTGGCATTGCCCAACTGGCTAGCTCTGCCCTATGAGCGCGCGCTAGCCATCTCATTGGCCACTGGAGCTGTGCAGCAGCTTTTTAATACTCGAAATTTGGAGCTCCCAATCCCCCATCTGTGAGTGGAAGATATAATTTACGAAGTGCCACTCTTGACCTTGCACCTCCCCATATCAATGCACCAAGGAGCGACTCCAGATCCTTAAACATAGACTTTGGCAGCTTATGCGGGAGGACAGCGAAAAAATAGAGGAGCCTCGGGAGTAAAAGCATTTTAGCTATGGCCACATCGCCCATAGGAGACAAGGGAAGGCCGCACCAGAACAGCATTGCTGCACGTGCTCTCGATATCGCCCTACCCAGGTTTCCTTTCACACTGTCCACACTAGCATAATAAACCTGCACCCCCAGATACTTAAGCGAGTCAAATGCCCACTCCATCAGGGTTCGGGGCATACCCTGTCTTTGATCCAATAAAACCACTTTCATGTAAAAAACTACAGGCTTAGTCCAGTTAACTCGAAGGCCTGAGCCCGTAGCATGGGTATCCAGGAGCGCCATCAAGTCATGTAACACAGCGTTATCTGCCCGTAAACACACCAGTGCATCGTCTGCATATAATGAAATCATATGCCATTGCCTATCCGCATAGATACACCAGTCCAACACTCACTAGCTTAGCTTGCACGCTAGCGGCTCAATAGCAAATGCAAATAAGATAGGTGATATGGGGTAGCCATGTCTGGTGCCACGTTAAATGATGGATTGTGGAGCTATGTCTCACCCTGTCCGTACTCGTGTCTGCTGACTTGTATGAAATATACGCACCCAGCGTAAATACTTAGGACCAATGCTGAATTTGCCTAGTACTTCTATCAGGTATTACCACCCTAGGGTATCAAACAGCTTCTCAATATCCAGTGGTCCTTGCCAGGGGGTGTCGATTTCCGTGCGGGCCCAGACCAGCAGCCTGAATAAACGGTGCAAATTCAATCCAGTATTTCTCCCCGGAATAAAGCCATTTTGATCCTCATGAATCAAAAGAGATGCCATTTCCATTAGTCTTTTGGCCAGCACCTTTCCAAGTATTTTATAATTGGCATTCAGTAACGACAAGGGCTGATATGATGCCATTTGCAGTGGATCCCTTCCAGGTTTAGGCAATACCACCAACAGTGCCTCTCGCAAAGAGGCTGGGAGCGCTCCCCTTTCATAAGCTTCCTCATAAATGTTCGATAACTGGGGCACTAGTTGTTCGGCATAGGTGGAGTACAACTCTGTGGGCCAGCCATCGGTACCTGGAGACTTACCCACTGCTAACAGTTTAGTGGCATCCGGTATTTCATCCGCTGTAATAGGTTCCTCTAAGGAGTCATGCTGAGGTTTAGTGACCAGCGGGAGCTGCACTATTGTTAAGAAACTACAAACGTGAGGGAGATTATCGCTACCGGAGCTTTATATAGCACTGCATATTATTTGTAAAAAGAGTTGTTTATAGCTGATTGCGTATTTATTATTACCCCTTCATTGTTGTATATCGCAGTGATGAGGGGCTGAGAAGTGTCGAATTTCTAGAGCCAAGCTAGCATTTTGCCCGCTTTATCACCCTCTGCGTGTTGCCGGGATATGTAGTGCTTGTAATCAAGTGCGTTTAGGCTGTCTAAGGTCTGCTTGTATGCCAGGTGCGCCCTGGCCAGCAGGAGAATCACCTGGGAGTCTGTGGGCACCAGGCTTTCACATCTTTGGATCTCTGCCTCATGTCTTTGCAAGTCAGCCAATAGCACCATGCGAGAGCCATATGTCGTTGTAATGTCCTGCCCTCAGGCAACCATTTTGAACGTATCCAATTCTATGCCTCTATTAGAAGCAGTTCCTGTATTTTCCTGAAAATATGTGGTGATCGCCTGTGAGATGGTGGGGCAAAAGGTCGTGTCCCTAAGTGCGGCCACAGGGAGATGCCATGTCGGGATCCTAGCCCTACGAGCACCCCATGAGAGGTGCAGCTGCAGTAGATTGTGATCAGATAATGCCCTTGCTAAATATTCCGAGTGTGTTACCCTAGCTAAGGCATCCACGGAGCAATATACTGCATCAATCCATGTGTGGAGATCATGCAACATGGAATAATGGGAGTATAAGCATGTTACAGGATACTGACCACACCATGCATCTTGTAGTTGCATGTGGCCCACCCAGTCCCTCAGATGTCTTGATTTTGGGATGGATTATGCACCCAGGAGCGGTGGCCGCGAGCTGTCAAGATCGAGGTCATATGTACAATTATAGCCCCCTCCCCAAAATGTTGGTGCTGTGGGGTCGGACAGCAGGGATGGCATGTGTGACTATAGGAACTGTCTCAAAAACACCGGTCGGTTAAAGGGTCTGAGGGAAATTTACAGACCAGCGCGGACACATCCCCTCTTCACTAAATATATATCAACATGAAGTCCGCGGGTCTAAGGAATCAGAACTGAGAGCTAATAGCGACAAAACAACACATTCAAAGGAAAAGTCCTCTTAAAGAAGACAAAGTCCCATCACCCTCCGAGGTGGCATGCTTCATCATTTGGGACCTCCTCTTAACCACACCTGGTGCAGTTAAGGAGCTACAACTCCTTGCTAGTGTCAGAAGGAGGAGCTTGCGTATGTTTTGAATGAAAAAAACAGAGGACTAGATCTCCTAAAGATCGATGAAGCTGCCTAAAGTGTGGTGAAACAAAGTGTAAGAAGAGTGCAGTGTGTATAGACAGTGTATTAAAATTGACTACCCAAAGAAGAATATGTTTATTGAGTATCTTTAGGTGTCAAAGAATATCCGAGCACGCTAATAACAAATGCGGTCTACATGTTTCAGCCAACTATGATCTGACAATATGATCATGGCTTTCTTCAGGACCATATGATGATACTACTGCAACAAAAAGTAGATAAAGTGCAAAAATCACAAAGCAAAAAATATAAGGAACGATACAACCTACAGGTATACCTGCTTATTCGGAGATAGGCGGAACTGTAGGGGTACAGAGTGATCACCTGTTTAAAAAAAGGGCAAAAACAGGAGAAAACACAAATATCACATGTTGTGTTGGGTCATAGCACTCACTCAATCAAACAACTGTATTTATAAACAACTGTCATGCAAAGGTCACCACATGGCCTTCTTACCCGCAATCAGTTGGGGATAGAATCCTACACTCCTGGTAACGACTCAGGGCGTGAGGCAAAGCTCTATATAAAACATAAAAAGAAGAGAAAGAGCTAGTACCACAGAGGAGCCAGGTATAAGGTGCTTAATTTCTCTTAGTAGCATTGCTACAGATAAACATAATACAGGAAAACCAGGAAATCGCTCAGCGAGACTGTCAAGGCCAACGTGCTGGACCTAGAATCAATAGGTTGAGCTACCCTCACTATAGACAAATCAGGGGTAGAACAACCTGTATGGATGAACACCAATAAATACTAAGCAGCCCCCCTTGGAACAGAGCGTCATTGGATATAAGGGGCAAAAAGCCCAAACCCACCACTTAGGAAAGATGACTACTACTGATATAAGTACATGCCTCTCTCAAAAGTCAAACGGTCTAAGGCTTAAGATATGATGCCATGGTCAAAATGATTAACCACAAAGCATGCGATCGCTCTAGCAAGCATAAACTCATCCAGAAAGGTTTACACAGTCTAATGGCGCGCTAGCTACCTTACCTGTCCGTCGTTACCCCGGACGTTCTTCCTGGTCGTTCTGAGTGGTAACCGGACGGGAGCGAGCGCGTCATTTAAAGAACCTGGAAATGCTAAACACCTGGAAGCCGGCATACAGAGCATGGGAGTGAACCCCGTCACGTGACTATGGCATGTCTGCGTCACACGCTCGTACGTTTGTAGATCAATCTCAGGCATGATGGGAAATGTAGTATCTGATGGCAATAATAGAATACGGAGTGCTCAATAAGCCCAAAGGGATTTTTTTTTATATTGAATGTTATTTAGCTATAGATAAGACGCATAGTTGAAAAACAACCGCCAGCCTACACTCATAGGCAAACTAAGTCACGTAACTCGGGCATATCGGCAGCACATGCTCGTACGTCACGGAACAGTGACAGGTATGAGCGGAAGTATAATACCAAATCGTAGTCCAAATCTTCGATGTGCCCCAGAGAAAAATTTTAAAGAATGTTTTTATTTGTTATACTATAAGTAAGAAGCATAGTCGAAAAACATACACCAGTCTGCACTCACTAGAAGTATCAAGGACCCTCAGAACAGACTATATTAGCGTACATACTGCTCTCTTAAGAGGCTCATAATAATAGCGCTATAGTGAAGGATACAGTTCTCAAACCTAAACTCAAGCCATGGGTGAGTAGGTGATCAAAATCAATGTTCAAAAAGAGGATCGCTAGGAACGTAACCAAAAACACAAACGCTAAGACATTAGGAGCATGTACAAAATTATGTATGTGTAAACCATTGGAAATCACGTAAAGGCCTGCCCATGCCCAGGGTATATGAGGTCAATCCCCTCTACAGACGGAGTACGGGTTACCCTAGTGAAAATAAAATGTTCAATGTCACACCTCCGCCAGCAGCTAACGCAATAGTGTTTAAAAATCTTATCACAGTGCTGCACACTATGATCAAACCACCCAAACAATGCAAGTGTATTATTTCAGCGCATTGAGGTCCAAGGAATTGCATCATTAAGCCCAACCACATCACTATGTAATTTGAACACTCAACGCTGTTCTTTTTTAAACAGGAAGTTTGATATGTCTGTGACGTGGGGGAATAAAAGGTTGTTCAAGGATAGTCCATGAGACTTCATCAGGTTTGTGATTGAGTTCCACAAAATGGTTAGTCAAGCGAGTCGATTGTTTCTTACACCTAATGGTGCTCTTGTGTTCCATGATTCTCAGCTTGACTCACCTAGTCGTCATCCCCACGTATCTCTTGTTGCAAGGGCATGTGATTAAATAAATCACCTTATCACTGTTACAATTTGAGTGTCTTGTTTGTCGCCATGGTTTAACAGTGCCAATGTCAATCTCAGTGGTATGTTGCATTTGTGGACACACAGCACAACTGCCACAAGCAAAATGACCTTGTACAGGTGGCATATTCCAAAGGGTATTCAAAGATGCAACAGCTAAACTCCTAGGGCGTGGGTGAACTAGTGTATCATGCAAATTGGCGCTTCTCTTAAAAGAGAACAGTGGAGGTGGAAGTTGGACATGTCCAATGTTTAAGAAGCGCCAGTGTTTACGTATGATCTTTTGAATTTGATTTGATTGAGTACTGAAGGTGTTTACACAAGTCAGTCTGTTCAAAGATGTTTTAGGTACAGAGAGTTCCGACAAAGCTTCACGATTGTTATTGGAAGCCCGTTTGTACGATTGTCGTATGAGTCTAGAAGGATATTGCCTGGCTCGGAGGTTCTGAGACAGTGAATCGGCATGCTTCCTAAAGTTGTTAACCGTGGAGCAATTCCGTCTCAACCTCAGAAATTGCCCAAATGGTAGACCTGTCCGCAGAGATTTGGGATGGAAACTTTCATACGACAGGATGGAATTTCTGGCCATGGGTTTGGTGTAAAGTTCACTTCCAAGGCCGTTCTCAAATGGAAAAATACGGAGATCTAGAAACAGTAAACTCAACTTGCTGGCTTCCATAGTGAAGTTGAGAAAATTATTCTGAATGTTCAGCCAGCCATGAAAGGCATTCAAGGTGTTAAGATCACCTCTCCAGATGGCGAAAGTATTGTCAATATAACGTTTCCACTCAACAATACAATTGCGATAGGGATTGTCCGTATTGAGTACACAGTTCTGTTCAAAAAGGTGTACGTACAGATTGGCCAGGCTGGGGGCGAAAACACTGCCCATTGAAGTACCGGAGATCTGGAGATAAATCTGGTCTTCATATTTGAAAGATTTTTCAGTCATAGCCAGCCTGGCACAATCCATGATGAAAGTGACTGGTGAGCTCAACTCCTCTGAGTTATCATCCAGCAAACTTCTGATAGCCTCAAGTGTCTCTTTCTGCGGTATGCAAGTGTAGAGGGATTCCATGCCAAAACTGACGAGGAAATCCATCTCGATTTCAAAACTGATATCAGGAAGCAGCTGTAAGTAATCTTTGATGTCCTGAAGGTACGTGGGCATGATCTTTACTAAAGGCCTCAGAAAGAAGTCCACGAATGTCGAGAGGGGTTCAAGAAGTGAACCAAGCCCCAAAATGGTCTCCCAGGAGGGGGACGTTGTGCCTTGTGTACCTTAAGTAACACGTAAAAATAGGGTATTACTGGATGTTCGGTTACCAAAAACTCAGCCTCGTGTGCAGAGATCCATCCCTCAAGCTTAGCCTCATTAACTAGCTTGATGATTTCCTACTTGATTCTGGACGTAGGATCACTTGTGAGTAGTTTATAAGATCGCTCATCATTGAGCTGTCTCAGACACTCTGCCCTGTAATCCAGTGTGTTAAGAATAACAATGGCTCCACCCTTATCGGCGGGCTTGATAGTAATATCAGAATTTCTGGAAAGAGAAGCCAGGGCCTGTTTTTCTGAATTAGGTAAATTCTGATAATGCCCGTTGGACGAAGTCCCTAAGTCGGAGACTTCTTTGGTAACAGCTGTCTCAAAAGCGAGAACATGGGCATGAATAGAAAGAACTGGAGGGTTAAAAGTAGATCTCGCTCTTAACCTTAAACTATAGGAACTGTGTCTGTCCAGTATTCGGGGCATACAGGGCGACCAGTGCAAGTGGGGACCCATCAAGCAAACCCTCCAATACCACATATCAACCCTGCGGATCAATGAGGTGGGTTCCAATTTCAACTGCGTGCATGGTGCTACCCATATAAGGGTGCCCCTGGCATAACTGGAGTAGGAGGTTCCTATTACCGTGCCCCTCCAACACTTACGTAGAGAAAACAATGTTTGTGCAGTGAGATGCATCTCCTGTAGTAAAGCTATTGCAATCTTATGTGAGTTCAAATACTGATAAATGTTGTGTCTTTTGATGCACCCTGCCAACCCACACACAATCAAAGTCCCAAGTGTGTAATCATTATTTGCCATTTGATCCCCAATACGGAAAAAGCATAAGGAGCCCCACACACGCAGTCTCCCCATCCACCCCGCCGCACACTGAATTGCACACACACATTTCAGGCCCCTCACAATAAAGAGTAGAGATGGCATGAATCGAAAATAACATTCCCCAAACTCCCCACCCCAGGCCAGCTTGCCAAAGGGCAATTGGCCACGTGCACTGAGATGCCATCAAACTTATTGTGAAACAGGTGCTATCTCAGCAACTAAACGTTTTGTTGGGGCACAGCTAAATTCTGTTCCAGCCTGGCCTTATCTGCCATCTAATAATCAACCGATGCTAAGATATCACATAGCTCAGTCTTCACTATTTGAGAAAGGAAACAATATACATCCAAAGAATGTAGCACCCCACTGAGAAAAAAGGATATGCAGGGCATCCCCCAGTCCTTCCACCATCCGCTAGTTAGATATGGGAACCCATCCCCAAGATTCAGGGAATCACCCCAGTTCATGTGCTGTCTGTGGGGTCACCTCCGGACCTTCTCCTTGTAGCACAGCAAGCTGTGAGTCTGTTAAGGATATTGGGCGGTCTTGTCCATCTTCCGAGTCCGAGTGAGTTCTAGCCGACTCCACAGCATTATTAAAATGTTCCACCGTCTTTATAGCCAGAGCTCGCTCAGCTGCCACCTGCTTCATGGTAGGCCGTTGTATCCTGTTCTTCCCACGCCTTCTATTTGCACCTACTAATTTTGAGGCTGGTGGTGGGTCTGCCTTAACAGTGGGTGAAGGGTGTGCCAGGCCATTTCGGTTAATCCAAGACCAAGTTTCTTCAGGAGTAGAGCAATATATGTTGGAGTCTTTGTGGTTAATATGCAGCTTCGCTGGATATTGCATCACATATTGCATCTGGTGCTCTCTCAGGCATTGCTTAACCTGTATATATGAGGATCTCAGACGTTGTACAGCCAGGGTATAATTGGGATATATATGCACAGTTGCATCCTCCACCTGCCAGGGTCCCCTAGATCTAGTTACTTGAAGGATGTGGTCTCTGTCCCTGTTATTGAACAGTCTTGCCATAACTGGATGTGGCGGATTGCCTGGGCATGGTGGGCGACCCGGTACCCTATGTGCCCTTTCTATGGAAAATAATTTTGAGCTCTTGCCTTGTAGGATTTCGTTGGAGAACGTTTTTTCCAGATGCAGGTCCATGGCTGGTCCCTCTATTCATTCTGGCAGCCCAACAATGCATACATTATTCCTGCGGGAGCCCGCTTCCTGGTCCTTGACTCGGCCAGCTAAGTGTTCTACCTCCTGTTGCAAAGCCTTAAGTTGATCTGTGGCCATGGACATTGTGGGGCACTGGGCCGCCAGTGCCGATTCAGAGTCTTCCACTCTTGCTTTGAGTTTTTTATGGTTATCCCTCAGATATCCCATTTCAATGAATAATGTATTGATTTTGGGACCCAACGTGGTTTTTATGTCCAGTATTGCATCCTTCAACTCATCGAAGTGAGTGATCTGTTGGGGCATCATTAGTAAGTGCACCGTGATGTGCTGTGCGCACCCCATTTGCCCATTTCTGTGGTCGTGAGCAGACTATTAAGATGATGGCTTTGCTTACTTTATCTGTTTTAGCATTTGAATAGTCATGCTACTGTTTTTCTTTCAGAGGTAGGGCCAATAATTGGTTCATTTACCTGAAAAAATAATTATTTCCAGAGTCAATTCATCCATATGGCTGAAGAAGCAGACTTAGTTCACTCAGATTCTGAAAACAAAATATTGGTTAGCATGCCTATCCTAAGTTCAATTCCTATTAGCACCTAGATGCTCAATTCACATTTCTGATTCTTGCAAGATGTTATTAATTCTGTAAATACTAATAGCTTTCTATAATTAAATGTATTGCCCCAAAATACATCAATGAAATATTACTGGAGGCAATTTTTGACACAACAAACATACGGGTTACAGTCTGAAAGCATATGGAAATTTCCAACACTTACTCAATACCCTCTAATCTTGGGTAACTCTGATTTTGAAGTCTAAAAATTACTCATTAAGATGCACATTTATATCTATGAGCTGTAGGATCATTGGGGTAAGCTCAGTTTGCCAAGACTTCGACTAAAATGTTAAATGGTTTGATCCTTTCCTATATTTGCATCCTACAATACATGAAACATTGGCTGGACCGCCAAAGTTTGATGAACACAGAAATGTATACTGTTCATGAGTTCCCTCAATTTAAACAACAACTAGGGGAGATTCTGAAAAGTTTCTGGAACTAGTGGTCACTGTTAATAAAGATGTTTATAAGATTTAGAGCAGCATATGGTCGTAAACACTCTCCCTGGGTGTGAGGTTCGCCAGGACCCAAGTTGGCTATGACTCTACGGTGCTCTGAGTTGGACCCATTGTTCAACAACTGGCTTGCTGATACTAAGGTGCTGAGAGGTCACCTGACCCTTATTGGAGTGGTCCTCGAGAATCAGAGGCTGCATGGAGTCATTCCAATGAGGCAAACTGGTGCCATTAATGGATGGTGTCTGCCAGAACTTTGACATGGTAGTGGTGGAGATTCATACTATGTAATTCCCCTAAGACTCCTGTTTGTGGCAGCCCCTGTTTTGTGGCAGCCCCTTTGAGCCACTAGTGAGGAATGGAAATAGGCTGGAGAAGCATTGTGGAAGTTGTGGGGAGCAGCAGTACTGAGGGAAGCAGGTGGAAATGGGATGAGCCAGAGAGATATTTTCGATCTGGATAAATGTGAGCCTGCTCTCTGATCATCGGGGGTTGGGTGGCCCACTTTCCACCATACTGTTGAGGGACACTCACCTGCCTGCAAATCTCCTAATATACCTCCCAGGATCTTTCAGGTTGACCTAGAAATCCATGACAATTGGAAACACCATTATGGCTGCAAAAAATAAGGGAAGAGAAGATTTTGTTCAATGTGAAGGGGTTATCATCAAGCCCATCTAGGCAGGACGGTTGAGGCAGATACACAAAGAGAATTTCAGTTGTCCGAAGGTGAGCAAGCCTTGCTCACCTCAACACAAGCCCTGCATAAAAACCTGTTTGATAAAACAGTCAGAGTGGGCTTTCACCTGTGCGTTCTAAAGGAGGGGCAGGATGCAAGAGAGGATTGCAAAGTTGAATTTACAGAAGACATAGTCCAAGCCCTGAGGGGACATAAAGAGAAGATAGAGACGGAGGCTCCGGCAGCGTGGTCCTTCAGGAATAATGCGTTGACAGCCATGACACAAGAGGCAAAAGTGAAAACGTTAGCTAACCTGCTAAGAAGTACCCATCTAAGAATTCCGGGGGTCCCTGCTGAGCTACCTAATGATGAATCTGAGAATAACCTGAGTAATATGTTGGCAGGCTTGAGTGACAGTTTTCCTGAGGAGGTCCTGGCAGTGGTGAGGAAAACCTACTGGTATATGCAAATCAAAATAAACATGTGAAAAGACCTTGAACAACTGAAACAGTGAAGAGATTGATACTAAGAAAAGCTGTCTAATGCAAAACACTGACTTTGGAGACTCATAGACAGGTTTTTTTCTGCATCTTTACTCTTACACACTAGTTAGGAAGAAAACCTTATTGATAATTAAGCATGAACTACAGGTGAAGAGCCTTAGGGTACTGTTGGACCTGTCAGCCTTAGGGTGGTCTCCCCCTACATTTTTGCCCTTTTGCCTCCCAATTTACCAGTATATTTGTGTTGGACTTAGGACTCTGAGCACCTTACCACTGCTAAACAGTGCTAAGGTGCAGGTGATCTCCCCTAAAAAACATTTTTTTGATAAACAAGTTTTATTGGAGATTTGAAAACACAGCAAAAGAAAACAATGCGCCTGACAAACCACCACTGTACAATCTCACAGAATGAGATCACGCCCCCCTCATCCCCACCCGAAGCCCCGTCCCCCGCCCCTACCACCCAAACACCCAGTCAGAATACATTGCCCAACCATTTCCCCCATACCCTACGATATTTCTTGGGGCAGCCCCTCGCCTGGTAGAGAGTTCGTTCCTGGGCCACACACCAGTCCACACCAGCACTCCATTTGGCCAAGGTAGGCGGCTGTGGGTGTTTCCATGCCGCTGCAATATGTCTTTTTGCCACCATGAACGCTGTCATAAGAAACAGCTTCTCTGCACGGGTGCCATGTAGACCATCAGTGATGCCCAGCAGGGCGTGTCTAGGATTGTGTGGTACCTCCCAGCCCAACACTTCTGTGAGATCAGCCTCTATGCCCCTCCAGTAATCCCCTAGGTCCGGACAGGACCACACCATATGGATGAAGTCGGCCGGATCAAAACCACAGCGAGGGCAAGATGCGTCAACAGAGAGGCCCGCGCGGCGTAGACGCGCCGGTGTGAGGTATGCAGTGTGGAGATAGTATATTTGAATCAGCCGCAGCTTGGCGGAGGCCGTCACCAGCCGGGGGGCCATAAGGGCGTCCCGCCAGTCCACCTCATCCAGGGGTCCCACCCAACCCTCCCATCTTTCTCTCAAGCCGTCCTGAACCGCGGGGGTATTGTTAATAAGAGAACGGTGTATACGGGAAATACCCCCCCTCCCTAGGTTACCCAGCAAGACCTGAGCTTCCGGGGGACTATGGTCTGGCAATCGAACGTCCAGAGGAGTATAGGTGCGTATGGCATGGCGCAGTTGGAGGTACTTATAAAATTGTGACGAGTGAAGGGAGAAGCGTTCCTGCAGCTCCGTGTATGAGCACATGCGCCGCCCCCGCCAGACGTCCCCCAGGTGGGAGATGCCGAGCAGGTCCCATGACCTAAGGCCCTCCAGGGCAGCAACGTCCCGTAACCGCGCCCCGTGCCAAAGGGGAGTGGCGCGAGTCAGCCGTCCGGTCCACCGGGTATGGCAAAGCACCGCTCGCCAGGCCAAGAAGATCGCCTTAGTGATTCCGGGGCAGGAAGCGGGGATGGGAGCTCCGTACAAGCGATCCAAAATGCAGGGGAAAACCAAGTCAGCTAGCTCCACCCTGTAGGCCGGGTCGGACCATCCCCCTCCGAACCAATCGTGAATGACGAGAAGGCGAGTGGCCAAATAGTAGAGGTAGAGATTGGTCATACCGAGCCCTCCAACAAAGGTGGGTAGGCAACACGTCAACAAAGCCAGCCACGGCCTCCCACCGCCCCAGAGGAATCGAGTCGCCAACCCGTCCATCTCGCGGAACCAAGGCCTCGGAAAGGACACAGGGGTGTTTTGTAATACATAAAGGAACCGGGGGAGAATCATCATTTTGTAGAGTGCCACCCTCCCCAGCGGGTTGAGCGGGAGCGGTTGCCAGCGCGCCAGTTCAGCATTGGCCTTCTTGACCAGGGGGGCCACGTTAAGGGCCCAGCTCAGTTCTGGGAGCAGGGAGACCCAGATACTCAGGTATTTGAAAGATAGCCGGCGGAGGGAAATCCTGTCCTGCCAGTCAAAGCATTCCCGGGAGGGTTGCAGAGGCACAAGGACCGATTTGTGCGGGTTTAAATAGAGACCGACGCACAGCCAAAAAAGGCCCAGGATATGGAGGGCACGGGGACCAGATCGCGCCGGTTCGCTAAGGTACAACAACACGTCGTCCGCATAAAGGGCTATTCTGTCGGGCGCAAGACCCGGCCACTCCCAACCCCGAAGAAGAGGGTCTGCGTGGACCAGGGCAGCAAGGGGTTCCATAGCAAGGGCAAAGAGGAGGGGCGACAGTGGGCACCCCTGCCGTGTCCCCCGGCCAATCCGAAACGGCTTCGACAACGCCCCGTTAACGAGCACTCGGGCACGAGGACGCGCGTAAAGGACCCGCACCATTCCGATAAATTTGGGGCCGAAACCCATATGAGTCAGGACCTCAAATAGATAGGGCCACCCAACCGAATCAAACGCCTTCTCGAAGTCGGCGAGTAGGAGCGTGAGATATGGGGATATGCGGTGGCAGTGAGCCAGGGCCATGTGAAGTCGACGGAGGCAGTGGCGAGTACCGCGGTCCGGCATGAAGCCACATTGGTCCGGATGCACCAGGCTGGACAGAAAGGGCCGAAGCCTCTGTGCCAGGACCGCCGCGTAGAGTTTGATATCCGTATTGATGAGGGAGATCGGCCGGTAAGCCGACCTGTCACAAGAGGGCGGCGTGGACTTGGGCAGAACCACAATCGTGGCCATATCGGCCTCTGGACGGAAGGAGCCGCGTTCAACCGCCTCAGCATAAAGGGCACTCAACCGAGGGGTCAGAACGTCTTTGTAGGCAGCGTAAAACTCCTGCGGGAATCCGTCCGGTCCCGGGGTCTTCCCCGCGGATGTGCGCCCGATCGCTTCCCCAATCTCCTCCAGAGAGATGGGCACCTCCAGACTCTCCCAGTCACTGGACCGAAGACAAGGAAGTTTTAAATTGTGAGCTGCAAGCAGCGAAGCTAGGGATAAGTCCGACGCCCGGGCCCAGTACAGCCGAGCGTAGTATTGAGCGAAGGCATTTGCCATGGCCACGGAGGTGGACTGAAGCTGGCCTTCCGAATCGGTGACCGCCGGGATGATGCGTGACGCCCCGGGGTAGGTAACCAGCCGGTGCAGCAGAGCACCATTCTTATCACCCCACCCGTAGACCCTCGCCACCGAGGACTGCCAAAGAAGCTTAGCCGCATCCATTGACCATTGGCGAATCTCCTCCCGCACAAGCCGCAGCTGTCGATCTACGGCCGGATCCCCATCTGCGGATAGAGATTGTTCCAGACGTAACGCCCGGGCCTCGCAGGCAGTGAGTCGCTGGAGCTGCGTCTGACGGTGCCGCACCACCAACGCCTTGGCGGCCCTCCTAATGGTGGCCTTACCCGCCTCCCAGAGGGTTCCCGCCAAAGAGACTGACCCATCGTTGTCGCAAAAAGTACTGCGCCAGCGCGGACCCTACCTCCTTGCAGAGCTTCTTATCCCGGAGAAACCAGGCGTTGAAGCGTCACATCTGACGGGCGGGGGCCCCAGACCCAGGAGGATGGAGGAATGATCGGATATCCCTCTGGTAAGGATGCGGACATCTTGGATGCCCGCACATTCGGTGGATGGGACAAAGATTGCGTCAATCCGCGCATGAGTGTGGTGGGCGGCCGAAGTGTGGGTGTATTGCCGTGCGCGCGGGTGCCAGATACGCCAGGCATCACATAAGCCCTGAGCCTCCGCCCAACCCACCAGCTGTTTAGCCCGCGCGGCGCGGGGCGTCGAGACCGGACCTGAAGAGTCAAGTTGCGGGGCAGAGACAGCGTTGAAGTCCCCACCCAAAACAACAGCACCCGGCGGGAGAGCGGCCAGCAGGGACGTGGCATGGGATAATGCTTGGGCCAACCCGGTGGGCGGCGCGTAGAGCGACAGAAAAGTGAGCGGCCGACCTTCCAGCATGCCACTGAAAGCGATCCCCATCCCCTGGGGATCGCGGGCCACCCGGGTAAAGACAAAGGGAACGGAACGGCGCAGCAGGACGGCGACCCCCCGAGATCCGCAAGAGAATCCCGAGTGCCACACCCGGTCGTACCCGTATCTGGCCAAGAAGGGACACCTCTCACCCAGCAGGTGGGTCTCCTGGAGAAGGAGCACGTCGATCTCAGTGCGTTGAGCATATTTAAGGACTGCAGTGCGCTTGAGTCTATCCAATAAGCCATTCACGTTCCATGACAGAATGCGCATATGAGCCTTGGAGGGGAGATCATCCATGGGAGCGGTAGGAGCAGAGCACGCTAGGAAGGAAGTGTTCATAAGAAGCCAGGACCGCGGATCCTGCACTAGGGAGGGTCATTGGACCGCGCATGAGGGCGAGCGGCAGCATGGCCCACACGAGTGAGTGCGTGGAGGGGCACGGCAGTGTATTGAGTGTGGTGCAGTAACAGACGCCCAAATAAAACCAAGTCCAACCTAAACAAAACAATCCCCCAAGAAGAAACGGCCAACAGGCCCCCAACCTCAGACCCCCACCCTACACTTCAAAAACGGAAGCATCTGTCGCCCGAACAACCCAACAGTTACAAGACCCCAAGCCTAGATGCTCGGGTGTAAAGAGCGTAGTGGACCCCTCCGGAAGTACGGATTTCAGTGATACGTCCTAGGTAGTTGCAAGAAAGCTTAAGAGTGCAGAGTCCCCTCCTCCCCGCCCTCGAATAAGGCCGCCACCTCTCCCTGTGGATACTTGGATCAGACAACAAGTTACATGGCGGGACTACGGGAGAGGTCAGACAAGTCAGACTGTATGGTGAGGGGGGCAGGAGATCCCTCCGGCCTGGGTGACAGGCAGCGCCGGGGTCCCCCAGCCGCATGAGACGATGTGCCAGAGGAGGCCGAGGAGTCCCTCACACGTCTCTCAGAAGCATTGGCAGACTGGGTCCGGACCATCGCCCCTCCGTGGCGCAGCTGGGATTGCGTGCGTTTCCTGCGCCGTGGTCGCCCGGCTCCAGGTACCTCTTTGCCTCGGGGCCCCGCAGTGGACGACACCACCGCGGTTTGGAGCAGAGGCCTTTCCTCCGTGAGCCAGGTCCAGGCTGCCCGAGGGGTATCAAAGAACAGTGTCTTATCCTGGAAGACAACACGAAGGCGGGCCGGGAATTGGAGCTGGTACTGAAGACCCAGGGAGCGCAGCTTTTGCTTCACCTCTGTGTAGGAGCGGCGCTGCTCCTGGACCTCCCGGGTATAGTCCAGAAAGACCATAATGGTGTGGTTGTTGAAAGTCAAGGGGCCACGCACTCGCGCCTCCCGCAGGATAGCGTCTCTGTCCCTGAAGTTGAGGATCCGCAGGATAAACGGGCGCAGGGGAGCCCCCACAGGAGGTTTGGCCGCCAGCGACCGGTGCGCCCTCTCCACCACAAACCAGGTCGACAACCCAGTCTCCGGCATCCAGGACTTGAACCGAGGAAGTCGTCGGCGTGGCCAGATTCCACTCCCTCTGGAAAGCCCACCAGGCGAAGGTTGTTGCGACGGGCACGATTTTCGGCATCCTCTGCCCGCCTGTGCAGTTCTTTAGAGTGGGTTGTGAGTTCTCTGACCTGGTCCTGCAGTAAGTGAATGTCGTCCTCCGCCGTGGAGGTCCGGGATTCCGCCGCCGTAATGCGGGCTGTGGCATTGCGGAGGTCCTGCCGCAAGAGCGCAACATCAACCTTCACCTCGCCAACCATCCCCTCCAGGGAGGTGCGGGAGGCATCAATGGCCTGAAGGATGACGGCCAAGTCCTTATTCGGGGCCGGAGCCCCCCGCCCGGAGGGTCCGAGCTGGCAAATTGATCAATCCTCGTCTGGTGGGACGTGCCCGGCAGCTTGGGGCCTTTCTCCTTGCCCATGGCGGACCGAGGGAGTAGAGGCCCGGTCCGCGAGTGGGCCTGGAGGGTCAGCAGGCGGCTCCCGCTCAGCAAACGTGGCAGCCCCCCGCACCAGGCCAGCGAGGGAGGAGATCGAGGAGAAGGAAGAAGGGCAAGGGCACCTCCCGGGCGCTTCGCTGGGGCCAGACCAGGCCGCCGTCACCACAGCGTGAGCCTCAAGCCAGAGCGTCCACCCGCACCGGTATCCAACGATTAGCCGCGGGGGGCCACAGAGGCGCCGTTCGATCAAGACATCAGGAGGTTCCAGGGCCGACAGCCCAGCCCCCCCCCAGGTCCGGGGGCAAGATGTGGCACCGGAGAGGGTGCGGTGGGGGGACCCCTCCCCGCCGGCAATGGTTCCAGGGTAGTGACTCAGGGCCTCGGGGGGCCACCACAGCAGCCCGCACAGGTCAGCGCCAAAAGTACATGAGTGTCCCAAGCGCTGCAACTGCCCGCGGGACCCCGGGGAGTCGCACCCCCCCGGTCACCCCACCAGGAGTCCACCAGGAGAGAGCAGCAGGGGGGGCCAAAAGGGGTCGTCCCACGCAGGCAGCAGCGACGTGACAGCTCCGTCTCACCAGCCTGGGTCTCTCCGCGCGGGCCGGTCTGCCTGCCGACGAGGGCTTCACCACCCCGAGAAGCGCCCCTCCAGCTTCGCCCTTCCCAGCTCACCTCGAAGTCACATCCAACGAGGGCCCGGATCACAGCTCCTCCGGGCGTTGGGCAGCCATCGATAGCTCCTCTCTCCTGCGTCACCTCCGGACTCCGCCAGCCAGGGACTCACCAGGAGGGTACGGCGGGGCGGCCAGGGCGATCCAACCCCCAAGAGGCAACAGCGGGCCAAGCGTCCGGAGAGAGTGGGGACAAGCAGTGGCACAGGCCCCCAGGCAGCCCCGTGCCGCCGAAGCTAAAGCGGGTCGACCTTCCCGCCGAGTAGAGCCTCTCCGCCGCCAGGCGAGCACCAGCGATTGTCAGCATGGGCAGGTCAGTCGCCCTCTGGTCCCGCGGCAGCCGATGGCAAGCGTGCGGCCTTCGCCCCTCGTGGCGCGCCGGGGCCTCTCGTAGCGGACAGCGCCGCACACAGAACCGGATGGACGCAGCCCAGGCGCCGGCGCGGTCCACGGGCCGTCTAACTCAGCCGCGGAGGGGCCGGAGTCGGCCAAACTCGCTCCGAGGGTAGGGCATCGGTTTCCCCACCCGTGCCGGTCGCCAGCTCCGACCTAGGACAGCATCTACGGATGTGGGTCAGCATTGAGGGGTCCGGCAGCCAGGAGCCTCACTCCGTTGCGGCCATCTTGGCTAGCGCCACCTAGCGCTCCCCCTCCCCTAAAAAACTTGGTGACACTGGCATACCTGCCACAGGCCCCTGCTACCTCAGTGAGGCCTACCCCTCCATAGACTAACATTGGTAACCCCCTTATGGGATAACTTCTGACTGGGACCTAATAGGTATGTCATGTTCGGTATAGTTAGAATCGTGGCGGGGAACCTTTTTAGTGATATATGGGGTTTGGACTCTATTACTTTAGAAATCCCACTTTTAGAAAGTGGACATTTTTCTGCCTCCATTTAGCTTCTGCACAGCAGACTCCCCCCTCCCATCTGCATGCTGATAGCCTTCCTGTGCTGTGAGGAGGGAGTGGTGATTCACACCTTTACACATGAATAGGCCGGGTCTGCCTGCCCCACAATAGGCTTAACGACCCTGCCTTTGTCACTGTAGACAGCCAGGTCAGGGAAGGCAGGGAACACCTTTAGAACCCCCTAGACCCTTCCAGAAGCTTCTGCTCCCTTCTAGTGACTAGACACCAGGGTATAAAAGGGATGGTCCTGGCCACACATCCTTGTTACACCACTGGATCAAGAAAAAACTCTGCTGGAGTGAAGACTGCTGCGCTAGGAGGATTGCCACTGTCTACTGAGGCTGACTGCTCACAGGAACTGCTTCCCCAAGCTAGCTGAGCTGCCCTGCTGCCTGCTGATCTTGCCCTGCCAGAGGGAAACTAAAGACAACATCTCCAGAGTGTCTCCACAAGAAGATTGACTGATCACCTGGTCACTGGGATCACAAGGACAATAAGGGGCTCCAAGGACTGTCCCTGCAACGCTGTGCACATGGAACTGCCCTGATCTAGAAAAGGACCACAACGCCTCTGAAGGCTGCCTTCACGATGCTGGAGCGTGTGGAAAACTATTTCTATTATCCTCGAAATTACTGCCGCTTCGGGTGCGAGGGAACCGTCTTTTAACTGCCCTTGAAGTCACCGCCGCCGGCCCGTGTCCGGAGGAAAGCTTTGTATGTTAATTGCACCACCACCGGCCCAGGGCTGTGAGAGCACTG
The DNA here is from genome assembly GCF_964204655.1 of Triturus cristatus. Taxonomy (NCBI): domain Eukaryota; kingdom Metazoa; phylum Chordata; class Amphibia; order Caudata; family Salamandridae; genus Triturus; species Triturus cristatus. The sequence goes on from NC_140584.1 coordinate 223,297,026, forward strand.
CAGGTCAAGCACTGCCTGTGTCCATTGCGCCGCCACCAGCCCAGGGACCCACAAGCGCTGTTAGCCCCCTTTCACTGCCGCCGGCCCGTGAGCCCCGGAAGAACAGCGAAGATTTCCCTGCAACGTCAGAGAAAGCGCCGTGCTGGGATTAGAGCCAGCGCGGGGCTTTGCCTATCGACAGGGGGCTCGCCGTCCAGTAGAAGCCGCGCTGACTTCGCGGAAGCCATGCGGAAGTCAGGAATCGCCCAGTGGGACGCCAGCGTCACACTAAGGAGGAGGATCAGCGCTCAATGCCGGAAGAGCCCCCTGGATTCCACTGTGAAGCACCGGAGACCAGAGGGGCCTCACACTGATACCACCACGCGTCACCAGGTAACCCTTAGCGATGTGCGCTTAGCCACTGCGGGTGGTGCTGCCTTGGGTGGGATACGGGCTGCAGGCCGCTGGGGACTGAATAACCTGATAGCAGGATCTTCCCCCAACTCCCTGGAAACTATCCCAGACCATACATGCCCCGCAGACCGTGCCATACTGGGACCTTGCCCCTGAGCTCAGGGTGGGGAACTAACAAACGTTTAAATCGCCCTCCCTCCGTGTGATTGGCCTCATATGCGTAGCGCTCGCCTGGGCACATCTCTTTACATTACGAGGCCACACGCACACAAGACAGTGCCAACATTAAAGGACCTCATTATCCTGAGCCTCACAACTCGTTTTCCCATGGGTCCCATGGGTCTACCTAAGACTAAACTAGTAATCTCCTGGACATTGTTCCAAAAGACTAACAGAACCTGCAAGGTTATTCCGCTTTTCCTTGTACAAAGAACACTTGGAAAGTATTAAACAGGAAAGCTCTTGGCATATGTAAACCCCCCATGTGTCTCGCCTGAAATTTAGATAAAAATGCCTTTATTTTTCATAAAACAGGTGTGGTGTCCTTTTTGGGTACAATTTCATTGTGTTGGTGGGAGTGCATGTTACACAAATACTTTACACGTTGCTTCCTGAGTTTAGCCTACCTGCTCTGCGCCAAGCTACCAGAGGGTGGTCCTGGGTGCTCTTGGACCTACCTTGTGGGAACAGGTGGTCCCTACTTGGACTTGGGTAACATACCCCTGCCAACTAGAGACTCCGTTTCTAACAGGTACTCTTTGAAGTTGTTGGTTGATAACTCAGGGAATATTTCTTCTCACAAGTAGACTGCAAGCCTTCTTAGATAACCTGAACCTTGTAGTGGATAAAGAGGGCCTCTTGAAGTTACGTGTCATAGGAGAGGTTTGGAGGGACTAAGTGCATGATTGACCTCCTGAGGAGTGTGGGCTTGGAGGTAACTTCTCTGGGGGGGTTCAGACAGAAGTGAGACAATGCCTGATTTTAGTTTTTTGCCTTCCTTTTATTGTTGTCTGTTTCTCCTTTTTTTACAAGGCTTTAGAAGCTGAAGATTTAACAACACTATTATGCGCAGCAGATTGTTTTAATTCATTGATACTAGCCAATTGATTTACAGAAATATGAAACTCCGCCAGCTCTGCGTGGATGTAGGAGGAAGTATATTGATTTAATCCTAAAGCACTATCCTTACTGTTAAGGCATTTACTGTCACAAAATAAACCTGCCAATTCTTTTTGATTATCAACCATACTTGATTTGCACAGGACAAATTAGTAAAAGTTCTGCAGTAGAGAATACATTTCCGTAAATAGAGAGTTGAAGACCATACATGTATGATCTTTCAGTTTGTTGTATTATGGAATTACCAACACTTTAGTAAAAGTATTAAGTGTACTATTTCAGTGAAAAACTATGGAAAAGCTAGTTACATTAAATCAGGGTCTGTGTGTGTATGTGCGCGTTTGTGTGTATCCCACCTTCTGTGCTCAAGCACATACAATGTTTAATAGCCTGGGTTTCCAAGTTTATAACAGCCACAAACTGGAAGGAAGCAGCATTTTTATTTTGTGTCCAATGGGTGAAATAGGTTTGAAGAGTAACTTAAATCAATATGCCTTTACTCTAAAATGGCAAAATTAGAAAATGGTTGCTATTTGTGGCATGGTCATAAAGAGATTGTCCACTCTTACTTACATAAATTCATAGAGCATGATTTCCTTTGTCTTGCTGTTTTTCTGTGTTTGACTTTCATACATTTAATGGTTGGGATGTGTAGGGGAGTGAATCGTTAAACTATACTGGAAAGAAGCTTCAGTCTGGGCGTGATCATTGACGGCGCTCCAACTAAATTAGCAATCATCTAGCAGCTAAGTAGTTAACACTGAATTGTGTGAGGCATTCTCAACTTCCACTAGTGGATTCGAACAAGAAGATTGGCCTTCCCCATTGAATGTATATAAGTGGTGTATAAACGGCTGTAATAAAACATTGAGTGAAACAAATACAAATATTAAAATTCCCAAACAAATCTATTACGAAAGATTGCACTTTATAAATTAAAAAACACAACAAAATGAAAAACAAAATAACAAAAATTGGATCGAAGCATCAAGACATATTTGTTTGAAATACTGTTCCTTCACAATGAAAGAACCAAAAGTCAGTGCAGCTAAACAGATCGTCTATACTGTGGTAAATAATTTAATTACCGGGACTTAATTTGATGCGGAAAATCTATAACAATAGCTCAGTAAAATAAGAGGCAGAATCCGTGGTATTAGAGGTTCGGAACGGGCTTTATTCCATAATCAATTTAAATCGATGAGCTCCAGATTCCATCACCACGAAGGTTCAGGAAGTGAAGACCGTACTTTATTGATAGGTAATCATTTTTATACAATAGGCATTACAGTGAAACAAATGCAGGAGGCGTAACAATTGATAGTAAAGATAAAACATACATGCGTAGCAAAAGTGGGTGTAACTGGGCGTAACTAAAGAACGTCATCAGGTGTGATGTCATAATAGGGTGGTTTCATGAAAGAATTTCGCAATGTCAGCAGAAATACTTGGCAGAAATGCGCGCGCAGCAGCATGACGTGTGATTGACGTGCAACTAGGGGGGTGAAGGGGACTTGACATTTAGCTCTACATGTGGCGACAGAAGTCTGGAGGGTCAAGTCAACCTAATCCCAAATCATATCTAACATCCTATGTTTAAAGAACTATGTTATCCAAAAGAGAGGTCTCTTAGAGTAGAATCTTATTCTATACTGACTATACTGACTATTAGTGCGTGTACAAGCGTCTAAGTGTCTACACTAGATGTGAGGACAGGAATCTTCCATAGCAACAGGGCTATGAATTACTTGCATAAAGACAGAGAAGCCGGGCCCTTTGCTCGGTAGCTGGAAGAATGTTTACTTAAACTACTAGACAGGAATGCATTGGGTAGGGAGCGGAGCAGATAATTTCGAAGGTGAAATACAGTTTTTGGCAGGCAACAGGCTGATGTCAGGCACCGTTAGCTGCGCAGAGAATGAGGACAAAGTTCATGGATACAGATGCGAGCTCAAACTGGAGCTTTCAGAGGCAGAAGGCAGGAAAAGCTTGATGGCAGAATCAGGGCCTACTTGCCTGGACTGTAAAATGGCATAAGTGAACCATATAAAGGCGGTGGCCTTTCATACTTAGGAATGGAGTATCCAGCCCATTCATGGCGGATCTGAAAGAGGACATGTTGGCGGTGGACGCACATGTGTTTGCGTCTTCATAACTGGAACTGGAGGGAACATACATGTACTTGTGATTTATACATGAAACCGTTGGGGTCCAAGATAGGGGACATAACTGACCAGAAAAATCCATATTTCCACATTCCCTCCTTGTCCCCTACTTGCCCGTCAAGAGATATCAATCTTCATTAATCCATCGATCTGTTCATATAGCATCATTTGTTCTTCTTTCTTCTTCCGTGATGAATGAAATCTTGGTGGTGGAATACACGATGTGGCACACAGACCACAGATCGCTGGTCCACATTGTAGACATAGACAGCAACTGAATAATATGAGGAAGCCAATACCTATGAAGGATAGGACCTTCCATCCAAAGGTAGATAATACACTCCAAAACCAACCGGACCAAGTCCAGGTGCCTGGATTCTGGTGTATCTGGCTTACAATCTTATGAAGGCGAGTTATGGCTTTATATACAGATGGCGAATTTTCTGGTATGAAAATGCAACAACTTGATCCGATGACCCTACAAGCTCCGCCCCTATCGGCCAGGATGACGTCAAGGACAAGACGATTTTGAAGCACAACAATCCGCATAGCAGACTGCTCTTCTGTTAAATTGCCTAAGGCGGAAATAGTTTCGTTCACTACTGCTTCAAGGGTTCTGGTTAATCTACGTATCAGCTTACTATTGGTAACTGTACCTATATAGGGAAAGAGACCTTTATTGAAATCTGTATATTTTTCCCATGCTGTCTCAGTGTAATCGACTATTGGGAGATCTCTCCTTTCTCTATTGTGTACTAAATGAGTATTTCTGTGATAATCAGGAGGAGCTAGGAAAACAGGTGGCAAAAGGAATCCGATGTAGCAGGTACCATCCCAATCTAGTGGCAAACGTATGTATGCCGTCTGACCACATATGAAGTAGGAATGGCGGGAAGCTCTAAATGTAGACTTGCCTTGATCACTAAATTCTATTACAGTGGTGCATCTACTATGGCCCATATGTATGGAACCATTCTTTCTTACACATAATTCACCTTTTACTGGAAATACTGACATGGCGGGCAAAATTGGAGTAGCTTCGGATTCGACATGAGATTAAGCGTAAAATTACCTAATCCATACACTTCATTTTCTAGATCAGTTCCTGTTCTTTTGGGAAGTCCCTCCTTGTTGGGGTGGCAGGCTTTGAGTAAAACTAAGTTCAGATTTCCCCATACCCAGTTATTCTGGTAAACTGCAGAATTCGAATCTAGGGAATTAATTAAACTAAACCATGCTCCACAGGAGCCGTTGTGTGTGAACGGGTATGGAAAGAGAGGTAGAATTCCTTTATAGTTCTGATAGGGAGGGAGTCGACCACATATCCAACAATTTGTAGCATTGCTAACCTGATGGGAATGATGTAACATACTAATAAAAGTGTTATTGCGCAGCGCAAATCTATAAGACAATTCATGCGGAGGTAATTCACTAAAAGAATGTTCAGCAGTAACATTATAAACATGTCTAGAAATAGGATAATATATGTGCAACAATATACTTGCAGTAATTATTAAAAGACTTAAGGAAAACAGAATTAATAACGTCACTGTGCAATGACTACGCAGTGATTTACAGTACGCATGTCGTTTCAGCTTTATCCTTTTGTTTCTTTCTCTATTCAGGTCTAAGGGGTACATGTCAGAGACAAATTCGACCGCTTCACCTTGGAGAGGACTTAAACAATCAAATTGCCTGACTTGTTAGACCTAAGTTTTAGTTTATATAGTTCATGGCTATTCAGTTCAACCAAAGGAAGTTTTGAGTCAATCGGGGAAGACACGCAAGGTGTGTCGTTTACGTCTGATGGTAGTCCATGAAATTTCTTGATATGACTTGAATGTATCCAGCCTTTTCGACCTTCGATCTTTACGGCTGTCCTCGTCGTTAGCAGTACGAGCTGAGGCGATCTCCACCTAGGATCCAGCTGGGACTTCCGGTCAAAGTTCCTCACTAACACCAGATCCCCTGGAATTACGTCATGGGGTTTCACCTCGGTGTTGTCGGGAAAGGCTGCAGCTACCTGTGAACGACAAGATTGTAGTGCAGACATCAAGGAAGCCAAGTAATCTGTCAGCATATTACAGTCAATATCAGTTATTTTGCGTGGTATAGGCGTCCCCCACATATTTGGTGGTCTACCGAAGATCACCTCATAAGGGGATAGCCCTGTTCGAGAGTGTGCTACCATTCTCATGTAAAAAAGTGCAACGGGTAAGGCTACTACCCAGTCGACACCTTTCTCTCTACATATTTTGGACAATCTAATTTTCAGAGTTTGATTATGTCGCTCCACGAGACCTGCTGCCTCGGGGTGTCGGACACAGTGGAATCTCCACTGATAGCCTAACAAAAGTGAAACGTGTTTCATTAGTTCGGATGAGAACGGCTGGCCGTTATCTGAGTAGACAACACGTGGTAAACCGTACCGTGGGAAGAATGTGTTGGTGTCGGGACTATTGTCTTTGTCATGTCGGATGTTTGAGTTTGAGCAGTCTGTTTAGCTGTTCTGTCAGCTAGATCATTGCCTTGAGAAATGATATCAGTAACTTTCGTATGAGCTTTACATTTCATAATTGATATTGCAGTGGGTAGATGTATTGCATCTAATAAGGCATGAATAAGGGGTCCGTGCTGAATGTGGGCACCGTGAGAAGTTAAATAACCTCTCTCTCGCCACAGCACGCCGAAGTCATGTACAACTCCGAATGCATAACGTGAATCAGTGTATATGTTGACTTTTTTATTTACGGCTTGAATACAGGCTTGTGTCAGAGCGATGAGCTCTGCTGCTTGAGCGGACAAGGTATTTATGCAATTTGTTTCAATGATTTCAGTGACTGTTGTGACTGCGTAAGCGGCCACTAGCTCTCCTGTACCTGTCCTCATACATGAACCATCTACATACAGCGTCAGGTCTGGGTCTGACAATGGGACGTCTGTCAAATCTTGTCTGGGTTTCGTCGTGATAGTGATAACTTCAATACAATCATGTGCAAGTGGGTCTGTTCCATTTATAGGTAACAGTGTGGCAGGATTCAATGTACTACAACGTCTGATTTCTATATGTGGCTGAAACAATGTTAATTCGTAACCAGTAAGTCGTGCTATAGTCAAATGTTGTGTTTGTGTGCGGTTCAAGAGAACCTCTACTGCATGTGGTACTTGTACTGTCAATGGATGTCCTAATACTATGGCATCGCTTTGTCTGATTGCTAAAGCTGTTGCTGCCACTGATTTCAGGCACGCAGGCAAAGCCTGGGCTACGGGATCTAATGTACTAGAAAAGTAAGCACATGGTTTGTGTGATCCTGCTTGTTCCTGTGTGAGTACTGACAAGGCAGTACCTTCGCGTTCTGTAACGAAGAGTGTAAACTGTTTATTGTAACATGGTGTTGCTAAAACAGGTGCTTGGCATAAGGCTTTCTTTAGGTTTTCAAAAGCTTGTGTATGTTCCTGAGTCCAAGGGAGAACAGTCGATGTGGCTGCCTCCTGTGTTGTCAATTGAATGAGGGGTTTTGCTAGAAATGCATACTGAGGGATCCACTGCCTACAATATGAAGTGAGGCCTATGAAAGCCCGCACCTCCTTTTGTGTCTTGGGTATCGGCATATTTGCAATTCGCTGGATGCGATCTGGTGTAAGCTGCCTTCCCTCCTTGGACAGCGAGTGACCAAGGTAAACAACTCGCTGGACACAGAATTGCAGCTTAGAAGGGGACACCTTGTGCCCCTTTTCGGCCAAAAATTGTAATACCGTCAGTGAGGCTTTCTCACATTCAGGTTCGCTTCTAGCGGTGATCAGCAGATCATCGACATATTGAAGCAGGGCAGTGTTGACTGGCATGTGGATACTGTCGAGTTCTCGTTTCAGTGCTTGGCTATAAATGCTGGGGCTTTCTGTAAATCCTTGAGGTGCGCGTGTGAATTTAAAGCTACGTCCATTTAAACTAAATCCGAACAAGTATTGGCTTTCCGGATCTATTGGGACGCTGAAGAAGGCATTCTTGAGATCAATTACAGTAAAGAATGTTGCTTCGGAATCAATGGCTGTCAGTAATGAAGAAATGTCTGGCACCACGGGGTATTGTGGTACTATGCATTTATTTAATTCGCGCAGATCAATAACCAATCGATATACTGGCGGGGCTGTTGGATCGGTTCGTTTAAGAATCGGAATTATCGGTGAATTACATACATTGGAGTCAGTTTCCACAACCACTCCTTGGGTAATAAGCTCGTCAATTATTTGTAGTAAAGCCACTACAGCATCTGGGGGTAACTTGTATTGTCGCATTCGTGGAAGTACCACTCCTGCCTTTAGTGTGACTTGATATGGTGTAATGTTCATGCAACCAACATCTGTAGGGCACATAGGGTCTTGTGCCCATAAATGTGTCGGTAAAGTCTGTAGTCGGTGATCCATGTCTCGGGACACGTAGTGCCCTTTGAAATCACGTAAAAATAATCTTACTCCTTCTGGAGAACAACATATTATAGCTCCTAGAGCTTTCAAAGTTTTTATGCCTAACAAGTTTTCTGGACATGATTTAGTAAGTAATAAATCTGTAGTTCGTGTCAAGGGACCGATCGTAAGTGGAAGAGGCTGTGTTACTTCGTTAATGATAGGTTTTCCTGAAAAACCAAGGGAAATATTCTGTGTGCCTGAGAGGGGTGCCCCTGGAACTTCACTACGTTTTATTGTTGTTCGGCTTGCCCCTGTATCGAGTAAGAATTTTCTATCTTGACCTAACAGTTCACTGTGTACATAAGGTCCTTCTTGATCTACAGGGACCTCAATAAGGGGTAAGCCAACTTCCCTCTCTAGGCTGTTTCATGAGTATCGTTGATAATCAGGATAGTCATACTGTGCGGTCTGATACATCTGTCGGGTCGTTGTTTGTGTGGCAGCAATAGGCTGCGGTGGTGGAGCTGGCATAGACTGTTGCGGAGCTGGCATGGACTGTGCATGCTGCGGAGCTCCTTGTTGGTTCTGATCCTGTCTAAGTGGCCGTGGTCTTTCTTTTGCGTTACCTATGGCAATATTATGTTTTAAAACTGGACAATCGTGTACATAATGACCTGGCTGTTTACAATAATTGCACGTCCCTTTAACAGGACCTGTTGAAACACTGGACTGTGTTATACCCTTCTTATGACCGTCAACTGGCACTGTCTGGGAAACTAGCATTTTCATTTTCGTGTCTTTCATGCGTCTATGTTCATGTTCTTGTTCTTCTCTAATTCTATTGTGATGATACTGTAGCATTTGTAACATTTGTGACGGAGTGTTACCTTGCCAGGTACTCTCGAACTTCAATACTCTATTCTTAACTTGGGGCAAGGCATTTTCAACTAATTTTGTCACAAACAGATGTGGATACGACTCGCTACTTGCTTTTATTCCACTATTTATACCAAAACATTTCTCAAATCTGGAATAAAAATCACTAGTGTCTTCATCTGATTTTTGTTTACAGGCTGAGATTGCACCCCAGTCTTCCTTTTTCGTAGTTAATAAACGTGGCAGTACCTGTACTAGTAGACCTGGTAGTGCTTTGATCTTGTCCCCGAGCCCTGAACCTGGACCTCGAGCTTTTTCTTCGTTTTCTAATGCTGTCCAATCTATCTTCTGGTCTCCCACCTCCCAATCCTTTTCCTTGAGTTTTTCGTAAATGCCCGCAGGCATTAATACCTTCAATATTGTCATAATGTCGGGGTAGGTATATTCTCCCATGAGTAACATATCTTTAATTTCACGATGGAAACCTGCTGGGTCTTTATCATGACTGGGTACCACTTTCTTCATTTCTAATAGTTCTATTTTAGATATGGGTGTGTATACAAACACACGTTTAAACTCATTGTCATCACCCTTTATCGGGTGCACTTCGCGTAAGGGATTCTGTCTATCCATGTAATACGTCGTTCTTTCCTTGATGGGTAGTGAGACATGTTCAGGACATACAAAAAGGATGTACTGCTTTCTGGATTCTAGTATTTCTCTAATTAACTTAGTACCGGAACCTCTCCATTTATTCGTGAGTAATTCAGTCAATATATCAGGTAAGGGACCAGGGTCGGAGTGTTGGCTTTTATACAATATAAGGAGTTGTTGAATCATATAGATACCAGCTAAACGCTGTTCATCTGGGGCGAGGTTTAAAAACGTATGTGCTAGTGTATCATCACCATATTTTCCAGGACTATCAACCCAGTGAACGGCTGACCTGGCTAATTCTTGTTCGTCCATAGAATCGAGTATATGATAACCCCTTCGTTCTCGGAGTAATTTGTCAGCGGCTTGGAATGAATGTTCGGGGGACCTTAGATTTATTATAGGAGTTTGGAATTTTCTGTTATTATCTGGACGTATCGGACATATCGGATCAGTAAAGCATCTAGTATTATTGCAGGGTCTTCCTCTACCTACATAGGCCATTGTTTCTAACTGTCCTGTGGGCAGTTCTAATTCTTCCTCGTCCTCGGTTTGTTCTGGTTCGTCTACTGCTAATCTTTCCTCGTGTATTCGTTCTATTTCTTTGCGGATCTTTCGGCTCATAGCTACTATGCATGATCGTTTATCGTGTCTCCCCTCTGATATATTCTTACCCCATGTGGTAAGAATTTGCATTTCTTCCGTATTTACCCCTGGTTGATCTTGATTTCTGATCACACAGTTTATGAGGAAACGTAACAGTTCCCCCTGTATTTCCACCTTCTGACACTCCATGGCTCTGTTAATACTCTCAGGGTCTCGCCCTGACTGAACAAAATGATATATATTTTCTAAATGTGCAGTCATTCCTGGTAGCTTCCCTAAATATATTGCAGCTCGTCGGATACGTAATGATGCCAGCATCATTTCGTCCCCTTTTCCGGGCACAGGGTCATATCTACAGTCTATTAGAAGTTCCTTGAGCGTGCTGGGAGTTACTAGTTTGGGCGTACGTTGGTGGGCTATTTCTTGAAAGGAAAGTTTATTTGTTCTGGGTGGCGTAGAAAAAATGCTTGATGTACCTCCGGTAGCACCACCTGGGGTGCTGGATGTGAAAGGATTCGTTGAACGGGATATAGCAACCATAGGTGTGGATGCAGATGTAGAAACAGATGTGCTTGCCGGAACTTGTGTCGGGGTTTGCTGTTGCAGAGGAGGAGGGTCTTGGCGTTGAACCCCCTCGGCAGGCGGTCTATGTGGCGCAGCATTAGCATACTCGGGAGCTGCGTCGTCTAAATAAGAGGAAAGAAAAACATCTTCTGCGGTTCTGGGATGCCCTTTGGGATGTGCTTTTATCGGAAACAATGGGGGTGGCAAGTCTCTTGGTATCTCCGGAGTAGCCTTAGGTAGTCCTTCGGCCAGAAGAGGATACATACCATTCACAAGGGCATTCCTTTGTCTGTCTGTTTGTTCTGACTTTACTCGAGTACCTTCTTCAATTAATACACTTTCTCGAACTTTATTTGAATTCTCCTTACTCTTCTCTTCCTGTCTACGTGCTTTTTCTGTACGTCTATATGATTCTTTACGCCATAATTCAATGGCATCTTTCTGTGACTGTCTAGCTTTCCTTTTCCATAATTCTTCTTCTACTTTCACAATGCAATCTGCATCCCAGGTCCCAGCTGCGGGCCACCTCTGACTTTCTGGTAATTCCTTGGTGTAGTCTACCCATAGATCAAGAAATAATATGGCGTCTAGGCCATGTTTATGATACATGAAGTACCCTGGAGTGTCCCTAGGAGGAATGGGAACAGCTTCTTCGAGTACCCCTTTTCTGGTTGTGATCTGTCTTAATTTCGAAAAGAGCGGCATATTGAGAACTGATCTGATCTGATACCTATTTTTGAACACGTTTAATACCATAAAACACAATAATGAACAGTCATTCACACCACAATATACAGAACGTATTTAAAACATTTTAACATTTAACATTTAATGAATAAACAATGATGGTCATTTAGGGAACTAGTCACTAAGCATAATATTCGATACTAACTAGATAAATTCTGAATTATATACTAGACATACTTGATATACTGCTAAACAGTACAGATACACTGCTGAAACAGTGCAGACCGGATTTGTGTACCCACACAACCTATGTGCACGTCAGAACGCCTCCCCGATAATGGTACTCACCGGGTAGCTCGGAACGGAAGGCCTCGGAACTGAACTGAACTTGAACCGGACTGGACTCGACTCGGAAACTTCGGAAACTTCGGAAACTGGTGGGCCTCTGTATACCTCGGATCATGCTCTCTCAGCTAGGCTCTGGTCGGGATACTTCGCACTTCTCACCGCCTCGTCTGGGTGTTGATCGCAGCCTCAGTTACCCCCGCTCGGCAGGAGGGAGATACAGGAAATCCTGTGGGTACGCGTTGTTGTCCGTCCAGCTGTGACAGGAGACCGGGCCTGCAACGCACCGCCGGCGCGTGAGATGAGAAAGTGTCCCTGTTCGGGCGCCATTTATGTGGTAAATAATTTAATTACCGGGACTTAATTTGATGCGGAAAATCTATAACAATAGCTCAGTAAAATAAGAGGCAGAATCCGTGGTATTAGAGGTTCGGAACGGGCTTTATTCCATAATCAATTTAAATCGATGAGCTCCAGATTCCATCACCACGAAGGTTCAGGAAGTGAAGACCGTACTTTATTGATAGGTAATCATTTTTATACAATAGGCATTACAGTGAAACAAATGCAGGAGGCGTAACAATTGATAGTAAAGATAAAACATACATGCGTAGCAAAAGTGGGTGTAACTGGGCGTAACTAAAGAACGTCATCAGGTGTGATGTCATAATAGGGTGGTTTCATGAAAGAATTTCGCAATGTCAGCAGAAATACTTGGCAGAAATGCGCGCGCAGCAGCATGACGTGTGATTGACGTGCAACTAGGGGGGTGAAGGGGACTTGACATTTAGCTCTACATGTGGCGACAGAAGTCTGGAGGGTCAAGTCAACCTAATCCCAAATCATATCTAACATCCTATGTTTAAAGAACTATGTTATCCAAAAGAGAGGTTTCTTAGAGTAGAATCTTATTCTATACTGACTATACTGACTATTAGTGCGTGTACAAGCGTCTAAGTGTCTACACTAGATGTGAGGACAGGAATCTTCCATAGCAACAGGGCTATGAATTACTTGCATAAAGACAGAGAAGCCGGGCCCTTTGCTCGGTAGCTGGAAGAATGTTTACTTAAACTACTAGACAGGAATGCATTGGGTAGGGAGCGGAGCAGATAATTTCGAAGGTGAAATACAGTTTTTGGCAGGCAACAGGCTGATGTCAGGCACCGTTAGCTGCGCAGAGAATGAGGACAAAGTTCATGGATACAGATGCGAGCTCAAACTGGAGCTTTCAGAGGCAGAAGGCAGGAAAAGCTTGATGGCAGAATCAGGGCCTACTTGCCTGGACTGTAAAATGGCATAAGTGAACCATATAAAGGCGGTGGCCTTTCATACTTAGGAATGGAGTATCCAGCCCATTCATGGCGGATCTGAAAGAGGACATGTTGGCGGTGGACGCACATGTGTTTGCGTCTTCATAACTGGAACTGGAGGGAACATACATGTACTTGTGATTTATACATGAAACCGTTGGGGTCCAAGATAGGGGACATAACTGACCAGAAAAATCCATATTTCCACAATACTCTCCACAGCAAATCACTGAATGAGGCCAGATGAAGCTAGTGGTTTACCCTTTTCAGGTTTTACAGAGGATGGGGGTTTGCACCTGTCGGACTTGGCCCTTTTTGGCAGGTTAACCCCTGAACTTTTTGCTTTAAGCTCTGACATAGTGGTAGTGGTTTTAGGCCTCTGGGCACTTTAGCACTGTGGCCCAGTGTAAAGTGCGTGTGCTCTCTGAGTGCATGTGGTGAGATTGGCCTGCCCTCCCATAGGAATGCATGGTGGATGGGTGTGTCCATGGTAATTCCTGGTATTAGCAGAGTGCAGGGTCGAGTTTAGTATGTATGAACTTGTGAGGATAAATGCTGCGCAATGGTGTGCGCAGATTTATGGTGACTGGTTGAGAAATGTCACTTTTAGAAGTTGGCATTTCTGTGTGCTGTGTGTCTGCCTGCCTGATGTGAATTGCATGTCTGGTTTTTTAATTGACAGGAGCTGAGAGATGTGGGTGGCTCCAGGAGGGGCAGGGTGAGTCAGCGCTGAGCTGAATGGGACACCTGGAGGAAGAGTGGAGGGAGGAGTAATCCCCTGACTCTGAATAGGATGGTGCTGCCCTAGTACAATGCTGGCTCCGCCCCCTGTGGTGTGTCTGATCACTGAGCCTCCACCTGACAAAGGGGAGAGGAGCTGGGCAAAACAAAGTGCTCCAAAGCCCCTCTAAACCAGTCCTGACTGGTATACCCAAGCCCTAGGCTGTGACACAAAGGAAATGTTAGTATAAATACAAGGGCTGTGTCCCCATGAAAATGTTCTGTACCTGATCCAAAACCTGCAGGGGCTTGCTGCTGCTGGGGCCTAGGAGGAACCGCCACGGGAGCTGTCTCCCTGCTGGAGGGCCCTGTGTGCTGGCCTCCCTGGGCCCAGCTATGCCCCTGGGACACTTGCAGGACTTAAGTGCCTTGGGAGCTCTATATTCTGATGCCTAAAGGACTTTTGGGACCCCCTTTACCCTTCTGCTGATCATCCTCCAAGACCCAGGACCTTTGCTGCATCTTTAGCGCCCTGTGTGCACCTTATTTTGATTCCCCAAGGAGAGAGGAGCGTGTATGCTCTGCAGCGCTGAGCTGTCGTTTGAGTAGAGGGAATCCCCGTTGTAGGGATTTCCCCGTGATGCCGGATGAAGCGGGTGCTTTTTTATACTTTTAGTTAGGAAGGAGCCTACCCCTCATTGCCGCAGTTTGATTTAAATAATTTGAAGCGGGATCCCACCCCGCGTTCTTATTGCGATGAAAATCAGCGCCGTGGGCCGAGTGAGTAATGGCTGCCGACCCAGAAGCCAGGCAAAGTTCGCCTGCTTCTGGGCGGGGGGGGCGGCAAGACCGGAAGTTGTGCCCGTGTTGGTGCAGTGCTCCTGTGAGCCGATGGTAGCCCCAGTGTGCAGAGAGAGGGAGAACGGGAGCCCACCCTGCCTCCCGGAGCACCAAAGAGAAGTCCCGAGTCCCAGGAGGGGGCTCGGGTGAAGAGTAGAGGCAGCCGAGGCCGCCAACTGCAGTGCAGGGCTCCCAGGAGTGAAGGGAAGCCCCGCACCGCAAGAGAAGTGCAGCCGGATCCCCAGCGAGGCTCTCATGAGAGAGAGAGCCCCACCTGCTGCCCGGGAGAAGGAGAGCAAGAGAATCCAGCACCAGTGAGCCCGGTGAGTGAGGCCTGGGCAGGGGACGTGGCTGCATTTCATTACCGCTCCTACAAGGGGGCATGTTTGGTTTTAAGAGCCTGTGTGGCTCCAACATTGAGGGGGCAGTTTCAGCACAGAGGTGCCAGGCCTTCTCTTGACTCACAGCTGCCCAGCAAGTAGTGAGCAGCTGCAACGTTTAGGCCACAGTTCTTTGGTGGTATTATGAGATAGTAGTGAGAAGCACTCCTTGGCCCTAGAGCAATGGCGCAATTGGATTTCGCTGCATATGCAGTGGCCCTAACATTCTGGACACAGGGCATTTGAGCCCCCTTTGAGATGGCCAGTTGGCCAGGGGGACTGTTAGGTTAATAGGGCGCCAGGCCCTAATGTGATTTATGTGGTGATAGGAAATGTGATTCATGTAGTATGATTTACACACCCTGTTTTGATACCTCTTACTATGGTTTAGGTATAAGGTTATTTGCATAATATGGTTTATGCTTGGGAGGTTATCCTCCACTGTGATTAATTCCTAATGTGAGTGATGCTTAGGAGGTTAGGGTCTAAGGTATTAGACTGTTGAGATTATGGGCGTACCATGCGTTTGGCGCCTAATGTGAATCTGTGCATAATATGGTTTATGTTACAGGCTGATGCTGAGTACTGTGGTTACCAGTGATTACTGGTTGTATGTTTATGAGATGTATTACTTTTACTAAATTTGCTTTGTGATGGTTCTGACAGAGGTCCAGTGGGCCCTGTCAGGTGTATATAATCCCCTGTAAATATTGCCCAGTGCCAGTTGGCATAGTGTATATTGTGTAATTACTATTCTAATGTGTTTTATGAGAATACAAAGGCTATTTTTGATATAACCTTGTTTGGAGTTCCTTTAGTAGTGTGCCTGGGATGTTGTTGCTGTGTGCGTGTGCAAATGCTTTACACATTGCTCCGGGATAAGCCTGACTGCTCATGCCAAGCTACCAAGGGGGTGAGCAGGGGTTATCTTTGGCGTGTAACTCTCTTGCCCTGACTAGAGTGGTGGTCTCTGCCTGGCTTTGGCGCAAGTCTTAGCCAACCAGAGATCCCATTTCTAACAGCACCCATTGTCAACAGTTATTTATTCCCAATTATAATATTTTGTAACTGATTAAAATCCTTCAGTTGTGCTTGCCAGGAAGATGCAGCTGAAGGAGTCGTTAGAACGTCATATACCTATGTTTCCCGGACTGACATTGGCCTCAAATTTCATTCTTAAACGAGATGCTGCATCCCAGGTCCTTTCCCAGGGAGATAGGAGTCCTGCAGTATAGGTCTTCATCTTGTATTCACAGTTTCCAGCGGTGTGAGTGTGGCGATAAAGGTTGACCAGATCATGATTAAATTCCAAACAAAATTCCTTGCCACCTTCTAGAGCAGCTCGTGTGAGTAATAATCAAATCAACCCATTAGGCTCTATTTCCCATATTTGAAAAAATAGACTATACTTTGGTTAAACTAGATCTATTAAAATCGACAGAATTCTTGTAATGTTCTATTCCTCAAAAGTAAAAGGAATTTTTAAAATAAAAAAAAAAGAGCATGGAGAACTACTAAGGTTCTGTTTCTAGTTTTATAGCTGTCTTTGTTATCTCTTCCTTGCAACCCTCGCCTTTTGTCAATAATATGTCAGTTACCATACTTCTAAGAAGCAAGCCCTGCTTGCTGGCCTCCTGAACTGGCATGGAGGTACAAGTAGTGGGGCATTTGCACACCACAATTAGTCGGTCGATGTTTTACATTTACAGCGTGCAGTCGGCATCTCTATTTCTCTCATTGAGGTATGTCATTATCTCTTCCCTTTGTTCTCACACTGCTTCCGGTTTGACCACTTTTCTAGCTCTTGCCCCTTGGCCTGCGGTCCTTTAATGGTTCATATGATTATTCTCATCTTCCAAAAAACAGACTAGTCAATGAGCCGGACTTTAACAAGAATTGCACCTTAAATGGATTTTTGCAAACCGTGCTTCACTTGTTTCCGCGATAAAAAGTTGTGGTCAAAAGTAGGCCTGGGCTAAAATTCCGTTCCGCTCGCGTAAATTGCGATAATTTGACATTTTCGCGTTCCGCGGAGAGCGCGAAAATGTCAAAATTTCTGCAATACGCATCTTACCGGAAATTTTTTGCTTGCTCGCGCTGTAAAAAAACTACATTCTCGCGTGCGCGCGATCGCCTTACCTGAATCCTCGCGTTCGCCGACAAGTTTTCCCGATCCGGTCACGTTCTCCACGAGATGTTGGATTGTTGTTAGCCATTTGCGCTGTCTCGCGACAGTTCACGCCCGCAGTAACGTCATTCGTCGCGCGATCACGTCTTTCTTCTCGCGATCATGCACCGCGAGACAAGTGAAAACAAGACGGCCGCGCCCGTGAGCAACCGCATGGGTAAGTTGGCGAGCCGCGACCACGCTGAAAATACTGCAAACGGGCGGGAAAAAAACTTCTGCATCTTCACGATATTTCTGCGTGTTTGCGGAGATGTTTAACATTTTCGCAATAGTTTGCAAAAGTGAATTTCGCAAATTCCGCCCACCCCTAGACAAAAGTCAACAAAATTCCGCTTTCACATAAAAACGGCCCTGAGCGAAGAATCACACTCCAAGTACCATAGATGCATTACCCAATCCTGTTAAGCATCCCTTAACACGATGAGCTCATTGGTGGGCAGACACCCTGAAGCATCTCCAAAGCAATTTATCACAAGCTGACAAAACATTGGCTTATCTACATTGAAGCTCAACTGAAAGCCTCAAACTTGATGTATAGATCTCTTAAAACTATTTAGTCAGAAGAAAATCCAAAACAGTAAAACTGTATTAGTCACTAGAGGATATGTTATTGTGACGGCTTGTTTTTATTTCAATGGAATAATGCGGGTGCTGAACACTAATTTCAGTAACCACCCAAAAGGACGATTTGGGCAAAACGAATTACTTTACATTTTGGAGACCTATTACTCTGTGACACGTGAATCCACAGAAACAGACATTTACCTATAAACTCTCACCCCTACGCAAACAAGGGTCAGACAACTTTGACTTACCCGGAATCACGGTATATGGGTCTTGTCTTGTGAGGATCTGGGCAGAGGGCAGAGTGTTCAACTGAAATACATGAGGAAGTCTCTAGACACACTGTTATAGGTGTCCTAGTTTGGCCTTAGTTCTGCCAAAAGTATGTTTTCAAATGAGGCACCATCTTCTATTCCCCACCCGAGGTCACGTGCATGGAAGGTGAGTCACCTGTGTCAGCATGACCAGCACTACACAGCTGTATTTACTGTCTCTTCTGAATATCCTCTCACCTCTCCTAGAATTAACACATACACACAAAGTCATGCATTTCTGTCTTTGGTAAGGAGTGGAAGCAAGGTCATAGCAGGTATGGCCAGCAGGTATGGCCCCAGCACTGGCGCTGGCTGAGTATTATAGCCATTGCTGTCTCAAAAGACGGAGACACAGCTCACATCATCCACATTCTCTGCATTTATAGTACCATTGAGTACTGCGTTGCAGCACATTTATAAACCATGTTCATGTATGCACAGAGAGTGTGGCAGGATGGGAACAGCACAAACACACCAAACCGGATTAACATAAGGAGCCAGACCTGCCTTGGTGTGAAAAAAACTAGCACAACATGAAAACAGATATTAACAATGGGCTAAATGGAGAATCATAAGTTTCAGCATATGTGTAATTTCAGGGAACATGTTGCGCGATTTACCCATGGGCAGTTACTTGCACTTAAAGTACACATTTTATGCAAGACACTTCTCACTTGCCCAAGCACTGTGAAATGGGTTGTTTTTGTGTGAGAAGGTGTCCCTTTCCCCACAAAAACAACCTGATTTCAGCACAGCACCTGTGCAACATGATGCAAGGGTGCCTGTGTTAGCTCATGGCAGCTATTTGTGCACCAGCGCTGTGAAAGAGGACAGAAATGTGCCGCATTTTATACAAACGTTGCTTTCCTTACCTTTTCTTTTGACGGAACAGCTCCGCAAGAAGGCTTGCAGCATTGCCCTACGCAAAAAGATTGTAAATGAGGACCTATATTTTTGCCGGGTAGCTGTCATGTCAGTCTTATATGTTTGATTAGGGCACAAACCGCTCAGAGTAAGAGTAGTATGGAGCAGGTCCCATTGGAGACGTACTCAGAAGTAACTGGCAGGCTTCCCAAGATCAGCTTCAGGGAGTGGGGGCTTCTGGGAACCACACCAGCCCAGACTTGGGCCCCAAGACTAACCTCTGTGTTACCATTCTTTGCAAATCGTGCTATTGTTAGCCTGTACTGCACCAAAAGCAGTACTTAATTTGAGCTGGTGGTTTCCGGTGCCTGGCACCAGTACTTAATTGCCAGCTCCAGCACTTAATTGCCAGAACCTGCACTTATGATAGGTGCCACATGGTGTCGCTATTTGTTTAATTTAAAAATGAGTAGAAAAACAGTTGTTTGTTAATTCAAGATATATTTAAAACGACTAAGACATGCCACCCAAGCTATTGTTAAACAATGGCGGCCTCCAGCGGTCTGAATCATCACACTTATAGCAGTATGATGGTTAGCAGTTGTGTAAGTACAGTGGCAATGTGTGGTACAAAACTGTGGTGGCATCCTGACGAGGGCAGCTGCACTTATATTTATACAAATTAAGGACTAACCACAAGGTAGAAATCATGCAGAGTAAACTGTTCTTTTTACACTTATCTGAGCAACTATAACGAGAGTTACTAGATGCATTGGAATTATAAGGTCTTGGGTAACTCTGTAGTCCTGGTGTTGACTGTGACCCATAAGTGTCAATTGCTGTGATCACAGATTTTTCAGGGGATCATGATGGTCCAAATATAAACCCTTTTATCTTTACCACCTTGAATTACTGTTATCTCGGACATCTGGAACTCCCTTTTTAGGTCTGGGCTTTGAGACAACAGCTGTCAAATGACCTATTACTAAAAACGCAATTGAAGTGGGTTTTTGTCCCGCCTCTTTTAAGCCTGCTTTTTTTTGGGTCAATCTATTTTAGTCATAAGCTTGAAACCCTGCCAATCGTGTCTTTTTTTTTTTTTGCAGAGTTTTATACAGCGCGAACTTGACCCGAATCCAATCGGGTATCAGAGCGCTTTACCTAGCACCAGTTACGTTACATGAGGACACACATTCATTTTTGACTCAGCCCAGTGGGGTGTTCATTTCTTACCTATTTGCATAGATTGCTTGAGTGCATCCATGTACCTCCACTGAAATGCTTGTATTGAAGAGCACACGGGCTGAATACTTTACAACTACATCCCTCTTTGTCCTTCCTGCTGGCTTCCTCCAGTGTGTGCCTCTCCCAATTAAGTTAACGTTGTATGCATTTGCACATTAAATAACTGAGACCAATTGGCATTGGTAGTGCGTGTTACTGCATACATATCTATCTATCAGTTTCAAGTTTTAAAACCATAAAAGCACAAATAAAAATACAATAAAAATGGTCCTTTCAACAGCATACCAGGGTACAAGGACAAAAGTGCATAACCACAAATAGCTTACAGGCCGTACCGTAAAAATAAAAAGTTATTTGGATACCACAGTGTATCACCACACTACGATGGCAGGCGAACAAAGTGCCTGCCACCCTGTCCTTGCCAATGTAGAGGAGTACCATAGGTACCCCCCAACCTCCCGGGGGCCCGCTACGGCCCCCAATAGCAAAGACTGCATGCCTTTCCATGGAGGCAACGCCGCCATGGAAAGGCTGATCTCCGTCAATATCCTAATATGGATGGCGGTGTCTTGCAGACACCGCCACCATATTAAACATGTTTTCCGCCCGGTCGACGAGTCGACTGGCGGAAAAGCGGCGGACGGTCTTTCCGTCCGCCGCAGACACCCTAGCCATCCTAATATGGCGAGGGGTCTTTCTGGTGTGGAAGGCGGGCGATTCGCCCCTGCCAGGCCCGCGGTTGCTACCGCCGGCCAAGCGGGGGCGACCTGCCCGCCATCCTAATAGACCCCTAAGAGTTCAAAATACTCTAACCTAAGAGCCAGGCAGTACAGAGTGCATAGTGCCAAGAAAAGTGTATGTAACGCTACCTAATTAATTGCAACTAGACCTAAGTCTAATGGCAGATTAAAAAAAAATTAGTACATAAAAAACGGTGCTACCCTTGAGAATTTGTAAAAAGATAAAAACGGGTCGCACTTGCCTAAAATTGGCCTTTTTCAGAACGGGGATTAAAAAGGACTTCCAGGGGTATCTTAAACACTACAGAACATCATAAAATGAACCATGTCCTGTCAGGATTTTCCATTTGAGCCTCAGGACGGTAGTATATGACCCTTAATCTGTCCCCTGGGATGAGCAAGAAGGAGATAAAAAAGGTCAAATCTGAACCTTGTCAACTAAAATCTATCGTATGAATTTTTGAAACACAGTAAATGTGGCTCCTCCATCTGAGTTGTTCTTAACATAATAAAATAAT
This sequence comes from Triturus cristatus, assembly GCF_964204655.1. Lineage (NCBI taxonomy): Eukaryota > Metazoa > Chordata > Amphibia > Caudata > Salamandridae > Triturus > Triturus cristatus. Next base: position 223,318,528 of record NC_140584.1, read on the forward strand.
GAACACTGGGCTTCAAAAGCTCCTTCTCTTCCCTGGCTGCAATCTGCTGCACAAAGAATGCCGCCTTTATGGTACTTAGGTCCATCTTAATCACTGGGTCTGGGTTATGGAAAAGATCTTCTCTTCCCGTACTCATTAAGCTCCCTTCAATGTATTTAAGCCACAGTACACAAGAGGCATGGTCTAGAGCCAGGCAATCTTTTAAGATCACTTTGTTTAACGTGGTCCCCTTGCCAGCCCACATTTTTAGCCATAGGGCCAACGGGCGAAATGCTATCTGGTCAGTGATATAGGTCATAGTAAGCTCCTAGTGTATTGTGAAGGAGGGGGGTACCCTGAGGGACGGATAGAAGTCGTCTCAATAACTTATTTTCTGCAATTTGGAGATCATCTGGATTAATATACCCCCAGATTTCACTGTCATAAAGTGTTTTGGGAATGCACTTGGCTTTAGTAGGGCCCCTACCAGTCTGTTCCCCAATCTAGAGGCAACATTAAATACGGCTGCAGTATCCCACGCCTGATCATTTTTCTTGCGAGTAAGTTTTGTCCCCCATTTCATTTTGGCATCTATCAAAACCCCCAAGTAGGAAAAGACACTTGACTTTAGGATCAGGGTCGACCCTACCTTAAAGGTGTAGGATATGCTGGTACAGGCCCCCACTTGTATGATGTAGGATTTGGAGTTATTGACCTTCAAATCCTGCTCTTCCATAAATTGGACAAAAGAATTTTAAAGATTTTGCAGGCCTTGTTTAGTCCTGGCCATTAAAACGGCATTGTCTGCGTACAGCAGAATGAAGAGACCCCGCCAACCCACCTGGGGCAAATCCACTTTGGTCTCCAGTAGGGTCTTTTCCAGGTTATTAATATAAATGTTAAATAAAAAAGGGGTCAGAACGCAGCCCTGGTGAACCCCACTCCGTATCGGGAAAGTACGTGAGACCTTCAGATCACCAAAATATCGCACGGCCACATTAGTGTCCTGGTGTAGATCGTCTAAAAAGAGAACTATGTCTCTATCCACCCCCAGAGAGAGCAGAATCTGCCACAGCTTGCATCTATTCACGCAATTGACTGTAGAAGAGAGGTACATGAAGGACAGGAAGATGGTACCAGGGCGCGCAACTGTATATTTGTTCATTATCATAAAAAGGTTCAGGCATTGGTCCAACGTTGAATGACTGAGGGAGAAGCCATATTGTGCATCTGACAAAATGTTATTCTCTCCGACCCATGTGGGCAGCCTGTCTAAAAGAATCTGTCCAACAACTTTAACCACCAAGTCCAATAGGGAAATCGGCCTGTAACAATGTGTGCTACCTCTATTGCCCTTTTTGAACACTGGAACAATAATGGAGGTGGCCCATGAGGCCAGGGGCCCGGACCTAACGGCCGCATTTATTACAGGGGTAAGCACTGACACCCAGAAGTCTATTTGGGACATATAGAGATCAGGAGGGATTCCATCCGGGCCTGGAGCCTTATTGCGGGGTTTTACCAAGTATTCCCTGCCTCACTTCACCCTCTGAGACTGTCAGGGCTGATTTTCCGTTACTTACCCCAGACAGTATACACCGAACAGCGGGACCCACAAACATACCCTCAAAATGGCAGACCCAGTCATTCTCTGTAATGTGGGTGTCCAAAGCATTAGCTATTTTCCTCCCCAGAAGAGGACTATAAACAATACTCCAAAACTTGGTGCTGCTCTTGATGGTACTCGCTTCCATGAGCTTAATCCAAGCATCCTCCTTCAGGGCTTACTTACGATTTTGAATGCCAACTTTATACTGTTTACTGTATATTCTAATTAAGGCATTATTTCTGGGGGCGTGGCTAGGCGCCCAAGGGGTATGGACGCGTCTCCGTGAGGCTCCCGGCTCCGGAGCGGAGAAGTCCTGCTTAGCGGCGTTTTTCTGCGAAGCGACAGGCAGGGGGTTAACTCGGAAGCGCCTCTACATCGCGTACGATGCTGCCCGAGCCTGCCTGAGATGAAATACCCTTCTTTTTCAGGTAAAGAGCCTTGGAGCGCCCCAGCAACATCGCGGCCGCCATTTTGAATTTCGGCGGATCCGATCCTCTCCTCATGAGCTTTACCCATCTGCAACATACATGTATACTTTTTACTGGAATACGATCCCTAGTGCCCATTATGACTGTAAGACTGTGTCTTTATCGGGATTTCTGCGCTATAGCTTCAATTCATATCTCAGCTTATGAGGATGTCAGCAGCGGCCCCCATTTTGGGTGATGGTTTTCCTCACAATTTTTCCTTGCTGCACTTTCCAACTCCTGGCTTCTTAACTACATGTATGTGTTGACTGGGTTGGCAATGCTTCATTTTGAACTCGCGAATGGTCCTTACAGCTGTCTTTGACCGACTTTTACCTGTGAACCACATTTTGAACTTTGCACACTTCAGCTGGCAGTCTCTTTTTTTTTTTCTCCTTTTTTTTTTTTCTCCTTTTTTTTTACGTGCCTCAATACTAATCCTGTCAATTTATGGGTAGAACACGAGGTGCTCATACTAGTTCGTCTCTACCACAGCGTTCTTTTATTAAAAATTCTACTCTCTTTTCACAACTTTCTAAACTGGAAGAATTGCAATCACCTGAGGAAGAGACCGCGAACTTGACTATGGATCCCATAACTGCTACGGCCGGCAAGTCAAACGTGAAAAGGTTAAAAAAGGACCCTCCCTCACCTCCCAAACCTTCTTCGGATGTCTCCATGGAGTTATTACTGCATGAGATAAGGGCTCTTAGACCCTTTATGGAGGAAACAAATTCCAAATTACAAACTCTCTCAGACAATTGGGTGCATCTGGACACAAGGCTCACAGCGGTCGAACACAGTGTTGTTTCTCTCAACGATGCTACTAAAAGTGTCCCCTTTCTGCACTCGCAAGTTACTAGCCTTCAGAAGCAGGTCGAGGACCTTGAAAATCGTAATCGAAGGAACAATCTGCGCATTTTTGGTCTGGGAGAGGGAATCGAAGGTAATGACCCCATTGCATTCTTCAAATCCTCCCTCCCTAGGATCCTTCACATGTCAGAAGATACTCAGTTAAACATCCAACGAGCCCACAGGTTGGGACGACCTCCTTCTGTTGGTTCCTCTTCACAGCCATTATTTACTTCCTAGAATACACCGATTTGCTAAAGGTCTTAGCAGCGGCTAGAGCGATTCAACGTGTCACATGGTCTGGCTCCACACTGTTTTTTGCGCAGGACTACTCTAAAGCCACAGCTGATAGACGCAAAGCCTTTCTAAATCTACGACCGGATCTTCGTTCCATGGGGGCCAGATATGGCCTCTTTCATCCGTGTCTTTTCAAGGTCACGTACAATAATCGAACCACGACTTACGAGGATCCAGTACGCTTGCAGAGCTTTATTAATTCCCACAAAATGGATGCCACCACTTCTTCAGGAGCTGCTTCCTCACATGTCACTTAACTATTGACCAGCATGTTTGACTTTCTGTCGTTATTCTTGTTTATATGGATTTTTTGAAGCTAGTTGAATAGTTATTAATATTTTATTCTTTACAGCAGCGTCAGTTATACTCACCACTCACTGTATTAACGGTTCTGTATTTTTGCAATGATACTCTTTAATGTTTTTTAGTCCGTGATTTCCTGATGTATATCTCTACGGTTTTCCCTTAAGATTAACTTTCATCTTGTGTTCTCGCTTCACAGTTCTGACTTCATCTCACAAGGTCTTCCCCGATCCCCGCTGGACCTTCCTTGGACGTTTGTCTGCTCCATGTGGTTCCGCCTACCCTCCCACCCATTCTCTCCTTTTGTAGGTATGTTTTATGTTTTGTTGTATGTAATTCCTATTGTATTTTTTTTGCTTCGGCAATCCTTTCCACCATTCGTGTTCTATTGCTTGTCTGGTATCTTTATTACTCCGACTTTCTCTCTTTCCTCTAATCTTATTTTTCTGTGCATGTTTGACTCATTTGTCTCTTCTTCCTATGTCTTTAGACAAAACATTTCTTTTTTGCCATGCCTCTTTTATATTCTATACTGTTCTTGTACTGCACTGGCATCTTGCCTTATAATTGCATTTTGCATTATTTTTGATTGTTCATGTCCTTGAAACTGATTACATGGAACGTTAGGGGTTTACACTCCCCTATTAAGCGGCAAAGAGTCCTGACTCACCTTGCTAAACTAAATGCGGACATTGCCTTTTTGCAGGAGACTCATCTCTCCGATGATGAATCGTTAAAGTTGAAGAGGGGTTGGGTAGGGGAGGTTTTCTTCTCTCCTGGTGATGGTAAGCGGAATGGGGTGATGATTCTTTGCCGCAAATCCCTCCCGCTTACGTTGCTAGCCCAAGACTCAGATGTTAACGGACGATGGTTAAATGTTAAACTGTCTTTGAAAGGTGTTCCTGTTTCTCTTTTTAACGTATACGCTCCAACCTGCGGAGAGCCTTCTTTTTGGTCCACCTTAGCTGCAAAGATTGCTTTTGGCATGGAGGATAATTTTATTTTGGCGGGGGACTGTAACCAGGTCTTTGATCCGTTTATAGACAGGAATTCAAGGGTTTCTTACATTCCCAACAAGCCTCAGAAATCATTTGTACGAGTTATTTCCCAGCACAAACTTTTAGACGCTTGGCGTCTCTGCAATCCAACTACCAGAGAGTATACCTTTTATTCCCCATCACATCAAACCCAATCAAGAATTGATTATGTTTTTGTCTCCCACTCCATCTCACAAACCCTCACACGCGCAGAAATTGGTCCTATCCTACTGTCAGATCACGCCCCTTTTTCAATTGGTTTAGAAATTTTACCTAAGGCCGCCGGTCCCAAACGGTGGCGCTTCAACAATGCCCTCCTCCTGGATCCAAAATTTACTACCGCTTTCACCACTTTTTTTGATGAGTTTTTTGTGTTCAATACGGACCAATCTCTACCCTTCTCAACTGTATGGGATGCCTTCAAGGCCTCAGCGAGAGATTTCATTATTGGCTTTGTTGCTAAGAGGCGGAAACTCTCTCGCAAATTTACTGAGAACCTTTTACAGGACATCAAACAGTTAGAGCACTCTTTTTACACCTCACACTCCAAACAATCCCTCACGGCCCTCATTAATGCTAAATTGAAATTTAACGAGAAATCGACGGAGGATGCTTCATTATATTTGCTAAAATCCAGCGCTAAATTTTACGGGGGTAAAAACAAGGCGGGGAAAATACTAGCTAATTACTTGAAAGTCAAACACAACAGACTTAATATTGAATCCATTTACGACGACCACTCAGATTTAAAGTTCAAGGATGCAGATATCTTGAATGAATTCTCCCTATTCTACAAATCCCTCTATGCCTCGGAATCGCAACCATCCGATCACTCTCTTTCTCAGTTTTTCTCGACTCTCCAGACACCCTCTCATCATTCGCCGGATCTAAGCCTTTTGGAATCCGACCTAACGCAACAAGAACTATTGGCGGCTCTCCAGCTACTCAAAAAAAATAAGGCGCCTGGGCCCGATGGCTTTACAGTAGAATTCTTTCAGCACTTCTCCAAACTCCTATTGCCCAAGTTACACTCTCTTATAACTTTCTTCAATACTTTGGGTTGCTCCTCAGGATCTTTTTCGGAAGCACACATATGCCTTATACCAAAGGAGGGGAAGGATCACAAGTACTGCAAAAATTATAGACCTATTTCCTTGGTAAACATAGATTATAAGATTTTCTCCAAAGCCTTGGCTATACGTCTTGACTCCTACTTGCCTGATCTCTTGGGTATGGAACAGTCTGGCTTTGTCAAAGGCAGATTTATCACGGACAATACCAGACTCCTTTTCGATGTTCTGTCTAAATCTTCATCCTTTAAACATCCCCTAGCGGCAATTGCGCTTGATGCTGAGAAGGCGTTCGATAGGGTTGAATGGACTTATTTGTTTTACGCTCTCCGTTAGTTTGGTTTTGGTCCCAAGTTTGTATCCTTGATCTCTCTTCTATATTCCAACCCAAGGGCGGCTATCTGTGCTAATGGATTGATTTCCTCGTATTTTGATTTGGGTAGGGGTGTCCGTCAAGGTTGCCCTCTCTCTCCTTTCCTTTTTAATTTAGCCTTGGAGCCCTTTCTTTCTAAGCTCCGCCAGAATCCAGATATATATGGCTTTCACTCGGCAAGTATTCACCTTAAACTGGCTGCTTATGCGGATGACATCTTACTTTTTATGTCCAACCCTAGTGCCTCCATTCCTGCCTTTCTGGCAGAAGTACAGGCTTATTCCAAAATTTCTGGTTACAAGTTAAATAACGACAAATGTGAGATTCTTCCCTTGACCAAGTATACCTTTAAAGCGGATTTTAGCGCCTCAAACTTCACATGGAGCCCCTCTCATATTAAGTATTTAGGCATGTATATCACCCCCTCAATATCAGACACAGTGGCGTTATGCTTAAACAAATGTATACAGAAAATTTCTGACTTAGTGGCCAAGTGGCATCCACTTTACCTATCATGGTGGGGTCGGTTGGACACTATAAAGATGATGCTGTCACCCATTGTATTGTACACCATCTCAAATATTCCAGTCCCTATCCCTGCCAAGTTCTTTAAAAAGATTAATTCCACCCTTTCTTCTTTTTTGTGGAACTCAAAAAGACCTCGAATGTCTCTAGCTAAATTAATTCGTCCCAAGTCAGAGGGAGGAGTTAATTTTCCTGATTTTCAGGTTTATCAAAAAGCTTTCCTTTTGCGACAGGCTTCACTGTGGCTGCTTGATCCCTCAGAGAATTGCCCTCTATGGCTCAGTACAGAGCGTCTTTTCCTTTCTCCCTTCTCCTTCTCAGAGTATCTTTCCTTCTCGCGCAAACCGCAGGCGGTGTCCTCTCCCATAATTAAATTGACCTCCAAGCTTTTAGCTCTTATACCATCTCCCCCCCCCCGGACACTACTGATTTTTCCCTGAGTTCCACAATATGGCACAATAAAGACTTAGTTATTCGTGGTAAACCCATCTATTGGAAGACCTGGCGCCGAAAGGGTTTAATATGGATACATCAGCTACTCTCAGATTCAAATTTTTTGACCTTTCATTCACTTAAACAGCGTTTTGACCTGCCTGACTCATTCCTACCCAAGTATAATCTACTCAAGTTGGCTGTGATGGCTAGGTTCCATCAAATCTCTGCTATGTCCCTGACCCCCACCTCCCGGACTTCTCCTTCACAGCTTTCCTCCCTACTTAAGACTAAACCCTCAGCTTCCAGTATATATCAGCATTTACAGGGGACGGGTACCCTTCGACAGAAATTCAAGGTGGAGGACGCTTGGGAACGAGATTTTCAGCTGTCATGGTCAGTATCTCTCTGGAATAACATATGGCTCAAGCTACGTAAGTCTTCCAGGGCGGCTAATCTTACACAAACGCTGTTTTTTGTGTATAACCGACTTCTACTCACTCCCAGTGCTCTAAGCAGAAGTTTCGCATCCACCCCAGATACTTGTTGGTCATGCTCCTCCCCAAAGGCTGATATACTGCATGCGCTATTTTTCTGCCCGCTTGTACACAATTTTTGGAAGCAAGTCTGGTCCCAAATTAACTTAATTTTTGACACTACATGTCCCTTTTCTATCACTCATATTTTTTTGGGGAGTCTTGCACCGTGTTGGGAGAATGTCCCAGTTAACACTAAAATCATTGATTTGCTGTTAGCGGCTGCTTTTCAACAGATCACTGTTAACTGGAAGGATTTTACAAAGATTTCTTACAAGGCATGGTGGTATGCAGTCTGCCATAATCACAGACTGGACACCTCTTTTGTATATCCTATGCAGTTGGCAACTAAGCGTCTAGATTTGTGGTCCCCTGTTACACTTTACCTTGACATGTGTGCCAAACGGTGCTCTCAGCTAAAACCACTCCAGCAGGAGGTTTTTAAGCCCCCTTGAACCCCTTGTGCGTTATCAGATTTATTTCCAATTCTAATACTGTTATGATTTAATCTCTCTGTATTAATGGCCTATTTCTTATTTATGAGCTTGTTTTTCATTTTGTGCAGTATAATTTATTGTGCTGTAGTGGCATGAACTTATCACATTCTGTAGTCATATTTCAATGAAATACCTTGACAAGCATTTACTGTTATTACTTTTGTATGGATACCTTTGCTTGTATTAATAAAATCTTTCTTTCAAACTTAAAAAAAAAGGCATTATTTCTAGGTGTGGCATGCAGTACATCTTTAAGTGTCCTGGCCGCTAATGAACATCCTGAGTCAAACCACTTAGGTGCCCTGACATGTTGGCTTTTGGTCGATGGGGCCAACAATTGTTCGGCAATGGTGAGGGAGATAGATTTAAAAGCTATAACAATTATCTCATCTGGCTGCGACCGTGCAGTCATGCAGATCTGGATCTCATGCTGGCATTTGACTTGGAAGGACGCATAAAAATAGTCTGGAGTGTTTTTGCCCATTTAAGCCTTCTTACCCCATCTGTTGTCTGAAGTGCAACACCACCCCCACTGCCCTTCTTCAGGTTCAATAGAGGCCAACTGGCTTTAAGACACAGTGGATTGTGGTCACTAAAAATACTTGATACAGCTATCAAATAAAAGAAAGGGGTGGAGACAAGGATATAGTCAACAAAGGAATCACCAACTTGCCCTTTAAAGGTGGGAGCGATGACCCTCTGTTCAGGGTCAAATTTACCCATTGCTGATTGGAGGTCAAAATCACATACTAAGGTGTTTAAAGTGTCCCCCTGACCACTATTTTCAAAGTTTGCTGAAGAATAACAAGGACAATAAGAACCCCCCATACCTTACAATCTAGGGTCCCCGCACGGATGAATATCAAAATCTCCCACCAAAATGATGTTAGAGGTGTGGTGAGTAGAGCTATTAAAATTAGTCAGTAGGGTTCCCAAACGTGTTATATTACAGACTTCGGAGAGAGACGAGGAAGCGTTATAAGAGTTCAAAAGCAATACGCTACTAGGCCCTAAAGAAATTAACAAGGCCTGCAGGCAGGAGATATCTGTGTTTAGTTCAACAATGTCACCTTTTAACTTTAGCAAAACGTAAACGGTGAGGACCTCGTTAGCTCTGCCCACCCTCGAGGAAATTGCAGGCACAGAGAAGGACTTGTACCCTTCCAGAGGATGGGAGTTATCAATAGCCCATGTCTCTTGCAAACAAACAAAATCAAACATTTTGACACAACAGCACCACTCTGTAACTGTGAACTTGCTCGTAAGGCTGTTCCAGGAGATAAGATTAAAAAAACCAGGGTCCCTAGTGTGAAATCCAGAATTGATATGGCCCAACTGGTACAAAGAGGCTGATGACGGTATTAAGGCTGAAGATGTCGTGGTTACAGGTCCTTCAAGTCAATCACAGTATTCAAGATGCCCAAAAAGTTGAAAACTTGGACCGGTGCAGGAGCCTGGAGCCACTCCTGTGGAGCTGTATGTGATGATTTCATAGAGTGCCATTGAGTTGGAGTTAAAGCCGAGGGTCTATAAAAAAAAACCCCGGGGAAGGACCATGATGGAAGAAACAGGGCCCATTGGGGAACAAACACTAGCTGAATGAAGAATTCTCTCTGCCAAGTGCGGCTGGTTGAAGTTGATTATAACGCAGTCTCCACTGCTACTCTTTTTTGACCCTCCTATCCAGGTCACCCACCGGGCCATAATGATGTGCTTCTCCACCCTGAATCCAAAACATGTGTTTTTGTTCAACCAATGCCAGACTTTATTTTTTAACTGGTAAAACTCTTCGGTGAAACCAGGCTTTAGCACCGATACGTTACCCAGGACCACAACATACGGTGTTGCTTCTGGTGGTAGGTGAATAATATTTCAGCCCAGTGACTGCGCACCTCAGTCCCTGATTAAGGGGGAGGTAACTCCACCTACTCCATTCTCTCCCCTAGCGTGCAAGATGCAAGATGCTACTTTGATGGCCCTTAATCCTAACAGTCTCCATAGAAACCCCCACCACATGTGATTCTTCTTTTAATGGCATAGGCGGGGTGGACCAAAGGAGGGGAGGGCAAGAGGTATAAAGCTCTCCTGTGGTTGAGGGTGGGTCGTGTGTACTCCGCCTAGTACAGGCGCAGGAACAAACTGAACTTGGCCCTTGTGCCTCCCATTGGCCGAGATAGCCGCGTAATCAATGGAGGCTATGTTGCAGGTCCTCTTGTTGTGTTCGAGCCAGTAGAAGAAATCCCTTTCAATTGCGGTCAGGCATTGCTTAATTGGATCCAGTTTGAAGTCTAGCCCCTCAAGAACAGAACCTACACAAGCATCCAGCACAGTTGCAAACTTGTCTTTTGTAGGTGTTGCTACTCCCGAGCTGTTAGAAATAAAACTATCCGCTCTAGACTGTTTAGCGTTGGTGCCCATCAAGGTGCACTTGTGCTTAGTCCAAGGTCCTGGCACCCTACTGGGCACCCCTTCTTTAACATCCTGATGGGGTACATAAGAATTCATGATATGAGTACCATGAGCTGGCGTGATCGCTAGTGCAGAAGGAGACCTACACCCCCCCCCCAATACTCTTAGGTCTGTTGCTCCTATCATGCTCCAGGCCCCGGCTGGAGGGGGTGCAGAAGGGGTACATAGGGATCTGTCAGCTCCACCAAATCAGGGGTACACTGTATGGAGACCTTTCAAGTTTCCAGGTTGGAAATACAAAGATCCCGATGATTACCAGGGGATCGCGACAGTCCATGGGTCACCAGCTCAATCGCCTTATCGAGGACAGGAAGCAGTCCATGGTCGTAATTGCCGGTGCCGCACTGCTGCTGTCTTATGTTTCCCCATGGGGCCACCTGGGTTAAGGGAGCCCTGTAGTGGAAACAGTGTGGCTCTATGGTACAGATAGACTGCTTGTAGCACGATGACACAATTACCGGACTTCACCCCAGACAAAGTGTTACAAGAGGTAATAAGTTCATCATGTACACACAAACTAGTTACCAGGTACACAGGCCCCAAGGTAGATAGAAAAGTCAAGTACCATCCTTAAATAACCAAAATCTCACCTCTCAGTTGGATGGCTTAACAAGGGTGTGTTAAGGAGGGTCATGGGCATCTCACAGTACAAAGCCAAGAGGGGGGCCCAGCCTCCTCTGAGCTCTGACGGGAGCAGGATGGGCCCACCCTTGGCCTGGGCTTCGACCGGGCGCGGCCCACACAGTGGATATCCAGTCACTATGCCTGTTTTCTGAATCATAAATCGCAGGAACTTAAGCAATTCCACTCCACACAGATTCATCTGAACCCTCACACTGCGGAACAAACTGATTAATTTAAATATCATGAACTTTCCCAGAATTTCATAATTGCTCCCCTGCCATGACACTGGCATAAAGGCAACACTGCCAGGGAACACATGATCTAAAAATCACGTATTTAATCACACGCTCTCTAGTTAAACACAAACTGGATATTTTCCGTCTTCTAGACTCTACAGTATTCTTCTATTAAAGGAAACCTGGCTTACCCCTGAATCTACTCCCGACATTTTGACTGCTCTCCCAAATAATTACTACATCTTGCAGGCAAACCGACCAGTCAATAAAAAAGGTGATGGGGTAGCCGCCATAATTTGTAAAGATCTCAACTTTACTACACTTACCACCTTAGTCATAATCCTAGTAGATAGTCTAGTTATCAAACTAGACTTGGCCTCTGCACCTTTAGTTTGTGTATTGCTCTATAGACCCCCCCAGAATATACTGCTCTTTCCTCAAAAACTGGGTGAAAAGATGGCCCATTTAACCATTAATTACAAAAACATTTTGTTCATTGGTGATTTTATTTATTGGGCCAATGACATGGAGGGCGGGCCTCATTCTGCTGAAATGTCGGATCCATTTAACGGGCTGAATTGTATCCAGCATGTTAACTCCCCCACACACATTAAGGGACACATTTTAGACCAAATCTGGACATCCAATCTTGCAATTACTGATCTGACAGTGTCCCCATGCACTTGGTTTGAACATTTCTTAATAGAATTTGTGACTAGTAATGTAATCACAAGTAAACCTTCAGCCAAAGGAGGCCTGAAAGCAAGGAAATGGAATAATGTCAATATCAATGCTTTTTGCAAAACACTGGCGGACACAGTTCCCATTGATCAGCCATCCGTTGATCTCGACCTCAGTACAGAAGCTATGACTGATTGGCTAACTGCAGCCAGTAATAAATATGCCTCTCTCAGGATAATTAAAGTTGTAAGGCGCTATAAGGCGCAGAGAGGATTCTCTGACAACTTAAAGACCCCAAAACTGGCCTTGCGCCAATTAGAAAAAAGGTGGAGACGGAACTATTCTCCAGATAAAAAAAAAGTCCCCTACCAAGCTCAACTCAAGGATTATAAGAAAGCGATTCAAACCACTAAGGCCAGTTATTTTTCTGCTAAAATTATGAATTCCACTAACAAATCCAAAGACACACTTGCTATTGTCAATGAACTATCCAACCCTGATAGAGTCCCAATAAAACCAGCACCATCCCAGTCAATTTGTAACTCACTGAACACTTTTTCTATTGATAAAATTGCTAAAATCAAATCCAGTATCAACTTAAGTCCTACATGCGAGGCCTTGCCTACTGCCTAGAGGAACCCTTCCTCTTTACATCAATTCCCACCGATCAGTAGTGAAGGATTCATGGATCTCCTGGGAATGGTTATATCTGGTTCCCCCACAGACAGCTGTCCACCCCTCATCCTTAAGGAAGTATTCACTGTTAATCCTGCCCCTGCCCATCGTCTTCTGAATGAATCTCTGAAGCAGTGTGATGTTCCTAGAGCCTTTAAAAAAGCTACTGTAGTCCCTTTTCTGAAAAAATCTGGGGAAGACCCCTTCGACCTACTTAATTATCTTTATCACCCCATATCTCTGCTTCCTTATTTGACTAAAATATTGGAATCTCATGTAGCGTAATGCTTATCTTCATTCATTGAACAATCACAGTTCCTTGATTCCCATCAAGTGGGATTTCGGCCATCTCACTCTACAGAGATGGTCATTTTGTAGGTACTGGATGAATTGAGAAAGGAAGCCGATAAGGGCTCCCCACAAGCCCTGGTGCTATTAGATCTTTCTGCGGCTTTTGACACAGTTGCACAGGGAATTTTGGTGGAGCGGGTCAGAGATGCAGGACTCCAGGGGCTAGCCCTTGATTGGATCACATCCTTTCTGGAGGAGCGTTCTCAATCTGTCTGTTTGTCTCACTTCACCGTTCCTGAGGTCAAGACCAACTGTGGAGTGCCACAGGGTTCATCCTTATCCCTGCTTTTGTTCAACTTATATCTACTCCCTTTGGTCCGTTCCATAAGGGAGCGGAAGGTAACACTTTTAACTACGCAGATGACTTGCAACTTATATTCACTATTAACACTTCACCCGTGTCTTTCTATGACTTCCAGACCACCTTCCTGTACATCAGTACCTGGATGAATAGCAACCATTTGAAGCTAAACCCGGACAAAACTGAACTGAACATCTCTCACCTAGATGATGCAAACTCTGTATATCTCGGGTTATCTGTGTAGCTAGTTAGGAAACTGCAGCTGGTGCAGAACCAAGCTGCCAGACTCAACTTTCAGCAGCCAAGATGACAACACGCCACCCCCTTATGCGTCAGCTCCACTGGCTCCCAATATCTCAATGTTACACCTTCAAAATCGGGAGCCTCATTTTTAAATCCTTATAGAATGTGGGCCTTAAATTCATCTCTAAGCTGATCAAGAGACATTTACCCACACGTAACGTGAGATCGGCCCACTTGAATTTTCTGGTCATTCCTTCCTATATGGGGAAGAGACTAGGCGGCAGCAGGTTCGCTGTGCTAGCTCCACACTTCTGGTATGCTCTTCCCTATGAAATCAGATCCTGCACAGCCCTACCTGTATTCAGGAAACTCCTTAAGACATGGCTCTTTTCCAGGATTACGAATAGATCTATTGGGGCTCAACTACTCCCTATACTAGCTCCAAGAAACCAACTGGTGTACGTGCACTGAATAAATAATTTTAAAATAACATATCCGCTGCTGCTCTTAGGCGCTCCTGCGGCAGAAATGATGATGCCGTGGTCCTCCTGTGACCAGGTGCTGGCTGGGAGCAGTAGTCTCCCCCGCTATGGTGCAAAAGAAACAGTGTCCCGCGCAGCAGATGTCTGACGCTGCTCTTAGTCGCGCCTGCACCGGAAATGACGATGCCGCGGCCCTCCTGTGACCAGGTGCTGGATGGGAGCAGTAGTCTCCCCTGCTATGGTGCAAAAGAAACGGTGTCAACCTGGCTTTATCATGAGATAACATTGAATTTGTTGAGCATTTGAAAAAAATACATAGTGCCCTGCTTGGGACATTTGACCTTCTGACCTAACATGCCACCATGCAGGAGAAGATAGAACCAAAGAGCAAAACCGCCCGCTAATTATCAGTCGACAAACTGTTTCTGAGCCAAGCATCTCTTTTCAACCTTTACTTATTTTAAAAACTGCTGAAAACACTCAAAAATATATAATCTATTATGTGATATTTTGATCACCAGAGTTTATGCTGAATTGGAAATTTTAAAATGAAGCAAGATGCTATAATTAAATATTTTAGAGGGGACTTTTAACGCAATATTCACGTCACATGTTCATGGCAAATTGGACATTTACTGTGCTCCATAAACCTTTAGATCCGTTGTTTTTTGTGAAAGCACGCAGTTTCATTTTGGACTCAGCACAGATGTATTTCAAATAAAAACTGTAAAGTGTCCTTCATTAAAAGATGAAAATTAGCAATGCCATTTACTGGTGGCTTTTTATCATTAAACTTTTCTAGAAATGCCTTGAAGCACGCATTTCCAGGCACTAATAATATAAATTACTTTATTCTGTCTCTTTTAATTTTGTGAATTCAAAAGTTCAGAACTGAGATCAAAGAGATAAAACATATGGTGAATACAATGCAATTAATTTACTGTGAGATTAACATTTAATAAAAACCATCCATTCATTTAAAATGGCCTCCAATTTTGAATCACAGCTTATGGCTAAAAGACTCAGTTGAAAAGGAAATTAGAGAACATTAGCATAAACCGCTTTTTTGTAACCACCTCTCTGTCTTTGTTATCCTCCAGCCCAGAGAGATTAGATTCTTTCTGACAAAGGAAAATGTGTGCAACTTTCTTCTCATCCTGACTTGTATAGCAACATTTGAAAACCATATTTACCACTACATTGCAGGGATACAATGCAACACAGATAGTTCACATGATTGTAAAAGTGCAACAGGTTCCGTCACATAAATGAAAATGTACGCTATTACCATGAATGCGCTGCCCCCACAGCAACTGCAAACTCGTGCTACCCTGGGGACAGCGCATTCAGGTGAAAAACTGAGCTGCTGCTTTAAAGCCACTCTGTGATTTCAAAGTGTAGGAGGCTACCCACCTGCAATGTCAAGGTAGATTAGAGATCCCCTTGCAGGCAGGTGCAGTCAGTGACTGCTCCCGCCTACATGGCGATGTCTGGGTGGTCCATAGACCCTCCTTTACACCCTGCAGAGGGCTGCTCCAGGGGGCGCACTGACATGCGCAGAGGCAAAGGGATTCCCTCATTATCATGGGGCACTCCCCAATGAGAATGAGGGAACGGCCCCTGCAGATAGCGCTGACACTTAATGTGCGCCAGTGCTATTGGTATTATGGACAGTGTAATGTTTAAGAACTGCACACAGACACATGTAGTAGGTTAAATTTGGAGGTTTAATCCATAGCACCTTATCCATAAGCAGTCAGTGAGCAACTGACAAATGGGGAATGTTCTCAACACATTCTAGATTCTACATTCCACTGTTGCAGGGATTCTGCTTTTGCACAGAACTATGCGCAGGAGACCTGGACCTCAGAGAATTGTGGTGTACCAGAAAACTCCCCTCAGAACCCAGAACCCCTTATCTGACTAGCTTAGTATCCCATTCGTTAACCTAGATCTAGCTAGGTGGTCCCAATGTATAGACAAACCAGAACAAGCGACTTAGATATTTCTCAGGAGTGGTGGGAATCCAAAATACCTGTTCGTATCTATTTGTTAGTCCACAACATAATAATACAGACACGGTAAAGTTAAAAGAGTTTATTTTATAAACCTCGCGTCCTAAGATGCAGTACTTTGGCTAACACTAGCAGACTAACAGTACAGATCAGAACCATAAGCATTATTACAATACCATATAAAATGAAAGGAGCAATCATACTAATAATGACGGTGGTATACAGCCACACTCCTTTCACTAGAATCTAATACATTATTATTATTAGACTATTAGAAGGTCTCTTAGGCTAACAGGGGGGACCCCATACCGTATAGATCAGCTTAGTAGAATCACATCAAAGGATCAGCTCTCGCATGCATCAGCTCTTCTGTTCGAATGAATCTAAAACCAAACTGTTCTGCAATATTAAAGACGCTTGTCCTTCAGATATTGGCAGCTGTATGCATGATATGTCTAACAAGTGGTACGATCAATCTAAACACAACACTCTGTACCTTCTAGTGACCCAGACGCGTTCTTTGCATGATGTACAGACCAAGGGCACATTTCACAGTTAAGAATGTGAAACAACAGTTTGTTATCCTGTAAGGCAAAGTCGAGTCAGCATTTCTAAAATGAATAACACATAACAACAGTGTCGTGTGCAGCGCAGCAGAAACGACAAGCTTGCTTGCCAACCATGAACTCGTTTATACTAACTTAGTGTTGTAAATAGGGCGTGGCTTAATCCATCTCACACCCCCCATGATCGGAGCACTAACCAATAGGGATACACTTATCAAGAACGCAGAGTTCAAGTGATTCAGAACGGAACCAAGGGCATGAACTATAAGTCCATATAAGGAAGTGTAAAGTCCGAAAATAAAAAAAAATTTGTTTAAAAAATGAAAAATGATATGTTAAAAAATAAGCAAAACTTATCGTAGAAAACTAACAATTCTGGACGCACCCTGGATGCACCCTGGACTGACAATGTCAAACAGTCAATCCATGAAGGTATAAGCACCGTAAGTTGGAACCGCTTCCAAGAGGAAATCATTGGAGCGTCCCGTAAAAGTATCTGCCATCCAATTGAGCAAGGGAAAGGAACACACATGTTCATCAAGTATCGGAGCATCCAGCACCATGATAGGACATCTGTCAGTCTCCTCAATATAACTCCTTTCAAGGAAATCAATAGCTGCCTCTCCGATATCCCAGTTTCCAAGGACTCCGTGTGCAGCACCCAAAGCCATAAACCCGACACCAGAACAATCAAATTCATGAGCCACTAAGGGACACATTAGTTCATCAAAATCCGGGTCAGGTGACGCCAAGTTTGACAGGCACAAGTCCAGAGCCCACTGGAAGGGACAATCTAGGCAATGAAAAACATGTTGCACACATGTAAAAAAGGGAAACCGGAAAGACAATCCATACTTGACGCTTAATACTGCCAGTGGTAAGGCGCCGTAGAAATCAAGCATCCGGCTACGAAGATGGAGCAAGCGCAGCATTCTGTCTTGCAACTCCCGGTGTGCAGCCATACCGAAGTGCGCAAATCAACAAGAGGATCCCAGCCACCAAAGCGAGGAGCAAGGGGAACCCTCCGAAGACACTCGAAAAAATAGAATGTAAAAATGCGGGAATCACACCAAAAACAGTCTGGAAAGATGTCACGAGGCCCGAGCCCACAATTTTAAAAAAATGAACAAGGCCAGTCGTAGACGAAGCATTAAAGATAGTTTGAATCAAGGTTCCAAAATGGAGGGGGAGGTCGGTATTTAAAAGAGCTTGTACCTCAGTTCGTGTGTTCGCCACATTAAGAAGAAATGTTTCACGGGACAAAGTCAACGCAACCTCTTTTTTAGACAAAAGAGCCCTTATTCTGCTCATCCTATTGAACTCTGCGTTCAAGGTTGGAATCGCTGGCCAGATGGATATATCGAGTCGGCCTTGCGGGGGTGGGAAAAGGACGTTATTACAGCAAACCACTTTTTGCAAAACAGTGACAATGTAAGGAATACCCACAAGCATCCCACAGCAAGCTTCACTATTTAAAAGCAAATAACTACCGTTGGCAAGCAGCTTAAAAGAAGACGTTATAACTGGCATTGGAATCCCCTTTAGGACACAAGCTAAATTAGGAGCGTGTATATTGCAAGCGCCATGTAATTGTATATGTCTACAAATCACAGAGTGATCAGGAGCGGAAGTGCAGTCTTCACCTTTTAAGTAAACATCCTTGCCATCTCTTACGCATCTGTAAGTGAACGGAAGTGACCAAACTTCATGCAGGAACGCATCGCCAAGTTGTTCATATCTGCCAATGGCATAATGCTTCATGCATGAACTAAATTTGAACAAACTAAAAGGTAAAGTGACTAATCCGTGTACAAGCCACACGGCTGAATTCAACTCAGCTACAGAAAAAGGTAAAGGTTCTAATTTTTCAATGTGCAGCAATGCGTAAGTTGCGTCTTTCATGGACATGAACTGCTGTTTTGCTGTCAAATTAAAAGGAAGGAACAACGATGAAATATTCATGTAATCCCAAGTGACTTTCCCTGCCATTAACGTTTGTAATGTCCATGCAAACTGCATAATTGAACGCAACTGATTTTGGCCATGATACAACACAGATACATCATCTTGCACAATGTCTACGACAGAAGAAACAATATTATCTAATGTATAAATTCTAGAAGACAAAGCATTAATACTATTATCTATCACAGCCAATACTTTTTCCATATTGGCCTGGTCAATAGCACGTAATCTAGAAGCAGCTTCAATTTGCGACAATTTCCAAACTTCATTGTAAATAGCATAAGCCCATCGTTTAGACCTGCCATTTGCAGGACCCTTAATAAAATCATTCAAATCTATTTTGTCATTTAATCGTGATAAATGAAGCTTAACTGAAGTTAACGTGGAATGTTGCAGCCATGACTGACATAACTTACCCACAGAGTAGGTAGTCACCGTGTGTGAAGATGTGAAACGAGGGTCAACCCTAAGTTGTGTATACCCTGGATCCAAATCCAGAAACCGACGTTGACAGGAATCTGAGCTTGTTTGCCAACCAACCAACCCTCAGGATTCAATGTTGAAATATTGAAGGTGCCATTGGAAACAAGGGACTGCAACATAGTAAGGGACAGATCTGAGTGATTTTCCCAACCAGGATAAGCACCCAGATCAGGGATCGAGGGGGAAATTAATTTTTTAGATATAGCCAATCCAATACAGGTGGTCTGAAAAATAGACGAATTTAAAAATAATATATGGTTGGGGATAAGACAGGCACGATGCAAAGCCTCCGTTCCCTGTACCTTCCACGGTTTAGTTCCCCAAACCGATTTAAGATCGATAGTAGCTTTCCGTACGTCATAACCTCCAATAGCCAAATCATCCATAAAGGATTTGGAATATAATAATTTTGTGTGTGTCAATCTAACCTTAGAAGTGGGTTCTACCGCCACCTTAAAATAAAAAGAAGCAGGGTCTGACACACTAAAATCCGAAAAATATGTGAATTTTTTCAATAAAGTAGCAGAGCTGCCAGTCATAGGGACAGGACAATGTTCCCATTGAGTGAAATTAACAAAATTTCGAAAAGTATTTGCTCTGTGTAGGAAATGTGTGCCATAATGTTGAAAACAAAATTGTTCATCGTAGTTTGCAGTATTTAAATACAGATCTTCAGGATCAAATGCAGCATAATATTTTAAATCAGAAAACAGTGCTTCTATTGCTTGTACATCCCAATCATCTGAGCGGATGTTTTGTTTAACTACATCACCCATAGAAACACGAAAAACAGTTGGCACATTAATAACTTCGGTGAATTTGAAAGTTCACTGCATCCCAAGCAATCCCATCACGTACAGACCAGGCGGTGATGTTCACAAACGTCTGGTCTCTTTTCATGATGTGTGATGAGGAATGGGGGGCCAAAGTTCCATCAATTAATTGAATTGTAGAACGCTCATTCAGGTAGTGTCCATTGATAAGTCTAAAAAACACTACCGCAAAGCCAATTGTCATGAATAAAAAAATACAAATCAGCACCAGCCAGATGTAAGTCCAAGGTGCAACCAAAAAATGTCTCTTGAACCAGGCAAAAAATTTAGAAATTTTGGAAGGGGCAGTGGAAGTCAATGAGTCAGTTTCAAAGGAAGACTAGGACTGGGTAAGTGTTGTTGTATGTAATAGGGGCAAAGCGACTTCTGCAGAATAAGCATACTCAGGATCAGCGGGCAAACCACCAACAGTAGGTGGCGGATCAGTAACTGTGATCATCTCAACGGAAACCTCAGGCACGATGATAGAGGGTGGCACCACAACAGAGTTTCTCAGCATCGAAGGGCAGGAAACCGAAGGTGTCATACTATGGAGAATCGGCCACCCTGTGTAGCTTGACATTTTCAATTGAAATGTACCTGTTTTCCTTGCGACCAGGAAGTGGGGGTAAAACAACTGTACATGTACCCAATACTCCAAGCACCGGGACTGGTGCACGATAAGAGGGGCCAAACTCCTTATTGTTCTCCACCTTCTCACGGACCAAGTCACCAACTCGAGGCAGCCAGCCGACTACCGGAATCAGCAGCATTTCTTCAGATGTAGAGGGCACGTGTTCCTTTGCCAGAGTGTCTCTTGCTTCTTGTAGATTCTGCAATACAGCACAGTGGTCATCTAGGTCAAAAGGCGCGGCAGCCGCCGCCATGTCTAGACCATCAAGGTCCGGAACAAACATTCTCACTCCAAAGAGCATCATGTACGGGGTCCGCCCACACAGAGACCTTCTAGGGAGGTTATTAAGTGCACGTTGGACGTCATACAAGTGGGCAAGCCAGTTCCGGCCTGTACCTAACACCTTGGCTGTCAACGATTGCTTTAGGTCACGGTTCATCCGTTCCACAACACTATTGCCCTCAGGCCTGTATGGAGACGAAAATTTGACTTGGACCCCCAAACTTCTCATTGCCTCTTTGTACGCCTTAGAGGCGAACGCCGGGCCCTGATCAGAATGAAGGGTACCACACGCAAAACTCCCTATAAAGACACGCAATGCTTTGATGACAGTCCTGGCATCAGCACTCGTTTGTGGCCACACCCACAGAAAACGAGTGCACAAATCCACTGCAACCAAGATGTACTTGTACGCAGTATCAGAGGTAAAAGGACCGCAGTGATCTAAATAAACACACGCAAGTGGTTGATTAGATATATGCAGCTGCGTTGGAGGTGGACGCGCAACAGACGAAGGTTTAATCTGCTGGCAAATGTCACAATTAAGTACATAAGCCCGCGTTTGTTTATACAAACCGTACCACCAGTAACGTTGCTGTAAAAGAGACACAGTTGCTGACACTCCAGCATGCGCAGACGCAACACCTTCGTGGGCAGCTGTTATCAAATTTGGTCTGCAGTCCGCGTTGGGAATCAATCTATCACCAACGTCGTTAATCCTCACTAACGGGACGTTATCAGGACTTAAGTGATAATGGTATTGAGAAGGGAAACCTCTAGGGAAGTTTGTCCCTGTCTCAGAAGCAGCAATAGCTGCCAAGATGTCAGCATCAATCTTAGATTTTGATCTTGTAACTGCTGCTACTAAGTATGTTGCCACTGCTGTTTTAGCTGCCTCGTCAGCCAAACTGTTACCGACAGCATGGACCCCAACTCGTTGGTGACCAAGAGTGTGAATTACATTCACAAGTGGCAGACTCCCTTTAAGTTCTGCCACTCGAGCCCAAAGCGTTTTATGCTTCACAGTGCCACCTTTGGAGTCACGAAAACCATTCATAATCCAAAAAAGCAAATTGTCGTTGTAAGATTGAACACAATAGTAAGAATCACTCACTATAAGAGTAGTGACTCTGTGATCAGCAAACTCAAGTGCAAGCACTAGAGCACGAAGCTCCGCCAACTGCGCGGTACAATCACCCAATGACTGCGTATGCACTGCATCAGATTGGAACTCTCCATTTATGAAAGTACAGACTACAATTGCGCAAGCCGCTGAATAAGCGTGCCTCGATCCAGTTGCGGGTTGCGCCGACCCGTCAGTGTATATGACACAATGGTATTCCTCGATGGGGCGCAATGACAGAAGAGCCGGATGAACAAATTCCTACTCCAAACTCTCTTGAGTCTGCAACGCCGCGTCAAAGATGTATTCGACGTCAGGCGAGGCTAAGGAGGTCGCCCATTGTATCCACCTTGGATGCAAAGCCTTAGAATTTGGTACACTAGCTTTAGTGACTGCTTCGAGAGCAGGAAACGGTGTTACCACCAGCACGCGCTTTCCCTGTGATATCGCTCGTTCTTTCAGGATCGCCATCTGAACCGCTGTTAAGACTTTTTCAACAGTGGAAAATCGCAGCTCAGCCGAAGTGTACAGATGAGATTTGTAAGCAATGGGGACTGTGTCGCCCTCATTGAACATTAAGTATGTGAAACCTTCCGCGCCTGGAACAATTCTAATGACCAGGTTGGTGTGGTTGTCACGAGTCTTTAGATATTTAGCCGTAAGAAGATCAGTTTGCAAAGTATACAATGCCAACGAGTGCTCTGGCAGCCAGCAAGATCTGGTAAAAGTTGGTTGTATCAAGGCATAAAGCGTCTTGATACGCTGGGCATAATCAGGAATGTAGGATCAACCGAAATTCAGAAAACCCAGCAGGGATTGAAGTTTTTTCAGTGTCGTAGGGATACGAAGGCGTGCGCATTTCTCAAGGAATTGCGGTGCCAAGCCTCGACCCTCATTATTGAGTTTGTACCCCAAGAACAACACTGTAAATACAGCAATGTGGGACTTCTTAAAGTTAAACTTGTAACCGAAGTCCGCAAACATAGTCACTATGTTATCCACACGAGCAAGGTGTGGAAGCAACTCGTCATCAGTCTGATATATGTCATCAACATACGAGTATGCTTCCGGATCTACCATCTCCAAGAGAGAGACCACGCGAGCGGCAAAAACTCCAGGGCTGTTTTTATAGCCCATCGGGAGTCGTTTGAACAATTTTTGTTTGCCACCCGAGGTGAATGCTGTCCACTCATAACTAAGAGGGGCCAGGTTATGGCAATAAAAGCCATTTGATAAGTCGAGCGTAGTTTTGAAACGTTTTCTCACAAGACTATCTACGAGAGCCGAACTATGAGTATTTTGTACCGCACACGTCCGGCAATGCGAGTTTAAATGGCGGTAATCCAAAACTAGGTGGTACGACCCGTCAGGCTTCATTACAGTGAATAAAGGATTATTCATGGGTGACACACATGTCTCAATCACTCCTTGATATTCCAATTGTTCAAGGATGGATGCGACATGAGGTCTTGCCTCACGACGCATGGATATTGGGGATGAGGCTGGGGATCGGATCGCAATGGAATCTCGTGATTGGGAGAACATTTATCCCAGCCAACCTGATTACGATATAACGCAGGTGCAAGCACCTGTGCCCACTCCCCGGCTAACCTAGTAGACTCCTCCGTGGGCACTGCGTGCCCAAAGGAAGGAAGTATAACTTCCTCTCCCCTTGGGGCGTCCAAAATGAAAGCCGGAGGCCAATCTTTCTCCGCCAAAAGAATATCATAGGTGGTAGTAAGATTATCCCAAAAAAACACTTTAATTTTGCGTTGTTTGTCACCCTCAATATTAAGGACTATTTCAAATAATCTTTCCGGGCGGGCTACGCGAGTATCAGCAGTTTCAACTGTCACATAAATGTCAGTTGCTGTCTCCTCCAGAAATGGACGCAATGCTTCCTGCACTACTGTAACCTCCGCCGCGCTGTCTAGCAGCGTTAGTGCCCATGTCAGATTCCGAAGCTGTGTCCTGACCATCTGAGGCATATCTCGCTGAGATAGCAGCAACTTTCTTTTTCTGAAACGGTGGACGTGGTCTGGCAGCGTCTTCCTGCTTGCCTTAACCGTCAGTCTGGCGGGTGTGGTAAATATTTCATTACCGGTACTATTTTTTATGCGGTAAAGTCTAGTAAGAATAACTCAGTAAATATAAGAGGCAGAATCCGTGGTATTAGAGGTTCTAAAATGCTTTATTCCTCTACAAAGGAAATACAATTCGAATTGCAGGCTTCACACTCCATCACCATGAGGGTTCAGGAAGGAAGGCGATACATTATTGACAAGTAATGGTATTTATATGGAAAGCATTACATTAAGACAGATGCAAGAGGCGTAACAGCTGATAATACAGATATAATACACATACGTAACGAAAAAAGGCGTAAACATGGGTGTAACTAAAATACGTCATTAAACATGATGTCACAAGTGGGTGGATCCATAAGAGAATCCTGCAATGTCAGCAGAAATACTTGGCAGAGATGCGCGCGCAGCCGCATGACGTGTGATTGACGTGCAACTAGAGCGTGAAGGGGACTTGACATTTAGCTCTACATGTGGAGACAGAAGTCTGAGGGGTCATGTCAACCTAATCCCAAATCATATCTAATATCTTATGTTTAAAGAACTGTATTATCCAAAAGGAAAGGTCTCTAGGACGGAATCTATTCTATACTGACTGTTAGTGCGTGTAAAAGCGTCTAAGTGTCTACATGAGATGCGAGGGGGCAGGAATCTTCCATGGTAACAGGGGCTATGAATTACTTGCATGAGGACAGTGAGGCCTGGCCCCTTGCACGGTAGCTGGAGGAATGTTTACCTAAACTACTAGACAGGAATGCATCGGATGAGGAGCGGAGTAGATAATCTTGAAGGTGAAATACAGTTTTTGGCAGGCAACAGGCTGGATCAGGCACCGTTAGCCGCGCAGGGAGTAGGACAAAGTTCATGGATACAGATGCGGGCTCGGGCTGGAGCTTTCAGAGGCAGAAAGCAGGAAAGGCTTGATGGCAGAATTCAGGGCCTACTCGCCTGAATCTGTAAAATGTGGAAAGTGAACCACATAAAGTCGGTGGCCTTTCATACTTAGAAATGGAATATTCGACCCATTCATGGTGGATCTGAAAGAGGACATGTTGACGGTGGACGCACATGTATTTGCGTCTTCAAAACTGGAACTGGAGGGAACATACATGTACTTATAGCATGCACATGGAGCCGTTGGGGTCTACGATAGGGGACATAACTGATCACGAAATTCATATTTCCTCATTCCCTCCTTGTCCCCTACGGACCCTCAGGAGATATCGATCTTCATCAATCCATCGATCTGTTCATATAGCATCATTTGTTCTTCTTTCTTCTTCCGAGATTTTGAACGAAAACTTGGAGGTGGGATACACGATGTGGCACACAGGCCACAAATCGCTGGCCCACATTGTAGACATAAGCAGCAACTGAATAGTATGAGAAAGCCAATACCTAGGAAGGATAGGATCCTCCATCCCCAGGTGGACAACACGCTCCAGAACCAACCGGACCAAGTCCAGGTGCCTGGACTCTGGTGTATCTGGCTTATAATCTTATGAAGGCGGGTTATAGCTTTATATACTGACGGTGAATTTTCTGGTATGAAAATGCAGCAACTTGATCCGATGACCCTACAAGCTCCGCCCCTATCGGCCAGGATGACGTCAAGGACAAGACGATTTTGAAGCACAACAATCCGCATAGCAGACTGCTCTTCTGTTAAATTGCCTAAGGCGGAAGTAGTCTCGTTTACTACTGCTTCAAGGGTTCTAGTTAATCTACGTATCAGTTTACTATTAGTGACTGTTCCTATATAAGGAAAGAAACCTTTATTGAAATCTGTGTATTGCTCCCATGCTGTTTCAGTGTAATCGACAATCGGGAGATCTCTCTGCTGTCTATTGTGTACTAAATGGGTATTTCTGTGATAATCAGGAGGAGCTAGGAAAACAGGTGGCAGAAGGAATGCTATGTAACAGGTACCATCCCAATCTAGAGGTAGACATATATATGCGGTCTGGCCACAAATGAAGTAGGAATGACGGGAAGCTCTAAATGTAGATTTGCCTTGATCACTGAATTTTATTACAGTGGTGCATTTACTATGGCCCATGTGTATGGAACCATTCTTTCTTACACATAATTCCCCTTTAACTGGGAATACTGACATAGCGGGCAAAATTGGTGTAGCTTCGGATTCGACATTCAGAATCAGGAGGTTAAGTGTAAAATTACCTAATCCATATACTTCATTTTCTAGATCAGTTCCTGTTCTTTTGGGAAGTCCCTCCTTGTTAGGGTAGCAGACTCTAAGCAAAACCAAGTTCAGGTTTCCCCATACCCAGTTGTCTTGATAAACTGCGGAATTTGAATCTAGGGAATTAATCAAACTAAACCATGCTCCACAGGAGCCATTGTGTGTGAACGGATACGGAAAGAGGGGCAAAACTCCCTTATAGTTCTGATAAGGAGGGAGTCGGCCACATATCCAACAATTTGTAGCATTGCTGGTCTGATGGGAATGATGTAACATACTAATGAATGTGTTGTTGCGCAGCGCAAATCTATAGGACAACTCATGCGGAGGTAATTCACTAAAAGAATGTTCAGCGGTAACATTGTAAGCACGTTTAGAAATAGGGTAATACATATGCAGCAATATACTGAAAATGATGATCAGAAGACTTAGAGAAAACAAAATTAATAATGTTACTGTGCAGTGACTACGAAGTGTTTTACAATACGCATGCTTTTTAAGCTGCATCTGTTGATTTCTTTCTCTATTCCGGTCTAGAGGATACATGTCAGAGACAAATTCAACCGATTCACCTTGGAGAGGACTTAAACAATCAAATTGTCTGACTTGCTAGACCTTAATTTTAGTTTATAAAGTTCAGTTTTCATGGGTTCAACCAAGGGGAGCTTTGAATCAGTCTGTGAGGGAATACAAGGCTGAGTGTTCATATCGGTCGGTAGTCCATAAAATTTCTTGATATGACTCGAATGCAACCATCCTTTACGTCCCTCGATCTTTACGGCTGTCCTTGTTGCTAGTAGAACAAGCTTTGGCGATTTCCACCTAGGCTCCAGTTGGGTCTTCCGGTCGAAATTCCGTACCAGAACCAGATCACCTGGAACCACGTCATGGGGCTTCACCTCAGTGTTATCGGGAAAAGCTGCAGCTACCTGTGAACGACAAGATTGTAGTGCAGACATCAAGGAAGCCAGGTAATCTGTCAGCATATTACAGTCAACATCAGTGATTTTGCGAGGTATAGGCGTCCCCCACATATTTGGTGGTCTACCGAAGATCACCTCGTACGGGGATAGCCCTGTTCGAGAATGTGCTACCATTCTCATGTAAAAGAGTGCAACTGGTAAGGCTACTATCCAATCGACACCTTTTTCTCTACATATTTTGGACAATCTAATTTTCAGAGTTTGATTATGACGTTCCACGAGACCTGCTGCCTCTGGATGTCGGACACAGTGGAATTTCCATTGGTAGCCTAACAAGAGTGAAACGTGTTTCATTAGTTCCGATGAGAATGGCTGGCCGTTATCTGAGTAGACAACACGTGGCAAACCATACCGTGGGAAGAATTCTCGAACTAACTGTTTGGCAGTAGTCGGGGCAGTGTAATCTGAAACCGGGTAGGCTTCTGTCCAACGGGAAAGAGCACAGACAACTACGAGAACATATTTGAATCCTCGACATCGTTCCATCTGGATATAATCCATCTGGAGGACTTCAAAAGCATGATCGGGAGGTTGAAATCCACCCTGCTCTACGGGGATGCTTTTACCTGGATTAAACTGACAACATATCATACAGGTACGTACTTTCTGTTTGGCTGCTGCTCGCAAGTGTTTGTTGAACCAAATGTGTTGAATACTGTCTAGCATAGCTTTTTCTCCTAGATGCGCTGGACTGTGTATTGTGTTAATGATGACTTGAACCATGGAATCGGGAAGAAACCATATAGATTTTTCCTTCGTCATCCATCCTTGATCCGTTTGGATCCCTCCTAATTCAGTCCATTTCTTTATTTCTTCTGGTGTAGCATGTGTCTGTATGTCAATTATATCAAGGGCGGGATCCTTAACTGTCATGCAATGTGTTGGTGTCGGAACTATTGTCTTTGTCGCGTCAGTTGTATGAGTCTGGTTCTGAGCAGTCTGTTTAGCTGTTCTGTCAGCTAGGTCATTACCCTGAGAAATGATATCGGTAACCTTTGTATGAGCTTTGCATTTCATAATCGATATTGTAGTAGGTAAATGAATCGCATCTAATAGGGCTTGAATGAGGGGTCCGTGTTGGATGTGGGCACCGTGAGAAGTTAAATAACCTCTCTCTCGCCACAGCACGCCGAAGTCATGGACGACTCCGAATGCATAACGTGAATCTGTGTATATGTTGACTTTCTTATTTTTAGCTTGAATACAGGCTTGTGTCAGAGCGATGAGCTCTGCTGCTTGAGCTGACAAAGTGTTAACACAATTTGTTTCAATGACTTCAGTGTCTGTTGTGACTGCGTAGGCGGCCACTAACTCTCCCGTATTTGTTCTCATACATGAACCATCTACATACAATGTCAAGTCTGGATCTGATAAAGGGATGTCTGTCAAGTCTTGTCTGGGTTTTGTCGTGATAGTAATGACTTCTATACAATCATGTGCTAATGGATCTGTTCCATTTACTGGCAAAAGCATGGCAGGATTTAACGTATTACAACGTCTGATTTCTATGTGTGGTTGAAACAATGTCAATTCGTAACCGGTGAGTCTCGCTATAATCAAGTGTTGTGTTTGTGTGCGGTTCAAGAGAACCTCTACTGCGTGTGGTACTTGTACTGTCAATTGATGTCCTAACACTATGGCATCGCTTTGTCTGATTGCTAAAGCTGTTGCTGCCACTGATTTCAGGCACGCAGGAAGAGCCTGAGCTACTGGATCTAATGTACTAGAGAAATAAGCACATGGTTTGTGTGATCCTGCTTGTTCCTGAGTGAGTACTGACAAGGCAGTACCTTCGCGTTCTGTAACAAAGAGTGTAAACAGTTTATTGTAACATGGCGTTGCTAAAACAGGTGCTTGGCATAAAGCTTTCTTTAAGTTTTCAAAAGCATGTGTATGTTCTTGAGTCCAAGAGAGGACAGTCGGTGTGGCGGCCTCCTGTGTTGTCAACTGGATGAGTGGTTTTGCTAGAAATGCATATTGAGGGATCCACTGCCTACAGTATGAGGTGAGGCCTATAAAAGCCCGCACCCCCTTTTGTGTCTTGGGTGGTGGCATGTTAGCAATTAACTGGATGCGGTCGGGTGTAAGCTGTCTTCCCTCCTTGGACAGCGAGTGCCCAAGGTAGACAACTCGCGGGACACAGAATTGCAGCTTAGAAGGGGACACCTTGTGCCCCTTGTCGGCCAGAAATTTTAAAACCGTCAGTGATGCTGTTTCACATTCAGGTTCGCTTCGGGCGGTGATCAGCAGATCATCGACATATTGAAGCAAGGCAGTGTTAACTGGCATGTGGATACTGTCAAGTTCTCGTTTTAGTGCTTGGCTATAGATGCTGGGGCTTTCTGTAAATCCTTGAGGTGCGCGTGTGAATTTAAAACTTCGTCCATTCAAACTGAATCCGAACAGATATTGACTTCCCGGATCTATTGGGACGCTAAAGAAAGCATTCTTGAGATCAATTACAGTGAAGAACGTTGCTTCTGAATCAATAGCAGTTAATAATGAAGAGATATCTGGGACCACAGGGTATTGTGGTACAATACATTTATTTAATTCGCGCAGGTCAATAACTAATCGATATACTGGTGGTGCTTTTGGATCCGTTCTTTTAAGAATCGGAATTATCGGGGAATTGCATATATTGGAGTCGGTTTCTACAACCACTCCTTGTGCAATGAGTTCGTCAATGATTTGCAGCAAAGCCGCAACAGCATCTGGTGGTAACCTATATTGTCGCATTCGTGGTAGTACTACTCCTGTTTTTAGTGTGACTCGATATGGTGTAATGTTCATGCAACCAACATCAGTGGGGCCTTGTGCCCATAAATGCGTAGGTAAACTCTGCAGCCGGTGATCCATGTCTCTGGACACGTAGTGACCTTTAAAATCACGTAAAAATAATCGTACTCCTTCCGGGGAACAACATATTATAGCACCTAGAGCTTTCAATGTTTTTATACCTAACAAGTTTTCCGGACATGATTTAGTAAGCAATAAATCTGTAGTACGTGTCAATGGACCAACCGTAAGTGGAAGGGGCTGTGTTACGTCATTAATTATAGGTTTTCCTGAGAATCCAAGGGAAATATTTTGTGAGCCTGAGAGGGGTGCCCCTGGAACTTCACTGCGTCGTATAGTTGTTCTGCTTGCCCCTGTATCAAGTAAAAACTTTCTGTCTTCCCCTAATAGTTCACTATGTACATAAGGTCCCTCTTGATCTACAGGAACCTCAATAAGGGGTAAGCCAACTTCCCTCTCTAGGCTATTTCATGTGTATCGCTGATAATCAGGATAATCTGTTTGTGCATACTGGGACATCTGTTGCGTTGTCGCTTGTGTGGCAGCAATAGGCTGCGCTGGTGGTGGTGCTACGGTCTGTTGTGGAGCTGCCTGTTGCGGAGCTAGTTGTTGCGGAGCTGACCTATGTTGTGCATGCTGAGGAATTTGTTGTTGATTCTGATCCTGTCTAGGTGGACGTGGTCTTTCCTGAGTTCTACCCGTGGCGATATTATGTTTCAGAACTGGACAATCGTGTATATAATGACCTTGTTGTTTACAATAGTTACATGTCCCTTTAACTGGACCTATTGAATCACCCTTTTGGTGACCATCAGCTGGAACTGACTGAGCGACAAGCATTTTCATTTTTGTATCTTTCATACGTCTTTGTTCGTGTTCTTGTTCTTCTCTAATTCTATTGTGGTGATATTGTAACATCTGTAACATCTGTGACAGGGTGTTACCCTGCCAGGTACTCTCAAATTTCAATACTCTATTCTTAACTTGCGGCAGGGAATTTTCAACTAATTTTGTCACAAACAGATGTGGATATGACTCGCTACTTGCTTTTATGCCACTATTTATACCAAAACATTTTTCAAATCGGGAATAGAAATCACTAGTGTCTTCATCTTGCTTTTGTTTACAGGCTGAGATTGCACCCCAGTCCTCCTTTTTCGTAGTTAATAAACGTGGTAGTACCTGCACTAGTAATCCTGGTAGTGCTGTAGTCTTTTCCCCAAGCCCTGATCCTGCAGCTCGGGCCTTTTCTTCGTTTTCTAATGCTGTCCAATCTATCTTTTGGTCTCCCACCTCCCATTCCTTTTCTTTGAGTTTCTCGTAAATACCGGCAGGCATTAACACTTTCAGTATTTTCATAATGTCGGGGTAGGTATACTCTCCCATGAGTAGCATGTCTTTTATCTCACGGTGGAAACCTGCTGGATCCTTGTCATGGCTGGGTACTACTTTCTTCATTTCTAATAATTCGATTTTAGTTATAGGCGTGTACACAAATACGCGTGTAAAGTTATTACCTTCACCTCTGATTGGGTGTACTTCGCGTAACGGATTCAGTCTATCTATGTGATACATTTTTCTTCCCATAGTGGGAACTGGAACGTGTTCTGGGCACACGAAAGTTATATACTGGTTTCGAAATTCTAGAATTTCTTTAATCAAATCAGTACCTGAACCTCTCCATTTATTCGTGAGTAATTCGGTCAATATGTCAGGTAAGGGTCCTGGATCGGAGTGTTGACTTTTATATAATATAAGGAGGTGTTGAATCATGTATATACTAGCTAAACGCTGTTCGTCTGGGGCAAGATTCAGAAACGTGTGTGCTAGTGCATCATCACTGTATTTGCTGGGACTGTCAACCCATTGTACTGCTGACCTGGCCAATTCTTGTTCATCCATGGAATCGAGCATATGGTACCCCCTTCGATCTCGGAGTAATTTATCAGAGGCTTGGAATAGGTGTTCAGGGGACCTTGTATTTAACATAGGGGTTTGAAAATGTCTATTACATTCTGGACGTATCGGACATATCGGATCATTGAAGCCTCTAGTATTATTATGGGGTCTTCCTCTACCTACGTAAGCTATCGTTTCTATTTGTTCTGATTCTTGCTCCTCCTCTCCCTCTGATTCAATTCTGTCTGCTTCTCGTCTTTCTTTATGTATTCGTTCTACTTCCTTGCGGATCTTTCGGCACATAACTACTATGCATGACTGTTTATCATGTTTCTCGTCTGATATGTTCTGACCCCATTTGGCAAGTTTTTGCATGGTATCATGATCTGCCCCAGGCCTGTCTTGGTTCCTGATCACGCAGTTTATGAAAAAACGTAGTAGTTGTCTTTGTACATCCACTTTCTGGTATTCCATAGCTTCGTTAATACTTTCTGGGCCTCGCCCTGTTTGGACAAAGTGATATATATTGTCTAGGTGCTCAACCATTCCTGGTATCGTCATTAAATACAATGTAGCCCGTCTTATACGTAGTGATGATATTAGCAATCTGTCCTGTTTACCTGGCACTGGATCGTATCTACAATCCACAAGATGTTCTCTAAACATGTCGGATGTCACTAGATGGGGTGTACGTTGGAGTGCTAAATCTCTAAGGGTCTGTTTATTTCGTGGTGGTGTGGCAAACATGTCTGTCATACCTCCTGTAGCAGCGTCTGAGGTGCTAGGCACGAAAGGATTCGTTGGACGTAAGATAGAAATTGTAGATGCGGGAAAAACAGTAGAAACGGACGGACCTGTTGGAACTAGTGCAGGAGTTTGTTGCTGCGGAGATACAGACGGATGCTCTTGGTGTTGAACACCATCGGCAAGCGGTGTGTGTGGTATGGTATTAGCATACTCGGGAGCTACGTCATCTAAATAGGAGGAAAGGAAAACGTCCTTTGCTGTTTTAGGATGTGCTTTTGTCGGGAGCAATGGAGGAGTCAAGTCTTTTGGTATTTCCGGGGTAGCCTTAGGTAATCCTTCGGCCAGAAGAGGATACATACCATTCATAAGAGTGTTTCTTTGTCTATCTACTTGTTCCGATTTAACTCGGGTACCTTCCTCTATTAATAAATTTTCTCGGGTTTTATTCGAATTCTCCCTACCTTTCTCTTCCTGTCTGAGCGCCTTTTCTGTACGTCTATATGATTCTTTACGCCATAATTCAATGGCATCTTTCTGTGACTGTCTGGCTTTCTTTTTCCATAATTCTTCTTCTACTCTCATGATGCAGTCTGCATCCCAGGTCCCCGCTGCAGGCCATCTTTGACTCTCCGGTAAATCCTTGGTGTAGTCCACCCATAAATCAAGAAATAACACGGCATCTAGGCCATGCTTATGATACATAAAGTACCCTGGAGTGTCCCTAGGTGGGATGGGAACAGCTTCTTCGAGTACCCCTTTTCTAGTTTTGATCTGTCTTAATTTCAAAAAGAACGGCATTTTTAGATCTGGTTACTTAATCTTAAACAATCTTAATACAAATAAACACAATAATGGACAGTCATTCACACCACAATGTATAGAACGTATTAAAAACATTTAATATTTAACATTTAACGAATAATGATGACTGATAAGAAACTAGTTACTGACATAATACTAACACTAAATAATACTTGATTATATGCAAGACATACTAGATATACTGCTAAACAGTACAGATACACTGCTGAAACAGTGCAGACCGGATTTGTGTACCCAAACCCGTCTTGACCGGCACAGACTATGTGCACGTTTAAATGCCTCCCCGGCAATGGTACTCACCGGGTAGCTCGGAACGGAAGGCCTCGGAACTGAACTGAAACTGGACCGGACTGGACTCGACTCGGCTGGACTCGGAACTTCGGAACCTGGTGGGCCTCTGTATACCTCGGATCTTGCTCTCTCAGCTAGGCTCTGGTCGGGATACTTCGCACTTCTCACCGCCTCGTCTGGGTGTTGATCGCAGCCTCAGTCACCTCCGCTTGGCCGGAGGGAGATACAGGAAATCCTGCAGGTACGCGTTTTTGTCCGTTCAGCTGTGGCAGGAGACCGGGCCTGCAACGCACCTCCGGCGCGTGAGATGAGAAAGTGTCCCTGTTCGGGCGCCAATTTCTGTGGTAAATATTTCATTACCGGTACTATTTTTTATGCGGTAAAGTCTAGTAAGAATAACTCAGTAAATATAAGAGGCAGAATCCGTGGTATTAGAGGTTCTAAAATGCTTTATTCCTCTACAAAGGAAATACAATTCGAATTGCAGGCTTCACACTCCATCACCATGAGGGTTCAGGAAGGAAGGCGATACATTATTGACAAGTAATGGTATTTATATGGAAAGCATTACATTAAGACAGATGCAAGAGGCGTAACAGCTGATAATACAGATATAATACACATACGTAACGAAAAAAGGCGTAAACATGGGTGTAACTAAAATACGTCATTAAACATGATGTCACAAGTGGGTGGATCCATAAGAGAATCCTGCAATGTCAGCAGAAATACTTGGCAGAGATGCGCGCGCAGCCGCATGACGTGTGATTGACGTGCAACTAGAGGGTGAAGGGGACTTGACATTTAGCTCTACATGTGGAGACAGAAGTCTGAGGGGTCATGTCAACCTAATCCCAAATCATATCTAATATCTTATGTTTAAAGAACTGTATTATCCAAAAGGAAAGGTCTCTAGGACGGAATCTATTCTATACTGACTGTTAGTGCGTGTACAAGCGTCTAAGTGTCTACATGAGATGCGAGGGGGCAGGAATCTTCCATGGTAACAGGGGCTATGAATTACTTGCATGAGGACAGTGAGGCCTGGCCCCTTGCACGGTAGCTGGAGGAATGTTTACCTAAACTACTAGACAGGAATGCATCGGATGAGGAGCGGAGTAGATAATCTTGAAGGTGAAATACAGTTTTTGGCAGGCAACAGGCTGGATCAGGCACCGTTAGCCGCGCAGGGAGTAGGACAAAGTTCATGGATACAGATGCGGGCTCGGGCTGGAGCTTTCAGAGGCAGAAAGCAGGAAAGGCTTGATGGCAGAATTCAGGGCCTACTCGCCTGAATCTGTAAAATGTGGAAAGTGAACCACATAAAGTCGGTGGCCTTTCATACTTAGAAATGGAATATTCGACCCATTCATGGTGGATCTGAAAGAGGACATGTTGACGGTGGACGCACATGTATTTGTGTCTTCAAAACTGGAACTGGAGGGAACATACATGTACTTATAGCATGCACATGGAGCCGTTGGGGTCTACGATAGGGGAAATAACTGATCACGAAATTCATATTTCCTCACGGGGCTGGTCTCGACCTTGAGCACCCCGTCCTCTCCCACGGTCTCCACCACCAGTGTGCGAAGTCGATGTTTCCTGTGAAGAACGAGGAGAGCGTTGTTCAGAAACCTGAAATCTATCAGGTGACTTAATACGAGTACGATCGCGCAAATCATAAGTGCGCTCACTATACGACTGAACGGGTGAGGCAGGACGAGAAACCTGTTTCTGTTGCTGCTTCTCTTGTTTTTTGGCTCGCAAACTTTGTTTAGGAAAGTTGGGCTTTTCGTCTTTTGTAGACGAACTCACCTTAGTTTGTTGCACTACATCAGGAATTTTGATGGTGGGTTTCACGCCTAAGGCACTACGTCCAA
Source organism: Triturus cristatus (assembly GCF_964204655.1). NCBI lineage: Eukaryota > Metazoa > Chordata > Amphibia > Caudata > Salamandridae > Triturus > Triturus cristatus. Next base: position 223,354,155 of record NC_140584.1, read on the forward strand.
CCATCCTATAGGCTTTCACAATAATTTTCGCGAACTCCCTTGGCTTATCGGCATCAGCCACAAGCTCCAGCATACTACCAACTTGGAACTGCATGGCATCTCCTTTGAGGTTGCCCATTACCATGGAACAAACCACCTCGAAACTGTCGACAAGCCGTAATCCCAACTCAATTGCTGCCTCCGCACCATGACTTTCTTGGACTTTCTTGATGACGGAGGGTAGTACAGCCATAGACGGAGTGCCGTAGCACTTCGAATATGTCGCAACAAAGACCTTGCCCCAATTGTCACAATCAACAAGTTCAGGGACCAGGTCCTTCGGCAAAGTAATGGTGAGTATCCTGTGTTTATCCACAGGTGTAGTGTTTGGAAACACGGCTTCTAATTGATCAAATTTTTCCGCAAGCCAGTAAGGAAATTCATCCTTACTGAGGGGGCGCTTGCCGACAACCGCGTTAACCATAACAGGGCTAATCACCACCGCGTGATGGTGATCCGCCCCGTGTCCAGCAACCGCAGGTGCTCCCACCTGAACTGTGCGTGACACATACTGCACTAAAGCCCTATGGACCGTAATCAGGGCTGTGTGTAGTGTTCGTAAATCACCCACTCCCACCGTCATGTAGCGTGGGTGTGGAGTATATCCGGCCAGTACCGGCCATGGGGCCCCTGCAATTAACAATGGGCCCATTCTCGCCGATACGACCTCATGGGGGAGGGCGCCATTAAACCAAATTGTATGCTGCCAGGCAGAAATAGGAATTTCTAGTGTCCTATATGGGGCATAAGCCGCAGGTACAGCCGAGGCTGTATATTCGTGGAACAAATTATCGTCCGTATCCACCTCCTCAAAGGTCACCCATGAGTAAAACAACTCATACGGGTAGGTGGTATCAGCACTGACCACAAAGACTACAGCCATCCCGTCATCAGGTACCCCATACGCCCTCAAATGAGCGCGCAGAGGAACCCTACTATGAGCGGGAATATTAACCGCCATAATGACACCTTAAAGAGTAACAACGATATTTAAAGTAGCACTTGGACTCAAAAATTATAACCTTTTTAATTTTCAAGCTTGATTGAACCTTTAGTCAAAACCTAGGTAGGTTATACCATCACTCACGTTTTCCGGAAACGAGAGTGAGGGTAGTTGTGGACTAAACTCAAGTACTACTAAAGCGTCTCAGATCATAAGACCAAACGTTAGGTGCGCCATGTTGCAGGGATTCTGCTTTTGCACAGAACTATGCGCAGGAGACCAGGACCTCAGAGAATTGTGGTGTACCAGAAAAATCCCCTCAGAACCCAGAACCCCTTATCCGACTAGCTTAGTATCCCATTCGTTAACCTAGATCTAGCTAGGTGGTCCCATTGTATAGACAAACCAGAACAAGCGACTTAGATATTTCTCAGGAGTGGTGGGAATCCAAAATACCTGTTCGTATCTCAATTCAATTCAATTCAAATAGACTTTATTCGGATTTCAAAAACCATCCATAAAAGCACAAAATAAATTTTAAAAATACACATATAATACTGCAATTTTGGGCCACAACTTATCATTTACAAATATAATTTATAAAAACAGCAATGAAAACTCAAATGACCTTTATACTGTACAATGCATAAAACCACCTTAGATACAATATATAGCAGTGTATAGCAAAGGATAAACATAGGTATTATGAAAACAAGACAAATACGTTATAACACATTAGGTTAGTGCAGATCATGTTTTAAAGTGCAAAGTGCATATCTTGGTATAAAATTAATCAATTCTCAAGGACCTGCGTGAGCATACAATAGCATTAAGAAAATTGCTAACTCTAAAAATTAATTCATCAGATCCCAACATTAAAAAATGTCTATAAGCATGATTGAGGTCGGTCAAATCATGTTTTCTACAATAGGGGATTAAATAGTGCCTTGTAAACTTCATGTAAAAACCACAGCCAAAGATAAAGTGTAACATACTCTGGGTTCCACCATGGTCACATGGGCAATTTAATTTTTCCAGATTTTTGATGTAACCCAATGGAAAACAGATAAGATTAATAATACTCCGGTCCCTGAATCTGAAGAGTAAGGTCCTCTTCCATCTGCCCAATTTTTTACGTAAATAGGGCTGGGGTAACGTCGAGAATTCAAGAGATGATTCCTGGATTTGTAAATAATTGATAATAGATGGTTTCACAAAATCTACTCTTTCCCTCTCTTTGTGGTAATGCTGATAGAGTGCCCTTCTCACTACATTTTTGTGGGAGCCATCAATCTGGTCGGGGTATGTAAAAAGATGACCATAATTAACACTCATGAGGCTCTTTTCTACCGCATTAATCCAGGGAATTAAGTCGACATTCTCGCAATTCAGACAGTCCAAAATAATCTCGCGGGACAGGGAAGCTGCCGGGTTTTTCCAGACCCTTAACCAGAACAGTGCGGGTCTTGCTCTTATAAAATCCTCAACATAATGTAGTTTTAATTCATTATGGCATACAGTAGTTGGTGCACTAATGACTCCCCCCAAAATTTTCCGGCAAAATCTGTTCTCTTCTCTCTGTTCGTATCTATTTGTTAGTCCACAACATAATAATACAGACACGGTAAAGTTAAAAGAGTTTATTTTATAAACCTCGCGTCCTAAGATGCAGTACTTTGGCTAACACTAGCAGACTAACAGTACAGATCAGAACCATAAGCATTATTACAATACCATATAACATGAAAGGAGCAATCATACTAATAATGACAGTGGTATACAGCCACACTCCTTTCACTAGAATCTAATACATTATTATTATTAGACTATTAGAAGGTCTCTTAGGCTAACAGGGGGGACCCCATACCGTATAGATCAGCTTAGTAGAATCACATCAAAGGATCAGCTCTCGCATGCATCAGCTCTTCTGTTCGAATGAATCTAAAACCAAACTGTTCTGCAATATTAAAGACGCTTGTCCTTCAGATATTGGCAGCTGTATGCATGATATGTCTAACAAGTGGTACGATCAATCTAAACACAACACTCTGTACCTTCTAGTGACCCAGACGCGTTCTTTGCATGATGTACAGACCAAGGGCACATTTCACAGTTAAGAATGTGAAACAACAGTTTGTTATCCTGTAAGGCAAAGTCGAGTCAGCATTTCTAAAATGAATAACACATAACAACAGTGTCGTGTGCAGCGCAGCAGAAACGACAAGCTTGCTTGCCAACCATGAACTCGTTTATGCTAACTTAGTGTTGTAAATAGGGCGTGGCTTAATCCATCTCACACCACAGAACCCTGAACAAAGGATACCAAGAAGGGGAATACCACACATCTCCTTTCTAACAATAAAGAAAGAGCAAAATATACACTTACAGAATAGAGAGAAAAAGGCAACCAATAGTTACATAAAACCAAAAAGGAGAATAACTAGTTAGCATAATTTTTTAAATAAGATGGCATGGTTGTTTTGCGTCCACTTCATCTAGGACCCGAACAAGGCACAGAATGAGAGTCTTCAAGTTGATTTTTCTTCTCCCAATCCATTTCCGGATCTGACTTCCAAATTCTTCTATCTTCCAATTTAACAGAATTTTTAAAACATTTTATTACACGAAAAGGCTTTGTGAATTTATGCCATGACAAAGTATCTACAGGTGCTTTGATTCTAACAATGTCACCAACTTTTGCAACAAACGGTTGAACCCTTTTTCTTTCATCATAACTTATTTTGTTTTTAAGTTGTATTCTTTTTTCTCTCTCTCGCTCTCCAAATACCCACACTGTTATCCTCGATACATTTACTCCAAGTCATGCAACCTGGGCACAACTTGGTATTGGGAGTCCTACCCTTAATCACCTCAAAATGAGACTTCAGAGTAGAGGTGTGAGGAGAAAAGCGATGAGCCAGTATACATTTTTGTAATTATTCTTTCCAATTTAAACAATTAACTCCAGACAATTGAATACTTTCCTTTATCACCCTATTAAATCTCTCGACAGTACAATTGACTTCTGGATGATAAATCAAAAACTTTTTATGAAAAATTCCACATGACGTCAAAAAATCTTCCATTTGTTTTGGATAAAATTGAGGACCATTGTCTGACAAGAAAGTTTTGGGAAAACCTTCTCTTCTGAAGACATCTTGGAAGAAAGAATTCTCACAAGTAGAAGTCACCTCTGACACAAAGGAGACCTCCATCCATCTGGAGTATAAATCAATGAGAACCAACAAATAAGGTGTAGAATTTTGTCCAATAATATCCATCAATATCCTCCCAGGGACCATTGGGTAGTTTTCGACATACCATGGGTAGAGTCCGAGGAAAAAGAATTGTATCACTGACTTTACAATAGTAAGCACTCTCTGACTTCACGCTCAATTTCCAAATCCATTCCAGGCCACAAGAAACTAGCTCTTAACCTTTCTTTAGCTTTCACAATTCTTTAAATGGCCCTGATGAGTTTCCTCAATTAATTTCTTCCTTAGGGACAACGGAGAAATTAACTTATCAACTCTTAACAGAATACCATTGCCCACAGACAATTCATCTGCAATCATTCGCCAGGTTTTTGATAAAGAACTATAACACATGTTATGAGATTGTAGCATGCTCATAACCTTTATTAACTCGGAATCCCTTTGTATTTCTTCTTTCGATTCCTTTTCATTAATAATCCCAGAAGTTATTTCACAATCACTTACTACATTTTCAAAATTATCTTCCAAATCCGTATCCTCTTCTACATCACAACCTAAACGAGACAGACAATCTGCTGTTGCATTCTCTACCCCTGGAAGATGTTCAAGAACAAAGTTAAAATCCTGTAGACCCATCACCCAACGTCTTATTCTTGAAGAAATAAAATCAAGACCCTTTTTTGAAAAAAATTCTTTAAGAGGTTTATGATCTGTACATACTTTAAAATGAGTCCCCCAAATAAAAGTTTGAAACTTATTGAGAGCCCAGTAGATAGCCAAAGCTTCTTTTTCAATTGCAGAGTAAGTTAACTCCGCACCTCTTAGACTTCTTGATGCACCAGAAATAAGTTGCTCCTTATTGTCTCTTTGTTTTAAAATTGCACCTAAACCTTTCGAGCTAGCTACTGTAACTACAGTAGTCTCCACAGCCAGAATAAGTGCCTGCAATTCAGGAGCATCTTTCAAATTTTCCTTCAATTCTTCAAACTCTTTCTGACATTCCTTAGACCAGATAAACTCTTTGTTTTAACTAAGCAATTGTCTCATACCGCTCGATTTACTTGACAAATTATTTATGAATTTACCATAAAACTCAACCATCCCAAGGAATGAGACAAGTTCCTCCTTTGTCGTTGGAGTTGCCAATTTAAGAATAGTATCGTCTAATTCCTTTTTAGGAACAACACCCATAGACTTGATGCATCGACCTAAATAGTTGACTTCTTGTACTGAAAATTTGCATTTCTCAAATTTCAAAGTGAGACCAGCATTTTCAAGTTTCTTCAAAACAAGCCCCAATCTAATATCATGTTCTTCCTGAGTCACGCCAAAACTTAAAAGGTCATCTTGATAACATTTGACCCCTTTTATACCTTTTGAGATAGAGGACATTACACTCTGAAAAACTGAGGCAGCACTCACCAAGCCAAACGGCATTCTTTTGTACTTGAACGCTCCCATGGGAGTGATGAAAGCCGTTAAATATTGTGAGCTCTCAGTTATTATAATTTGGTGGTACGCATGAGTGAGATCCAGTGTCGAGAAAAAATCGAGCTCCACCTAATGTAGACATAATTTCATCAATATTGGGTGGTGGAAATGTATCCACCACAACTTCCTTGTTTAGTGAGCGAAGATCTACACAAAGTCTAATGTCACGATTGGCCTTGTTGGCAACGACTACTGCTGCCAACTATTCCGAGACTTCCACAGGAGTAATAATTCCTTGATTAAGAAGCTTGCCTAATTCTTGTTCTACCTTTTCTTGCAATGCAATGGGAATTCTCCTTACTTTAGCTATTGATGGTACAGCTCCACTTTTCAGATTCATATCATGTTTGTACTCTCTTAAACATCCCAAATCATCCTTAAATAATTTAAGATTTTTTTTTACAAAATCATTCTTGTTGGTCTCAACACCTTGAATTTGAACTTGAGGTTCTGCATTGGGATTAAGGGTAACCCCCATTAAACGTTGATGTGGCAACCCAAGTAAACCATCACCCTTTTTTGATACATAAACTTTTCCCAGAATCAATTAGTTTTTCATTACAATGGTTGCATTAAAATAGGCCAACGTGTTTATGTGTTGACCACCATAACCTCCTGGATTTACATCCATTTTATGCAAACAATTTTTTCCTTGAAACCACTTGCAAAAAATGTCTTTATCAATAATAGTAAGATGAGAGCAAGAATCAAATTTCATTTCCAGATCAGTTCCATCCACTTTTACTTTACCCACAGGATGATCATTACACATAGATCCATTAACTTGAGATATGACTTATTTTACCGCTTTGTTTTGAAGCTTTTTCTGTTTCAATCTGCAAAATCTTAAAAAATGACCTTTTTTACCACAACCATGACAAGTCACATTCATAGCGGGACAATTTTTTATAATTAGCTTTATGGACAACTCTCGCACAACTGATACATACAAAAGAACTATTTGGGACATCTACTTTTGGTATATCTTTTGCGGTTGTGGATGTCTTTTCATCTTTTACTACAAAAACCTTTTTTTTACCTCTTCTACAGATGTTTCTATTTTACTTTTCTCACTCTTTAATTCAGTAACACATTTCATCATATGTTCAACTCTTTTGGCTATGGAAATAACTTCTTCTAAAGGTGGTTCATCTTTAAGCCACAATTCCTCTTGAATTTTATCCTACCTACACTTTAAAACAAATTGATCTCTTAGTCGTTCTTTGTTCAACGCCCCAAACTTACAGATTGAAGCAAATTTTCTTAAACCAGTTAAATAATCTTCCACAGTCTCGTCTTTTCCTTGCTCCCGTAGACCAAAATGATATCTCTCCATTATAGTACTCGTTCTTGGTAAATAATGCTCATCTAATTGTAAAATACAAATCTAATATTCATTTAAAACTCTTTGTACCTCTGTTGATAATTCTGGTAAATTTTCTAAAACCTCCTGACCCTTTCCACTTAAACAATGTAAAAGTAATGAATGCTTCCTTTCTGCACTCAAATTAGTTCCACAGACTCTTGCATAGTGTACAAATATTTTCTTCCACTTGCTCCATTTAACCACTGGTTCACCTGGATTGGTTAAAAAAAACGAAGGAGCTGGTACATTCTGCATTATATATATATATATATATATATATATATATATATATATATATATATATTCAGTGAAAAAACCATAGGTTTCACACACGTTATAGTTAGCTGGACATTTCACTCGTAAAAAACCATTGAAATTCCCCCGTTATCGTTAGTGCAGGCAACTATAACTCACGCGACCGCAATCCTCTGCTGATGACATATGTGTCTTTATGAAAAAAAAATATTTGCAATATATGTATAGCTAAAATTTAATGGAAGAAGACATGGGCAAATAAGTGTCTAAATACAGTATTAGCATCAGCAGAGGATTGCGGTCGCGTGAGTTATAGTTGCCTGCACTAACTATAACGGGGGAATTTCAATGGTTTTTTACGAGTGAAATGTCCAGCTAACTATAACGTGTGTGAAACCTATGGTTTTTTCACTGATATATATATATATATATATATATATGTATATATATATTCACAGAAAAAACCATAGGTTTCAGGCACGTTATAGTTAGGAATTAGCATTTAAAAAACCTCAGAAATTCACTGAAAAAACCATAGGTTTCAGGGGTGTTATAGTTAGCTGGACTTTTCACTTGTACAAAACCATTGAAATTCCCCCGTTATAGTTAGTTCAGCTAACTATAACTCGGGCGCCCGCAATGCACTGCTGATGACGTCACATATTACATCACTCATGACATGGTCAGTGACATCACTCATGACATCACTGATGACATCTCAAATGACATCACTGATGACATCACTGATGACATCATCCAGTGAATGTGTGTTTTTCTGAAAATTAAATATGTTTTATATATGTATATCTCAAGGTCGATGGAAGAATAAATGGGTATATAAGTGTCTAAATGGATGATTTGTTTTTGAAAAATTGATTGTGTAACTGACTGATTAAGTGTATCATAGTGAATACATGGCTTAGTGAGTAATGTTTAAATATGTAAATATCTGTATCAGTCTCTCACTTTGTGTATAAGTGGCTGCATGGGTTGGTGAGTAGCTACATGGGTGTCTATATAGGTTATTAGTTGGTTTTTTGAGTATCAGTCTGAGTGTCTGCATGGTTCGGTGGGGGGTATTACGTAGTGCGTAGGTGCATGAATGAGTGACTCACTGTTTGTATGTGTTGAACACAGCATGTGTGCAGGACTGTATGGGTGGATGAGTGTGTGTATGGGTGTGTTAGTGAGTGAATGACTGTCTCAATAGTGTCTTTATGAGTAACTACATATGTTTTAAACTAGTATATGTGACTATTGGTGTATATATGTGAGTATATGTGAGAGTGAGAGATTGAAAGAGTTCCTGTATGAATAAGTATGTGTTTCTATAAGTGATTGTTTAAAAGACTAAGTATGTGTAAGTTTCCGTAGAAGTAAGTATGGTGGTGTGTGTATAACTGTATATGCAAGTAAATGTATGTTTGATTCTTTATTAGCATGAGTGACTATGTGTGTGAGTAACTCTATGGATGAGTGGCATTGTGTAACAGGATGTATAGGTGTATGAGTACATATGATGAGTGAGTACATGTATGAGTGACTGTATAGGACTGTTGGTGAATGAGTGGATGTGTATGTGTATCTTAGAATTACTGAAGAGGTTGTTGTAACTGGTATTGGTATGTCCATTGTTTTGAAAATTGTAGTCTCTATTTTTGAATGTGTGTATCAAAGGTTATATTAGGGTGAGAGGAGGTCTGCCACTCTATCACAAGGATGATGTCATCAGTGATGTCATCAGTGATGTCATTTGAGATGTCATCAGTGATGTCATGAGTGATGTCACTGACCATGTCATGAGTGATGTAATATGTGACGTCATCAGCAGTGCATTGCGGGCGCCCGAGTTATAGTTAGCTGAACTAACTATAACGGGGGAATTTCAATGGTTTTGTACAAGTGAAAAGTCCAGCTAACTATAACACCCCTGAAACCTATGGTTTTTTCAGTGAATTTCTGAGGTTTTTTAAATGCTAATTCCTAACTATAACGTGCCTGAAACCTATGGTTTTTTCTGTGAATTTCAAAGGTTTTTTAAATGCTAATTTCTAACTATGCCTACAGAGATAGGACATGTGAAGAAAGAAGAAAAAATGCACAGAAAGAAACAAAAGAAGTGCAGAAAGAAGCAACAGAAGTCCTCAAATACGAAGATAAGTGCAGGAAGAAGGATAACGTGCAGAAAGAACAAAAAGAAGAGCAGAAAGAAGCCTTGTTGCAAAATCATCCTGTACCCTCAACTTTTTCAGACGGATACTGGTGGTAACTGAGCCTGACTAACCAGTCCTAGAGCCAGTGCTATGTTAAAAGACACTTAGAATACAGTGAAAACACCTACATACACTAGGGAACATTATGCGTTGGGGTCCCCCTGTGATTAGCATGACCTCCTCTGTAAGCCCCTAGTATATAAGAGGGCATGGGGATTAAAACTACCTCTTAAAACAGGCCACAGGGCGTTTTTGCACACGTTAACTCAGGCCCCGTCCCCTCCCTTTACCACTGTGTAAACACGCCCTGTGTCCATTTTTAGTTGGGAGATTAAGTTCATTTGAATCCTGAGGGTCCCTGGGGTCCAACTAGCCCACTAGGTACCTCCAGTAAGTGCCACAGAGCTGCGTTGCAGAGAGGTGTAAAAAGTGGCACGGCCTGGACCACCTCTCTGCAATGCAGCTCAGTGGCGCTTACTGGAAGCACTTGGTGGGCTAGTTAGCCCCCAGGGGCCCTCAGTATTGAAGGGAAATTATATCCCCAATTTAAAACGTGCCATAGTGCGTGTTTGCACACGTCACCTCAGGCCCCGTCCCCTCCCTTCACCACTGTGTAAACGCGCCCTGTGGCTGTTCTAAGTTGAGAGATTAAGTCCCCTTGAATCCTAAGGGTCCCTAGGGTCAAACTAGACCACTAGGTACCTCCAGTAAGCGCCACAGAGCTGCGTTGCAGAGAGGTGTAAAAAGGGGCTTGGCCTCATAACACCTGGCTGCAGCGCAGCTCCCTGGCGCATACTGGAGATACCTGTTGGGGGCGCGTTTGCAGAGTGCTGCACGGAGGGGGCATGGCCTCCGGCACGATGCCAGTCTTTTATTTATTTTAGTTTTTTAAGAAGGGGGGCTGTTTGGTTCCCCTTCTTATTCTAATTTATTGGCCCTGATGACCCCATCCCCCAGGGCCAGTCTCCTAATTATATTTTTGTGACCCCAATCCCCAGGGCCGGCCACTGTTTTTTATTATTTTTAAAAAATATATATTTATAGACACACCTAGGACATGCTGGACAAACCGTGCGTACCTATCACCATGACGATTTGCGTGATATTCATTAAAAGGCGACTATGCATGCAATGAATCCACGTGGAATGTATTTACACCACTAGTGAAGCTCTGACATGTCTGATGCCCTACCGTGCCTAATCCCGGTAGACACCCTTGTCGTTTATTTATACAAACTTGGGTAGCTATTGACGGGCACATTTAATACACATGCACACCAAGCCATTCAAAGGGGATTCGACAAAAATTCGACCAAAACTATGCAAGAAACCCCCCTCACGGTTAATAAAACACACATCCACTGCCGGATGTGTAATACTTTTTATTTTACTCTCTGGAAAGGGGACGAACATCACTTGAGAGTCACAGCGCGCTCCTGACAGAGCCCAATGCTGTGTTACACCCACCATTGCCTGCCGTGTGCCACACACCTCTGTGTTGTATTCCACTAGCTAGTGCATATGCTATGACACTCTCTAGCCCATGTGCACTGTAACACCACCCCGTGAATATGTCATGCCACACTTGTCTTCGCACGGGTTATATTGCCCCATCTAACGTGCCTTTCTCGATGCCTATGTTATAACGCACAGTGCTATGCCATACATATTACAATCTGGGATCCATATCTTTGTCACAGTGCATATGCAACCTTACACTCCCCAGCACATATTTTATATTACAACTTTAGAGACTAGTTAGGTTACACAACACTGCCCTGTGCATATTACACTCCAAGGCGCATATCGCATAGCACGCGCTAGTGCCTGTGCTATCTCGCGCTCTCCAATGAATCTGTCATTGCGCACAATGTATTGCATATTATATTTCACGCCCGGTTCATCTTATATCACACTTTTTGGTGCATAGTTTATACCATACACTATATCTAGTTTTCATTCTCAATCGTGCTCTCAGGACTATGTTCTATATAACACTGTGTTCACCTACCCTTTTCACGGGCATTACATTTTGCGATAGGGGGTGGAGGGTCAGGGGGTGTTTCTGCCAAGTGAGCCCGGAGTCACAGTCACAAACGTCCTCTTCTTCCTGAATAAAAGTGAGATTATGCTGCATACTTGTTCATATTTTAAGTAGTTCGCACAGACACAATGTTTTAAAAACAATAAAGTTCCTAATACCCGCCTTCTCTGAACAGTTAGCTTGCTGCCCCATCCCCTTCCTCCCTATCCTCTGTTGTGTGAATCCATGGACTAGCCTCCTCCCTCCTGCCATGCATGGTCTGATGTGCTGCCACTGCCCTCAGTATGATGTACCAGTCCACTCCTCCTGCCCTCCATTGCCCAATTCTATGCCCCATCATTGACCTCCTGCTTAAACTCTGTGCTTAGCTTGCTGCCCCTATTCTCCTTCCCCCTGCCCTCCGATGTCTTTGTGCATGCCCCTGCTCCATCCTTTTTGCCCACCATGTCCCATGGACCTGCCACTCCTATCTACTCTGAGTGTTCTGTTGAGCTGCCACTCCCCTCCCACCTGCCTAGCATTGTCAGATGACTGTAACCTGTCCCTGTCACCTCCACCCTGCCTGTCCACATGCCATGCCCCTATCCTCTTCCTCCTGTCCTACATGGTCCATTGTACTGCCACACCCTTCTGCCCTCCCTGGTCTGTTGTGCTGCAGCTGCTCCTCCTGCCTGCCCCGTGTGGTCTGTTGTGAGGTCCCTTCCCCTGAACTTTCTTGTCTGTGCACAGGTCCTGACCCTCCCTTCTATCCTCCATCGTCCTTTGTGCATGCCCCTCCACCCTCCTTCTTGCCCATCATAGCCATTGTGCTGCCACTAACCCTCCCACTTGCCATGCATGGTCTTCTGTGCTGCCATGGCCCCTCCCACCTTCCCTGTGTGGTCAGTTAGCTGCCCCTGACCCCCTCCCACCTTCCCTCCATGGTCTGTGTGTATGCCATCACAGTCTCACTGTTGCTCTTCATGGTGTGTCTTGCTTCTAGTGCCCATCCTGCCTGACCTCAATGGCTATCTTGCTGCTCCTGCCCTGCCCCCTTGCCCCCAGCCCTACTCCCTCCCTCCTGGCTTGTCTGTTCCATTGTAATGCCCCTGATCTGTCCCTCCTGCCCTTTATGGTCTGTTATGCTGCAGCTTTCTCTCCTGTCTGTCCATTATGGTCAGCTAGCTACCATTGCCTCTTGCCCCTCTGTTCTCTGTTGTCCATGTGCATGGTCCTGTCCCCTCACTCTTGCTTTCTATGGATTGTTGTGCTGCACTCCCGTGTGGTGTATTGTGCTGCTGCAAACCCTGATGCCTGCCCTGCAGGGTCAGTTTGGTGCACCTCTCCATGTCCCTCCTGTCCTCTATTATCCAAGTCCATGTCCCTATCCCATTTCCTTCCATGATCCAATGTACCATACTTGCGAACATTTTGAACTTGGTAAGAGGGAGATTTTGAAAAAAAACTGGGGTATTGATTTTCCCCTTTGAGTTACATTGAAAAAGAGGATATTGTAGACAGGAGACAGATCAAATAAAGCCCATTTGAGCTTAAAAACATTGGACGTTTCCTGGCTGAATCGGGTCTGTTGGCATGTATGGTTGTACTACCATTGCCTCTTCCTTCTGCCCACAATGGTCTATTACATTGCCACAGGCTTGAAGGAGGGTAGATTTTGTATCACAGGGGGCCCCTGGCCCGTTCTGTCCACACCTGAAGTATGAGACCCTTGTCCTTGCCCTGCCAGCTGCATTTGTAGGCCGTATTAAATTGACCAGCGGGTCCTGTGTTGCTATATAATTATCCTGAGACATCCTTACCACTCAGCCAGTATAAAACCCCTGTGTAGGCCCTTCTGTTCAATATGTAGGCCTCTTTGTTAAATTGACCATAGCTCTGCAATTTTAGTGTATAGCAGTCTGAAGGCAGGTCTGCGAGGCCTTCTGCTCCAAACCAGTAGCCCCCACCCTACCCGAGTGCTCCGTGCTCGGTATCAAAGTTCAACATCCCCCTGAAGCTGTCGACATACAGTAGGCTGCATCCTGGACTGGTACTTGCTTCCTGGGCAGGTTTCCCGCTTTTAAGGAAGTGGCAACCGCAGAGCGTCAAGTTAGGAGAACTGAGGAGATTTTATACATGAATATATTGAATTCCCGTACAATACCCATTATTTTCTGCTTGCTCTATGGAACTTACGATAAGCGATTGGCCTGAGAGACTGACCTTTTCACCCAGTCCATTGTCAGCATTAAGTGGGTAAATGACGAAATGTCTGGTAAAATCTGCAGACGAAGCTTTTGGGTAGCATACGTAGGTAGATGTAGCGTGCAAAGGAGCCCACAAAATGATATAAAAAGGGAGCACCCACAGATATCGACGGACTACCTCGCCGTCTGTATGTAGGTTAACAGGCAGTGCAGGTTTTCCCCAAGAGCTGGGAGCTCTTGTCTTCCTTTGCTTAAAATGTCTTGCTCTGCTTTGCTTGAAGTATCTTATTCTATTTTACCTATATGAAATGTCATGTTATGTTTAACCATTGTTCTCTTTACTTTTGCATTTAAAGAATTTTGTATTGTAATTGCAGGAATGCTTGCTCTAAGAGTAAACGTGAGTGTTCCTAGGTAACATTTTCCTTGGTGTAACTTGTTTCTCATGATGCATTTATAGATGTGTTTTCTCTCTCTCTCTGTCAGTACATTAATTGAGATACAGAGAATATCATGACAGCTGTATGATTATCTGGATTCTGTATTTTGTACTTTATGTCTCTATTCTGCGGTTTCTTTGAAGTTGCATCTTCTCATTAAACTGCCATTGTATTCTGCCTCCAATTCCATGTCTCATATGTCTGTTTTCTTCATTTTTGGAGCAAGCGTTCCTAGGCACCCCGGCTCAAATTAAGGTGCCCCTTTTGTCCCTGACTCACTCTCCTGCTCAGTTCTGTGGTGGCTCCCGGGGATCTGGGGACCGCCCCTAGCTTCCTTGACCCGTAATAGATCTTGCCTCCAACAGCCTCTCTTGCAAGTCCTGTATTGTTGGTTTGTTGCCCCTGCCCCCCTTTCCACTGCCCTCCATAGTCTGTTGTGCTTCCACGGCCCTTCCTGCCTGCTCAGTGTGGTTAAATTGTTGCCTTTGCACCCTCCTACCTGCCTTCAATTTTCAGAGTCCGTGCCCCTGGCCTCTGCCTCTCAACAGTATCCTAATGAACAACTAGATTGCTAACATTCTATATTTATTACAAAAGTGTGGAACGCCTGACATCATCTTGATGTAATCAAAACTGTAATACCTAGAGCATTTCCTTTAGAAATTACATATATGAGAGGGTCTTATTGGCATCAAAATTATGGTTAGTGCTCTAAAAGGCTAAAATAAGGACATATTTTCTGAGTTTTCAAATAGCGACATAGCACTTTTAAATTATTTGTTATCTTTATGTTTTTTTATCCAGTTGACCACTTGATTAAATGTTGCACTTAGGGGAGATGATGTGGTGTTACTTCCAGAACTGCAGACTTTGCAACTGGGGAACCAGGTTGAAGTTTCTGCTTCAGCTCGACATTCTGTGATTCTGGTCAAATCACTTAGTCTCCCCATGTCTACAACCAAAATGAATGTGTTCTTGTGTGATGTAACCAATGCTCATGTAAAGCACTCCAATACCTGACAAGTCTGCACTATATAACACTGCAAAAACACAAAATAATAATTGTTTTGCACACTTCTGTCATTGGGCTATATTTGGGCTACATCTGGGTGATTTTGGGCTACATTTGGGCTCTTTTGTCTCCGGTGGCCATCTTGGGAGATTTATTTGTTTTGAAGTTTCCTAATTTCCTCATGTACTGCAGTCTCCTCAGTAGGAAATGCTTTCAGTTTTTTACTTTGATTCCATCATGAAGGTATTCAGATATGTCACACATTTGCCATAAATTCTGAATGTTAGCACTCTAGTTGCTCATTAGATCATTGTAGTAAAACTACTGCACCATGGAAGTCTGCTCCTGGTATTAAAAGTGCATGTTTCAGTCTGCATGTCAGAATTTTTTTAATGAAATAGAAGAGGATTTGAGAAGTCACTCAAAATGTGCCCTCATTTTCTTTCTTCAGCATTAATCATAATTTCTATGGCAAAATGAACCTCCTCATTGTGTTCCTTTTTAAATTAAATGTTTTAAGTGTTACCAGTTTATTCCAATCAAGATGGCTTCAGGTGTGCCATACTTTTGTCATAATGAAGACAGTAAGCGCTCTAGTTGTTTTTTAAGAACATTCTGGGACATTCTGTCATTGGGCTATACTTGGGCTACATCTGGGTGATATTTGGGCTACATTTGGGCTCTTTTGTCTCTGGTGGCCATCTTGGGAGACTTATTTGTTATGAAGTTTCCTAATTTCCTCATTTACTGCAGTCTCCTCAGTAGGAAATACTTTCAGTTTTTTACTTTGATTCCATCAAGAAGGCATTCAGATGTGTCACACATTTGCCATAAATTCAGAATGTTAGCACTCTTTTTGCTCATTAGATCACTGTAGTAAAGCTACTGCTCACCAGGGAAAACTGCTGCTGGTATTGAAAGTGCATGTTTCAGTCTGCATGTCAGAATTTTTTAATGAAATAGAAGAGGATTTGAGAAGTCACTCAAAATGTGCCCTAATTTTTCTTTCTGCAGCACTAATCATACTTTTTATTGAAAAATGAACCCCCTCATTTTGTTCCTTTTTAAATTACATGTTTTAAGAGTTACCACTTTAATCCAAGCAAGATGGCTTCAGGTGTGCCATACGTTTATCATAAGTAGGACTGTTAGCGCTCTAGTAGTTCTTTGGAACACTCTGGGAAGCTGCAGTAGAACACAAAGGAATCAACTGACAGTCTCTGCCCTTGTTGGATGTACATGTTTTACTGAGAATGTCAGACTTCATTCTCACATGACTGAGAAAGATAATGTGAATTTACAGAAAATAAGCTCTCAGTTTAGCCTATAGATCACCTTCCAAACCTCTGTGGTAAAAGCATGAGAAAATATTTTTCTCTCAATCATGATATCCCAGCAGAAGGCTTTTTCACATGGTGAAATCACCTTAGAACATACCACAATTCCTAAAATGAGTATGGTACCATCAACAAATGATTTATAATGTAACTAAAGTCTTAAAACCTTCTATTAACTGCAATGCTTTTTAATGAGGTGCTATATTGTATATTGGTCCCAAGATGGCTGCCAACACTTCTTGGATGAAGTGCTGACAGCCAATCAGATCTCAGGATGAGATGTGTGGTTAGGCTCCGCCCACATATATATATGCTTTTAAATGCTATTTTCTCAGGATCTACTGAACAGATTTACACCAAACCTACAAAAGGCACTTCCTTGACCCGAGGACTACCTCTCTGCCAAATTTCAAGTAATTCTGTTCAGCCGTTCGGGCTGTAGCTGTGTCTAAAGGTCCTATGGAAAAATGCATGGGAAAAACGCGTTTTGGGACCCCCCTTTTATCTCAGCCCCCGCTTGACGAATCCCCCCGAGACTTTCAGGGTAGGAGCAGAGCGTAGCGCCCCACCTATTTTGAAAAATTCGCAAGGATTCGTCAACCGGCGCCAAAGTTATTCAAAATAGAATGTTGCGGATTTCCTATGGAAACGTGGTCCTAACTATAACTACCTACTGGCGACCGCCAGTAGGTAATATATATATATATATATATATATATATCACCCCACTACCAAGGCTCACTAAATTGAAAGCAAGTCGGACACAGCTCCGGAATTTAACACCAGCATTTATTCGAGCTTAACAGCGCTTGCATGCAGTCCGTGAAACGCTATGGCAGACGCGTTTCTGGCCGGAATGGCCGTCTTCAGTGCCGGTCTCAACGGCTGACAGCTTTACCATGGAATGAGAGTCCACTCCTAAAAACAGTCTCTCAGCTCCTCCTTCATGACCAGGTGGAAATCATTGATGCCGCTGGGTTCAGGTGAGCTGCATGCTGGAACTAGTAGTACAGCGTGGTGCCTAAAACAGTGGTATAGGTTCCCAGACAATCCAGTGATGCCCCAAAATTCATGGCGCTGAGATACACGTTACCGCAGCCTTCCTGACAGAGTTAATACTGCTCTTGCCGATGTTAAAACCTTATCAGGCAACTCCTCTCTCGCCGCCTCCTCTCTCCCCACGCGCACATCACAGCCAGGTGGCAGTAGTTTCCGCTTGGGGGGGCACCGCGTTTACACTCCTCGTGTTACACCAAAACTTTGCTGAAGACGCGGTGCTCCTGACCGGGAGGGCGTGTCCTTGTGCCGGACTCAGCAAGCCGGCTATACTCCACTACCAAGGCTCACTAAATTGAAAGCAAGTCGGACACAGCTCCGGAATTTAACACCAGCATTTATTCGAGCTTAACAGCGCTTGCATGCAGTCCGTGAAACGCTATGGCAGACGCGTTTCTGGCCGGAATGGCCGTCTTCAGTGCCGGTCTCAACGGCTGACAGCTTTACCATGGAATGAGAGTCCACTCCTAAAAACAGTCTCTCAGCTCCTCCTTCATGACCAGGTGGAAATCATTGATGCCGCTGGGTTCAGGTGAGCTGCATGCTGGAACTAGTAGTACAGCGTGGTGCCTAAAACAGTGGTATAGGTTCCCAGACAATCCAGTGATGCCCCAAAATTCATGGCGCTGAGATACACGTTACCGCAGCCTTCCTGACAGAGTTAATACTGCTCTTGCCGATGTTAAAACCTTATCAGGCAACTCCTCTCTCGCCGCCTCCTCTCTCCCCACGCGCACATCACAGCCAGGTGGCAGTAGTTTCCGCTTGGGGGGGCACCGCGTTTACACTATATATATATAAATTCACTGAAAAAAACATAGGTTTCACACACGTTATAGTTAGGAATTAGCATTTAAAAAACCTTGCAAATTCACTTAAAAAACCATAGGTTTCACACATGTTATAGTTAGCTGGACATTTCACTCGTGAAAAACCATTGAAATTCCCCCGTTATAGTTAGTGCAGGCAACTATAACTCACGCGACCACAGTCCTCTGCTGATGACGTCAGATATTACATCACTGTATTTAGACACTTATTTACCCATGTCTTCTTCCATTAATTTTTAGCTATATATATATTACAAATATTTTGTTTTCAGAAAGACACATATGTCATCAGTGATGTAATATCTGACGTCATCAGCAGAGGATTGCGGTCGCGTGAGTTATGAATTTGTACAGTTTTTTAAATGCTAAGTTATGTATTTTTTTTTAAGGTTTTTCACCGTGCGCGTACCGTACGCGCACGGCGTGCTTCGCGGAATTTTTCCGTTTCTACCGTACGCGCACGCTACGCGTACTCCGCGATTTTTCGCAAAAAAATTAAAGGAAATTTTGGCCCTTGGGGGTCCTTCTGGGACCCCCTGACAAAGGCTAGGGGGTCAGGAACTGTCCACCCTGCCCCCTTTTCACGTTCTCCACCTTTGTTTTTCACCCCCACAGACTGCGAGAGACAAAATGGCGGCCGACACTTCCTGGTTTTGACCGATTCGAATGTTTACTAAGATCTAACAACCAATCAGAATCGCGCTCACGCACGGCAGCGTGCGCGTACGGTAAGTTTTACCGTACGCGCACGGAGCGCGCCTATAGATATATATATATGCTTTTAAATGCTATTTTCTCAGGAAATACTGAACAGATTTACACCAGACCTGCAAAAGCCACATCCCTGACCTGAGGACTACCTCTCTGCCAAATTTCAAGTAATTCTGTTCAGCCGTTCGGGCTGTAGCTTGGACTAAAGGTCCTATGGAAAAATGCATGGGGAAAACACGTTTTGGGACCCCTCCTTTTTCTCAGCCCCCGCTTGACGAATCCCCGCGAGACTTTCAGGGAAGGAGCAGAGCGGAGCGCCCCACCTATTTTGAAAATTTTGCGAGGATTCGTCAATCGGTGCCAAAGTTATTCCAAATAGAATGTTGCGGATTTCCTGTGGAAACACGATCCTAACTATAACTATCTACTGGCGACCGCCAGTAGATAATATATATATATATATATATATATATATATATATATATATATATATATATATATATATATATATATATATATATATATATACATATATATATAATCTACTGGCGGTCGCCAGTAGATAGTTATAGTTACAACCTAGTTTCCATAGGAAATCTCAAAATTCTATTTTGAATAACTTTGGAGCCGGTTGACGAATCCTTGCGCAATTTTCAAAACTAATGGGGCGCTCCATTCAGCTCCTACCCTGAAAGTCTCGGGGTGATTCGTCAAGCAGGGGCCGAGAAAAAAGTGGGGTCCCAAAACGCGTTTTCCCCATGCATTTTTCCATAGGACCTTTAGACACAGCTACAGCCCGAACGGCTGAACAGAATTACTTGAAATTTGGCAGAGAGGTAGCCATAAGGTCAAGGAAGTGCCTTTTACAGGTCTGGTGTAAATATGTTCAGCATTTCCTGAGAAAATAGCATTTAAAAGCATATATATATGTGGGCGGAGCCTAACCACACATCTCATCCTGAGATCTGATTGGCTGTCAGCACTTCATTCAAGAAGTGTTGGCAGCCATCTTGGGACCAATATACATGATAGCACCTCATTAAAAAGCATTGCAGTTAATAGAAGGTTTTAAGACTTTAGTTACATTATAAATCATTTGTTGATGGTACCATACTCATTTTAGGAATTGTGGTATGTTCTAAGGTGATTTCACCATGTGAAAAAGCCTTCTGCTGGGATATCATGATTGAGAGAAAAATATTTTCTCATGCTTTTACCACAGAGGTTTGGAAGGTGATCTATAAGCTAAACTGAGGGCATATTTTCTGTAAATTCACATTATCTTTCTCAGTCATGTGAGAATGAAGTCTGACATTCTCAGTAAAACATGTACATCCAACAAGGGCAGAGACTGCCAGTTGATTCCTTTTTGTTCTACTGCAGCTTCCCAGAGTGTTCCAAAGAACTACTAGAGCGCTAACAGTCCTACTTATGATAAACGTATGGCACACCTAAAGCCATCTTGCTTGGATTAAAGTGGTAACTCTTAAAACATTTAATTTAAAAAGGAACAAAATGAGGGGGTCATTTTTCCATAAAAAGTATGATTAGTGCTGCAGAAAGAAAAATTAGGGCACATTTTGAGTGACTTCTCAAATCCTCTTCTATTTCATTAAAATATTCTGACATGCAGACTGAAACATGCACTTTCAATACCAGCAGCAGTTTTCCCTGGTGAGCAGTAGCTTTACTACAGTGATCTAATGAGCAAAAAGAGTGCTAACATTCTGAATTTATGGCAAATGTGTGACACATCTGAATGCCTTCTTGATGGAATCAAAGTAAAAAACTGAAAGTATTTCCTACTGAGGAGACTGCAGTAAATGAGGAAATTAGGAAACTTCATAACAAATAAGTCTCCCAAGATGGCCACCAGAGACAAAAGAGCCCAAATGTAGCCCAAATATCACCCAGATTCAGCCCAAGTATAGCCCAATGACAGAATGTCCCAGAATGTTCTTAAAAACAACTAGAGCGCTTACTGTCTTCATTATGACAAAAGTATGGCACACCTGAAGCCATCTTGATTGGAATAAACTGGTAACCCTTAAAACATTTAATTTAAAAAGGAACACAATGAAGGGGTTAATTTTGCCATAGAAATTATGATTAATGCTGAAGAAATAAAATGAGGGCACATTATGAGTGACTTCTCAAATCCTCTTCTATTTCATTAAAATATTCTGACATGCAGACTGAAACATGCACTTTTAATACCAGGAGCAGACTTCCATGGTGAACAGTAGTTTTACTACAGTGATCTAATGAGCAACTAGAGTGCTAACATTCAGAATTTATGGCAAATGTGTGACATATCTGAATACCTTCATGATGGAATCAAAGTAAAAAACTGAAAGCATTTCCTACTGAGGAGACTGCAGTACATGAGGAAATTAGGAAACTTCATAACAAATAAATCTCCCAAGATGGCCAGCGGAGACAAAAGAGCCCAAATGTAGCCCAAAATCACCTAGATGTAGCCCAAATATAGCCCAATGACAGAAGTGTGCAAAACACTTATTATTTTGTGTTTTTGCAGTGTTATATAGTGCAGACTTGTCAGGTATTGGAGTGCTTTACATGAGCATTGGTTACATCACACAAGAACAAATTCATTTTGGTTGTAGACATGGGGAGACTAAGTGATTTGACCAGAATCACAGAATGTCGAGCTGAAGCTGAAACTTCAACCTGGTTCCCCAGTTGCAAAGTCTGCAGTTCTGGAAGTAACACCACATCCTCTCCCCTAAGTGCAACATTTAATCAAGTGGTCAACTGGATAAAAAAACATAAAGATAACAAATAATTTAAAAGTGCTTTGTCGCTATTTGAAAACTCAGAAAATATGTCCTTATTTTAGTCTTTTAGAGCACTAACCATAATTTTGATGCCAATAAGACCCTCTCATATATGTAATTTCTAAAGGAAATGCTCTAGGTATTACAGTTTTGATTACATCAAGATGATGTCAGGCGTTCCACACTTTTGTAATAAATATAGAATGTTAGCAATCTAGTTGTTCATTAGGATACTTTGAGAGGCAGAGGCCAGGGGCACGGACTCTGAAAATTGAAGGCAGGTAGGAGGGTGCAAAGGCAACAATTTAACCACACTGAGCAGGCAGGAAGGGCCGTGGAAGCACAACAGACTATGGAGGGCAGTGGAAAGGGGGGCAGGGGCAACAAACCAACAATACAGGACTTGCAAGAGAGGCTGTGGCAATGTAATAGACCATTGTGGGCAGAAGGAAGAGGCAATGGTAGTACAACCATACATGCCAACAGACCCGATTCAGCCAGGAAACGTCCAATGTTTTTAAGCTCAAATGGGCTTTATTTGATCTGTCTCCTGTCTACAATCTCCTCTTTTCAATGTAACTCAAAGGGGAAAATCAATACCCCAGTTTTTTTTCTCAAAATCTCCCTCTTACCAAGTTCAAAATGTTCGCAAGTATGGTACATTGGATCATGGAAGGAAATGGGATAGGGACATGGACTTGGATAACAGAGGAAAGGAGGGACATGGAGAGGTGCACCAAACTGACCCTGCAGGGCAGGCATCAGGGTTTGCAGCAGCACAATACACCACACAGGGCATGCAGGACGGGAGTGCAGCACAACAATCCATAGAAAGCAAGAGGGAGGGGACAGGACCATGCACATGGACAACAGAGAACAGAGGGGCAAGAGGCAATGGTAGCTAGCTGACCATGATGGACAGAAAGGAGAGAAAGCTGCAGCATAACAGACCATAAAGGGCAGGAGTGACGGATCGGGGCATTACAATGGAACAGACAAGCCAGGAGGGAGGGAGTAGGGGTCTGCACATGTAAACAGAGGGCTGGGGGCAAGGGGGCAGGGCAGGAGAAGCAAGATAGCCATGGAGGTCAGGCAGGATGGGCACTAGAAGCAAGACACACCATGAAGAGCAACAGTGAGACTGTGATGGCATACACACAGACCATGGAGGGAAGGTGGGAGGGGGTCAGGGGCAGCTAACTGACCACACAGGGAAGGTGGGAGGGGCCATGGCAGCACAGAAGACCATGCATGGCAAGTGGGAGGGTTAGTGGCAGCACAATGGCTATGATGGGCAAGAAGGAGGGTGCAGGGGCATGCACAAAGGACGATGGAGGATAGAAGGGAGGGTCAGGACCTGTGCACAGATAAGAAAGTTCAGGGGAAGGGGCCTCACAACAGACCACACGGGGCAGGCAGGAGGAGCAGTTGCAGCACAACAGACCAGGGAGGGCAGAAGGGTGTGGCAGTACAATTGACCATGTAGGACAGGAGGAAGAGGATAGGGCCATGGCATGTGGACAGGCAGGGTGGAGGTGGCAGGGACAGGTTACAGTCA
Source organism: Triturus cristatus (assembly GCF_964204655.1). Classification (NCBI taxonomy): domain Eukaryota; kingdom Metazoa; phylum Chordata; class Amphibia; order Caudata; family Salamandridae; genus Triturus; species Triturus cristatus. Next base: position 223,377,649 of record NC_140584.1, read on the forward strand.
TCTGACAATGCTAGGCAGGTGGGAGGGGAGTGGCAGCTCAACAGAACACTCAGAGTAGATAGGAGATGGGACATGGTGGGCAAAAAGGATGGAGCAGGGGCATGCACAAAGATATCGGAGGGCAGGGGGAAGGAGAATAGGGGCAGCAAGCTAAGCACAGAGTTTAAGCAGGAGGTCAATGATGGGGCATAGAATTGGGCAATGGAGGGCAGGAGGAGTGGACTGGTACATCATACTAAATTGAGGGCAGTGGCAGCACATCAGACCATGCATGGCAGGAGGGAGGAGGCTAGTCCATGGATTCACACAACAGAGGATAGGGAGGAGGGGGATGGGGCAGCAACCTAACTGTTCAGAGAAGGCGGGTATTAGGAACTTTATTGTTTTTAAAACATTGTGTCTGTGCGAACTACTTAAAATATGAACAAGTATGCAGCATAATCTCACTTTTATTCAGGAAGAAGAGGACGTTTGTGACTGTGACTCCGGGCTCACTTGGCAGAAACACCCCCTGACCCTCCACCCCCTATCGCAAAATGTAATGCCCGTGAAAAGGGTAGGTGAACACGGTGTTATATAGAACATAGTCCTGAGAGCACGATTGAAAATGAAAACTAGATATAGTGTATGGTATAAACTATGCACCAAAAAGTGTGATATAAGATGAACCGGGCGTGAAATATAATATGCAATACATTGTGCGCAATGACAGATTCATTGGAGAGCGCGAGTTAGCACAGGCACTAGCGCGTGCTATGCGATATGCGCCTTGGAGTGTAATATGCACAGGGCAGTGTTGTGTAACCTAACTAGTCTCTAAAGTTGTAATATAAAATATGTGCTGGGGAGTGTAACGTTGCATATGCACTGTGTCAAAGATATGGATCCCAGATTGTAATATGTATGGCATAGCACTGTGCGTTATAACATAGGCATCGAGGAAGGCAAGTTAGATGGGGCAATATAACCCGTGCAAAGACAAGTGTGGCATGACATATTCACGGGGTGGTGTTACAGTGCACATGGGCTAGAGAGTGTCATAGCATATGCACTAGCTAGTGGAATACAACACAGAGGTGTGTGGCACTCGGCAGGCAATGGTGGGTGTAACACAGCATTGGGCTCTGTCAGGAGCACGCTGTGACTCTCAAGTGATGTTCGTCCCCTTTCCAGAGAGTAAAATAAAAAGTATTACACATCCGGCAGTGGATGTGTGTTTTATTAACCGTGAGGGGGGTTTCTTGCATAGTTTTGGTCGAATTTTTGTTGAATCCCCTTTGAATGGCTTGGTGTGCATGTGTATTAAATGTGCCCGTCAATAGCTACCCATGTTTGTATAAATAAACGACAAGGGTGTCTACCGGGATTAGGCATGGTAGGGCATCAGACATGTCAGAGCTTCACTAGTGGTGTAAATACATTCCACGTGGATTCATTGCATGCATAATCGCCTTTTAATGAATATCACGCAAATCGTCATGGTGATAGGTACGTACGGTTTGTCCAGCATGTCCTAGGTGTGTCTATAAATATATATTTTTTTAAAATAATAAAAAACAGTGGCCGGCCCTGGGGATTGGGGTCAAAAAAATATAATTAGGAGACAGGCCCTGGGGGATGGGGTCATCAGGGCCAATAAATTAGAATAAGAAGGGGAACCACACAGCCCTCCTTCTTAAAAAATTAAAATAAATAAAAGACTGGCATCGTGCCGGAGGCCATGCCCCCTCCGTGCAGCACTCTGCAAACTCGCCCCCAACAGGCATCTCCAGTATGCGCCAGGGAGCTGCGCTGCAGACAGGTGTTCTGAGGCCAAGCCCCTTTTTACACCTCTCTGCAACGCAGCTCTGTGGCGCTTACTGGAGGTACCTAGTGGTCTAGTTTGACCCTAGGGACCCTTAGGATTCACGGGGACTTAATCTCTCAACTTAGAACAGCCACAGGGCGCGTTTACGCAGTGGTGAAGGGAGGGGACGGGGCCTGAGGTGACGTGTGCAAACACGCACTATGGCACGTTTTAAATTGGGAATATAATTTCCCTTCAATACTGAGGGCCCCTGGGGGCTAACTAGCCCACAAAGTGCTTCCAGTAAGCGCCACTGAGCTGCATTGCAGAGAGGTGGTCCAGGCCGTGCCACTTTTTACACCTCTCTGTAACGCAGCTCTGTGGCACTTACTGGAGGTACCTAGTGGGCTAGTTGGACCCTAGGGACCCTCAGGATTCAAATGAACTTAATCTCCCAACTAAAAACGGACACAGGGCGTGTTTACACAGTGGTGAAGGGAGGGGACGGGGCCTGAGTTAACGTGTGCAAAAACGCTCTGTGGCCTGTTTTAAGAGGTAGTTTTAATTATATACTAGGGGATTACAGAGGAGGTCATGCTAATCACAGGGGGACCCCAACCCATAATGCTCCCTAGTGTATGTAGGTGTTTTTACTGTATTCTAAGTGTCTTTTAACATAGCACTGGCTCTAGGACTGGTTAGTCAGACTCAGTTACCACCAGTATCCGTCTGAAAAAGTTGAGAGTACAGGATGATTTTGCAACAAGGCTTCTTTCTGCTCTTCTTTTTGTTCTTTCTGCACGTTATCCTTCTACCTGCACTTATCTTCGTATTTGAGGACTTCTGTTGCTTCTTTCTGCACTTCTTTTGTTTCTTTCTGTGCATGTTTTCTTCTTTCCTCACATGTCCTATCTCTGTAGGCATAGTTAGAAATTAGCATTTAAAAAACCTTTGAAATTCGCAGAAAAAACCATAGGTTTCAGGCACGTTATAGTTAGAAGTTAGCATTTAAAAAACCTCAGAAATTCACTGAAAAAACCATGGGTTTCAGGGGTGTTATAGTTAGCTGGACTTTTCACTTGTACAAAACCATTGAAATTCCCCCGTTATAGTTAGTTCAGCTAACTATAACTCGCGCGCCCGCAATGCACTGCTGATGACGTCATATATTACATCACTCATGACATGGTCAGTGACATCACTGATGACATCACTGATGACATCTCAAATGACATCACTGATGACATCACTGATGACATCATCCTTGTGATAGAGTGGCAGACCTCCTCTCACCCTAATATAACCTTTGATACACACATTAAAAAAAGACTAAAATTTTCAAAACAATGGACATACCAATACCAGTTACAACAACCTCTTCAGTAATTCTAAGATCCACATACACATCCACTCATTCACCAACAGTCCTATACAGTCACTCATACATGTACTCACTCATCATATGTACTCATACACCTATATATCCTGTTACACAATGCCACTCATCCATAGAGTTACTCACACACATAGTCACTCATGCTAATAAAGAATCAAACATACATTTACTTGCATATACAGTTATACACACACCACCACACTTACTTCTACGGAAACTTACACATACTTAGTCTTTTAAACAATCACTTATAGAAACACATACTTATTCATACAGGAACTCTTTCAATCTCTCACTCTCAAATATCCTCACATATATACACCAATAGTCACATATACTAGTTTAAAACATATGTAGTTACTCATAAAGACACTATTGAGACAGTCATTCACTCACTAACACACCCATACACACACTCATCCACCCATACAGTCCTGCACACAAGCTGTGTTCAACACATACAAACAGTGAGTCACTCATTCATGCCCCTATGCACTACGTAATACCCCACACCGAACCATGCAGACACTCAGACTGATACTCAAAAAACCAGCTAATAACCTATATAGACACCCATGTTGTCAGATATGCCAAGCACTCTTACCTGAGTTCTCCAACTCTTACCTGTAAGGTGCTTGGTGATGTTTCGCAGAGACGCTATGGGCCAAACTCCCCTTAACTCTACTAAACAACCAGAGATCCTAATGCACTCTTCAGATTGATTATAGGATTGAGGGAGGAGGGCCGGATTCAACGCTAATGACGTTCCTGTAGTCGACCTGCGAGGCAACAAGAAAAAGTCCTTAACGCTCTTATTCTTCTTTTATTAGCTAACTAATCCTAGTTTTTTGGTGTTCAACTTTTGTTAGAGCACTTAGTACTACAAAGGTCCTACCTGCGATGCTACAGAATTGGGCTTCGCGTCCAGGAAGTTGTTGCGAGATGAAGGGTTCCGATGTTCTTTCCCTGTTCTACTAGATGCGTCTTGTTAAGCAGTTTTTGATGTGGAATCTATGAGCAAACAATACATCACTACTAGTAATTCTGCACATTAGAAAACACATTGTCTACTTTTCACTTTCTTTACCGTTTTTTCCCTAAAGCTTATACACTTACTGCGCAACCTTCCTGTTCGTTTTCTTAATAAGCTTGCTTCTAAATGAGATAGGATAAAACACAACATAGCAAAATACACATTGCACACTTCCTAAGGATAGCGTTTCACTGCTTTGATAACAAAGTTCTAATTCCTTTGTTCTTGAATCACAAAGGTGAGTCCAAAAATTAGTATTTCTTTAAACTGTCCTTCTTTCTTGCGATGGGCGCCAAAGAAATGTAAGAAATGTCACTTAGCTTTTCATTCCTTGCTTTCAGGTCACTATTCGCCAAGACTTGGTACAGATAGCGTGGAGAATGAAGATTCCAGTAGCTGGAGCGTAGACATGAAGAATTCAGGGAGCTGGAACGCTGAAAAGAAGGTAAGCGAAGATCTATGGAGGAGCGAGGCCAGCGCGATGTTTCCCGTAGTAAGGCTGGAAGGCTAAGCGCCTTCTAGAGTCTGGGTGTGGCTTAAATACTCCAGCCACACCCAGAGACATCCGTAATAGAAGCGTGAGTACGTGCCCTCGCATCGCGTCCCATTTCTGCATGGACGCGAGCGCGAGGCACACAAAGACGAGCAATGCGCTCTCACCCTGTCGAATGAAACAGCCGCACCACGGGCGCCCTGAACTCAAAGCACCACGAGTACCAAAGCTCATTAAAGCTCTTTAATTCCTGGAAAGCGTTCCAAGCGACGAACAGTATCACTCAAATAAACAAACATTGGCAATTTCACCGCACGGCACAATATTCCTACTGTGGTAAAAACATCACATCCTCTCAACTATATTTAATTTAATTTAATTTAATTTAATTGGGATTTTATAAAGCGCAAACAACCCAGAGGCCTCGTAGCGCTGTGTATAGTCAGACTGTTAAGATAAGTGAGTTAAAAGAACATACAGTTAAAAATGAGGAAAATTAAGCAAATAAGTGGGTTTTTAGTTCCTTCCGAAATTTTAAAAGGTTAGGTTCGCTGCGAAGGGAAATGGGCAAAGAGTTCCATGACTTTGCGGCGTTCCAAGAAAAGGAGCGTCCGCCCCATCTAGTGCGTCTGATTTTGTTTACAGTGGCTAAAGAAGCTGTGCTAGATCGCAAAGCTCTGTGGGGGAGGTAGGGGTTAGCCAAGGAACAGATCATAGTTGGAGCGGTCTTCCACATGGCTTTGTGCATGATACACATGCCCATAACAGTTATCACCAAACAGCACATATACATTATGGAGTGCAGGATGCACGGGATAGGGGTGGGTTTTTTATGGCGAAAAGGTCTTGAGGTACATGGGTTCATGACAGTACCCCCCTCGTAGAATCCCCCCTAAAACTCTAGGAACTGGTTTTGGTTTCTCAGGATAACGCGCATGAAACTTTCTCAATGCCTTAGGAGCATTTTGTAAATTGGCCAAAGGTTCCCAAGAACGTTCTTCTGGGCCATAACCTTTCCAATCTACAAGATAAAACAATTTCTTTTTGATGCGTTTAGAATCCAGGACTGCTTTTACTTCAAACTCTGGAACTCCATCTACCTCAATAGCCGATGGACCAGCTGTGAGTCTAGTTTTGGAATTAAATGGTTTCACTAAAGAAACATGAAAGACCGGATGGAAGTGGAAGTTGGATGGAAGTGACAATTTCACACTGACTGGATTAACAATGCTTTCTATGACAAAAGGACCAATAAATCGGGGACGAAACGCCTTGTGACTTTTAATCCGTAGGTTTTTTGTAGATAACCAAACCTTGTCACCTACTACATAAGAAGGAGTTTTCGACCTATGTTTATCAGCAAACCTTTTTTGACTTTCTTTGGCTTGTGCTAAGGATACTTGTGCTTGTTGCTGAAGTGTTACCAACCTAGTGACAAACTCTGTGACTGATGGGATATCCCCTGTTATTTTCTGCAACTCCATAGTATCTTTGGGATGAAAGCCATGATTACAAAAAAAAGGAGACATTCCAATAGCTGAATGCTCTGAATTGTTGTAAGCAAACTCCATAGCCCACAGAATATCAGACCATTCTTGCTCACAGGTACTTAACATACATCTTAGAAATTGTTCTATGGTTTGGTTCGTGCGCTCAGTTAACCCATCAGTTTGAGGGTGGTAACTGGACGAAGTACGCACTTCCATGTTCAAAGATTTTCCTACTTGTTGCCAAAAATGAGAAATGAATTGTGGACCTCTGTCCGAAAGTACGACAGATGGTATTCCATGTAATTTCACTATTTCTCTGACAAAGATATGAGCTAGCTCTAGTGCAGAAGGGAGTTTCTTTAGTGGAATAAAATGAGCTTCTCGTGAAAACTGATCTATAACAGTTAAAATAGTAGTGAAGCCAGCTTTTGTACGAGGTAACTCTACAATAAAATCTAAAGAAACAGTGTGCCAAGGTTGAGGTGGTACTGGTAAAGGTAACAACAAACCACTAGGGGCCTGATGAGTTGTCTTATTTTGAATGCAAACAGAGCATGTATTAACATACTCTTGAATATCTTTGAACATGGTAGGCCACCAAAAATGTCTCTTAAGTAACAAATACATCTTAGTGATTCCTGGATGAACAGACAACATAGAATCATGGTATATTTCTAGAATACGTCTTTGAATAGATGCAGTAGGCACATACACTTGATTGTTCATGTACAATAAGTCATTTTTCCATTGCAACAAGGGATACTTAGAACTCCACTCTTCTTTAGATTGTGTCCTCAGAGCCGCTGAAACCTCTGATAACACCTCAGTGTTTATTACTCCTATTTGAAAACGTTCCATCGGCAGAATTGGCTGTATTTTGTCTTTTTTTGTATTCAAATCATCACTTACACCAATGCGAGATAAAGCATCCGCCTTGTTATTCTCTTTTCCTGGGCGGTAAGTGATGATAAAGTCATAATCATTAAAAAACTGTGTCCAGCGCAACTGACGAGCAGACAAAGCTTTGACAGATTTCAAAGACTGTAAATTTCGATGATCTTCGTATATAGTTACAGGATGTCTAGCCCCTAACAGATAATGACGCCATTCTTCAAACACAGCTTTTATAGCTAATAATTCCCTATCAGCTATGGCATAGTTTTGTTCTGTGGGAGACAGTTTCCTAGAATAATATGCAATCGGATGCATTTGACCTGTGCTTTTGTCTCTCTGAGATAAAATACCTCCTATAGCATATTGTGAAGCATCTGCTTCAACTATGAAAGGTTGTGCGGGATCTGGATGTTTTAAAACAGGAGCTGTTGTAAATTGATCCTTTAAAGCTTGAAAAGCTGTTTCAGCCTCTATTGTCCACTCAAACTGCACATGTTTTCTTAACAACCTTGTGATAGGAGTAATTATTTTAGAAAAATTGTCAATGAAACGCCTGTAAAAATTAGCGAATCCCAAGAAACTTTGTACCTGTTTGATGGTAGAGGGACTAGGCCATTCTGTGATAGCCTGGACCTTTTTTGGATCCATTTCTATTCCTGAAGGACTGAGAATATAGCCTAAAAAGTCTACGGTAGTTACATGAAACATGCTTTTTTCCAATTTTACAAATAGGGAATTTTGTAAAAGCTGTTGAAGAATGGCTCTTACCTGTTTTACATGCTCAGACTTGTTCTTTGAATAAATGAGTATGTCGTCTATATACACAACACAACAGATGTCCAGAAAATCACGTAAGACCTCATTTATAAAAAACTGAAACGCTGCAGGGGCGTTACAGAGTCCGAAGGGCATGACCTGATATTCATATAAACCAAATTTGGTCCGGAAGGCCGTCTTCCATTCATCGCCCTCTCGGACTCTTACTAGGTGATAAGCCCCCCGCAAGTCCAGTTTCGTATAAATGGTAGCATCTTTGATTTGGTCTAGTAATGTTGGTATTAAAGGTAATGGATACCTATTTTTCACAGTTACATTGTTGATGGCGCGGTAGTCAATGCACGCGCGTAACTCCCCCCCTTTCTTAGAGATAAAAAAGAGAGGAGATGAGACTGGGGACTTTGAGTGTCTTATAAAGCCATTTTCCAGATATTCATCTAGGTATTCACGTAGATGCTCGTTCTCTTTTTCTGTTAACGCATAAATGCGACTACACGGTAAGGTTGCTCCAGGGACTAGGTCTATTTGGCAATCATAATCCCTATGAGGTGGCAAGGTATTGGCCTTTTTTTTGTCAAACACATCAATCAGATCACTGTATACTTCTAGAACACCTTCGATGATTAGAACACTTTTTGATTCCTTCGGGAAATCGTAACCCTGTATGAGAAGCTCAGTGCCTGGATGATGTTGTAAACAAGTAGAATGACAAAAGTCAGATTTAAACAATATCGTTCTCTGAATCCAATCTATATAAGGATTATGGAGCACCAACCATGGTATACCTAAAATTAAGCGAAACTGAGGAGCGTCGATTATATCAAAACTTATATCCTCAACATGCTTAGAAGCACAAGTCATGGTCAACATCTCTGTATGGTATTGTATAGGACCGGAAGTTAATTCTTTCCCATCAACCGCTCGTACTATCTCTGGTGTTTCCTTTATGATTTTATGTAAGCCTAACTCACAGAATAATTGAGTGTCCACAAAATTACCTGTAGCCCCTGAATCTATCAGTGCGTCTATGGACCAAGTTTTAGTTTTGTCAACTTTAGACTGCAGAAAAACTCTGATACTAAGATGACAGTGTGAGATAGCAGGGTTAGTGGAGGCCAAACTGGTTTGAACACTCGATAAAGTGACCTCTCTATCTATCGAGTTTTTTAGTTTTCCGACTGTTGCGTAGCAACAACCTCTGTAGATTTTGTTTTAGGTCTATTTGGTCGAGTTGGACATTCTTTTACAAAATGACCTTTTTTTCCACAGTAAAGACATTGATTTAATTTGCGGCGTTTTTCTTTCTCCTCAACGGTTAAGGGCCCTCTAATGGTTCCTATTTGCATAGGCTCAACCAAGTCTAATTTGGTCACTGATTCATTTCTAATGATAGGTTTCTCTTTAAATGAAAACATCCTATGATCGGTTTTCCCCTTCTCACCTTTTCTCTCAGAAATGCGATGATTTAGTTTTACCACTAAATCTATAAAGTCTTCACAGTCAGTGGGAGGATCCAGGATTTGTGTAACCATATCTTTTAGATCGTCTCTCAACCCACGATAAAACAATGATACTCTTTTTTCCTCTGGCCACTTTGCTTCAATTACCAACCTATTAAACGTTGATATATAGTGTAGAAGGTCGGAAGTTCCTTGTTTCAAATTCAGTAATTCATGATCTGCCGATTGCACAAACACATGTTTTGCAAATAATTTTTTCATAGTATTTTTAAACAAACGTAGATCATACAAAATCGGGTCATTTCTTTCTACATAAGGTACCGACCATAAAGCTGCATCTCCTCCTAGATATGATAAAATGAACGCAACTTTAGATGAGTCATCAGGGAAAGCTGTGGGTTTTGCTACAAAATGTAAATGACACTGATTTAAAAATACAGTAAATTTATTACAATCTCCATGAAATCTTTCTGGCGGCGCCAAAGGTACTGAAACTGGTGTTACTACTTGAATTTGAGTAGGAAGTGCAGAAGTTGAAGTAGACGCTCCACTAAAACTGTCTTGCACATTAGGTTGGAAAGTTGGAGGTTTTAACACTGGTTTTTTAATTGAAGGAAAAGACCATTGGGTTGAAGTTGCTTGTACCTGAGATTGTAACGCCGAAATATCCCTACGCAATGCTGCGTTTTCAGATTTTATATCCACTAACATAGTCGCTATGTCCTGTAAGGACACCTGAGGAGCTTGATCCATAGCGTCTGGGCGAAACTGGTCACGTGGGCTTAGCCTTCTGTCAGATATGCCAAGCACTCTTACCTGAGTTCTCCAACTCTTACCTGTAAGGTGCTTGGTGATGTTTCGCAGAGACGCTATGGGCCAAACTCCCCTTAACTCTACTAAACAACCCGAGATCCTAATGCACTCTTCAGGTTGATTATAGGATTGACGGAGGAGGGCCGGATTCGACGCTAATGACGTTCCTGTAGTCGACCTGCGAGGCAACAAGAAAAAGTCCTTAACGCTCTTATTCTTCTTTTATTAGCTAACTAATCCTAGTTTTTTGGTGTTCAACTTTTGTTAGAGCACTTAGTACTACAAAGGTCCTACCTGCGATGCTACAGAATTGGGCTTCGCGTCCAGGAAGTTGTTGCGAGATGAAGGGTTCCGATGTTCTTTCCCTGTTCTACTAGATGCGTCTTGTTAAGCAGTTTTTGATGTGGAATCTATGAGCAAACAATACATCACTATTAGTAATTCTGCACATTAGAAAACACATTGTCTACTTTTCACTTTCTTTACCGTTTTTTCCCTAAAGCTTATACACTTACTGCGCAACCTTCCTGTTCGTTTTCTTAATAAGCTTGCTTCTAAATGAGATAGGATAAAACACAACATAGCAAAATACACATTGCACACTTCCTAAGGATAGCGTTTCACTGCTTTGATAACAAAGTTCTAATTCCTTTGTTCTTGAATCACAAAGGTGAGTCCAAAAATTAGTATTTCTTTAAACTGTCCTTCTTTCTTGCGATGGGCGCCAAAGAAATGTAAAAAATGTCACTTAGCTTTTCATTCCTTGCTTTCAGGTCACTATTCGCCAAGACTTGGTACAGATAGCGTGGAGAATGAAGATTCCAGTAGCTGGAGCGTAGACATGAAGAATTCAGGGAGCTGGAACGCTGAAAAGAAGGTAAGCGTACATCTATGGAGGAGCGAGGCCAGCGCGATGTTTCCCGTAGTAAGGCTGGAAGGCTAAGCGCCTTCTAGAGTCTGGGTGTGGCTTAAATACTCCAGCCACACCCAGAGACGTCCGTAATAGAAGCGTGAGTACGTGCCCTCGCATCGCGTCCCATTTCTGCATGGACGCGAGCGCGAGGCACACAAAGACGAGCAATGCGCTCTCACCCTGTCGAATGAAACAGCCGCACCACGGGCGCCCTGAACTCAAAGCACCACGAGTACCAAAGCTCATTAAAGCTCTTTAATTCCTGGAAAGCGTTCCAAGCGACGAACAGTATCACTCAAATAAACAAACATTGGCAATTTCACCGCATGGCACAATATTCCTACTGTGGCAAAAACATCACATCCTCTCAACTATATCCATAACAGTTATCAACAAACAGCACATATACATTATGGAGTGCAGGATGCACGGGATAGGGGTGGGTTTTTTATGGCGAAAAGGTCTTGAGGTACATGGGTTCATGACACATGTAGCTACTCACCAACCCATGCAGCCACTTATACACAAAGTGAGAGACTGATACAGATATTTACATATTTAAACATTACTCACTAAGCCATGTATTCACTATGATACACTTAATCAGTCAGTTACACAATCATTTTTTCAAAAACAAATCATCCATTTAGACACTTATATACCCATTTATTCTTCCACCGACCTTGAGATATACAGATATAAAACATATTTAATTTTCAGAAAAACACACATTCACTGGATGATGTCATCAGTGATGTCATCAGTGATGTCATTTGAGATGTCATCAGTGATGTCATGAGTGATGTCACTGACCATGTCATGAGTGATGTAATATGTGACGTCATCAGCAGTGCATTGCGGGCGCGCGAGTTATAGTTAGTTGAACTAACTATAACGGGGGAATTTCAATGGTTTTGTACAAGTGAAAAGTCCAGCTAACTATAACACCCCTGAAACCTATGGTTTTTTCACTGAATATATATATATATATATCTATATTCACTTAAAAAACCATAGGTTTCACACATGTTATAGTTAGCTGGACATTTCACTCGTAAAAAACCATTGAAATTCCCCCGTTATAGTTAGTTCAGATAACTATAACTCGCGCGCCCGCAATCCACTGCTCATGACGTCAAAGATTACATCACTCATGACAGGGTCAGTGGCATCACTGATGACATCACTGATGACATCATCCTTGTGATAGAGTGGCGGTCGCGCGAGTTATAGTTATCTGAACTAACTATATTGGGGGAATTTCAATGGTTTTTTACCAGTGAAATGTCCAGCTAACTATAACATGTGTTAAACCTATCGTTTTTTAAGTGAATTTGCAAGGTTTTTTAAATGCTTATTCCTAACTATAACGTGTGTGAAACCTATGGTTTTTTAAGTGAATTTGTAAGGTTTTTTAAATCCTAAGTTATGTATGTTTTATTATATTTTTTATATATTTATTTTACAATAAGCTACCTATGTATATAGTTATAGATTGACTGTATCCTGTAATATGGAATGGCTCATTTAAAATGTTATTTTTTTTTTTTTAAGGTTTTTCACCGTGCGCGCACCGTGCGCGCACCCCGCGATTTTTTGAAAAAAAAATAAAATGTTTTTTTCGCCCTTCGGGGTCCTTCAGGGACAAAGGCTAGGGGGTCAGGAACTCTCCACTCTGCCCCCTTTTCATGTTCTCCACCTTTCTTTTTCACTGTCACACACAAAACACACAAAATGGTGGCCGACACTTCCTGATTTCGACCGATTCGAATGCTGACTGACATGTAACCACCAATCAGAATTACGCTCCCGCTTATAGATATTTATGTACTTTTAACTGCAATTTTCTCAGGAACTACTGAACAGATTGACACCATATATGCAAAAGGCACATGCCTGACCTGAGGACTACCTCTTTGCCAAATTTCAAGTAATTCTGTTCAGCCGTTCGGGCTGTACCTTCGACTAAAGGTCCTATGGGAAAATGCATGGGGAAAACGAGTTTTGGGACTCCCCTTTTTTCTCAGCCTCCGCTTAACGAATCACCCCGAGACTTTCAGGGTAGGAGCTGAGCGGAGCGCACCATTAATTTTGAAAATTTCACGAGGATTCGTCAACCGGTGCCAAAGTTATTCAAAATAGAATTTTCAGATTTCCTATGGAAACTCGGTCCTAACTATAACTATCTACTGGCGACCGCCAGTAGATTATATATATATTATCTACTGGCAGTCGCCAGTAGATAGTTATAGTTAGGACCGTGTTTCCATAGGAAATCCGCAACATTCTATTTGGAATAACTTTGGCGCCGGTCGACGAATCCTCCTGAAATTTTCAAAACTAATGGGGCGCTACGCTCCGCTCCTACCCTGAAAGTCTCGGGGGGATTCGTCAAGCGGGGGCTGAGGAAAAAGGGGGGTCCCAAAACGCATTTTCCCCATGCATTTTCCCATAGGAACTTTAGTCCTAGCTACAGCCCGAACGGCTGAACAGAATTACTTGAAATTTGGCAGAGAGGTACTCCTCAGGTCAAGGATGTGCCTTTTGTAGGTCTGGTGTAAATCTGTTCAGTAGGTCCTGAGAAAATAGCATTTAAATCAATATATATATCTGTAAGCGCGCTCCGTGCGCTTACCGTAAGCTAACCGTACGCGTACGGTGCCGTGCGCGAGCTCAATTCTGATTAGTGGTTACATGACTGTAAACATTTGAATCTGTCGAAATCAGGAAGTGTCGGCCGCCATTTTCTGTCTCTCGCACTGAGAGACAAAGGTGGGGAACGTGAAAAGGGGGCAACGAAGAGAGTTGCAGACCCCCTAGTGTTTGTCAGGGGGTCCAAGAAGGACCCAAAAGTACGAAAAATACATTTAATAATTTTTTTTATAAAACGCGGAGTGCGCGTACGGTAAGCTTACCGTACGCGCACGGCAAAAAAAAATAAAAATAAAAAAAAGAAGTAACAATCACATTTATTAAATAAATTAAAGGACCCACAAGGGAGAAAAAAACAAATGTTACTGTGTAAAAATACGCGAGGCGCGCACGGCATGGACTGCGCAACGTGGGCACTCGGTGCGCGAAGCGCACCGAGCGCCCACAGCGCGCGCAGGGTGTGCGCACAGTGAAAAACCAGAAAAAAAAATAAAAAATAAATACATAACTTAGCATTTAAAAAACCGAACAAATTCACTGAAAAAACCATAGGTTTCACACACGTTATAGTTAGGAATTATCATTTACAAAACCTTGCAAATTCACTTAAAAAACCATAGGTTTCACACATGTTATAGTTAGCTGTACATTTCACTCGTAAAAAACCAATGAAATTCCACGTTATAGTTAGATCAGGTAACTATAACTTGCGCGACCGCAATCCACAATGTGTAATTTCAGATGTCATCATTGATGTCATGAGTGATGTCACTGACCATGTCATGAGTGATGTAATATGTGACGTCATGAGCAGTTTATTGTGGGCGCGCAAGTTACAGTTACCTGACCTATGGTTTTTTAAGTGAATATATATATATATTTTTTTTTTTTTTACAAACTATGAACACTTAAAATTAACATTTTTAAAACCAATGAGGGATACATAAGTTAAACTTTAACAAAATATGATAATTTTATCTATTGACTGACCACTATGCTTTTATATTTTAATTATACCCTTTAAAATGAGACTTACCCCAAATTTAGATTCACTTGTAACATTTAGCAAAATAAAAAAAAAAACTGTTATACTATTTCACTGTTTTTTCGTGTTAAATTATGCTAATTAAAATACAGAAAAGATTTGGTGCGCGCATCACCGAGATTATTTTCCTTCTTTTCCAAGATGCGCTGTTGTCAACAAATATACAGTTTTTTTATGTACCATGTAATATATAAAGATTTTGTATATAGAAATAAAATAAAAAAATAATAACAAACAACACTTCCTGGTGTGCGTGTCACCGTACTTGTACTACTCCAACACGCTGGTTCCTGATTGGATCCTTAAATCACGTGAGAATTACTCAATTGTGGAAGACAGCTGTAAACCAACTCGTTGGAGCTTAAGATGAAGAGAGCTTCAAAAGGTAAAGTCTGTAACCTTTAAAATAATCACAACTGGCTGCGCGATCACTTTTAATGTAATTACATGTGAGAAGATGTGTAATTTCTCTAGAGAACAATCGCACGCCGGACCTTGCTCGCGCCGATCGTGCGCCGAGTCGCACAGCTTTGCTGCCTTCAAACAAGCGCTCGAGCCACGCCGGACCTTGCTCGTGCAGATCGCGCGCCAAGTCACACAGCTTCACTGCCTACAAACGTACGCTGGAGCCTTCCACAACCGCTCTCCATCCACGCGCCGATCGTGCGCCGAATTTCCTTCACAGAATAAGTTTAAATTACCGCAGTAACTTCTAGCTTTATAATTAATTAATTCATCTTCTCACAAAGTTATGCGCTGTTACATGCCAAGCTGTAACACAGCGTTGTCTTAAATGATGCACCAGTGGGCTTAACTTGTTGCTCCAAAGTTCACTGTATGTTACCACACAAAAAAAATGAACTTATAGTACCTTTATGGGTCCAATCCACCCGCACTCTTCATTACAGAAGAGCTAAAAATGAACTCAATTCCGAAAGATACCTCTATTTAACCAAACACGATGCAGCGCCACTTCCCATGGAATATTACTATAAAATCTGATATATAGGTGTCACAAACTCTTAATTTCCAGACGTCCCTCGATAGTTGCCAGTGTCATGTTTAAGAACTGCACACAGGACACAGGTAGTTGGTTAAAGTTGGAGGATTAATCCATAACACCTCATCTATCAGCAGTCAGTGAGCAACTAACAAATGGAGAATGTTCTCAACACATCCTATATTCTACATTCCACAGAACCCTGAACAAAGGATACCAAAAAGGGGAATACCACAGACGGGGACGCACACAGATCTGCAGCCCCTTCTGTAATGCCAAAAAGAATTGGCCATTGTGCCCATGGGCACTCTCTGTAATACAACCCCTTGTCGTTTTGTTTATATTAGTGTTTGAGTGCTGAATAGATACTTGACACATTATCTCTAAGTTAAGCTTGATTGTTTTTTTTCTGCAAGCTCCTCCAGGTTAAGCACAGGTCAATTTATTGTACAACCAAAGTGAAACAGCAAGCCTATGAAGCAAAAGCACCTGCCCCATAAGTCCCCTCCAATTATTCCAGTATTCATAATTTTGTTGTTGTTTGGTGTGCACATCCACTACTCCCGCTGTTTCCAGAGAGCAATCCCAAGGACCAAAGTTAATTCAATCACAAATATGAAGTGCACCACAATAAATAAGTTCCAAAATGATTTAGTCCATCCAATTAGTATGAATCCAAAAATGTTCTTTAATCTTCACATGAATATTGTAAAAACAGCTAATGCGTTTCATACAACTTCTGTGGGCTTCATCAAGGTGTATTGCTTAGTCGTGTCCTTCTCTGAGTAGTGTTATGTGTATCAGCAGCGTACTATTCCAAATCGTTGGTTTCTCATTTAGTGTACCTAATCCCTCTTGGATCCAGGGTAGGCTCAATGTCACTCTATTTGATAATTCCACAACAGTGCCTGAATATAGATGAGGCAATAACAGGGAAGGTCTCACAACATAACAAGCAAAGTCCCACTCCTACACAGGTGAGCTCCAACTGTTGTATTAATTGGAAGGATTATTCATCGCAGGCAACTCAGTAAGTAAAGCACCCCCAAATCTTCAAGGAATGGGCTGTCATATCGATGGCTAAAGTTGGCCTATATTGCAAGAGTATCCCTGTATAGGGGTTCAACCCGTCGTTATTTTTTGACTGTGCCTTCACCCAGTGTGAAACACATTTATCCTGTTAGACGTGTCCCCCATTGAGCTACCTGGCCCTGTGTTCTCCATGGCAGGTTTCTTCTAAAGAGTGTTTGTGTTCCTTCATTTACTCACTGTTGAGGCTTTCTTGTGTAATATTTTTGCACATTTGGGGCCGTATTCTGCAAATTGCCCAAGGAGCACAGCAGGTGTGTGCGCCCACTTTGCATTTCCGTGGAGCACTTCGGAATCACAGAAGGGGCGCAGAAGCTTGCACAGCTCATTTTGTACCCCTTGCAGGTGAGTACACTCTTTACAGTGTAGGGAAGCTCCCTCCTGTACAGAGAAACACAAAGTGGCTTAGAAGCAGCCACTCTATTATTTAACTGTATGTGCTGTCCCCACATCAGCATGAATTCACAACTACCCTGGGGGCAGTGCAGTCATCATAACAGAGTGCACTATTCTGGTTCATGGCTGTTTTCCTGCATTGCTCTCTATAAACCTAAGAATTAGTGTCTCTCATCCTTTGATTAGACACCTGAATCTGTTGTATGCTGGTTCTTGCCACTCTTTAGCCTTACTGAAATTTGACTTGTATTCCTCTGTTGTTTCTGCAGTTTTAAATAGGGCAAACTAGGCCTGAGGTCATCAAAGTGCTTACCAAGAGAAAAAGGCATACACATTTTTAGGTTTGGGATATCAATTGAATTGGCCGGAATCACAGGATGTTAAGGCAAGGTTGGGATTCGAATCTGGTTCTCAGGCGCCTACATTTGGCCACATCTCCTTCCTTAATAGCTGTTTCTTTGTGCCCTTTCTCTCATTTCTGTTTGCGTGGGGAAGCTGTGGGTCAATTTAGGGTGGCCTTCAACTTTAAGTGATGGTGCAAGGGTTTGGCTGTCGTTCCCCTTTATTTAAGCATTGTACCTATTCCGGGCTCATTATTGTGCAACCTTGTACTGGTATTTATTTATGTATTGGGTCCTTCTAATGTGGCCCTGACTTTCCCACTCTCCTTGTTTTTTGTGCAAGCTTTGACTTCATCTCATGATCCACTGTTGTTCATCTGGCCCCACATTTTGGCCAGTGGTGGTCCTTGTTGAGTTCTTTGGTCCTGGGTGCTTATGGATCCTTGAAGTATGAATTGTAGAGTATGGGTCCTTTGGTTATTACACCTTTTATTTTAGGGGCTTATGTGGATTTAGGTTGTGGGCTCCCCATATGTTTTTCTCTATGCTCACAGTGTTGCCTGACCTATGCATTCGTTTTGCATTGTTGCAGACGTTCTTGTTGTAGCTTTGTGCTCTTTCTCTCCTTACCTTTCTTTAATATGGGGTCTGATCCAGTGCTATTCCCTGGGTTTTGGATTGGAAAAAGCAACGCATGTTTTAATGGATTTCTTGTTTCCTTACTCCTTGTTCTCTTGTGATTCTCTGCTGACTTGCAATGTTTTCTGGGGATCCAGCACATGGCTGCCCTTAGCTATGGTCTGATGTGGGTAGGAATGTGTTGGCGTGTAACATATGTGGCTGTCATCATCTGATCTTGTCTACTTTCATGACTTACCCTCTTTTTCCTGCTCTTAAACAGTGTTTTCCCTTTAGTTCTTGATTCTTTTTTTCAGGAACTGGATCTCAGTTTTCTGGATCTGGTTTTCTGGTTTTCACATTTGGTATGCTTTAGATACTTAGCTCAGGCTGGTGTGCTCATGTTCCTTGCTTTGAGTTTGGCCTAGCCTTTTTTGGGGAATTCATGAACCTGGCCTACACCCCAAAGTAGGGGTAAAGAAGGTCAGTGGTGGTCTTCCTGCCATTTCTTTATGATCCTTTCTTTCTTTGTCTTGCCTCTGACAGTGGATGATGGGTTAATTTCCTAAGCCTTCCTATTACCTTGTGGGGATAGGATTTTGCTTGGCTTCCCTGCTCTCCTGGATGCACTGCTTTTGTCCCTTTGGTATTTAAATGCTTGTTAGGTGGATTTGACACTTGTAGCTTTGCTTGCCTTTTGAGGAAGGTACTTTAAACTTTGGGTCTGGCCTGTGACCTTTCCCAATATATTCCAGGATAGTTGATCACTGCCAGTTGCATGTGGTCTGGAGAAAGTAATGATAAGGAAAGTCTTCCATAACTTGCATGTAATCTCTTAGAATAAAAACGTATCATTCCTGTTGTAAGGAATTTAGAGATTAATGGGGCATGTGAATCAGTGATGTTACTAAATAAACCTGAACTCAATGTCCTGATAGCCATGGCACAGAGCAGACTGGCTTAACTTACTGGCAGTGTTTAAGCTATTATGTAGTACTAAAACAGTACTAAAGTACAAAAACTGCACAATAAAAATACTAAACCCATTTTCGGAAAATAGAGAATATTTTAATAAATAAAATGACACCCAAATTACAAAAGCCCAATGAGGGAATCCAAAAGTATGAATTTTTCAAGTTTAAACATAAAAATCACACTAAAACATCATTATGGTCTCACCATAGTTGTCTGGTCGTGCCTGACTGGTACCAAGATGCAAGTTAAAGCTGATTGCAAAGCCGAAAATAGAAACCTGGTTGGGCCCAGTGAGAGATTTTACCTTCTGACTAAGTCTCAAAAACCTTCAGTGGTTCAAATAAGCTGGCTGTGGCCAAAGAGGGTTCCACGATGTAAGATATCCACTAGACAATGTCCTGGTGAAGCTGTTGACTTTTGAAAGGGAAGATCAGAGCTTGAGAAATTAGAATTTTATGCTCAAGGAAGGTCACTTGCTGGACGGATACCTCACCTAGTGAAGATTTCTACCTTCAGACAGAGGTTCGCGGATGAATTTCTCTGGATTTCTCTATCAAAACATTGACAAATATCCCGTCCGCTGTATCACAAGTGCCATTGGATATAATAGACTCGTAATTCAGCGTACAGGATATCCATTACGTTTGTGATGGAGTAACCCAGTCTGCCAAACTCTAAATCAGGTCCCTAGTCACATTTTTGGAGCTCAGAATTATTCAGACTGGCAAGGCTGCCGGCTGTAGCTGAGGAGGGATCTACAAGGCCTGATACTTGGTCTGTGAGCCCTTGCTGAATCAAATTTGTTGCTGTGAGAAAGCTTTGAGAGGGAACAACCTAAATCTTTAGTTCAGTGACAGTGCCCCTTTATTGGATCAGCTGGTTGGTCCCAGTCCAGTTGAGGTCTTTGTAGCGAAAAGGTTTCTAAGTCCCATGTTTCAGGACATGGTAGGAGGCGTACACTTTGACACCAGCCATTTTTTCAGGACCTTAGGGACAGCACTTGGTGCTCAAGAGTCATTCCACAGAGGTCCGCAGAAGGGTCCAGGTCAGGTCCAGTTATAACTGGCCTGCTCAGCAGTTGCGGAAAAAGCCTCTGGCAGCTTATATTCTCCCCGTAGCTTGAACAGGAGGTCAGCCTTATGACCCGTGGAGTCCACGTCTGAAGCCTGGGTCCTAAAGGGAGGGCATATCCAGTCTTCCAGGCACTTCTGGGATCACAGGAAGCAAGTCCAGTCCTTTTTTGCTCTTCCAAAGGTCCAGAAAGTGTTCTGAGGAGAGTACTGGGAATTTCACAGTCATGCCTGGCTCCAGCCTGTGGGTGCGGGAAATTGTTGGCCACTCTCTAACCTATGGGGTAAAAGTTCCCAGGGGTGAACCTACCAACGTTTTCAGCATTTCCTGTGTGCCCTACTGCAAATAAATGCACAGTGCCCCTCAACCTAAAACCAAGATGGTAGAACCTTTCTTCCCAAGAGCAGCGCTTCTGTGCCCACCCCCAGAGAGAGAAATGGTCGTGGAAATTAGCAATACCTTCTCAGTGATCAGTCGAAACCAGTTTTGAGTGTAGCTTCTCCCTCATTGGGATCACTTTGTGTCTTACTGGTGGACCAAAGGAAGGGCATGACCAGGTGTCAGATAACATTTGCCTGAAACATGGTGTGACCCTATGAAGTTAATCAAGTCCTGGCCACAGCCCACTAGCTACCCTGTCAGGAGAAAAGCATCACCTCCCAACACCCCACACCCAAGGCCATCTGTCCCTGATCTGGGAGCAAGTTGACACCTCATCAAGGGGGCAACTCAGCTGCCAGGTGCCAGATGGAGCTCATGCAAATTGACCTTTAGGGGCTTTAGGCAGGAAAGAGGTAGCTTTCTAAAAGTAGCTTTTCCAAAATATTTAATTCAAATCCAACTTCACCACTGAAGGAGACTTTGCTATGCATATTAAAAAATGTCCTTGAATAATATTTGTAGTTGTTTCCTAGCCAGAAATAACATTATTACATTTCATCTTGTTTCCTAATGTTTTCCTATGGAATAAGAACCCTGCTTTTGAGGCCTTTCACTGTAAGGACATGTTTAACTTTAAACGTTTACATGTCCTACTTTTAAATATCATGCACCCTGCCACATGGGCATTAAGGCCTCCTTAAAGTTGATTTATTATTATTTAAAAGGAAGATTTAGGCCTGTTTAAAGGGGTTATTTTGACAGTCGAATTTGCAGTTTTAAATCTGCACAGTCAGACTACAAATGATAGTCCTGCAGTCATGTTTACACTGTTGCTGTTGGAGATGACACAAGGTGTGTGGCAGTCCATTTGTGACATTTAACTTACGGCTTCTGTGTACACTTCTGCACCGTATATGAGGGGTGTATGGGTAAGTTAAATATAACATTTAGGACTATCCCAATTTCATCATGCTGAGAAGGGGGAGCACAGACACATTACTACTGGTTAACATAAGTAAAGTACACAGGTTTCTACAACCAGCAAAAAGGTCAACGCAAAAAGATTTGGAGTACACTATGTAAATGATGGTCATTTCTCATACCAGTCCTTAAGACCATCTTGCCCTCCCTACAGTGTCTTGAGATTTCTTCATATAGGGCTTCTTTTGTAGGCAACTAAATGGGATTCTGGCTAGAGGTGGTCCTTTATAATCACAACTGGATGGTGAGGAGTTTCAACATATTTCTTTTAGGTAGACAGTTGGGTGCCTGTCTTTCAGTAGTAGACACATCTAATGATGTAAGTGCTGGGATGGGGAGTAAGAATTGGAGCAATGAGATTACCAGTAAGTATCAAAGCATTACGGAACATGTTGTCATTCTATAATAAGATGTAATTTAGTGGCTAATGTGTTTATTCATGCTAAAAAACAAACGTTTTTACAGGATCTCTATGAGTATTTTTTAGTGGAGCTGGGCTGAAGACTGGATGATGTGTAGTGCTTTTGTTTTGAAGCGGTAGGACACACCTAAACTCAGCACTCCCAAGAGGAGGCTAATTTACCACTGCACCTTTAAACAGCACACATACAAAAAATACTGAGCACTCTCAAGATGAGGCAAGCAAACAGATTCACATGCATTTAAAATGAAAAGTGTGCATTTATTAACTCAACCCTTTTAAAAGGAAGGCAAATTTGATTGGTTAATGCAGATTCCCAAATTTCAAATAACATAGGCACAAAAACAAAATAACATATGGTATATATACATTGAGTAGAGAAACTTATAGCTTATGTACATGAAGTAAGTAAAAAGAATACATCATTGATCATTCACTCAACAATCTTGCCAACTCGGCTGGAGGAGTCCTTGACAGCCAGGCAGAAGTCTCGATTGGGACCCTCAAAGTTTCCTGCAGCAACACTTCTTTTCCACAGTGAGCTTATGTTTGAGTTCCAAAGTTTCCTGCCTTTAATTACCTTTTACTCAACCGGGGGAGGTCCCTATATCTTGACTCCGAGACAGAGCTGTACATTCTGCACATTTCTACGGCAATAACAATCTTTGCCCTCAAAGGTACCAAGTGCACATCCCACACAACATGTTCCAGCTCACTCTGCAAGATGAGGAGTGAAAACGAGTGAAAAGCGAAAACACACCCTTCTCATCCTGCAACTGCATGAGAGCACAGGAAAGAGAGTCAGTAACACAAGATGGAGTCGGCACAGAAAATTGAGTCAGTTACACAAGATGGAGTCAATGGTCCATATATCATTCTAAATAGCATCACATTGTGTTGGTTGGTTCACAGTGGGCATTTGAAATTCTCAGAAAATATTTGATATGTTTTAGAAGACAATTAAAAAGTTAACTCAATCCATAGAGTGTCAAAGACAATCTCTGAGGAGGTTATGCAATTTTTGCTTCACCATAAACTGTAATACAGTTTACTAATCCTATGGTGACGAGAAAGTTCTAATTAGGAGGAAAGGTTTTCTTTCAAGCAGGAGCAGCAGAACTACTCTTGGATCCCCCTGGTTGGTACCCACAGTATCTCCTGCAGAGATGAATTACTGGAGTGCAGTTTCTGTCAAGTGGGAGCTAGTTGTTGGCCATGTCTCAAGAATGTTCTATGGTATGGGACTAGCCAGCTCACTGCTCAAAGTAAATAAAATTGAAAGTAAAGAAAATTCATCCCCAGCAGCAAGTCAAGAAGCGAAAGCAAGAGAGAGGTGAGATTCTTAGATGTACACAATAGATACTGTTGGTTCTTTCGTGATCACTGAATGAGTGTTGGATTGAAATGATTACAGCCGGTACATTTTGAATCTTCATAATGGTTTCCAATGGCATTTCTTTCAGAGATGAACTTCTGGAGCAATGTTTTATGAAGCAGGTAGCTATTCAAAAGTGAAGAAATTCACATCAAAGTGTGAAGAAATTTACATCTTCTCTGACTTCAATGATCGTTGCTCAGGCAAAACAACATTGAAGGTTACGAGAATACTGCAGGCTATTTCTTTAAGCATTTAAGCATTTTCATCTTGTTTTTTACATCATTGTCACCAAGAAACAGAAAGCCTCATTTACGAGATTTTGGTGCAGGGCAGAACTGCAAGGAATATTACTGCGCTGCCTTACATGTAAATAAAAGGGCAGGAAAGCGCCATATCTATGAGATATGGTGCATTCCTGCCCTTTTACCCTGCGCTAGCACACATTGAGCTGCCATGCGCCAACACAGGCACCCTTGCACCATGGTACAAGGGTGCCTGCATTGTGGGGCATTGTGGGACACCTTCCTGCACAAAATCAATCAAATGAGGCGATTTCCTCTTTCTATGTGTGCTGCAGAAAGCAGCACATAGAAAAAGGAAAAAACAAGGAGAAATGAAACCATTTCTCCTTGTTGCACCTCCCTAATGCCACCCCTTGGGTGGCCATAGATTCTGAGGCAATCCCAGGTATACAATTTCTCACAAATTTGGGAGTGCTTCAGATTCCATGGGTTTTGCATGGGAATACACACAGCAACGCCCATGAAATGCCCCGTTCAAGCAGTGTTATGCATAAAAGAGTCACATATTTACAAGGCCATGAAAATCCATGTAAAGTGGCTTTAGTTGGCCTTGTAAATCTGCTGTGGCACATTGTGCCACAGAACCTCAAATAAGTGACATTCCGGTGGCGCAAAAGTGCTGCAAGGGGCCTCATAAATAGGGCCCATAGTATATTCCAAGTACCAGTGTAACTGTTGCCATTATTCAGCAACCCCATGCAGTACACCGTCTTGGAGCAACTGCTCAGGATTTTTGGAGCTTTTATGCTGATTTCACTCTGAGACCTCTTGTACTGACCCAGCATTGCATTTATATGTACACTGTGGAGATGGAGAAGCCACGCACGATCTTCAAGGATTCAAAGCTTTCAGAATGAAGCAAGCAAGACAGTTCCACAGGTACAAGAATTTGGTAAAAGTTCCTCTCTGATCACAGAACAAATATTCTTAGCAAGGGTAAATAACCACACAGTGAGGAAGCCAAGATCAGTGTTGTCCTATGTAGGGTCTGGAAGGCTAGATCTTTTCCAGTTTGTCAGTGTTTCAAAACACAATACATTTACAAACAGTGACTATAAATTCAGGTAATATACAGAGATAATAGTTTCCTGAAAATGTGATATGAACATTGCCTTAGTGGACTTACAT
Organism: Triturus cristatus; assembly: GCF_964204655.1. Taxonomy (NCBI): domain Eukaryota; kingdom Metazoa; phylum Chordata; class Amphibia; order Caudata; family Salamandridae; genus Triturus; species Triturus cristatus. The sequence goes on from NC_140584.1 coordinate 223,402,482, forward strand.
TGGTCACTGTTGGACCAGGTCCTTTCTGCAGGTCCTTTCTGCAGAGTCACACCAGATTTTAGCCTATCTTTTGCTGAAACCGTTTTTGTTGGCTTTTATTACTCTGCACTCTATTCCTGCCAAACAGTGGTAAAGTGCTTGAGCTCTCCCTTGAAAATATGGTAAAATTGTTATGCACCTGATTTGTTCATTTAATTTTCTTAAACATCCCTTGAAAAGGTACTGCATGTTCCCAGGGCCTGTACATTAAATGCTATTAGTAGACTGCAGCACTCATTGTGCCACCGACTAAGGTAGATCTGTAAAATATTCCTCAGGCCAGCCACTACAACCTGTAGTGCAGCTTTAAACTGTCATTTCGCTCTGCAAAATAAACCTTGTGCCAGGCCTATATCTTTCTTTTTAATACTTGTAAGTCATTCCTAAAGTAGGCCCTAAAGGCTTAGAGGGCAGGGGTGCATGATATGTATTAAGTTGGACATATTTGTTATATTTCCTGACTGCGAAAAATTCCTAAACGCATTTCACTTTAGTAAGGACATCTTGCCTATAGACTAACACCGGGTTACCTTATTACACTTAATACATTATAGCTTCAGTCTGGGAACAGATAGAGAAACACTTGTTCCACGCATTTGAATTATAATTTAAAATCCTATTTTATGGGAAAGTTGCATATTATGTTGCTATTCTGAAAATTACACATTTAGAAAGTTTACTTTTTTCTGCCTAAACCAAATGTGCCTTTCTGCCAGCATCCAGGGCCACATGACTATGAATAGCTTTCCTGTAGTTTATTGTGTTTTTTTCATCCAGACAGGGGACAAAAGATGCCTAGGTGTGGAGGGATATGGTCTTCCTGGCAGGATTGCTGGGGAGGAGTAGTGCCGTGCCCAGTTTACACTTCAAAGGACAATGCCTTCAGCACAGAAAAAGGAACCTGACACCAGGCCTGACCTTTCCTTTGTCACCCTTGACAGTTTGGAGCTCAACCCAGGGGAAGGTGATGAACTACCAACAGCCAGTTTGGTATTTCCACCCTCGCAAAGGCTAGCAATAGGTATAAATGTGGCACCTCACCTTCAGAACTTCTCATCAGAACACTCCTGTACCTGTGGATGATTCAGAAGAAGGACTGTCCTGATGTCTGAAGAAGCATGACTGGACTTGCTTGTCTTGAACCTAGGCTCCCCAGACATGACTCCAAAGATCAGTTGGCTGACCCGTTTTAGCAGCAGGGGCACAGCAAACTTCTAGAGGCCTTCTCTCCAATTGCCCACCTGAGCAGCACCAAATGGACCTGCCTGAGGCCTGCTTTTGGCCTCTGATTGGAGTGAGTTTTGATTCCCTAGTGATGCTCCCCAGGTCCTGGACCCTATGGTGTCATCAGAATTCATACTCTTCCCGCCTCAACCAAAGAAAAGGTGAAAACCCAGAAGTTTGGGGCCCTTTACGATTGCACGTGTGCCTCTCACAACAGCACAGTGACCTCCTTAATCGCCAATGTGAACTTCTGATGGCAACCTGCTCTTTGCGCCGAACAGAGACTGCCGATGTGAACAGACAATGCCAGCAACAACTGCTCCTCCCACTAACATCGGCCTCTTCTTGGTCCCCACCAATACACTGTATCTGACCTGCGCTCTAGCATGGTTGGCCTTTTCTTGTGACTTTGACCTAGTCCAGTGCAACCAGATAACTGTGAGTTGCGCTTTGAACCTCGATGTGCTATTTTTGTACCTAAAAGTTTAAAAATTCATTACCCCAGTTCTACTGATTGGATTTTTGTCATTTTGTTTATTAAAATGTACTCTATTTTTCTCAATTCTTCTTTTTTTGTTTGTTGTGTTTTAACTTTATTACTGTTTGAGTGCTGCTTAAATACTATACAAGTTGCCTCTAAGTTAAACTGACCTGCTTCATGCCCACATATCAGAGGGATAAGCACAGGTTTATTTAGTAACTTTTGTGGTTCACCTGACAAGGATTGTGTTGATTATTTCAGTGGAACTTCCACATCTCAACTTGAGGAAATATGAATTTTTATGATCAATTGTGTCCCCTATCTTAGACCCCAACGGCTCCATGTACATGCTACAAGTACATGTATGTTCCCTCCACTTCAAGCTATGAAGACGCAAATACATATGCGTCCAACGTTAACATGTCCTCTTTCAGATCCACCATGAATGGGTCGAATTTTCCGTTCCTAAGTATGCCTTGCCACCGCCTTTATATGGTGTACCTTTCACGTTTTTCAGCTCTGGCAAGTTAGGCCCTGAATTCTGCCATCGAGCTTTTCCTGCCTTCTGCCTCTGAATGCTCCAGCCTGGACCTGCATCTGTATCCATGACCTTTGTCTTACTTCCTGCGCGGCTAACGGTGCCTGGCCCGGCCTGTTGCCTGCCAAGACTGTATTCAGCCTTCAAGTTATCTGCTCCGCTCCTCGAGAAATGCATTCCTGTCTAGTAGTTTAGGTAAACATCCTTCCAGCTACAGAGCAAAGGGCCCGGCCTTACTGTCTCCGTGCAAGTAATTCATAGCTTCTGTTGCCATGGTAGGCCCAGGCCCCCTCGCATCTCATGTAGACACATAGACGCTTATACACGCACTAGAAGTCAGTATAGGATAGCCTCTGCCTGAGAGACCTTTCCTTCCAGATAATACAGTTCCTTAAACACAAGATATTAGATACGATTTGGGATTAGGTTGTTCTGACATCCCAGACTTCTGTCTCCTCATGTAGGGCTAAATGTCAAGTCCCCTTCACCCTCCAGTTACACGTCAATCACACGTCATGCTGCTGCACGCGCATATCTGCCATATATTTCTGCTGACTTTGCAGGATTCTCTTATGGATCCACCCACCTGTGTCATCATCATAATGACGTTTCTAGTACACGCCCTCATGTACGCCTATTGTAACGCCTTTATTCATTACGTATGTGTATTCTTATCTATCTTCTCAGCTGTCACGCCTTCTGCATATGTCTTTACTGTAATGCATCGACTATATATATGACAACCTGTCAATAAAGTATTGCTCTATCCCTTCCCGAACCTTCGTGGTGACGGAATCCGATTGCCTGGTTCGAACCAATTCCTTTGTAAGGAATAAAACCCATTTTAAAACCTCAAATACCACGGATTCTGCCTCTTATTTTTACTGAGTTATTCTTATTGAATTTTACCGCATAAATTAAGTCTAGGTAATTTAAATTTACCACATAATTGGCGCCCGAACAGGGACACCTCTCACGCCCCACGCACCGGAGGTGCGTTACAGACCCGGTCTCCTGCCACAGCCGGACGGACAACTACGCGTACCCGCAGGATTTCCTGTATCTCCCTCAGGACAACGGGGGTGACTGAGGCTGCGATCAACACCCAGACGAGGCGGTGAGGAGTGCGGAGGATCCCGACCAGAGCCTAGCTGAGAGAGCAAGATCCGAGGTATACTGAGGCCCACCAGATTCCGAAGTTCCGAAGTATCTACGTCACGAGTCGAGTCCAGTCCAGACTTTCCGAGGCCTTCTGTTCCGTTCCGTGCTTCCCGGTGAGTACCGTTGCTGGGGACGCATCTAGACGTGCGCATTGGTTTGTGCCGGTCAAGACGGGTTTGGGTACACAGACCTGGTCTGCACTGTTTCAGCAGTGTATCTGTACTGTTTAGCAGTACATCTAGTATTATGCAGTTAACTAGTTTTATTCTAATTATCATTGTTCGTTTTAAAATGTTTTAATATGTTTTAAATGTCGTGGTATGAGTGATTGTTCGATCTTCATTATTGTGTTTATTGTATTGATTGTGTTCAAGTCCGAGTAAGAATCAGGTAGCAAGGTTTAAGATGCCGTTATTCTCAAAATTAAGACAGATAAAAACTAGAAAAGGGATACTCGAGGAAGCCGTTCCCGTTCCACCTAGGGACACTCCAGGGTACTTCATGTACCATAAGCATGGCCTAGATGCCGTATTATATCTCGAATTGTGGGTAGACTACACCAAGGATTTAGCAGAGAATCAGAGATGGCCCACTACTGGGACATGGGATGCAGATTGCATCATGAGAGTAGAAGAAGCATTATGGAAAAAGAAAGCCAGACAGTCACAGAAAGATGCCATTGAATTATGGCGTAAAGAATCGCATAGACGCACAGAGAAAGCGTTCAGAAAAGAAGAGAAAAGTAGGGAGGATTCAGAAAAAGCCCGAGAAAACGTATTAATTGAGGAAGGTATCCGAGTAAAAGCAGAACAAGTAGACAGACAACGAAACACTCTTATGAATGGTATGTATCCTCTTCTGGCCGAGGGTTTACCTAAGGCCACCCTGGAAGTACCAAAAGATCTGCCACCTCCATTGCTTCCGACTAAAGTGCACCCCAAGACTGCAAAGGACATTTTCCTTTCTTCCTATTTAGACGATGTAGCCCCCGAATATGTTAATACTCCGCCGCCACGCACACCACCTGCTAATGGCGCTCGACCCCAAGATAATCCGCCCCCACTTCTGCAGCAACATACTCCTCCGTCCGTTCCAAACCTTCCGCCCGTTCCTACACTTCTTCCTGCACCTATTCTTCCTACCTTACACCCAACGAATCCTTTTGGACCTAGCACCTCAGGAGGTGCGACAGGAAGTTTTCATACGCCGCCATCAGTGCGTCGATTGACTTATAGGGATTTAGCACACCAACGTACACCTCAAACAGCGAATTATGACATATTTAAAGAGCCTCTTACAGATTGTAGATATGATCCAGTACCAGGTAAAGACGACAGAATGATGCTATCATCAGTACGTCTACGACGAGTTGCGAACTATTTAATGATACTACCAGGAATGATTGATCATCTAGACAAAATATATCACTTTGTCCAAACAGGGCAAGGTCCTGAAAGTATTGGCGAGGCCATGGCATACCAGAAAGTGGACACGCAAAAACTGTTGTTACGCTTCTTCATAAACTGCCTGATAAGACACCGAGATAGGCCAGGTGTAGACGCGGAAGAAATGAAAGCACTTAACAAATGGGGTCAGAATATAGCAGACGGAAAACATGATAAACAAAATAGTATAGAAAGTATGTACCGAAGGATCAGAAAAACAGTAGAACAAATATGTGAAAGAGAACAGCCTGAAAGAGAAATAGATGCAGATAAAACCGAGTCCTCGGGGGAGGAGGAACAGCTAGAAATGACAACAGGACAATTACAACTACCAGCTAGAGAAACGATAGCTTATGTAGGTAAGGGAAGATCCTTCAATAATTCAATACGTCCGATACGTCCAGAAAGTAAGAGAATTTTTCAAGCAGCCATGTCGAATCCAAAGACCCCTGAACACTTATTTCAGGCTACTGATAAAATACTTCAAGAACGAATGGGGTACCATGTACTCGATTCTATGGATGAACAAGAATTAGCCAGGTCAGCAGTACAATGGGCTGACAATTCTGATAAATATAGTGATGACGCGCTAGTACATACGTTTTTGAATCTTTCACCAGACGAACAGCGTTTAGCTGGTATATACATGATACAACACCTCCTTATATTATATAAAGGCCAACACTCCGATCCTGGTCCCCTACCTGATATACTGATAGAACTACTCATGAATAAATGGAGAGGTCTAGGTACCGATCTAATTAAAGTAATGCTAGAATATCGGCACAGATATAGTGCCTTTCTGTGTCCAGAGCATGATCCAGCTCCCTCCATGGAAAGAAAGACGTATTACTTAGACAGACAGAATACCTTACGCGAAGTGCACCCAGTTAGAAATGATGATAATACTTTTAGACACGTGTTTGTGTACACGCCTATAACTAAAATAGAACTATTGGAAATGAAAAAATTAGTGCCCAGCCATGACAGAGATCCAGCAGGTTTCCCCCCAGAAATAAAAGACATGTTACTCATGGGTGATTATACCTATCCTGACATTATGAAAATATTGAAAGAATTATTGCCTGCCGGTATTTACGAGAAACTCAAAGAAAAAGAGTGGGAGAACAAAAGATTGATTGGACAGCATTAGAAAACGAAGAAAATGCCCGAACTGCAGGCCTAGGGCTTGGAGACAAAACTAAAGCATTACCAGGATTATTAGTACAAGTATTGCCACGTTTATTGACTACGAAAAAGGAAGACTGGGGAGCAATCTCAGCTTGCAAACAGAAACCCGATGAAGACACTAGTGATTTTTATTCCCGATTTGAAAAATGTTTTGGTATTAATAGCGGCCTGAAAGCAAGTAGTGATTCATATCCACATCTTTTTGTAACAAAATTAGTTGAGAATTCCTTGCCTCAGGTTAAGAACAGAGTATTGAAAGTAGAGAGCTCTTGGCAAGCTAATACCCCGTCACAAATGTTACAAATGTTACAGTACCACCAGAATAGAATTAGAGAAGAACAAGAACACGAACAAAGACGTATGAAAGACACGAAAATGAAAATGCTCGTTGCCCAGTCAGTTCCAGCTGACAGTCATAAAAAGGGTGCGACACAGTCCAGTAATTCAGCGGTTCCTGTTAAAGGGACATGCAACTATTGTAAACAGCCAGGTCATTATATAAACGATTGTGCAGTTCTGAAACATAATATCTCTACGGGTAAAACCAAGGAAAGACCACGTCCGCCTAGACAGGATCAGATCCAACAACAAGTACCTCAGAATGTACAGCCTATGCAAGCTGCACAACAGACCGTAGCGGTACCACAGCCACAGCCTATTGCCGCAACACAAAACACGACACAACAGATGTACCAGTATGCACAAAATGACTATCCCAATTATCAGCGATACACATGAAACAGCCTAGAGAGGGAAGTTGGCTTACCCTTTATTGAGGTTCCTGTAGATCAAGAGGGTCCTCATGTACATAGTCAAGTATTAGGGAAAGACAGAAAGTTTCTAATTGATACAGGGGCAAGCAGAACAACTATAAGTCACGACGAGGTTCCAGGGGCACCCCTCTCAGGCTCACAGAATGTTTCCCTTGGATTCTCAGGAAAGCCTATTGTTAACGAAGTATCGCAACCTCTTCCTGTTGCAGTTGGTCCATTGACACGGACTACAGATCTATTGCTTACAAAATCATGCCCAGAAAACTTGTTAGGTATAAAGACACTGAAAGCTCTAGGAGCTGTAATATGTTGTTCCCCGGAGGGGGTACGACTATTTCTGCGTGACTTTAAAGGTCACTATGTATTTAGAGACATGGATCACCGGTTACAGAATGTCCCTGCACATTTATGGGCACAAGGCCCCACTGATGTAGGTTGTATGCACATTACACCATATCGAGTCACACTCAAAGCAGGAGTGGTATTACCACGAATTCGACAATACAAGTTACCTCCAGATGCTGTAGTGGCTTTGCTGCAAATCATTGACGAGCTCATTGCACAAGGAGTGGTTGTGGAAACCGACTCCAATGTATGTAATTCTCCTATAATTCCGGTTCTTAAACGAACTGATCCAAATGCACCCCCAGTTTATCGATTGATTATTGATCTGCGCGAATTGAATAAATGCATTGTACCACAATATCCCGTGGTTCCAGATATCTCTTCATTATTGACAGCTATTGATTCAGAAGCAACGTTCTTTACTGTAATTGACCTCAAGAACGCTTTCTTTAGCGTCCCAATCGATCCGGAAAGCCAATATTTGTTCGGATTTTGTTTAAATGGACGAAGCTTCAAATTTGCACGCGCACCTCAAGGATTCACAGAAAGCCCCAGCATCTATAGCCAAGCACTGAAAAGACAACTTGACAGCATCCACATGCCTGTTAACACTGCCCTGCTTCAGTATGTCGATGATCTGCTGATCACCGCCCGAAGCGAACCCGAATGTGAAAAAGCATCACTGACGGTTTTACATTTTCTGGCCGACAAGGGGCACAAGGTGTCCCCTTCGAAGCTGCAATTCTGTGTTCAGCAAGTTGTGTACCTTGGGCACTTGCTGTCCAAGGGGGGGAGACAGCTCACACCTGACCGCATCCAGTTAATTGTAAACATGCCACCACCCAAGACACAAAAGGAGGTGCGGGCCTTCATAGGTCTCACTTCGTACTGTAGACAATGGATTCCCCAATATGCATTTCTAGTAAAGCCACTCATTCAGTTGACAACCCAGGAGGCAGCGACTTCGACTGTCCTCCCTTGGACCCAGGCACATACACAAGCTTTTGAAGACTTAAAGAAAGCCTTATGTCAAGCACCTGTTTTAGCGACACCATGTTACAGTAAGCCTTTTACACTCTTTGTTACAGAACGTGAAGGTACTGCCTTGCCAGTACTCACCCAGGAACAAGCAGGTTCACACAAGCCGTGTGCTTACTTTTCTAGCACATTAGATCCAGTAGCCCAGGCTCTGCCTACGTGCCTGAAATCAGTCGCAGCAACAGCTTTAGCGATCAGACAAAGCGATTCCATAGTATTAGGACATCAATTGACAGTGCAAGTTCCACACTCCGTGGAAGTTCTTTTAAACCGAACACAGACTCAGCACTTGACTATAGCACGACTGACAGGTTACGAATTAACATTGTTTCAGCCACACATAGAAATCAGACGCTGTAGTACATTAAATCCTGCCACACTTTTGCCATTAAGTGGAACAGACCCATTGGCACATGATTGTATTGAAGTCATTACTATTACGACGAAACCCAGACAAGACTTGACAGACATTCCATTACCAGATCCAGATCTGACACTTTATGTGGATGGTTCATGCATGAGAACAAGTACAGGAGAGTTAGTGGCCGCTTACGCAGTCACGACAGACACCGAAGTTATTGAAACAAATTGTATTGACACATTGTCAGCTCAAGCAGCAGAGCTCATCGCTCTGACACAAGCCTGTATTCAAGCCAAAAATAAAAGAGTCAACATATACACAGATTCACGTTATGCATTCGGAGTTGTACACGACTTCGGAGTCCTTTGGCGAGAAAGAGGTTATTTGACTTCTCACGGTGCCAACATTCAACACGGTCCCCTCATTCAAGCTCTGTTAGATGCAATACATCTGCCTACTTCGATATCTATCATGAAGTGCAAGGCTCATACAAAAGTCACCGATATCATTTCCCAAGGTAACGACCTAGCAGACCGAACAGCTAAGCAAACAGCACAGAATCGGATTCATGCACCTGACTTGACAAAGACAATAGTTCCGACATCGACACACTGCATGACAGTTAGGGATCCCGCTCTTGATGTAATTGACATACAGACACATGCTACACCAGAGGAAATCAAGAAATGGACTGAAGTAGGAGGGATCCAAACAGATCAGGGATGGATGACGAAGGGAAAATCTACATGGTTTCTCCCCGACTCAATGGTTCAAGTTATCGTTAACACAATACATAGTCCAGCGCATCTAGGAGAGAAAGCTATGTTAGACAGTATTCAAAACATTTGGTTTAATAAACACTTCGAGCTGCAGCCAAACAGAAAGTGCGTACTTGCATGATTTGTTGTCAGTTCAACCCAGGTAAAGGCGTTCCTGTAGAGCAAGGTGGATTTCAACCTCCTGATCACCCTTTTGAAGTCCTCCAGATGGATTATATCCAGATGGAACGATGTCGAGGATTCAAATATGTTCTCGTAGTTGTATGCGCACTTTCCCGTTGGACAGAAGCATATCCAGTCTCAGATTACACTGCCCCAACCACTGCCAAGCAGCTGGTTCGTGAATTCTTCCCACGGTATGGTTTGCCCCGTATCGTGTACTCAGATAACGGCCAACCGTTCTCATCCGAGCTAATGAAACACATTTCACTCCTGTTAGGCTATCAATGGAAATTCCACTGTGTCCGGCATCCCGAGGCAGCAGGTCTCGTGGAACGTCACAACCAGACTCTGAAAATTCGACTTTCTAAAATCTGTAGAGAGAAAGGCGTCGACTGGATAGGAGCCTTACCAGTTGCACTCTTTTACATGAGAATGATAGCACATTCTCGAACAGGGCTATCCCCGTACGAGGTGGTCTTCGGTAGGCCACCAAATATGTGGGGGACGCCTATACCCCGTAAAATCACTGATGTTGATTGTAATATGCTGACAGATTACCTTGCTTCCTTGATGTCTGCACTACAATCTTGCCGTTCACAGGTAGCTGCAGCCTTTCCCGACAACACCGAGGTGAAGCCCCATGAAGTGGTTCCCGGAGATTTTGTTTTTATAAGAAATTTCGACAGGAGGAGCCCGCTGGAGCCTCGCTGGCAAACGCCGAAATTAGTACTTCTGACCACGAGGACAGCAGTGAAGATTGAGGGTCGCAAGGGTTGGCTACACTCGAGCCATATCAAGAAATTTCATGGACTGCCTTCTGATTTGAACTCTCAGCCCTACCCTCCTCCACAGACTGATTCAAAACTCCCCCTGGTCGAGAACACTGCTGCCCAAGAATATAAACTGAAACTAAAGTCTAGCAAGTCAGACAATTTGATTGTTTAAGTCCTCTCCTAGGTGAATCGGTTAAATTAGTCTCTGACATGTATCCTCTAGACCGAAATCGAGAGAGAGATAGACAGAAACAGCTCAAGAAACGTGCATATTGTAAATCACTTCATAGTCACTGTATAGTGACATTGTTGATTATGTTTTTTCTAAATCTTTTGATTATTGCTGCAAGTATACTGTTGCACATATACTATCCTATTTTCAAGCGTGCTCATTCTGCTTACAATGTTACTGCCGAACATTCTTTTAGCGAATTACCTCCACATGAGTTGCCCTACAGACTTGCGCTGCGCAACAACACATTCATTAGTATGTTACATCACTCCCATCAGGCCAACAACGCTACAAATTGTTGGATATGTGGCCGACTCCCTCCCTATCAGAAATACAAGGGAGTTCTGCCTCTCTTTCCGTATCCATTCACACACAATGGTTCCTGTGGCGCATGATTTAGTTTGATTAATTCTTTAGATTCAAATACCGTAGTTTACCAGAGCAACTGGGTATGGGGAAACCTGAACTTAGTTTTGCTTAAAGCCTGCTACCCTAACAAGGAGGGACTTCCCAAAAGGACAGGAACTGACCTAGAAAATGAAGTATATGGATTAGGTAACTTTACACTTAACCTCATGATTCTGAATGTTGAATCCGAAGCTGCACTAGTCTTGCCTGCTATGTCCGTATTACCAGTCAAAGGTGAATTATGTGTAAGAAAGAATGGTTCAGTACACCTGGGTCATAGTAAATGTACTACTGTGATCGAATTCAGTGATAAAGGCAAGTCTACATTTAGAGCTTCCCGTCATTCCTACTTCATTTGTGGTCATACCGCATATATACGTTTACCTCTAGATTGGGATGGTACCTGTTACATTGCATTCCTTCTGCCACCTGTTTTCCTAGCCCCTCCTGATTATCATAGAAATACCCATCTAGTACACAATAGACCCCAGAGAGATCTCCCGATTGTCGACTACACTGAAACAGCATGGGAACAATACACAGACTTCAATAAAGGTCTCTTTCCCTACATAGGTGTTGTCTCTAATAGTAAACTGATACGCAGATTAACCAGAACCCTTGAAGCAGTAGTGAATGAAACTACCTCTGCCCTAGGCAACTTAACAGAGGAGCAGTCTGCATTTAGAGCTTCCCGTCATTCCTACTTCATTTGTGGTCATACCGCATATATACGTTTACCTCTAGATTGGGATGGTACCTGTTACATTGCATTCCTTCTGCCACCTGTTTTCCTAGCCCCTCCTGATTATCATAGAAATACCCATCTAGTACACAATAGACCCCAGAGAGATCTCCCGATTGTCGACTACACTGAAACAGCATGGGAACAATACACAGACTTCAATAAAGGTCTCTTTCCCTACATAGGTGTTGTCTCTAATAGTAAACTGATACGCAGATTAACCAGAACCCTTGAAGCAGTAGTGAATGAAACTACCTCTGCCCTAGGCAACTTAACAGAGGAGCAGTCTGCGATGCGGATTGTTGTTCTCCAAAATCGTCTTGTCCTTGACGTCATCCTGGCCGATAGGGGCGGAGCCTGTAGAGTCATCGGATCAAGTTGTTGTGTTTTCATTCCAGAAAACGCGCCATCCGTATATAAAGCCATAACTCGTCTTCATAAGATTGCAAGCCAGATACACCAGAATCCAGGCACCTGGACATGGTCCGGTTGGTTCTGGAGCGTGTTGTCAGCCTGGGGATGGAAAGTCCTATCCTTCCTAGGTATTGGCCTTCTCATAGTATTCAGTTGCTGCCTGTGTCTACAATGTGGACCAGCGATTTGCGGCCTGTGTGCCACATCATGTATTCCACGTTCAAGTTCTCATTCAAAATCCCGGAAGAAGAAAGAAGAGCAAATGATGTTACATGAACAGATTGATGGATTCCTGAGGATCGATATCTCATGAAGGGTCTGTAGGGGACAAGGAGGGAATGAGGAAATATGAATTTTTATGATCAATTGTGTCCCCTATCTTAGACCCCAACGGCTCCATGTACATGCTACAAGTACATGTATGTTCCCTCCACTTCAAGCTATGAAGACGCAAATACATATGCGTCCAACGTTAACATGTCCTCTTTCAGATCCACCATGAATGGGTCGAATATTCCGTTCCTAAGTATGCCTTGCCACCGCCTTTATATGGTGTACCTTTCACGTTTTTCAGCTCTGGCAAGTTAGGCCCTGAATTCTGCCATCGAGCTTTTCCTGCCTTCTGCCTCTGAATGCTCCAGCCTGGACCTGCATCTGTATCCATGACCTTTGTCTTACTTCCTGCGCGGCTAACGGTGCCTGGCCCGGCCTGTTGCCTGCCAAGACTGTATTCAGCCTTCAAGTTATCTGCTCCGCTCCTCGAGAAATGCATTACTGTCTAGTAGTTTAGGTAAACATCCTTCCAGCTACAGAGCAAAGGGCCCGGCCTTACTGTCTCCGTGCAAGTAATTCATAGCTTCTGTTGCCATGGTAGGCCCAGGCCCCCTCGCATCTCATGTAGACACATAGACGCTTATACACGCACTAGAAGTCAGTATAGGATAGCCTCTGCCTGAGAGACCTTTCCTTCCAGATAATACAGTTCCTTAAACACAAGATATTAGATACGATTTGGGATTAGGTTGTTCTGACATCCCAGACTTCTGTCTCCTCATGTAGGGCTAAATGTCAAGTCCCCTTCACCCTCCAGTTACACGTCAATCACACGTCATGCTGCTGCACGCGCATATCTGCCATATATTTCTGCTGACTTTGCAGGATTCTCTTATGGATCCACCCACCTGTGTCATCATCATAATGACGTTTCTAGTACACGCCCTCATGCACGCCTATTGTAACGCCTTTATTCATTACGTATGTGTATTCTTATCTATCTTCTCAGCTGTCACGCCTTCTGCATATGTCTTTACTGTAATGCATCGACTATATATATGACAACCTGTCAATAAAGTATTGCTCTATCCCTTCCCGAACCTTCGTGGTGACGGAATCCGATTGCCTGGTTCGAACCAATTCCTTTGTAAGGAATAAAACCCATTTTAAAACCTCAAATACCACGGATTCTGCCTCTTATTTTTACTGAGTTATTCTTATTGAATTTTACCGCATAAATTAAGTCTAGGTAATTTAAATTTACCACAAACTAATAGCCCAATTTCTTAGTCATTACTGTCTACGGCATGGCATTAAAAAGGTAAATATTTGATTTTTTTTAGGTGAAATTGCTAGGACCCACTGCTTACATAAAATAACAAATCTATCTGACGACCATGTTGATTAAATAGTGTGGCAGTATTTGACCTTCCTAGTTAAATAACGTAAGGATGATTGGTACTTGTGTGCTAGGCATTAGTCAGCTCCTCTTTTACCCCTTCTCTGTGGTCCGTCAGCAACAGTCATCAATTCATCTGATGAGAAATGATATACTGACCTACCAGACCCATTGTAATGTGCATGGATCCCCTAACTGCATTAGCCCAGTTCAATGTTCATGCCTTAGGGCAGTCTAAATTGAAATAAAAAGTATTATTAAAATGCTGAACTCTGTATTAGCTTTCACACATTCATCACAGCAGCTGTCATATACAATTAAAAGTCAGATTTAATGATGCCTGTCTCTAAGCGCACACATTTGTTGAAGGTTTAGTTTCTTGTGGATTGGTTTTCACACATTCACCCCAGCAGCTGCCATATGCATTTAAAATTTGCATTTAATTGTGCATGTCACTAAGCACACCCATTAGATAAATATTTAATGTATTATGTACATTAAGAACTTCACATGGTGTATTTCATTATATCATCTTTATGCTTAATTTGAATCTGATAGGATCTGTGCAGACAGATATTGACCTACTGACCTTAGGGGCATTCTGTCTTTCCTTGCTGATTCTATACCAGGGTGGACTGCCAGGATCCAGCCTTGAATGCACTTAACCCATACATTTGAAACATTATATTGCAATAGGAGTTTTAGTTAATCTAATTTTTACTAATGAGTTAGGGGATTCACCCGCGACCCTCTGGAGAAGTCAGGCTCACTTGCTCTCCTCAATTGGTCGGTCCAATGCAGCTCTGATTTGAACATTTTCCAGGAGACTGAATTATTGCTAAACTTACTAGGGTGCACAGATTAGCGAACGAAAACATTCCAGTCTCTTTGGTAGCTCATAAATTTTCTGCTTCATTTAAATAAAAATATGTTTTAGTTACACAAGTTAATTATACCACGTAAGCACATCCCCAAGGGGGTTAGTTATCTTCACAGTCCATGAAGTTTACAACTACATTTTAATGTTATTATATCCGACAAATTATGACAAGGTCTCCATGGAAAGGGTGACAAGAAATGCTGAAGTTTGTAATAAATGAGTGAGTGGTGATCATTTCACCATGAACGCTGCAGCGTGTGGCCTACAAACTGAAAACACCTAGCATCGGCCAGTGATTTTAAGCGAATTGCAGAAAGTTAAATTGCTATATATGGGTCAAAGAACTATTAGAAAGAGATTGCAAGGATTACAGGTGTGACTTAGATTGTGATAGATGGGATACTCTGTCACAAACATTACATATCACAAGTGCCATAGGAAAAAATGGACTTGTAATAGGGCAGACGGAATATCCCTATGGATCTCATTTAGAGTTGGGCAGACAAGGTACTCTGTCGCAAAAGCAACAAAATATCTTGTCAGCCACACTCTTGGTCCGCCCACCTCATTTAAAAAAGGGCAGACCTGCCCCGTTTGCTCCTGTGATGGAAAACATCTTCCGATGTGGGAGGGGCTGATGGAGGAAGGCCATTATACCGCCCATCCAGATTAGGTGGATGATGTAATAATTATTTTTCCTGTCTGTCACCACAGAAATACCTCAGGGTGTTGAGGTCATTAGCTTTTTGGTTTTCTGAAACAAACTTCTGCATTGGGAGATTGTTTCAGAAAAACAAAAACGTTTAAAATATTTGGCGTACTGTACAGCCTGTCAAAACTGGCGGTAGCTGTCAACTGAACCTTTTGCATATTGAAAGGAACTACTGTGAATGTGGTTTCTTTCAATGTTTAGAGATGACTACCGGGCCAGGGGCCATCTGTAAATGTGATGGATGGTAGTCTATCAGGATGACTGAGGTAATGTCCTCAACCACCCTCATTGATGGAGTATCAGCCGTCAAATGGTAAATCAGACCCTGAGCATCTGCATCTGATCAAGATTTAAATTTATGGTGGACAGCAAAGAAAACAAACAAAAACTAACAAACAAACAAAAAAAAAATATATATATATATAAAAAATGAATGTATCCTCATGTAATGCAACTGGTGCTATGTAAAGCGCTCTGATACCCGATTCGGGTCAAGTTCGCGCTATATAAAACTCTGTAAAAAAAAGAAAAACTACTCTGTTACTCAGCAGTTTATCAGCACCTCTAATTGGAATTATGTACTGTAGAACAATAAGCTGCAGACTTTATAGTGCGATAATTGCAGATGATGTTTAGTGTCGTAAACCAAAGTTATACTCTGCAAAAATTAGTTCAGTAAACCTCAAATTGTCTGCGTTTTCGGTGAAATTAAGTTTATGTCACCCACGATTTTCAGGTGCTCCACCGAGGTTGGTTGGGGTAGGCCATTGAAAATGTGCATTATTTCAAGACCCTAGATGGTGAGAGCTGTAGGGATGCATAGACACACACTATATTCTAGGGGCCTCATTTATGAAAAGTGACACATCGCTGCGAGAAAACAGCATGCGTCACTTTCCATTGCGCCCTCTTTGCACCCCCAATGATGCGTCATATTTACAGTATGACGCATCATGTCGCAAGGAGTTACAGATACGTCAGTATTTCTGACGTATCTGTAGGCGCAAAAATGACACATTACTGGAGTGAGTCACAAAAGTTATGCAACTTCAGAAACGGGTCATTACACATGGGCAAGTCCCATGCGAGTCCCATGTGAAATGTGCTTGCATCAGTCTTACGCCTGCTATAAGGCAGGCGTAAGATATTGACGCATTTGTGTCCTAGAAGTGGCGCAGTGAAATCTTATGTCACTTCTACGAGTCTTATTTGCGTGGGAATGCCCCCCCTGCATACATTATACCTGGGGCAGGTATAATGTGGCGCAGGCGTTTACAAAGGGACGCATCTATCTAGATGCGTCACTTTGTAAATATGGTGTAACAAGGCACATTTTTTATGCCGCTTGTGCGTCACAAAAAGTGACGCACCGGCAGCGCAAAAGTGACGCAAGGGCTCATAAATAGGCCCCTAGGTTGTGTGGGAAAAGGCAGGTATCTGTGGACGTCAAATTTTCCTTCTTTCAATAAAGCAAAGGGGCTACCGCCAGAGACTATTCCTGAAATGAGAGATTTGAGAGTCTTTTACAGAAAAATTGACTACTCCATGCCTGCAATGAAGCAGCCGGAGGCCAAGTGAATAAGGTTTAATAAAACCCATTAATGAAATGTGACGTTCCCTCTTCTGCCGCGTTGTTGCCTGATCTCCTAAAGAAGGGCGAATAGAAAATCACCAAACAGTTGCACTGCTCTATGTTGGCCTACCCTTTCTTCAAAACCTCAGTCCAAAGCTGATTTCTGAGGGACGGTCGGCTAAATTAAAGGTATGTTGAATCGCAGGACATGTTAAAATGAGCAACAACAAAAAATATTTCATTTCTCCTAATGAGTCATGAATAAGGCTCCCTGTTTTCCGTTTTTACTGATTTTTACAGATAAATACAGACAGAAAACATTTATTTTCTTGTGTGTATTTATTTTTAAATATGGAAAAAAACTGAAATTGGGTTGCTTTTAGAGTACTTCTAAATACTGTCTGCCATGACTGCAAGGCCAATAGCTGTGCGGATTGATAGGTAAGGGAGTTAAAAAAGAAAGGAATTTTAGTAAAGAGGCTTTAACAGCAGTAGATACGCACAAGGTTGATACAGAAATGTGCATATTTTCATAAAAGTGCATTGATTCATCTTCTGCAGGTGTTCACATCACTGAAACCTGGCAGACATTCAAGTATGAGTGAATATTTATCGGTTAAGTAAATGTGGAAATATACTAATTTCAGCTTCATTTTTCCACAAAACCCAAAATAAATATGGATAAATACAGATAAAATTAGCAAAAAATAAATATGGATAAATACAGACGGATATGTCCAAAAAATAAATACCATAAAACCGGGAGCCCTAGTCATGAATTGCATTTGTCACCCGACAAAACTCCAACATTATTAACTGTTTTTCCAGATTTCACGAACTGCTGTATTTAATTCGGCCTAATATGGAAAGAATACAGCTTGACCAAGTGAGCATATGTGTGAAGATTCTGGGTTGCCAGAATTTCTGTTATTTTCCAGCACCTTTGCACTTATATCCATATAGTACGAGTTAAACCCCTGGAAGGAGGTATCACTATGTGGACCAGGATATCACATACAGAATTCTACGTGCAATTAACAGATCCATCACGGTGTCATGAACAAACAAATCCAATCAGTTCTGGCTGACTACGGTGTCGCAGGCCAGCTACGGTGTCAGGAAGACCCGCAAAACAGTACCTTTTACAAATGCAAGGCGTCTGCAACCTCTCGTTGAGCTTCTGAAAGCACGGAGTCCACAGGCATCGGTTCCGGAGCTCGATGCAGGAGTCGACGTGCCCTTGAAGTCACACGCGTTGCAGACCAAACTCCTCGCTGTTGAGTCAGGAGCGCTGGCGTCGGCAGGCGTCAGGTGCTGTGGTGCGAAGTGCAGAGGTGCGGTGTGCGATGCCCTCAGGTCGTGGTGTGAGCAGTGGCTTGGTAGTGGCATCAGATGGTGTCATCGGCGAGACCAGGGTTGCGGTGCGAAGTATTGCGGTGTTCGTCGCATTGCTGGCAGGTCATGGTTCTAGCAGCGCCGTCATCGTTGCTGAAGGGCTGTCGTCAGCTGACGAATTGGAGTCAATGGCGCCAGTGTCAGTAGGCCAAGGCTGGGGTGCAGGATGAGGGGGGTACGTTGTGTAACTTTACAAGAGGTGCCCTCAAACCACGGTGCAGCAGCGGCATAAATTTCGGTTTGGAGCGGCATCGTCGGGGGAAACCAAGGCTGCGTCAAGCGAGGCGATGCGGAGTGCGGCGGCCACATGTCACAGTGCGAGCAGCGGCTCGGTGGTGGCGTCAACAGGTGTCATCGGTGAGACCAGGGTCGCGGTGTGGCATTGCGGCGGTGCCCCCTGCGGTGCCTTCAGGACACGGAGTTCGCAGCAGGGTCGTAGACGGCGTCAGTTTGCTTTTTCTTCCGTTGCAGCACAAAACACACAGTCCCCAGTGCTGAGGGCAGAAGAACTTGACATCTTTGCTGTTCTTGAGACTTTTTGATCATGGGGAAAGCTCTACCTCAAGCCCTTGGAGAAACTAATAAAAATAGATTGCAGAAAGTTCAGTCCAGTCCTTCCACTGCCCAAGACAGAAGCAGCCACTGCGGGCCAACACAGCAAAGCACTCAGCAAAGTGGTAGTTCCTCCTTCCAGCTTCCCCAGCTCTTCTTCTTGGCAGTCTTTTTGGTCCAAAAGAGTTCTAAAGTTCAAGGGTTTGGGCCCCACTTTTTATAGCCCAAAATCCTTTGTCCTCTCATACGGAGAGTGTCTGTGCCCAGCCAAAACCAGTTCTGTCCTCTCTGGTGCAGCTTCCTCGCAGGAGGTGGAGACAGCATTGTCAGAGGCAAGGCCATTCAGGTGAAAGGTAATCTCTTCCCCCTACTCTAAATGCAGCCCAGGTCTATTCAGCCCTTCCCTGACCCATCTGGACTCTCCGTAGCCACAGCTTGTAGGAGAGTAGGATCTGCTTCTTATGGTTACCCCCACTTTTTGCTGATGTTTCACTGTTTTTCGACTTTAGTCTGGCTGGGGCCCTGCTATTCCGGACCCAAGCCGAGCTGCTTCCTCTCTAAATTGATTCCTAGTACCTTAGGTCCACCACAGATTGGATTCTGGGGTGCCCTTATAAGCCCCTAGCATATGGTATACTATGTACCCAGGACATGGGTACCCCAGAGGCCTACCAGGGGCTGCAGCATATATTATGCCACCCCTGGGAAGCCCTCCAAAATGCCACCACGGGTCTGCTACTGCAGCCTGGGTAAGGTGGTGCATGCACCCCTTACTGAGATATAGGTTCACTATATCTCACCCTATCTCTGCACATACAAACCTATCAGTCACCCCTTTGGCAGGCCTTATCAAACCTGAAGGCAGGGTGCTTGGTTTTGTGTGAGAAGGCGCCCATGCATGAGCAGAGCCCCTCTGCAGCCTTCGGAATCTCTTCTCCGAGGTTGTCTGTGATGCAGCCTGACCATATACTCTTAAGTGCATTATAACCAAACGGTAAATGTTATCTTTAGACTGGCTGCACGGAAACATGTGGTGTTTGGTGTCAAACACCTTGGAATCATACCCCCACACCAGTAACTGGTCTGGGAGTATGATCTCACCCTTCTAGAGGGAGAGACATGACAGCACCGGTATACCCGGTACCAGCTAACAGAGCCGTGGCATCACAAAATGAATGCTGCCAGCAACAGACACGGGTCTGGCCTCCTGCTGCTGACCGAAACTTCAGCAGGGGAGGTCTGGACAATAGGTTTCCTGTCACAGGGAGGTGTTACCACCTCCCAGACAGGCCTTAGTGGATTAGGGCTGGGTGGGAGCACTCCAGGAGACCCGTAGCCCTCGTGGGTACCGTGGAACCAGAACCCCTGGACACCATGCACATTTGCAAGTGCATCAGCTTCTCAACATCCTTTGAGGCTGTGTATTGGGTTACTTGTAGCCCAGACCCCGAGCACCTTTTCCACTGAAGATTGCTGGCCTACACTCCACGAGTGTTCCGTGAGCCCACCCTTTGTGTGTTCCCTTGAGGCTCCTTTGCGATCCCTGATCCATTGACTGGTGGGTCCCTGTGAAGGCAACTCTTACTTTAATTGGGCTTCCCTGGTTGCTCCAGATGTGCCCTGACTCTCCATTGCTTGGGGAGTCCTCAGGACCTTGCTGGTCCGCACCGAAGCATCTTTTCTCTTCTTGCGTGGGTTTCTGTTGCCAAGGCTTGTTGTATCCAATCCAGGCACCGATACTGCAGCACTTGAGATCCTTTGTGGGGCAGCTCAAATCCAGCCCCTGGTTGTCCTTGATGCCTCCTGGTCCTTGTGGCTGAAGAGTCAAGCTTCCCCTCTTCGCACCTGAAGCACCCGACATCGGTGGGCATTCTTCTATCGTGCCCCTGGTCACTAGCAAGTGACCCAGACTCTGTCCCCTCTGCTTTCAGGTTCTTCACATCTTTGATCCAGGCTTGGATCTCTACGGACACTTCTCCTCTTCCCGGCATCAGCACTTTTCAGTCTCTTGCCATTGAAAACGACGACGCGACCCAACACCATTTGACACCTATGCACCCAGCTTCCCTAGGTGAGGTAACACCATTACTCCGGTGCTCCCGTTGGCGTTGGCCCTAGAACCATCTAAGTCCAAAAGGGTTTGTTCCCAGTCCACTCCTAAGTGTTCTTAAACTTTAAAATTCTAACCGTGACTTTCCCCATAGAAGCTAACGGGAGCTCACGCTGTGTCCTCACACTGCACACGTCCCCCGTGGGTCCCCTGTGTCACTACCTTGGGTCGTTCCTTTTGGTCCCAGTGATTCTACAGGCTCTAGGCCTTGTGTCTAGTCAAGTCGTGGTTCTTATACCCCTTTCTTAATATACGGATTGGTTCACCCCTAGGGCCTATCTTATATTGTGCTAATTTACTGTGATATTTGAAGTGCTTTTACCTCTAGCCTCATAAACAGACTAGTAGGGTGTGTTTAGAAATAAATACATATATTTTATATATATACCTGGTGTGGTTCTCTTTCATTTAGCCATTCAAGAGATTATAGATTGGTAAAAAAAGCTGCTTTACATTCCTTCAAGACTTAGCCTGAAGGCTGCTCTCCATAGCTACCACTAGGGTAGCTTTCAATAAAGGTTGTCTTTAACCTATCATCAATAAGGGGTTGTTTGGACTGGTGCAAGGTGCCCACTATAGCTAGTGGACAGCATATACCAGGCCAACTTCTCACACGGCTCCTCTCCAACCCGGTCATCCAGAACCCAGACAGTGAATCCACACACCCTCAGAGCCCTACTGGATGGTTAAGCAAAAAAATACCTACTGTCTAAAAGTGGTATTTTCAAACACAGAATGTAAAAAACTCACCTTCACTAAAAGATGCATCTTTAGATTCTGAGCTCAGGCATACTAAACTTTATTTCTCTACTTTGTTCCCAGGGTCAGCGAGGTTTATAAGGTGTTATAAACAAACTCCCCAATCTGTCCTATGGGAACAGATAGCCTTGTAACAGAGATAAATGAAATTGGCAGTAATTCACTATCAGGACATGCCACACACACCAGTGCATGTCCTACCTATCATATACACTGCACCCTGCCCACAGGGGTATCTTGGGCCTACCTTAGGGGTGACTGAAATGTAAGAATAGGGAAGGTTAGGGACTGTCAAGTGTGTGCACTTGCCAAGTTGACACAGCAGTACCAGATTGCACAAAGGCTCTGCAATGGCAGGCCAGAGTTACATTTACAGGCTGCTTGTGTGGGTGGCACAATCCAGTGCTGGAGCCCTCTAGCAGCATTTGACTTACAGACCCTGACACACGAAGTGCACTTTACTAGGGAATGACAGGGAGATCAAATATGCCAATCATGGAGCACTTGCCCTTTCACACTGATCAGCAGTGAGAAAGTGTGCAGAGACACTAAGCCAGCAAAAACAGAGTCAAAACATGGAGGTCAGAAAGCCAAAAGACAGGGTAAACATGCCAAAAAATGTCAAGTCTAACAGCAATTAAACTGAGATCCTAGTTTAATCTGCTACTGATAAGTGTGTTTATAGGCAGACATTTTAGGTACATGTTCACACTTAGTGGGGTGCCTGAGTTTCTAGATGAAACATTCTAAACAAGATATTCGGTTGATACCCCATTTACAAGTAAGTGTTTTTGATCATGGAGGATTTTAAGACCACACTGGGCGCATTCTTATTATGTCTGTCAATTTAGCACTGAATCTTTTTCCAGAATAAATTGTCCCTAATTGAGTATTTTAGAAAGAACAGATGCTCAGGGCAGATGTTTGCAGGATTTCCTAAGCACTTATGGTATGTTTAGTATCTTATGAGTGGCTGCAAGGTACGACATACTTATAAAGGGAAATCCACCCCTTGCAATATTGACTATATGATGGTACTAGGACACCTTAAAGAGACTGTAGAGTCATGTGAAGTGATTGAGTGACATGAAAGTAGCCATGTCTCTGTAGCATTAATCTTTTGTCCACCTTTGAATTTAAAAGGACTTAGGATGGAAGAATCTATAAATAATGAGAGGAGGCTATGCTTGGCTATGTTTGAACCAGTTCATTATGATGTTGCTAGTCTATGTATGGCTAGATATGGAACAACTCTGTAAAAGAAGTTGGATGCCTGGTTTAAATGTAAATGATGGAACAATAGGATGGAATTATTGGTTGCTATTAAAATCTCTCCAAGAGAAATGGAGTAGTAGACATCAAGACAACATTACAAACACTTATAGGCAGGTTATTCAAGTAGGAAATCATTAAGCCAGGATGAAAGCATGAGATAAGCCATTCGATATGTGGGGGACTGAGATGGTAGGCTTTTCTGGTGTACAGCCACTGAGGAGAAGCTGAAACATGTAATGGATATTGGAATCCTAATAGAAGATTGGTTCATCTACATTAGAAAAATGTATGCAATTAGCCATTTTCAAAGAACATGACCTCTACAAGGTTTGTCAATATGTAGACACTTTTCTACTAATCAATCTTTATTAACTCTGTGCGCTCCCTCACTTATAAAAGCACTAAATGCTACCTATAATTCTGGAAATCATCCCAAATCTTGGGATCATTCTATTATATTACCTAATATACCTATGGATCTCTCCATTAAAATCTTGAGAAGGATATTGTTCAGCAAACTGCAGGAGAGGGCAGCCAATATGTGAATGTTCCAAAGGGTGCAACTGTGTTTCAAAGAAGGGCTTGGAGCCAGGGAACAATGATAAATGTTAACCATTAATTGGCAAATATGTTTTAAAAAAGGGGGGGTGTTCTTCTAGCATTTATTCACCAATCAACAGTGTTCGACTTTGGTGACAGATCTAAACTGTGGCAGATATTAATAGTGATGGGAGTGAAAGTTGGGTTGATACATTTTCTTCATAGATTTCATCATTCTTTGTATTCACCAGTGCGCTATGGCAGCAAGGGATAATGCTCCAGACTTGGGGAAGATTTAGGAGAAGCATGTTAATACCAATTGTTGGAAATTCTGGAGACGAATGAGTTAGCTCTTTTGGCAATGGTTAAGGATCTCAAATGACATTGTATCAAGGTGATACCACAGCTGTTACCCTGTTAGATCTCAGTGCTGATTTCAGTACAGTATCTCACACAATCTTGCTTGAATGACTACATAAATCAGGGGTACTCAGCTGGCCTGGAAATAGCTAGCATCCTTTTTGAAGGAGTGGGGGGTTTAAGTCGGTGATAAACCTTTCTATTCAGACTCCTTATCTCTTATGTGTGGAGTAGTTCAAGAGTCCTCCTTGAATGCTGCATTGTTAGATGTTTATGTTCATCCACTAGCAGATAATTTTCAATCTTTTGGTCTCCACTTGGTATTTCACACATATGATCCACAGTTGGTCATCTCTTTGGGCCCCAGAAGAGCATTCAAAAGTATGTCTTACAGCATTAGTCAAGTAGCTGACTAAATGCTATTTAAAACTCAATGCAATAAAACTGAACTTATGGTAGTAGAAAATAATGTAATTGATCACGATTGCTTTCCAGAAACCAGAGGGCCTCAGTACCAACCCAAAACCATTGCAAATAATTTAGGGACTTGGTTGGTTAACAAGTTATCATTTGAGAAGCAGTTGAAGAAATTAACTGCAGACTACTTTGGCACTTGGAGAACTATAATAATGAGAGTTCTGAACATATTAACAAATTCTACACAGAGGACTGTTATCCAGGCCTCAGTGGCATCCCTCCTTGATTACAGAAACATACTATATTGGGGCATTTTCCAATCCGTACCGGACATATTGCAGATTGTTTAAAATGCTGCAGCGCCTCCTGTTGAGGTTACCTAAACATTAGTCTGTCTCTACTTCTTTGTTTAGACCTTATTGTCTCCCCATTAAAAAAAGATACATTTTAAAGCCTTTAACATCGAGAGTTTCTAATCTGTTGTGCCATTTTGTAGAACCTTATCTCCCAATAAGATCTTTGAGACCCTCAACCTCTCATTCAGCAGTGATTCCCAGAGTCCTCAAAAGGAGAAATGGTGGTCGGTAATTTAAGATTACGAAATCTCAATTTTCAATTTGCCTTCTCTTAATCGAATTGGCTCTGAAATTCCAGATAAGGATGGACCAGAAATTATGATAACTCCGTTTCTTGCATTTTGAGAGAATTCAGATTCATTTGGTTTTGACATTAAACATCAAAACTGTTGGAATTTACAAGCGTTAAGCACTACTATTCTTCTAAAACACTGCAACATGCCCATTTACAATAGGAGGTTACTTCAGCATTGCAAGATTAAGAAATTCTCCCTTTGTAAACAAAACTTCGAAAGGGAACATCCAGTTTGGTAGGCAAGACCACTTGAAGGCTGACAACATCCATGCATACTTAATATTCCTTTAATAATTGACTCATCCTACATAAACTTGGTGCGCACATAGGGGTTGCCCAAAAATAGCATTTGTCCAATAAGGTGCTGAGTCAGATCTCCTTACACTATAGGCAAGAAGAGAAGAGATTTTCGGTTACTTTTTCAGCAGATATATTACATGCTACATGCATTATTTTCCCACTTTTCAACGGACAGACAATAAACCAGCGGCACCCTCAGGCCCCATGGTGCAGGAGGCCCCCATGCTCCAGGGGGCTACCTCAGCACAGTGCCCTAGGCTGAGAGCACCTGACTGAGTCCGGAGGGGGGCATCTCCATGTAGCTTGAAAGCCCCCCCCTCAAGTTTCGTTACACTTGTACAATACATTCTGACTCCACACTGTGCTTTTGGAGTTCATAGCTTAGATTTGCAAGCTTTTGGTCCCTATAGGTTAAATAAAAAAATACTTTTGTGTAAAATCAACTTATTTAATTAAACTCACTAAGCTTTGCATGCACTAAATTACATAAGAATACCTTACGTGTTGCTTATAGCAATGAGATAGGTGTTGAAATTATCCAGTTCACCTTTCCGTTGGTGAGCAGCTTCAGACTGAGAACATGAATTTAGGAAAGCCCCTGTGAGGAACTTAAAAACCTTTTTCTATTTAAGCACTTTCACTTCTCTGAAAAATACTGCTGAGATTTGCTAATGCTTTCCTCCGGATTTGAGTTACGTAATGCAAATCCAGCACAAAATGTTATGCTGGAATTTACTATACAACACAAATCAGGATATGCGTTGGATGATTTCCCAAAGTAATGCAAAGTTGCACTATGTGCTGATTTATGTTACTTTGCATCTCTGGCATTCCATGGGTGGTACTAAAGAATGCACATACCTTTGCACTATAGCATGATGGTGTGTGTGTGTGTGTTGATGCCTGGCAGCCAAAAGTGTGCCAGCACAGGAAGAGAGGAAAGCAGTGACACATTTTAGTATATATGGTGCTCTCTCTCCTTTGCACGCAATACAGCAGAGTGCTGTAGTTTGTGAATTGTACATAGACCTGGGCCTTGGTTAATTCACATTTACCTATTCTATGTTGAAAGTAAAATAATTAAGTGCATTATTCTATTCAAGATTTGTCTTGAACACTAAATGATCCAAAACTAGTACCACTGATTCAAATTCCATTGTTGTAAAAAACTTAGCCTTAAATTAAAACAAGGTGTTATGTATCTCTCTGCTTTGGGTTTTCATTATTTCTGTAGCATATGTCTTTCCTTTGTCTTTTTTTTTTTTTTTTTAATTTTATTTATTGTTTTATTTCAACAATCAGTCATACATTGAGCAGAGTAAAAAGAAAGAAAAAAAGTTCAAGATAGTTTACACGCAAGAGAAGTTGACAACAATAATGCAGAAATAAAGAGAATACTTTAAATCCATTTAGTAATTGGGTCCCACATTTTTAAACCTTGCTTTTTTTCCTTATCCCCTTAAGCCTATACATAGCCATTTCTATATGATAAATATGGAGTAACTTACATTGCCATTGATGAAAGGTTGGGGGTTCATTATCAATCCAGCGGGAGGTGATGCAGAACCGAAAAACAGACATACAAATGAACAGAAATGCTTCTTCAACCTGGGATCTTATCTGTTTGAATGCCAAAGATTACCAATTCAGGAGAAAGTTTCACAACAATGCCTAAAGTATTATTAATAAAAGATTCGATATCAGTAATAAAGCGAGAACGTTTCTCACATCTAAAAAACATATGAATAGAGTCCGCATCCACCTCTACACAACGATTACATCTTGACTCTCCCCCCAACCTTCCACTTAGCTATCTTAACAGGAGAGCAGTAAGGGTCAAAAATAGACATATAGTGTTGACTTTGAAGGGATCCATTAAAAAGTACTTTTATAGATATTTCAATTGATCTTCCCATATCAATGTTTAATAAATCTAACTTCCTCTGCCATTTATTCTCAGCCGAGAATAGATCATCTTCACATAGATTGCTAATCATTTGATACACTGGGCCAATTTTCTTTGTTTTCCTGATAGTTTCCAATATCTTATTAGAGTTCATGCAAGAAGGAGTGAGAAGACCATTTGATTCTAGAAAGCTCCGAATCTGAAGATACTTAAAAAAATAATGTGTTAATAGGCCAAATTTAGTCTGGAGAACAGAAAATGAAGAGAATTGAGTATCTTGATATAAGTCACCAAGAGTCTGTATTCCTGAGTAAAACCATGCTCTAATAATTTGATCATGAAAAACAGAGGGTAAAGCAGGATTATTATGCAAAGGAGAATAATAACTAATTACACCCAAACCAAGAATTTTTTTCCTAAATTGTCGACAGATTGCAGCACAGGCTAGTATAATCTTAAATTTAGTTTTTTTATAATAACTGGGTTCAATGATTTTAACTAAGCATTGAGGGGCTGCCCTGCCCAATAATAGTTCATAGACAGATGGATAGAGAGAATCTTCAGTGACAGTGTCCGAGAAAATAAGTATACCCATAGATCTTATAGAGATAAGCCAATAATACAGCCGGAAATTGGGGACTCCCCAGCCCCCTTTCAACCTGGGTAAAAAGCACCACTTGAGCACTCGACGAGAACGACGATACCCCCACAGAAATCTAGAAATCATTCTATCAATTTTTGTAAAATAAAATGCAGAGAACAAAAGAGGTATCGTTCGAAATAAATATAAAAACTTAGGAAAAATTAGCATTTTGATTATATTAGCTCGACCATAAAGAGAGAAATGTAGATTGTTTAATCTCTAGAGTTTTATTAGAAGAGTTCAGGACAGGCTCAATATTCAAGCGTACGATCTCGTCAACCCTGGAAGAGATCGTTATCCCCAAATATTGGGCCTGAGCATCAAAAACCAATTTGTTAGGTCGACCAGCATCGGAATGGATTAACTGAGTTTTAGCCACATTCAATTTGTAGCCAGATAAAAGACCGAATTCTTCCGCAAGAAAAATAATTTTGGGTAATGCACGTCTAATGTCTGTGGTGGTGACAGCTACATCATCTGCATATGCAAAGATTTTAAATAAGTTGGTGTTAATTCGTACAGGTATGATGTCAGCAGCGGAAGATAAATTGCGG
The DNA here is from genome assembly GCF_964204655.1 of Triturus cristatus. Taxonomy (NCBI): domain Eukaryota; kingdom Metazoa; phylum Chordata; class Amphibia; order Caudata; family Salamandridae; genus Triturus; species Triturus cristatus. Next base: position 223,430,887 of record NC_140584.1, read on the forward strand.
AGATCTGGTTCTAGGTATAATGCGAACAGGAGGGGAGAACAGGGACAGCCTTGTCTAGTCCCCCTTGTTATCGCAAAACCACTAGAAAGAGAGTTGGTGATTCTGATAACGGCTTTAGGGTTAGTATATAAGGTTTTAATTGCATTAATAAATGCGATAAGAAAGCCCATCCAGAGCATGACAGACCATAAAAACTCCCAGGAGACCCTGTTGAACGCTTTTTCTGCGTCCAACAGGGCCACCGCAACTGGGGATTCAGAGATCTGAGCCCAGTCAAGTAAGGCTATTATCTTTTTAACATGGTCTGTAGTATCTCTTTTCAATATAAAGCCGTGTTGTCTAATGGATACGAGAGTCGGCATCAATGGATTAAGTCTATTGGCGAGGATTTTGGAATAGATCTTACTCTCAGTCTTTCCTTTGTCAATGTTGTATAATGTGTGACATTGTTTCACTAATTGCTGCTGAGGATTTAGCTTAACACTAGTTTGAAGTTCTGTGCTTCTGCACTGTTGCTGTGTTGTGTTTCAATTAACAATTTCAAATAATTATGCAATTCACCTTACACATTAATTGCTTGCTATAGTATAACTGGTTGGAACATATCTTTTTATTTTAGTAATTCTGCTTCACTTTAGGATAGGTTACAATGTAACTATAAATGGCTGAAACAGACTTAAGTGTTACCATGCATTGCATTTTGATTTGCAAGATTCACTCTAGCCTAGACAACGAGATTGTATTTTATTGAAAACATTGTGAATTAAAGTGGTCTATTAGCTTCATTTAGAAAGTAAGTTTGTGCCTGTGTTTGGCTTTTCTGTATTCTTGAGGATCACTAAAATTCCAGTCAAGACAGGAGCTCCCTGTAAGTATTCAGTATTGTTTTATGCACAACTAAAGATCTAATTATTTGATATGCTACAGTGAGAACAAATATTCAATAACATCTGTAAACTATATTAATTAATATCGGTCATGTGGGACTGAGCAATCTGATTGATTGGCCACAACATGTACAGATATGTTGCGGCTGCCGTGTAAGGACTTGGGGAGTTGTAAAATACATGTGGGGGCACCCAGGCACTTACCCCCGGTGTAAAAATATTTTAAAATGATGCTGCATTTTGCATCTCACAGTACCATTAGTGGTGCTTTAGCTACTGTACTGCAGTACAGGAAAAAAAAACTTCAAAAAATGTGAGGTTAGAGTCCTGAGAGGTGGTTGGCTGCTACCTGGGGTTGCGTTCTGGGCCTGGCCACTGGCTATAACCTGTGGTCAACCCCACACAATGCACAGCCGAAGACCATGCACAGTGGGGGGATGGGAGTTGGTGCCTTCAGGGGGTTGGCTGCAGGACCTTGTATCAGGCCAGTTCCTGTGGCCAACACCATGACACGCACAGCTGAAAACCATGCGCAGCAGGTGTTGGGTGCAAGACTTGGCCCTAGTCAAGCCTCTGGGGATAACCCAAAATGCCCATGGCTAAAGGCCATGCATGGTGGGATTGAGTGGCTATGGGGGTTTGGCCTAAAGCTATCCTTGGTGAGGAAGCCTGGTGTATATGATAAAAAACAAACAGAAATTCACTGAAAAAAACAACGGTTAAAGTGACAATATGTTGAGTGTTAGACTTGGCCCTCTCTGCAGGGTCATCCTTGAACTTTTTGCCTTTATCCCTCCTATTTTTGCTGAATTCATTTTTGTTGGCCTTAGGACTCTGTGCAATTATTGTGCAACCTGCTTAAGTAGCCCCTTAAAGCATGTCCTCAGCTTGCAAACAGTTTTAAACTGTCAATTTGCCTTGGCAATCTAACTCCCTTGCCAGGCCTTAAACCCCCCTTGTATTGCACAAAAGTCTAAGGTAGGCACAAGGTAGCCAATAGGGCAGGGTGCACCGTAAATAAATGGTTAGACATGAGCTATTAACTTTCACATGTACTGGTAGTGAAAAACTACTAAATTTGTTTTTTACTACTGTGAGCCCTACCTGCCCCATAGGATAATATTGGTTTTCATTATTACATTTAATAGGTGCAAACCTTTGATTGGGAACAAGTAAGCATTTCTTGTTTGGCATCTATGAAATTGTAATTAAAAACCTTCTTTAATGGCAAAGTTGGATTCTAAATTACCATTTTAAAAATGTCACTTTTTGAATGTTGGCATTTTCTGGCACTAACATCTCTGATCGGAAGAGCGGTCTCTGACTACACTGGATAGCTGCCCTATGGTTGACACACTGATATAGTCTCTGTGTTCCGTATTGTATGAAATAGAATTGGCTGTCTTGAGAATGGGGTTTTCTTTCACTTGGGGCTTAATATTCTCTATCTATATTCTTGGTTTTTATAGTTCCTTTTTCTTTCTCCTCACATAAAATCCCTTATGACTCACATGTTTGATAAATGCTTTGGATTACAAAGCGGTTCTCTAAGTAAATAAAACTCGGTTCGACTGAACTGATGTACACTTCAAGCTACTGGCTCTTCCTCTCTTTTTGTAAATAATGTCTGTATTGATTGAATCAAGACAATAACTGTTACTGGATAAGAAATCAAATCACCACAGAAAACTCTGTGCCACTACAAATTTCTTTTGCAAATGAGGTCCATGTGAACACCTGTAACTTAAACTATTTGATACCCATGTTCACATGCACATTTGGGTCGCTCTTGTTTTCTTTGAACTGAACTCAGGTACATAAAAGGCCCCTGCCATCTCGAACTAGCACCTGAACCCAGCTTGAGTGAATCTAAACCCCCAAGTGGGGCCCCTCCAGTCATGGACATTTAGGGGTGGTTTTAGAAGTGCCCAGATAGCCAACATCCAAACCTTTTGACTACAAACTGCTCTGAGAGATGAGGGAAGACCAGGACCAACCGGCTCGCCTATTCGCCCAAGGTGCATTGTCGGTTTCCTCCCACTATCTTCTTTCAGTAGCAACAAATCATGTTCAGTGGTCCTTCACCAAAGCTGTATCCTACCTCCTGGAACTCTCATTGCCTATAGCCTCCTACCTTGTCCTGCTGGATATTCTAGCCTTCGTAAAAAGAGACTAAGTCTGAATGTGGAAAACTTCATCATGCCTTCATTCAGAGGCCCCCCAACGACCATGCCTCCTCCTTGGTCACCGCGTGCAGATTTGTCCCACTGAGCTTTTCCTTGTCAGAACATTTTCTTCAAAATATCTTACAATTCTGAAGGTAAGCGCTGACCAGTCCCAATCCACTGCTTATATAGTGGTTGCCAAATATTTGTCAACTTTGACCTGGCCTTGCAGGACTAGATGTCCCAGGTTTGCCCTTTCATCTTTTAGGTGCTAGATGTTACTAAAAATGTTAAGAATTCCTTACTCAAGTTCTACTGGGATTGGATTCTTGTCATTTTTGTCAAATAATTTCTTAAAATATACTATATATTTCTAAATTGGTAAGTTATTTTTCTTATGTTGGGTTTTACCTTTATCAAGTTTGTGTGTTGCATATATACTTTACATATTACTTCTAAGTTAAGCCTGACTGTGTTCTGTGCCAAGCTACCAACAGGTAAGCACAGGTTACTTTAGTGACTTTTGTTGTTCACTCTGACAGGGATTGTAGCTGTTGCTTGATCAGGGGTCACCCTCCCATTCAACAAACAACCCAATTTCTCACAGTTAGGCATGGTAATAAGATTTTATTTTACTTTTAAAAAAACTCAGAAATTCACTGAAATATTCAAAGGTTAAAGTGAAGGCATAGTTAGGTAAGGTAATAAGATTTTATTTGATGTTAAAAAACACCTCAAATGTTCACTGGAAACACCACAGGTTAAAGTGTAGTTATATTTAGGCAAGGTAATAAGATTTTAGCTTACGGTTAAAGGACCTAAAAGCTCACTGAATAAATGAAAGATTAGAGTAAAATTTAAATTCCATAACAACCCCAATGATTTTCACCAGGTATATTTAACTATCCTAACTATAACTTGTCCCTCCACAATGCACTGCTTATTACCTCACATATTACATCATTCATGACATTTTAAATGATATAATTGATAACATCACTGATGACATCTCAAATTACATAAGTGGAGACATTATTGATGACATCCTCCACCTACTGTACTAATTAAAACACTACTGCATTTCACATATTATTATTATGTTTCTTATATAGCGCCTGAATCGACCCCCGAAGGGGTATCTCCGCGCTTGCCTTGGGAACCCGTCCTGGCTTTTCCCTGTGAGATAGCCCCTACAGGGCATCCCCAAGGTGAAAGCCAGGCATCCCGCCGCGGGGGGCCGTTGTGGAGATTAAGCAAGCTTAATGCCCAGAGTTGCAGAGTGTGAACCCATGATTAGGTCAGGCACCGAAGCGAAAATTATCGAGTCCATGGACATTTGAGCTCAAGACCCTGCCGGGTCGGGAATTGAACCCTGGTCCCGGGTCTGACCTCTGCTTCAGGGTCTGCCTGCTCTAACCAGTGAGCCACACTTCTCCACTAAATGGTGCAGAACCAAATAAAGCATAAATTAATCTTAACACATACAAGCTGCCTTAGGTGAACCAAGCACCTCTTACACACCGCCTTCACCCATTACTAAACATTTTGTGGATAGCTGACCTCATGTGATCAGTCAAACAGGTAGGAGTGGAAAGCCACTCCTGCACACAGAACTCACCCTATGGACAACTCTTTATGGAAAACCCACTCCTGCAGACACCTCAGCCCCATTAGATGGCCAAGCACCTATTGCACATAGCCCCGGACCAATACCGAACCCTTCGCGGATAGCCGACGTCTCATGGGCAATGAACGAGACATGTGTAAGAAAGCACCTACTCCAAACAGTCTTTGCCCTCTGCAAGACCCTACCATGGCAAGCTACTTCCGATGGATACCTAAGGTGTCCTAGGTGGTGAAAGTCCAATTTTGCATAGTCAGTACCCTATACCAAAAGCTTTGCAGAAAGCCATCCTCTTGTGGGTAATCAAGCACACATGGGTGGACTAGTACCTTCCACATACAGTCTTCACGCTTACGCACAAGTCCACATGTAGTTCCACTCCGTCTGGACACCCAAGCCACCTTAGAAGACAAAACACCTACTAGATAAATTATTTGTCCTGTAGCAAAGCTTCTGAAGATAGCCAACCTCTTGAGGGCAATCAATGAGAAACGAGTTGGCAAGTCTTGGCTGTGCAGTCTTTTCCTTATGCACAACCATTAATTAGAGCTCATTCCTGTTACAAATTTAAGACCCATTAGATAGCCAAGCATGTTACTAAAGCTTACACTCATTAGCTGTAATGAGACTATTGAAAACTAGGTCTAGATGAAACCTGCATCCGGGTGATGTAATCCGTAATTTCATCAGTCATGTCAACAATCATGTCATTTGAGATGTCATTAGTAATGTCATTAATGATGTGATTGAACAGGTGTTGTAATATGTGAGGTCATAACTACACTTCTAAATCAGGGTTGGCCTTATTCAGAGTTCTCATACCCAGGCTCCATTAGATATAACAATAAACAAACTGCATTATGGAAACTATCTTCAACAAATGAAAAACAATATGGGACTATATATCTGAAATCACAAAAGTAATTTACTCAATATACTCTATATAATCACATTGTATATACATTTTTATATCTGGGACACATCTGGTTACAAAACGTCCTTCTTAAAATTTAGCACGCATATAAGGCCCGATTCACAAAGGTAATGTTAGAACAAATTTGTAACTTAGATCAAAAGTCTAATTTTATTACTTCTCTGTGTTCTCGAACAGATTTACAATAAGTATTTTAAGGCATGTGGAGATTCCACACTTGGGCGTAGGTTCCATACGCGGGGTGGAATGCCCGCACTCGGGCAGAAGTTTCACACTGGGGGTGGAAGCTCCTCACTTGGAGCAGGGAAAGTGTATTTACATACACCTGCAGACATATAATGCCACCTGCAACCAGAGCACTGCAAACCTCATAAAAGCAGCACACACCCAAGGCTCTGTTTTCTCCAAGCACATATTTCTCCTGGATGCTCTGCATCTTGCCTTCGGCTTGTTGCACATCAAGTGGAAGAAAGACTTCACAGAGGAGGAGACCCAGATGATAGACAAATTTGTAGTGGAAAACTACAAAAAGCTGTATGGTTTTTCTCTATATTGCAGCAGTACAACTCGAAGGCAGCCCTATGGCAGCAGTTGACTAATGCAGTTAGTGTGCAATGGGATTATGTTCAGACCATTGCCACGATCAAAATTAAGTGGCACAGTGAGAGGAGAAGGGTGAAGGAGAAGTTCTCCAGATTAAAGGTGACAAGAGCACTCTCTGGTGGACAAACTGGAAACCAAGTCCATTTCACAGCACTCGAGAAGGATTTCCTCTCGACTATGCATCACCAGCTGCTGCATGGACTGCCTGTGACACACAACCTTAGGGTGGTGCCAGGTAATATGTGTTGGTTAAACAATGAGTTTGTTTTAAAAATGTCTTATATAAATTGTGACTGTGACTATGCAAGTCACTTCAAGTTTGTGCAAATATTCATGGTGAATCATATGTGTTTCATTTTGTCTATCACACTACAAGTCACAGAATCCTAAGTGTTTCAAATGTTAACTTCTTCACAAACAGTTTCCCATCTCTGCTGGTGATTTCAATCTTTTTATAACTGTTATGAATGAGTAAACACCATAGTTGCATTGTTAATGCATTTAAGTACCTATGTTTAATGCTGTACGCAATAATTATTTGCTGTATTTGTCTGTTAACTTCTTCATTCTTCATTTAATTTCTTCACACAGCAAGAGTAGATTCACCCACTGGAGCAGAGCTTTCCATACTTGCAGGAAGGCACTATCACAAACTGGTATGTAAATATTCCCAGACCTGGGTCCCATGTACTACATTATTATCAGACAACCAATAGATATTTTTCTTAAACTCCATCATTTGTTACACACATGTGATCTTAACTAGTATATTTTGGTTTGAAATGTGTCAACTAGAGTCATAAATTTAACCCATAGTACAGTCACCTTTGCTTCAGGTATAGCTGTGACAAATAGTCAGGCATCATTCAGAGGAAAGATTGTAGAACCTGGTAAGCTCAACTATATATAACTGTATATAAAGTTCAAAGTCTAATATATTGGATGACATGTTAGCAGTATGCAGGGTGTGTCAAAATGTGATGTTGTCACCCATCTTCATATGCTCAGATACGGTTCAGAAGAGTATACTACTTCATAACATGTTCAATATTGAAAGTATGAGTCTACATTTTAATTGAAATATTATTGTATGTACTTAATTGCTTATGTTGTCTCATTTAAAGAGGAGTAGCACTAACTGTTAAAAGTGTATTCTAAAGATAAAGCATATAAAATATTACTTGTATTGAAATATGGATATGTTTGCTTCATCACAGCTGCTGTCAATAGTACCTCTGTAAATCAAAGTACCTCATTCAGAGATTTGAGAGAACTTCTGGCTGCAGCAGTCAGAACCACTAGCAGCTGTCCATTAGGTAAGTGCACCATATGGTGTTGTAAACTGTTATTTCCCAAAGAGTTCATAAAAAACAATTCATTGTGAACATAATTTTGCAGATATAGTCGCTTTGTCTAAGCATCTAATGTTGGTGTGTGATATGTTTCCTGCATTATCAGTGATATCTGTGTGTATATTGTGTGTTTGCTTATTATTCATTCTGAACATTAAGGTGTCACCTCCTTCTGAAGCTGCTGAATCAAGAATCATGCCTTCTCCCATACAATCAAGAAGCCAGGTTCGCCAGCTGATGACACAGGGGAACTCAACACCACACAGATCTGTGCCCAGAGCTCATGTGTGTGATTTTGCATTGCACATCTTCATTGAAAACCTCATTGCTACAGTGTGAACTGTCACATCTAGATTTACCAAAACCAGAACACATGCGGAACTTCATATACATGGAAATAAATAAATTCAAATGGTTGTGTTGTAGCACATGATATACTATGGCAAATACTTTTATGTTGGAACCTCTGTCTTTCAAGTGCCGGGGACAGTGAGTCATTCATGAAGCTGAACCTTCCACCAGCACAGGGTGACAGGTAATCCGAGGAGAGAATCTGATCCTCTTCCAAGTGGCAATGTCAACTTCCAACACTGCTCAATAAGACGAGAAAGAGAGGAAGAAGATGAGCAGGTGCTGGTTGCGGAGGAGGTCATGGGTGCAAAAACACTGAAGGTGATGTCATGACTGGCCAACACAACCATCGCCTCCTCACAGCCCTCATTTTCAAAGTTGATTGTCCCAGGCCTTCTCTCAAGCATCTGAAAGACATAACACCTGTGGTGAGGAGCAGGCATCCCCTAAGCATGAATCCCCTCCATGAAGCCTCCCATGTGCAACCTGATGGTCAACTCAGAGGGCATCCAATGCGGAGGGCGATTGCAGATTCTCATGTTGGCTAGTGAGAAGAAGATTTTTTCCCCAAAAATATGATCTGAGGCAGGGCATTTGTGCAATAGGGAATACTCTGTCTCACATTTTAGAATCAATACGTTAAATGACTCAGATAATTGACAGGCAGACCTGTGACAGTATTGTGAAATTTTACCAAGACATCTCAAAGATGCACCATGATCAAATATCAATCTATAGGGAAAAAAGTACAAGATACCACACATTGGCCATGAAGATGGAGGGCATGTATAAAATGCTTCAAAGACTTCCTTCATGGTAAACTCATGGAGTGTACCCAACACAACATTCTGTACCCCACCAAGTCACCTTTACGAGCACCTTCACAGGGACCCTTAAAAGTGCACATGCACCCCCTCATACACAGGCACCCTCCATGCCTGCACAGCATGTCCTCCCCTGTACAGGCCCCCCACCTGAACAGGCACATCCCCCATTTACAGGAATATCCCTCCTGTAAGGAAACTCCAACAACTGTACAGGCCCCATCCTCTGTGGGTGAGCAAACTAACCCACCTGCACATGCAGATGCCATACACCGACCCATCATCAACACCAAACAGAAAGTCATACTAACTCATAGCGGTCCTCACCACCACATTTACAAAGTCTCAGGAGAGATCCCCTGTGAGCGCTGTAAATATGTAAATGTTCAAAAGATATGTAAAAAACTTTGCACAAGCCAATCGTTTTATCATGAGTTGATTAATATTTGATTATGTTCAAATAATTACTCTGGTTATAGGACATATGTGTGACTATAAATGTGTGTAAGTGCTATCAATGATTCAATGATTTATAGAGCATGGCAAATCACCCGTGAGGGTCTCAAGGCACTGGAGTTGCTAACTGCTTTGTGGAGATCTGTTCATTCAAAGGGGCAGGTCATGAATCCTTTCCTAAACTGCAGGAACGATGAGGCAGTCTTAAAGTGCAGGGGAAAGTCATTCTAAGGTTTGGCCACCAGGTGTGAGAAAGAGCATACTTTGCTGTTGCTTCTGTGAATTCATGGGTGTGTGAGAGGAAGAGAGAGGCAGATTGCAGGTGTCTGATTGGTTGGTGGAAGGTCATGCATTGGTTGATGTATGCTGGTCCTTCCATGTCCAGGGCTTTGAATGCATGGGTCAACATCTTGATATGGCATTTCTTAAGGATTAGGAGCCAAATTTAGCTTCTTGAGGTGGGGTGTGACGTGTGTCCACCTGTGGAGGTTGAGGAGGAGTCTTGTAGGTGTGGTTTGTATTGTCTGTGGTCTTTTCAGGAGGCAATCAGTGATTCCTATGTAGAGTGTGTTCCCGTAGTTCACCCTGCTGGTAACAAGGACCTGCGTGATAGTCCTGGTGTGGAAGCAGGTAGATGATGCCGAGTTCACAGAGTTGGGGAAAAACCCGCTCCGCCACCCGCCTCCACCCCCCAAATAAAATAATAGTGACAACATAATTTAAAAGAAATAAATAGTCACTTACCTGTAGTGCGGCGTCCCTAGGCTGCCCTCCTCCTCCTTGTCGTACATCTTGCATGAACTGCGCATGCGCGCATGTGCATGTCTCACAAAGAAATGCGCATTTATGCATTTGCAGTTCCTGCAAGATGTACCGTGAGGAGGAGGAGAGCAGCCCGGGGATGCCGCAATACAGGTGACTTTATTTCCTTTAAATTAGGCTGTCACTATTATTTGATTAGGGGGATGGAGGCGAGGGGCCAATTTAGCGGGGGCTGGCTAACCCCGCTCCGCTGCGTAGTCATTGTTTTTTTCCCGCACACTCTGCTGGCAGAGCGGAGTTCTCCACCCGCGCCTATCCAATATATAGAATGGAAAACCCAAAACAGAATTATGGTTTGGAATTCATTTTATATTGGGTTCAAAATCTTTGTTGGAAAATGATTCTGTAAATAATAAATTATAATAAATACTGTCCTATGAAAAGGGAAAAGGGAAATAAAATCTTCAATCGGAATCGGCAAGGGAACTTGGGGAGGGGTGGGCAACATAATAAAAACATGTCAGGGGAACCAGTCTATATACACGAGTTAAATAAAATGAAGTTCACAGTCAAAGCATTGTCCTAACAGAAGAGTCTAAAAATAAAGTCCGTCCCCCAAGTCACATGTAGTTTCTCTACGAGTGTACAGGCTTTGGGGGGACGCAGCCAGTGGCTATCTTCACTGTCCTCTTTGACGTCCATCTCCAGATCCTCGGCACCTGTGGGCTCACTGTGGTGGATCAGACGCCGCAGGGTAGCATAACATATGAGGGGGAGTGGGGGAAACATATTTTGGGCTTCAGCAACAGTGGTATGGGAGAGTCATTGGGACAATGGAGACAATATGGCTACACCCATGAAAGTGATGGAGGCAGTGATGTTTTCCAAAAGTCTGAACTGTGACTCTAGGAACAAACAAAGCGAATCTCTGACCTCCTGTATTCCTAGAGAGAACATAGTCCAGATATCATCATTAGCCACCATCACTCCCTTAGTGCAGCCACAGGAGTTATCAAACATGGAGGGGTTTAGGTTGAACATCAGGGGCTTGGGGTATAGGGGGCAGATGTCTCTCTCAGCTCTTCTTGGCAGGCATTTGGAAGGAGAGTAAGGGCAAGGGGTATAACTGGAGGTCTGATGTAATGGGGGGGTCTCAAGAGTTAGAGAGAGGTCGATGGCAGGCCCATATTGTGTTGAGGCATCCTCAGCGGACACCATCTCAGTTTCTAGCTCTTCTGGGTCGGGGGGAGACCCACATTCATCATACTACTTGTTGGTGGTATCCCTCTCAATGTCCCCCTCCTCAGCCTCCACCTGGGCTGTTGAAGTTGATGGCAATGTGCCTGTCCGGGTGGGCACATCAGCCCTCCGGTTTCTTGGTTTCCTTCCTCCTCCTCATTGGTGGTATCCAGAGGACGTACCCACTGATGATCCAAGGATTTCTTGGTTTGCCCCCGGTCCTGTCCAGATGCTCCTTGGCCAGCTCAGTCCACTGAAAGCAAAAAAAAAAACAATTATGTCGGTGGTATACAATTTCTAATAAATGTAGAGACAGCGTAAAGCAAGTACTGACATTACAGTTCCTTGATCTCACTGTTCAGTATTATGTGGTTTGAATTAAGAAGAAGGTGTAATGTCACTGTAATGTCAAGAAAATAATTGTTTTTAAAAATTCTCATTTTAGGTCAGTATAATCTTCTGTATTTAGCAAACTCACCTTCAGAATTAGTGAAATGTGAGGTTCTTGACATTTTACACATAGTAATCTTGTAATCTTATTTTACAAGTGAGATAGTACCTAGTGAGGATGGAGATCTCCACACCTAAAAGTGGATCCCGGTTTTTCCTTTTATGTGTGGAGTTCTTTCTTATCCCTAATGAGCAGTCTAAACCGTCTTACACTTACTATCAACTATAATCGGTTGTGTAGCATAGCAAAACACACCATGTATGCTACATTTGTTGTATCTATGCAAACAAGGTATTGGAGATAACCTTTGCAACGATGTCATTCAAATTTTGGTATATTCCATTGAAACGTCAGACACGTTACATGTTTGTATTACAAGACTGCTTAGTTTGTTCTACACATTGCAAACCATATCTGCTCACTCAGTATAGCTCCACATAAACTGGAAATTACATACATGCCACTGTTGATATACACTTATCATTTTGAGTCAGGCAAAAGGCACAATGTAAGCCTTTATTTTATTTTACCCAAATATTAGTATTATGGCATACAACACACAAAAGGCATTCATGATACAACACAATACCATCATTCCAACAATGGACAGTGTCAAATCCATTCATTCACCATAGCATGCAATAGTTAGAAGGACCTTTGTTCACATGTCATGATTATGCACAAGCATTTTTTCGCAAAAACAGAATTATAGTGAAAATCAAACCATTTGTCTGTTCAATTCTACAAGTCACATAACCTCTTCAGAGAACAGCATCCCAACAGCTGCACTAATGCATTGACCTTATCATTTTGGCAGCCATTACCCGGATAAAGTGAAAGGTGACAAAGGAGACATGATGGTACATCATGACTCACCACTCGCATCATACTTCAAGACTCATAATGCAATTCAGGCCCTTACCAGCTCTCTGCTGCTCAAATTCCTCCAGTCGAGCATGGAGGGTGGGCCATACTGTCTTCAGGACCCTCCTGTACACTGGGCTTCTGGGGGCCATTCAGAACGAGGCTGGGAAGAAACCCCCATGATGTCCTGGGCTATGATGTGGGCTCAGCGTCGCAGATAATCCCTGGGTGTGTGACACATCTTGCCCCCACTGCACTGCAGCACGCACTGAAATCAAACCAGATTTGCACATGTACTTCATTATTCAAATGACTATCGGGGTCCCTATAAAGCTGACGGTATGTATCAAACGCCCACTCAGTAAAAACATTCAATTCAGACTCACTGAATGGGTGTGCCTTGTCATCAAGTCCTTGAGCCATGTTGGGGACAGGATAGATGTACAGAGGCCGAAAATGTTGCTCTGAGGTGAAGATGGCACAGATTGAACAAAAAATAGCTGCCTTCAAAATCCTGTATTTAATTTCCTGTATGTGATTTCCTAAGTATTTTCATTGGCTTCCAGCCTGATCATGGAGTCTCCACCCGAGTGTTGGACCTCTGCCCGAGTACAGGATCTCTGCCCAAGCAGGGAACCTCCAAACTGAGTTCAGGACCTCCACCTTGGGTGCTAAGAGAAATCTCTGCACACGGAGTGGAGACTTAGTGATCCTGCTAGAACTCAGTGACAGTAACACAGAAAGTGACATACAGAAAATTACTTACAGGATGTGTAAGTTCACTTTTTATAATAGTGCCATTCACTCCTTGTCAATAATCTATCAATGTGGTGGTCATTTATAAATCTTATAGGTAGTCCCTCCACCATAAGAAAGGAGTAATTTAATCCATTGCACTGGTGGAAGAACGGGCAATCTGCAAGGATTTAACACCACCCCTCAGCCAGAAGGTAAAAACTTTGACTGGGACATAATAGGCGGGCACTCCGTTTAGTGGCTACACTACGCTATGCTACGCTACGAGGGGGCGGTGCTACTTTTGAGCTTGTGAGCTGCGGGTGGCTTGTCGGCTGATTTTACTGGGCCTTCCTTCTTTTTTTTTTTGTCTTTGCCAGGCTCGCCTGGACCCCGCCAGCTGATTTCCCAGAGAAACACACCTCTCTGGATAATCAATGTCCTCAAGGTCAATGTCCTCAAGGTCCTGAGGTCTGTCCTAAGGTCTGTCGGAGGGGTCCGTGCACAGTGGCAACAGTGGCCAATGGTGTAAATTATATATATTTTTTTCTCTTCCTGCATCAACCACCAACAATCGACTTTCCAATTTGGGATTTCATAAACCAGATAAAAATAGCCCCGCTAGGTGAGTGCAGCTGCCATTAGTGGGTGGCGGAGCGTGTGCCACAAACAGCCTGCGGAGACGGCCCAACGAGGTTGGGTGCAGTATGCTACCTCTTAGTGGCTCCCACTCGCTGGTGTTCAGCTGCAGAACAGTATGTAGAGGCATCCAGAGAGGTGAAAGTTGCAGTGAAAGGAGTGGTTAGACCTAAGAACTTAAGAACCTCCAATTCTTTAATAGCACACCCGCTATAATCTGCAGCTTATTGAAAACATCACACATGTTAATCATTTCAGGAAACTTTAATATGCACTTGCTCTCCAAAAACCACGCCGACAAATCAAGCACAGCATTAATTCAGATGTGCCGTTCTCAGCTTAATAAATATAATCTAACGTTATTACAGGAAGACGCACAAAATTCTGATAAGAGCGTTACAACATTCAAAAAGTCAAGGCAACTTTCTATTATTGACTATACAATCATTTCCAAGGATCTTGTATCCTCTCTCTGTGATTATCAAATGATCCCCAGAATAGAAAGTGACCATAATCCACAAGTAGTGTCACTGGTATTATCGGTTCATCATTTGCCTCTATGGTAACCGAGTCAACAGCTTATAACCTGGAAAGGTTAGTGTGGGACTCGAGAAATCAGATGGAAATGTGGGCATTTATAGAACCTGCAATTGATATAGCGCTAACCGAGAAACGACAAGGGAAGTGAATGGTAGAAATCTGGCCCTGTTTTTGTGCTTCCCTTTTGGATCACTTTCCTTCTTCAAGGCCTAAAAGATCAGGATGGTATACAACTAGGCTACTCCAGCAAAAAAGGGAACTTAATAAAGCAACAAGGGCCATCTTCAGAAAATCGAATTGTGCCCTAAAATCTTCGGAATTGTGGAATTTAAAATGCCTGAGAAGAACATACAAAATTGAAATATGGAAAGCCAAACAGAAATATCATGAAGGAATATGGACTAAGTTGCACTATGCCTGCAAAACGAAAAATCTGAAAGTATATTGGGGTCTAATAAATAATCTTGAAGACTGTAGTAGAAGAGCGAACAGTGCTAATATTCCTGAACCATGCTGGGCATCCTTAATCTTCAACCTATATGCAGCCTCTTCAGACACAGCTTTGAGTAATAACATCTACCATCACATGTCTAGTCCGCTGAGCAGTGGAAATAGCGGACTGAATAGAAATGATCCACATTATTTTGAGGCCAAATCACTAGTTATGGAGACATGGCAAGTAGATCAAGTCAAAATGGCAATAAGCAGGATTAGATCAAATGGTGCGCCAGGCCCCAACAGGATCCTCAATTCCATCTTCAAGGCAAAGATAGATCTTTAGTCAGAAATCCTGACTCCTTTGTTTAATGACGATATAAAATCTAAAATGCTTCCTGAATCATGGCAAGGAAGGATAATCCAGCCAATCTATAAAAGTGGCCCACCAAACAATCCGGCTAATTATAGGCTGATTGCCCTAACAGATGTGGAGGCAAAAGTCTTCTCAAGCTGTCTGCTTAATGACTTGAAAGAATGGGCCACCAAAGAAAAAATTATACCAATATTTCAAACTGGTTTTCGAAGGAGCGAGTCAACATCTACGAACTTGACCTTATTGGACGAAAGAGCAAAGTATAAAAAGCAAAATTTCGATATTTGTTTTGTCACTCATAAGGCAGCTTTTGATTCAGTCCCTCACATTTTACTTTTCGCAAATTTATCTGCATGGGGCATCCCAACTGCTTGACATGATTATATTGCTATACAGCAAAACGTGGTTCCAGGTTGAAGTCAGGGTTGGTAGTTGTATAACTTGTCGATTTGAAACTCATAGTGGTCTTAAACAAGGTTGTATCTTAGCACCATGTCTTTTTAATCTTTTTATTGCCAATTTACCGTCACATTTTAAAAATGTGATTGCTCATTCGCCTAACTTTGCAGGACAAAATATAAAATACTTACAGTATGCAGATGTTAACCATGCTGCTAAGTAACACTGCTATAGGCCTACGAAGACTAATACACTCATTTAATAACTATATCTCAGCCAATTGTTAATTGATGAACACCAGAAAAACAAAAATATTGACCATCAGTTGTTGAAAATCAGACAAGAAAGTATTGGATATTAATGGGCTAAATATTGAAACTGTAAAATGTTATCAATATTTTGGTATTACATTTGATGACAGATTGTCTTTTAAACAGCATTTTCTTAACTTAAAAGCGAAAGCTATGGCGTTGTTATTAACTTTTAAAAAACTGAGAGACATGTTGGCATGTCTGAACCACAAGCATTTACTCAAGTTAATGAAAGCAAAGCTGATTCCCTCCCTGGCCTACGGTTCAGTGATTTTTCAAGGCAAAGACTCGAAAAATCTTGATAACCTACAAATAAAAGTCTTTAAATCTGTGTTCAGGGTTCGAAGAATATCGGGCACGCTAATGTTCCATTGGAATTTGGTTTGAAAAGACAAACTTTAATAAGAGAATCTGCATTTTTAAAATCTTTATATTCTTTGTTTTGTTTTGACCCAGGTACACTTGCAAACCATTGCTGGCAGGAAAAATGAGGTATGAGCACGCTAATGGGTGGAGATCTTATTTAACAGAGAGCCTAAACAATGTAAACTCTCAGCCCTTTCAAGATGTAGCTAGAAACAAATCTGTGTTCAGACAGACATTAAATCAATCAGTTAACTTCCTATCAATTCTATTGGATAAGGATGAGTTTGCTAAAAGAAAAATACCTGGTCAGTTATTAACTTATTTACCAAATTAGAACCATAACGTATTTCATAACCGATTTAAAATCGTTTACAAGATACCATTTTTTTTTTAACTGTGCATATCCAGAAAATACAAATACATCAAATAACAATCAATGATCACATATAAAGAAAACAGTTAGTACCTTACAAAAGAGTAGTCATAAACAGTTAATGCAGTAAAAGCAGTTTTTAAATTTTTTTAATTTTTATTCCTCATATACGGAGATGGGCATTCCTGATGGGAGGCCACAACCTCTCCTCACCGATCGACCTAACCCAGCCCTGATATTCGAGACTGGTGCAGAGAGAGAGAAGCTCAAACCCTCAAGCAACCACTGCATTCAATGTCCACTCCATTTCACGCTACCAGATAACCCAGCGTTATTTTGAAGGGACCAAACAAGCAGTGCCCAGGTAAAATCATTGGAATATTCTTTACCTATTCCGCCATGCAACCAGGGCTGCCCAGACCTTTTCATAACTGTTGCTGTCACATGCCATATCGGATTCACTAGTATAAATTATATATTTCAGGCACTCTCTAAAAGTTGGAGCATTTATGTTTTTCCAGGCTCTACATATCTCTCGTCTTGCCAAAATAATCACATAAAAGATACATTTAGATGCCGGTTCATTAAGATGATAGTCTGTATGCAGTCCAAACAAAATCATTTCTGGAGTAACTTCAATTTGTTTATGTAATACATCAACTAAAAAGTCTTGCATCGTGATCCAATAACTTGCTATCTCAGGACAATCTATAAACATATGACAATCATCAGCTGCAGGCAGTTTACATCTTGGGCAGTAATGATCTAAGCCTGTTATCTTTGTTAGCTTTTTTGGAGATATATATGCTCTATATGCGGTATATAGATGGTTTCTTTTGAGTGGAGCTGATTTAACCACAGCATGCAGCATAGCAAAGGAATCTCTCCATAGTTTCAGGAGGTTATTGGAATCTGAGCTAATAGCATTGCCCCAAAGATTGCGAAGTTCAGATTCTGTTATAGCTTCTACCTCAGTAAAAGCAGTTTTGATAAGCATTGCATCATATAAAGGTCAACTTGGTCCATCAAAAAAAACAGTTAATCCAAAACAATACATTAGGAACATCTAAAAGGCAAAGCAGTTCATTACAGCCTAACCCTATTTTATATTGTTAAAGAAAGAGAAAAAAGGAAAAAACCCACCCCCATGGGCCCGAGGAACTCTAAGGGACCCCTGTTGGCTTTCTCCTATGCCACCCTTGCGTCTCTACTCCATTCGGCGATATGGGCCCAAACCTTCTTCCCCCAGATTCTGGCCTGTCTGCCCCTACAAGCATAAGTGGCCATCTCTTGATTGTAAATTCCGAGAAGTCTGGCAAGCCACATATGAAAAGTTGGTGGTTCTGCATCTTTCCATCTAGCGGCTAGTAATAGCCTAAATACCGCAGTCCCCCAAAAAAGACAATATTCCTGTTCGGTATTAAGACCCATGGTGCTATCATACCCGAGGATCAACAGAGTAGGGGTTAATTCTAATCTATGACCAAATATTTCCTCCCAAAAACCTAGCAGCCCTTCTTTTAATAGAACCAATTTGTCACAGTCACACAGCATATGGATCAGGGTGGCAGGTCCGAACCCACATCTGGGGCATTTATCATCTATCCTTTTCCCCTATGTGTACAGTTTGGAAGGTGTAAAATAAAGATTAAATATAATTTTGTACAGTTGCGCTTTTAGGCTCGAAGATAAAAATATTTTAGCAGTTAAAGAAAGGCTCATATAGATATCCACATCAGGGTTTCCCAATTTCACTGCCCAGGATGTTTCAGTTTTTTCCAGGTCGTCTGGGATTTTGTCAAGAAGTAGGCTATAAAAATTTCCAATTCTGCTAGACTTCCTGGTTATAGCTTCCAAGAGTGGTATCTTATCGAGCTTAAACTTAGGGTTACATAGGGTGAGGGTGCTCCTAATCTGAGCAAATTTAAAGTATTGGTTATGCGGTATACCAAAGACCCGCTGTAGCCTAGAAAATGGAAAATCTAGCCCTTCCCTGCAAAAGTCCCAGATTGTTCCTACCCCATACCTTTCCCACTTCTTTCCCACAGCATCAGTAACCTGGGATGGAAATAACGAGGAACGCCATAGGGAGGTATATCAACAGACTTTTGGAATTGCCATAAATTTAGAGACCTGCCTCCATATTTTCCATGAGCTATAAATTACTTTAAACCATACCTTCTTGTAATAGCTCGGTTCCAGTTGTCTCAGAAGCAGCCCTGAAGCTTCCTGCCCAATAGAAAATTAGTAAATTGTGGGTATTTTTGGGCCACGTTCTAATTCATTATTATTATCCACGACAAACAGGGTGACCATTTGATAAAGAAGAGCGGCCCAGTAATATAAGGTAATGTTGGGAGTTGCAAGACTACCCCTGTCTTGTGGTAGAGCTAGATATTTCAGAGACCTCCTAACCTTCCTGTATTGCCACATAAAATGTTGACTCCAACGCCCTCAGTATACTATCTTCAACAGCCAGTGGTATTGCACGAAACAAATACAGTATTTTCGGTAGCATGGTCATTTTAAAAAAAATTACCTTCCCTGTGATAGACAGATGTAACCCGTTAACTCTCCTTAAGTCATTCCCTATAGATTTGATCAGGGGTTCGAAATTGCATTTACTCATTTCATCCACCTTAACGCTTATTCGGACCCCAAGATACACCGCTGTGTCTGCTTTCCTAGGGTCATTGAAATCTATGTTATCTGTGCATAGCACAATCGTTTTCCCTTTGTTTAATGCGTATCCACAGAGGAGCCCATAGCTCTCGGCAATCTTACTTATTTCTTCAATTGCCTCAGCTGGATTTGAAGTTAGCACAGCAAAATCATCAGCATAGGCCAATACTTTCGTCTCATACCCGCCAGTGATTATTGGTTTAATCTTCCGAGACTGTAAGAGCTTAACCACTAGGGGATTAAAATATAAAGCAAATAAAATTGGAGAGCAAGGGCATCCCTGTCTGGTCCCTCTTGATATATTAATATTATTAGAGTCCTTCCCCATAATTTGTAGTCGGGCTCTTAGTTGACAATACATTGCCTTAATTGCCTTTATAAACTGCGGCCCAAAACCATTTAGCTCCAGTATCCCCCATAAGAACTCCTAAGACACCCTATCAAAGGCCTTTTCAGCGTCGAGGAGGATCATAGCCATCTGGCCCCCCCCCGTCCCAGCTATAATGTCAAAGAGAGAAATAACTCTACGGTTATGATCAGTTGTTCCTTTGCCAGGTATAAAGCTGTGTTGCCAAGGGGAGACCAGATGTTCTATGACCCTGCCTAGCCGATTGGCCAGGATTTTAGAATACATTTTTGTGTCTGAGTTGATCAGGAAGATCGGCCGATATGGAGATGGATTATCGACCGGTTTTCCCTTTTTAGGAAATATTATGATATCAGTCTCTTTCCAGGAGTCCGGGGGAGTTCCATTATACTGTACGCCCCTGAACAAGTCATGATGGAGATGTGTTATAACTGTTCCAATGTTCTTATAGACCTCCAGCGGAATCCTGTTGGGACCAGCAGCTTTCCCCGATGCCATTCCTAACAGCGCTAAGTGAACTTCCTCTAAAGTGATTTCTTCTTCTGGCTCTTCTCTAATTGGCCTGTCCAAGCTCCCTCCGAGTTCAGTGCCAGCTACCAGCCCTGTTATACCCTGTACAACTTCTGCTCAATCTTTGTTAATATCGTCCTGGTACAGGACTTGATAATAATTTTGAAACCCTTTGATGATGTCTTCTGGATCGGTATATGCTGTCCGTCTATTTTAATAGAAGATATTGAGTTTAAAGATATCCTTTGCCTGGTATGAAGAGCTAACCACCTACCGACTTGCTCACCGTTTTCATAGGTGCTATTCCGATGGGATTGATATTCCTCTGCTGATCTCAGTTATTTAATTCCGCTTTTAAAGCGATTATTCGATACTGGATTTGATCCGCCTCTTGTCCCTGTATTATTGTTGAGACATGTTCCTCTTCAGCCCTGGCCAAGACCCACGATAGTTGTTAGTTCTTAATCTCATGCTGTGTCTTGGCCCTGGCAACAAAGCTAATAGCTAATAGTTTTGCCTCTAAGAGTAGTCTTAAAAAAGAGTCCTACACAACCCCCCTGCTAGCACTAAATCTGTTGATATCAAAAAATTCTTGCATTCTTGCATTCTCTTTTTAACAAATTCAATATATTTACTGTTCACTAGCAATTTCCTATCGAACGTCCATTTACTCCATGGTCTCTTAAAGCTAGCTAATTCAAATTCTAAGATCAGAGGGTTGTGATTGGATATTATTTTAGGAAGTTTCTTAATCCCTGCTCGTTCTAATAGATCCCTTGTACCATAGAAGTAATCGATCCTGACATATTTTTAGTGCGGGCAGGAGAAATACGTGTAACTGGTGTTAGTTGGGTATTTTGTAGCCCAGATGTCCACCAGGCCATGGCTGCTTTTAAGGGAGTTTAATGCCCTATAAACTCTAGGCTTTCGACCAGAATACACCCCTTGCCTCAGCCTCCCGGATCCAATATCCAGAGAGATGTTAAGATCTCTGCAAAAAAGTAAAGGGTTCGGCCAAGTATCAAGTTCTACTTCCAAATCTTCAAATATCTGGGGATCGTCTTGGTTTGAACCATAGACCGAGCATACCCTACCTCCCACTGGAAGTTCTATTATAGCCCACCTCCCCAGAGCATCTACTTACTTGTGTTTGGCCAAGCCAAAAGTTGTCTTTGCTAAAATGGCCACCCCTCGGATATTCAAAGTCTGAGTTGTACATGCCAGGATGTTATACCATTTTACCTTCAGTACTTCTCTTTTACCCCAGGGAATGTGTGTCTCCTATAAGCAAACTATATCTATGAAATTCAACCTCATGAGTTCAGCACATCTTTTCCTCTTTGCCCTATCATTCAATCCTCCTACATTCCATGAGCAGATAGTTATCTTCCCCATCTTGATTTAGCTTCAGATTCTCGGATTTCTCCTATTGATAGTCTCTTGCTCTTTCCCTCCTCCACCTTCCGTCTCTCATTCTGCATCCTATTATTCTCTTTTGGCTGTTTCTTTGTTTCGTTGTTATTTCTGGATATGATTTTTTTAATCCCACATTTTACCCACCACCCTTCTCTTACCCCACCTCCCTTCCGTATGCCCCCAAACAACCCCCCCACCCACCTCCCCAGCACCCCCACCTCCCCACACGAGGCATGCAGCAGACTCAATCTTGAGGCTGTTCGTGATGGGTGTGCTACACAGAGCGAGAGCCCTGATGCTAAGACCTTCCTATGCTATTTAGCTACGTGATGCTTTCCAAAACCCCACCAACCCAAGCTCCCAGGTTCCCCTGTACCTTAAACAATCATATTATTCATTTTTTTATTCCATTTTATATATATATACTTTTTCCCTTCTTTTTTTTAAAATCCTTTTTCTCCCACTTAATCCCCCCTTGTGAGTGATCATGGTCTGTTTAATACGTTGAAGGTTGAAAGCTGATCAGCTGATCCACAACTAGGCATCCAGGTATTCTTTAGCTTTTATTTCCGACAAAAAGATTTTTGCTTGCCCCCACAGATTACTTTCAGATGGGCTGGATTGTTTAAAAATGCTTGCGCTTTTTTGTCCTGGAATGGCTTAATAAGCTGCCGCAACCTCCACCGCCTTTCGACGGTGGAGTGGCAGAAGTCCGGACGGACAAAATAAGTAATCTCATTCCTGGTTCTTTTTGCTTCTGGACTTACTTTCTCAAAAACAGCTTGGCATAACAAAAAGTTGCCAAAATACACCAGGATGGCACAGGGAAAAGCCCCTGCCCTTACTGGCTGTTTCTGAACAAAGGGGACACGATGGGCACGTTGAACCTCTAGTGCCCGGTTCCAATCAGTAAGCTCCGGCAGAGAGTCTTGTAACAAGTCCACCACATATGAGCGAACATCAGCCCCCTCAACCCCCTCAGGAACCCCAAGCACCCACAGGTTGTTTCTCCGCTGGTGGTTCTCAAACTTCTTCAGCTTCCACTTGACGTCAGTTAGCTGTGCCTCATGAGAATCTACTAGTGTTTGATTTGTGGCGAGGTCAGATTCAGTAGAGGTTATCCTAGACTCAAGGTCGGTCAGCCGTTCCCTAAATGCACTGCAGGTCTTGGTGAGTTTTCGCACAACCCCTTGCATCTTACACATGGCAACATGGGCCTTGCATCCATCTTGGCGCGTTTCTTCACGGTGCATTGATATAGCCTGGAAGATAGCCTCTAATGTTGGAGGAGTTGGCCTGGATGGATCGGAATCGGGTTGGGAAATAGGCATAGGATTAGTAAATTGATTTGTGGGAATATAATCCCAGGCCAAATCCTTCCCTCCCTGTCTCCTTTTTTTTTCCTCAGAACAGTTTTAGATGTACAACCTTCTGCCTCCTCCAAATCACTATAACTCAAATCTGTAGTGTCTACTTATGAGTCCTCTGACCATTCACCACAATCCGATACAGAAAAGAAAAGGTCACTAGGCTCCTTATCCAGTTTCTCATGCCCAACATTATCTTTGCTAGCCTGCAAAACTTCGTGAGGCTGGCTTGTATAAACAGTGTTGAGGCCGGTGCAGGAAGGTTGCTCCTAGAGTGGTGTGGTTGTAGTGTCTTACAAGTAGGCTTGCTCACCCTCAGCCCCCCCAATCATATCAGCCTCTCCTGAGTTGCCTGCGTTAGGGACTTTCCCAGCCTGCTCAGCAATTGGCATATTGGTTGGTACATTCGGCAAAGTACACTCTACAACCCCAGTAGTAGTCAGAGGTTGAGGGGGGAGCCCCTGGGCCTACCTTCAGTGTTAGCCAGCCGCCAGTCCTAACCATCTGTCTCCATAGAGAGGAGATTCTCTCCTTCACTCCACTCTTCTTGTTCGTCTCGTTCCTCGCTTGGGACATCCTCAGCGTTCACAGCATTCATAGCTGCTTCGGGGCAGACCTTGCCCTGGATCCTTTCCTCGTGACCCGGTGCTGTTTTCCTGGCCGGCCCTCTCAGCAGATCAACCACAGTAGGGCCGGCCAGGCATCCCTTCAGAGCCACCCCACCTCTTCCTTCCGGGTCCGGGTCGGCCACCGTCCCCCGACGTCCTCGTCTCGGAGTCTGTGCAGGCGACCCCCCTGCCACCAAAGCTGCAGTCTCCAAGCCTGCATCGCCAGTCTCCGACATTCCCCTAAGCGCTAGCTGGGCAGATCTTGCCTTAGCGGCCCCCACCGCCATCTTGGGACCCATCTCGGCAGCCCCAGCAGTCTCCACAAGCCCAGCTTTAGCTCCGGAGGCCGCTGCCGGGTAGGATGCTTTATGGTGGATTATGGCAACCTCAGAGAATATTCTGCCGAGATGCCATAGCACCACAAGTCTGATTGCAGTTCCCAGTACATGTATGTAGCTCCTGCCGGACCTTGAGGGATAATGTAGCTCCGTGCTACAGCTCGCTGGTTTCATCCCTCCAAATTTCTTAATGCAGCATCATAGATTTCTCTGACTCTCTGTGCTCTGTGTGCACCTACGGTCTCAAGCGACCGCCATCTTGCCTCATTCTCCTGTTTCTGTGTCTTAACGTATTTCATAACCCATTTAAAATCGTTTACAAGAGACAGATTTATGCTGCTACGACTTGGGAGATATCCCACAAAGGATGGAACTTCTACATGGGAACAAAATTGGCCCACAAATAGCTGTAGGTTATGGGGTTTTTATAATGAATCTCTCTTGCATATTGTATCCATTTGTCCTCAATTGTTAGAAGATAGGGAAGCCCTATTAAAATCTATTTTTAAAGAAATCGGGGTGAGAGCATGCCGATAAGCATTCACAACTTGTCTTTCTGGTAAATCAGACTGTTTGACTACACAGTTCGTAAAGTTTATTCTTATCACAGAAAAAAAGTTAAACTCAGAGTATTTCACCTGATTTTGACTATGGGACTTTAACTATGGTATTTTAATGTATGAATTTTAAAATACGGGACAGCGTAGGTAGTTCTGCTGAGAATATATTATTATTTTTTTATATAATGTAGCATTGTCTATTGTGTTCCGTGGGAAACTCAGAACTGAAATACAATGTATCTCCGTTATTATTTTACCCCTTGCAACGTATTTGGGTGTCTTTGTTACTGGAAGACAACATCATTGATTGATCAAATCGGTTCAACTATTGCCCACTGCACAATCCAAATAATTTTTCCTGTTTGCAATAATTTTTTTATTCAACTATAAAGTATTTTCTAAAGGTGACTGGGACAACTTACTTGGTGTATCCGGCCTCTGCTCCATAGCACTTGGCCAGCAATTGCACCTAGGTCTCAGTCAAACTCAAACTGAGCTTTTCTTTTTCTTGGTGCTTCGTACCTTAAATCTTTTAAAAGTCCTCCCCATTTTTGATTGTAGCCATTTTTCTTGTTTCATTTTTCTTAATGTTTAAAAACAGATTTTATTTGAGATGGGTTTTAATGTTTTTACTGTTTTAGTGCTGCAAATTTTTTTACACATTTTTCCAAATAAGCTTGTCTGATGTGTGTTGGATCTAGAAGAGATTGAACCCAGGTTTAAATTATTGAAACTGCTTGCCTGACTTGACAGGAATTTGGAACTTAAAACTTGGCATCCTCCCCAACAAATAACCAGGGGTGGGGGGGTTGGAGTTTGTGGAGTTTTGCCACTCTGCAAACCGCTTAGAGTGAGAAGTACGGAAAAAACACTGCCAATCCACCAGCAGAGCGGAGTTTACTGGCACGCATACCCCTAGTCTCAGCAATCCCGCTGTGAGGGACTTACTTGTGACAACAAGAGGGGCTCTTGGCCCCCCAACAACCCTCAGCAGCCAAGGAACTTCATCTCCCAACCAGTAGTGCCCCAGGTGGCCCCCTTGCAGAATGGTTGAGAAAGGGGTTTGGGCAATCAACAATGTCTCAGAAGTCCCATTGTGGAAGACCTACTTGAGGAAACAATAGGGGATCTTGGCCCCCCCATCAAACCTCAGTAGCCAGACAGACTGGAGGAGGCGTTACAGTCATTTTTAAGACTAATACCATAAATCTCGAAGTAACAATTAATAACATATTTAATCCAAGGAATTTTCATATGGCCATCAATGGAGAGACAATCTCCGATAATTGCTCTGCTTAGGGAAGTTTCTTCTTTTAACCATACAGAACGCCACAACATTAAGGGCCTTAGTGCCAGTAAATCTGAGATGTGGGAGATACCTAGTTCTCTATGAACCAGATCATTTGTGGCAGATTTGGGTAGACACAACAACCTTTTTAAAAAGTGGTTTTCCTCTACTTGCAGGTTCCCTGTCTTTGTATGCCCCCACACTCCGGCTCCATAAAGGGCCACGGACAGACATCTCATTTGAAAGATCGTCAACATATTTTTGATCCGTTTATCTCCAATGTTTGTAGCGAATTTGAACACTCCATGCGAGTTTTTTGCCATCCTAGCCTGGACATTATTAATCTCACTAGTCCAGCTGCCTGATTTAGAAAAGGTGATGCCGAGATAATTAAAAGATTCCACTGTAGACACCTTATGACCTTCTAAAAAGTAAGCATGTGGCTTCTTACACACCGCCCCGCATTCCATAATGAAAGTTTTAGTCTTGTTGATCAACAGTTTTCTATCGTTGATGAACAGCAGAAACCTGTCCATCAAACGCTGCAGACCAATAGGGGTCCTAGACAAAATTACAGCGTCGTCCGCATAGAGAAGTACGGGGACGCTGAAATCTTTTATTTTTGGTGCGTCAACCGCAATTTCCTTTAAAGCTGCGTCCACTTTATTAATAAAAAGAATAAAAAGCAAAGGGGCAAGCACACACCCTTGCCTGATTCCCCATCTGACCCCAAACTTAGGGGTACACTAATGTCAAAAACATCAACAAGAGACACAATGACCCCACATTGACATCGGTGGTGACTCCTTTTTCTTTTCGAGTTTCAATTTTAATCAGTAATAAATATCCTTTTGATAATATTTTAAATATTTACCGTTATCTTTTGTGTTATTGATCTGAAATTGTTCTGCCCGCAGCTTGTGTTGTTCACCTTGCCCAGGTGTACCTTTACAAATTAGTGAAGGGTGGGCAATACATTTTGAGAAATATATTTGATGGGGCAGAAGAAAATATTCACTAACAGTGAAGTGATTTTCAATAGGGATAACATAACTTCTTGGAAATGTAATTTAACTTGTATTGAGCTCCTAAGTGGCACATGTATGCTGCAAATGATCACACAAGCCCTTTATCCAAGGACTTAAAGGCAGGATTTATAGATTGGTAATGGTCATTACCTATGATCAATGATGAAGACGTGGTTGGATTAACTGATTTAAATCTGTGAGCAGTGTGTGACTGATCATCTTGCATTCTAAAAATGACAGAACACATTTATTTCTTCATCTAGTATACATGGGAGATTGGAGGTGTGAGCATGTTGGTGGCTGGGTTTAGAATCTTTAAGATGTGCAGTCTCATAATTAGTTATGATGAGTATCTCCTACAAGACATATAAGACTTTGCCATAAAAAATATTTTTTTGAAGACTGGCCAATATCATACCCTTAAATTTTCCCCTAATTCCACATACAGGGATACCTCTTGTAGCCATTCCTTTTTGCCCTAGCAATGGATCCACTTGCAATTCGGCTACGCCATGACATGGCCATGTGGGATATCATCGTGGGTGGCAACACTTATGTCGTGTTGCTCTATGCAGATGATGAATTGATCTATTTTACCCACCCAGAGTGGTCAGTGAGTGTGTGGCTGCAGATCATGAATTACTTTGGTTCAGTGTCGGGCCTGCGGGTCGACAAGCAAATAACTGTACTATTCCCCTTTGTGGCACTGGTGCATATGGACCGGGCTGGTCTCCCTGTGACTGAGCTTGGGTGGGACCACATTTGGTGTTTGGGGATACAGGTGGGACATACATTGGAGACCTACTGTCAACTCAATATAGGTAGGATACTCGAGGGCCTAGAGGCATCTATTCACTTCTGCATCGACCTGCCCCTGTTGGTAAAGGGCTTTCTGCAGGATTGTATTGATGCTACAATGTCTATATAACCTACAGAATGCCATGTGCAGTATTCTGGGATCCACATTTGCCAAGTTGAACAGTTTGTTGCTGTCACTAGTTTGGGCTCATAAGAGGAGCAGGATGAAGTTAGACAAACTGAAATCGGACACAAACATGGGGGGACTTTGGCTTCTGGACCTGCAGATGTATTAATTTGTGGGATTGCTAAATTATGCAGCAGAGTGTTGATGAAATGGCCTGAACAAGGAAAAAGTCCTTCTGGGGGAATGGGGAGCTGATGTGGACCTCCCACGTCATCTCATGCAAGGGGCAAGGACCCCAAGGGATTGTCTGTTTATTATCCGGCAGGTGACTGTGGTCTGGGACGGCAACGGCATTCCGCTATAAACAAACACTGACAGATATGACACAGTGGTTCTAGGGTGGGCTGCACCATGGCTAGTGACCTCTACCTGAATGGTTATTTCCTCACCATGGGTGAGGCACACAATCTGTTACAGCTGTGGCAGGACCAGTTTTACACAAAGGTGTCCTGTACAGCCTTCAAGAATTGGATTGAGTTTCTGGGGGAGTCACCAGAGTCCCATACATTGCAAAAAAGGCCTGTGTGTAAAACTCCACTCTGCTCACTGAGTTTGCGGAATTTGACAACTCCATGGAGAATGCATAGTTACTGATAAACTGCGCACTCCGCAAAGGAGTGGATTTTTGTTTCTGTTAGCACACTCGTAATGTAATTTTGCACATGCGGGGAGTGTGACGAGACTTGCTGGGTGCTCACCAGGGCCCATGAGATATTCTAGCCACCCACAAGCTCCAGTGAGACTTTGAGCCACTAGCACTGCTTTAGGCTATGCCAATGACTTCTGGCGCCTCTTCTATAAAGTAGGCGAATGCGATTGATCGTGATAAACCGCTGCTGCAACCCGTTAAAGATTCTCTCCTTGAGAAGCAGCTAAATCTCCCTGACAAAAGTTGGCGTTAAAAAACATTTCAAATGGGCCACATTGTGTTGGTATTTTGTGGAAAGAGTCCCTTTTTAATTATACTTTTTTTTCAACCGACGGAAGTGCCCCAGAGACGCAAACTTCCTCCTCCTGTCAAGCAGGCTCCTCCAAGTGCTTTGTCCACCTCCTGGTCACTTCATATTTGGATTTGGAGCTGGAAAGATCAATCTGTTTGTCTAAAGAAAGGGTACTCCACCATCTTCTTCTCCAAGCCCCGTTATGATGATCAAGACTTCACTTGGATGCCGCCTCAGTCTGAGATAGGTCAGGAGAGGCTAGTGAAAAGAGAATTCTGAAAGACTTGGATTTATAGACAAAGAGGAGGAGGAAGATAACAACTTGGTCATCATGGATGTTAGCCAAACCCTAGTGGAGACAAACGTTACCCAATATCAACCTGCTCTGAGGGATGCGCACAGCTACCACCACCACTACTGCCATCTTCCATAATTGTAAGGCCCCGGCTGCAACCTGCATCAACAACCAGCTCAGTAGAAGTAGGCACTGCAGAGAGGCAAACATCAAAACACCCCCCTACTTCCACTTCTGACACTGGCAGTGGCACCAGTGTCAGAAAGTTGAAGTACCCAATTTGGAACTTCTTTGCGGCTAGCGATAAGGAGCTGAACATTGCCCTTTGGTCCATTTGCAAAGCAACTGTTAGTCGGGGTAAGCTTGGAATGAACTATGGTACCAGAGCCTACCAACCCGTTTGTGAAAACAAAACACCACGCAATCCTTTGGGAGACATGCCTTAGCCAAAAAAAGGCAAGTAGTGTTGGTGAAAATGGTGAGATCAGGGAATCTGATCTTATCAAAATGGAAGGTGAAGAAGAGGGTGGCATTTTCACAATGCAAATCAGCCTGTCCCCAGCAGTGCAGTAGAATTGCCCACATCAGCAGCATCGCAACGGCACAAGACTCAGAGTCAGGTTGAGACACCGAGGCAAGAGCATACAGTGACTTCCCTGCTGAGAGGCAAATTGAGCCTACCACCTTCTGCTCTCAAGAAGTCGGCACCAGAACAGAAAAAAATCTAGGCTACTATTCATGGCATGATTAGGCAAGAGAGGCAGTACGAATGCAACCACCCAATGGCACCTTTGTACAAGGAAAAGATGGCAAAAATGTTAGCACTGGACCTCCTCCCTTTTTCATTTGTAGAAGGAGTGTGTTTTTATAGAATTTGTGGTGGCCATCTGCCTGAAATGGAAGTTTCCCAGCCAGACCTATTTTGCCAGAGTTGCTGCTCA
The DNA here is from genome assembly GCF_964204655.1 of Triturus cristatus. Classification (NCBI taxonomy): domain Eukaryota; kingdom Metazoa; phylum Chordata; class Amphibia; order Caudata; family Salamandridae; genus Triturus; species Triturus cristatus. The sequence goes on from NC_140584.1 coordinate 223,460,899, forward strand.
GTCGCTACATCACGTTGTGCTGGAATTGGTTGGACAAGCTTTGCTGCAGAGTGATACTCACACTATCCACCTGATGACAGATGTGTGGACCAGTTGCCAGGCCAGTGATTACATGTGCATCATCGCACAGTGGATCTCTTTTGTGGGTGTTAGAAAATCGATATTTGCTGTTGTTGGCTCTGCTGAAATTATTAATGGCGCTCGGAAGCATGTGCAGTAGCCATGTTCGCCATGGTGAAAACTTACAAAGCTGCAAACATCTTGGATGACTTTAACAAAAGGTCTTTGAATGGCTGCGACCCCGAGGGCTTAACATATGATTGGTTGCAAAGAACAATGGCAGCAAATATAGTTAAGGCCATGTCAAATTATGGCTTTTTCAGGGTCCTGCGTTTGGTGCACTGCATCAACATCATTCTACAGGACTTTTCTAAAAAGAAGATTTCAGCCATTCTTTTAAATTCTTTTAAAGTGCAGAAGCAATTGAGAATCATTCAGCGTGACAATAGAATGCCAGTTAAAGCACTCATACAGGAGATGCCAACACATTAGAACTCAATTTATCACATGTTGCAATGTCTGTTTGAGCAGTACAGACCGATCAATGAAAATGTCATGCAAAGAGGGAATGCAGCTATGAAAGGTATGATCATTGAGATGAACCAATGGGGCATAGTCAAATGCCTGGCAGTGATGCTGCTCCTTTTGAGGATTTCTCACGGAAAGTCAGAAAGAAGGACAGTACCATGGGCCAAGCTATACCGCTGTTACATATGCTAGAGGAATAGCTAAAGGAGGTGTCTGATGTACGCAGGTGTAGATGAAAAACTGAGGTGCATGACCTGGTGGAGGGCTTAATTCTTCATACATCTGTGCCACAATTTATGATACACGGTACTAACAATTACTGCCCTCTTTCATTCCTTTTTCAGACAGGGATGTTTCAAACTACAAGACATGGATTGCTGAGGAAGCCAGTGATTTAGAAACAGAACAGCTGGGAATTAGGGGCCCACTCCTGGGCAGCAGTTCGGTGGTGTAGTCTTCAACTTTCATAGAGCCTGAGGGCAGTGCTGTTAGTTCACTGTAGCCAAAACCAACAACAAGAACACTAGCAACAGCAGGAACAGAAGCATCAGCCCCAAAGTCTGTATTTGATTGGTTTCTTTAGGCAGGGCCTAAGCTCGGTGTAGATGTAAAGGCAAAAGAGGTTGAGCAAGGCAGAGCACAAATGACTATTGAGAGGCCTATCTGGATGACTCAAAAGAGGTCTACATGGATCAAACCTTGGTGTGTTGGTATGGGAGAAGGCCCCAATGGCCAGTGCTCAGAAGGCTGGCAATAAAGTATCTGGCTTATCCAGTAGCCAGTGTGTCTGCTGAGAGTGTGCTCAGTGCAGCTCTTGCAGTTGCCACACTGAGAAGGACCAGTCCCTCACCCCAAAACATGGAGAGATTAACCATGATCAAAATGAATCAGCACTTTATACCACTAAATGACACCATACCTGAAGTACAATAGGAGGAAGAGGAGGGTTATTGGTCAGAATCAGGTCAGGGTAGTATGTTAGCTTACCAACTTCTGGGTGACCACCTGAGTTTGAGGATGAACTCTACCTTCCTGACTACTGAGTATGCCTGGGCTACAATATAACTTTTTATCGCCGAACTGCTTTGACAAAAATAAAGGATATAGCTAGGGGAACATTATATAATTTTGTTTGTTTGTGTCTGACTGACTAATGCAGCCATACGGTTTTAGACTGATGTATGGACGGATTGGAGTTGCACCAATGTGCAGTGAAGAAGCCTGCGCCCATTCCGTTCAAGAACATTGGAGTAAAAATGCCTGCCTCCATCCTGTGCCTGTACGTTCTTTAATCCCTTAAAAGGATGCCCCAGAATAGTTAATCTACAAGACTGGCCAATGTGTGTTTCGTGAAACAAAGAGGATCAGCAATGTACCACCGTGCTTGAATTAGAACAGGTAAGTAATGCACCAATGAGTGATGAAAGATTGATTGTTGTTTATGAGTGTTGAGAAGATTTATGTGGTGGCAGACAGTGAGAGTGGGGATTTACCTATAATTATTAAGCTTGATTGTGTTTGTGATGATTTACAATGCTGGTGGCATAATGGATGATCATTTTTTCCCTGAAGGGGATTTTTTACTTCCCCTTTGACACTTAGCAAGATTTGCTTGCCGGGTCCATGCTGCTTTGTTTTCTTTTTCACACTTATTAAAAACAAAACCAGTCCATTTAGCTAACAAACACAAATCTAGTGTACACAAAAAATTACACAATGTTTCTCTTGTTGTTCATCAAAAGCATTGCACTACAGGTAGCTCTCTCTTATTTGGGTCGGGACTGGAGTCGGTAAGGAGCTGGACATATTCGTTACTCTGAGTCAGGAGGATAACGGAAGGATTTAGGGCATGACTACTGCAACAACTGACAGAAGTAGGAAGTTATCAACTTCAGGAAAACCAACATTGAGATGACTCTAAGAGGCGGATTCAACTCTGTGGACTGGTGAGAGGTGTTGTGATTACTTGATTTGGCAAATGCAATGCTGCTAAGTGTGTGTGCTGGCTGATCCAAATTTGAAAATATGTGATTGGGTGGGGTGCCTTTTGTTGTAGGTAGCTGAAGACAGACAGTGGAGGATGTCACATCATCACATTATGCATGCACTAGTTTAAATTTTATGATGATCATCATGACAGTTAAGAGTTTGATTAGCCCGACACATTCAGTCACTTGTCTGTGATTGTTGGTTGCTGTAATTGCTCTCACGTAATTGATTGCACATCATTCATAAAATGAATGATTCCAAAGAACTATGGGCCTGATTACAAGTGTGGGGGTCCAAAGTCTGCCGGATTACAACTTTAATAGTAGTACCAGCAGTGGACAACTTGCTGCACCAGGGAACAGTCCATCCCTGGCAGTGGCAGAGCTGCGCCACAATCTAAAATGCTCAGAGGGACTGCATCAGTCCTGCTGATCATATTACGACTCCTGCCCCGCCAGCCATTCCATGGTGGGAGCCCCACCATTAAAAGGATGGTGATGCAGGAACTAAGGGGGCCCTACAGGACCCCCATATCCCCCTCCATAGGTATACATTCAGAGGGGCACAACATGTGCTCACTGTCTGTATTCCCCCACATTTCCAGCATGGTACGGTCATCACTGTGCTGGAAATTGTTTTGCTGTTCCCATTGCAGTGTTTGTTTTCCAGGCACCACCATGGGAAGGTCAAAGGACCATTCGCCTTACATTAGCTCAAGTCTTAATAAGGCGTGCAGTCCTTGTGTGGCTTTGGCACAGCAGTGCCGGTGGGGAGCCGACACAACTGCACCAAAGTAGCAATAGGGCCCTATGCTCTTGCTTCACCTCTGAGTCTTCTTAGTACACTCCTCAAGAAGCTTACCTTCCGTCCTTCTCCTTGATTCTGCACTATCAATTCTATTTTACAGTCTACAGGCCTTTTCTTCTTCTGCACAAAAGGCAAAAGATCCATAACACTCATGCTTAGGTTACTGGTTTGCTTCAGAAAGGCATGCACCAAAGATTGATGATCAATCGAAGAAGAATGCAGATGCACCAACCAATTTGGCAATACAGCATCATTTTTCTTTTAATGATAAATTTATAGAACTGTGTGTGTTCGCTTCACTCCCACATATTTTGTATTTACTCTTTTTCAAATGTAGTTGACATAACATTTATATATATATATATATATATATATATATATATATATATACATATATATATTACCTACTGGCGGTCGCCAGTAGGTAGTTACAGTTAGGACCTATTATCCATAGGAAATTCGCAACATTCTATTTAGAATAACTTTGGAGCCAGTTGCCGAATCTTTGCGAAATTTTCAAAACTAGTGGGGCGCTCCGGTCCACTCCTATCCTGAAAGTCTCGTGGTGATTTGTCAAGCGGGGGCTGAGAAAAACGGGGGGTCCCAAAACGTGTTTTCCCCATGCAATTTTCCATAGGAACCTTTAATCGCAGCTACAGCCTGAACTGCTGAACGGAATTACACCAAATTCAGCAAAAAGGTAGCACTTGGTTCACACTCATGCCTTTTAGTTAAATGGTGTAAATCCGTTCAGTAGTTCCTGAGAAAATCAAAAGTAAAATCATAGATATATCTGGGCGGAGCCTAACCACACATCTCATTGTGAGATCTGATTGGCTGTCAGCACTTCATCCAAGAAGTGTTGGCAGCCATCTTGGGACCGATATACATGATTGCACCTCATTAAAAAGTATTGCAGTTAATAGAAGGTTTTAAGACTTTAGTTACATTATAAATCATTTGTTGATGGTACCATACTCATTTTAGGAATTGTGGTGTGCTCTAAGAAGATTTTACCATGTGAAAAGGCCTTTTGCTGGGATATGATTAATCATGTTTGAGAGAAAACTATTTTCTCATGCTTTTCCCACAGAGGTTTGGAAGGTGATCTATAAGCTTAACTGAGAGCATATTTTCTGTAAATTCACATTATCTTTCTCAGTCATGTGAGAATGAAGTCTGACATTCTCAGTAAAACATGTACATCCAACAGGGTGAGAGACTGTCAGTTGATTCCTTTGTGTTCTACTGCCGCTTCCGAGAGTGTTCTAAAGAACAACTAGAGCGCTAACAGTCTTACTTATGAAAAACGATTGGCACACCTGAAGCCATCTTGATTGGAATAAAGTGGTAACTCTTGAAACATTTAATTTAAAAAGGAACAAAATGAGGGGGTTCATTTTGCCATAGAGAGTATGATTAGTGCTGCAGAAAGAAAAATTAGGGCACATTTTGAGTGACTTCTCAAATCCTCTTCTATTTCATTAAAACATTCTGACATGCAGACTGAAACATGCACTTTCAATACCAGCAGCAGACTTCCCTGGTGAGCAGTAGCTTTACTACAGTGATCTAATGAGCAATTAGAGTGCTAACATTCTGAATGTATGGCAAATGTGTGACACATCTGAATGCCTTCTTGATGGAATCAAAGTAAAAAAACTGAAAGTATTTCCTACTGAGGAGACTGTAGTAAATGAGGATATTATGACATTTCATAACAAATAAGTCTCCCAAGATGGCCACCAGAGACAAAAGAGCCCAAATGTAGCACAAATATCACCCAGATGTAGCCCAAGTATAGCCCAATGACAGAATGCCCCAGAGTGTTCTAAAGAACAACTACAGCGCTAACAGTCTTACTTATGACAACAGTATGGCACACCTGAAGCCATCTTGATTGGAATAAAGTGGTAACACTTAAAACATTTAATTTGCAAAGGAACAAAATGAGGGGGTTCATTTTGCCATAGAAACTATGATTATTGCTGCAGAAAGAAACATTAGGGCACATTTTGACTTCTCAAATCCTCTTCTATTTCATTAAAAAATTCTGACATGCAGACTGAAACATGCACTTTGAATACCAGCAGCAGACATCCCTGGTGAGCAGTAGTTTTACTACAGTGATCTAATGAGCAACTAGAGTGCTAACATTCAGAATTTATGGCAAATGTGTGACACATCTGAATGCCATCTTGATGGAACCAAAGTAAACAAGCATTGACAATGCAATAGGTCTTGCCCTCGTTTCAGTTAAAGCAATTCTGTTTGTAATTAGGTGGCTTTTTAGCTTTGCTTTTATTAGTGTTTTTCAAACTTTCATGTACATAACATGCATATGTATGCGTATATGTATATGTATATGTATGCATGCATTTATATTTATATTTATATAGATATGCATATTATATATATGTTTATATATGTATGTATGTATATACACATGCATATGCATATATATGCATCTATATATGTGCATATGTGTGCGTGTAGAGTGAGGTAGACAGGTAGAGGTGTAGAGGTAGAGGTAGAGAGGTAGAGAGGTAGAGGTAGAGAGGTAGAGAGTAGTAGAGAAAGAGGTAGAGAAAGGTAGAGAGGTAGAGAGTAGAGAGTGAGTAATAGAGAGTAGAGAGTGAGTAGTAGTGAGTAGTAGAGAGTAGTAGAGAGTAATAGAGAGAGTAGCAGAGAGTGAGTAGTAGAGAGCATTAGAGTGAGTAGTAGAGAGTGAGTAGTAGAGAGTGAGTAGTAGAGAGTAGTAGAAAGTGAGTATTAGAGAGTGAGTAGTAGAGAGTGAGTAGTAGAGAGTAGTAGAGAGTGAGTAGTAGAGAGTAGTAGAGAGTGAGTAGCAGAGAGAGTAGTAGTAGAGAGTAGTAGAGAGTGAGTAGTAGAGTGAGTAGTAGAGAGTAGTAGAGAGAGAGAGTAGTAGAGAGTGAGTAGTAGAGAGTAGTAGAGAGTGAGTAGTAGAGAGTGTGTAGTAGAGAGTAGTAGAGAGTAATAGAGAGATCAGCAGAGATTGAGTAGTGGAGATTAGTAGAGTGAGTGAGTAGTAGAGAGTGAGTAGCAGAGAGTAATATAGAGTGAGTAGTAGAGAGTGAGTAGTAGAGAATAGTAGAGAGTAGTAGAGAGAGAGTAGTAGAGTGAGTAGTAGAGAGTAGTAGAGAGTGAGTAGTAGAGAGTAGTAGTAGAGAGTGTGTAGTAGAGAATGAGTAGTAGGGAGTGAGTAGTAGAGAGTGTGTAGTAGAGAGTGAGTAGTAGGGAATGAGTAGTAGAGTGAGTAGTAGAGAGTAGTTGAGAGCGAGTAGTAGAGAGTGAGTAGTGGAGACTGAGCAGTAGAGAGTAGTAGAGAGCGAGTAGTAGAGAGTGAGTAGTAGAGAGTGAGTAGTAGACAGTGAGTAGTAGCGAGAAGTAGAGAGTGAGTAGTAGAGAGAGTAGTAGAGAGTAGAAGAGTAGTAGAGACTGAGTAGTAGAGAGAGAGTAGTAGAGAGTGAGTAGTAGAGTAGTAGAGTGTGAGTGGTAGAGAGTAGGAGAGTAGTAGAGTGAGTTGTAGAGAGTAGTAGAGAGTGAGTAATAGAGAGAGAGTAGTAGAGTATTAGAGAGTGAGTAGTAGAGAGTGAGTAGTAGAGAGTGAGTAGTAGAGAGTAGTAGAGAGCAAGTAGTAGAGAGTGAGTAGTGGAGAGTGAGTAGTAGAGAGTAGTAGAGAACGTGCAGTAGAGAGTGAGTAGAAGAGAGTGAATAGTAGAGAGTGAGAAGTAGAGTGAGTAGTAGAGAGTGAGTAGTAGAGAGAGAGTAGTAGAGAGTAGTAGAAAGTAGTAGAGAGTAGTAGAGTGAGTAGTAGAGAGTAGTAGCGAGTGAGTAGTAGAGAGTAGTAGTAGAGAGTAGTAGTAGAGAGTAGTAGAGAGTGAGTAGTAGAGAGTAGTAGCGAGTGAGTAGTAGAGAGTGAGTAGTAGAGAGAGAGTAGTAGAGAGTAGTAGAGAGTGAGTAGTAGAGAGTGAATAGTAGAGAGTAGTAGAGAGTGAATAGTAGAGAGTAGTAGAGAGTGAGTAGGATAGTGAGAGTAGTAGAGAGAGAGTAGTAGAGAGTGAGTAGTAGGGGTGCTCTGCCAAAACTGTTGTGGGGGCATTTGCAGGACATTTCTCTACCCCTACCCAGGGCGAGGCATAGCCGCTGGTCTCTCCCCCACCGCCGCAGCCTGCTATGATCCCAGTGCGGTCGCAGTGTGGGGAGGGCCACAAGTCCCGGGAGCCCTCGCGGCAGGAAGCCACCAACGCCTATTTTCGCACCAGGAGGCGCTCATATTGAAGGAGAGCCCCGGTGGAGCGGGTGCTCTGCCAAAACTGTTGTGGGGGCATTTGCAGGACATTTCTCTACCCCTACCTTGGGCCAGGTATAGCCGCTGGTCTCTCCCCCGCCGCCGCAGCCTGCTACGATCCCAGTGCGGTCGCAGTGTGGGGAGGACCACAAGTCCCGGGAGCCCTAGCGCCAGGAAGCTGCCAACGCCTATTTTCACGCCAGGAGGCGCTCATATTGAAGGAGAGCCCCGGTGGAGCGGGTGCTCTGCCAAATCTGTTGTGGGGGCATTTGCAGGACATTTCTCTACCCCTACCTTGGGCCAGGTATAGCCGCTGGTCTCTCCCCCGCCGCCGCAGCCTGCTACGATCCCAGCGCGGTCGCAGTGTGGGAAGGACCACATTTCCCGGGAGCAGTGTGGGGAGGACCACATTTCCCGGGAGCCCTAGCGGCAGGAAGCCGCCAACGCCTATTTTCGCGCCAGGAGGTGCTCATATTGAAGGAGAGCCCCGGTGGAGCGGCTGCTCTGCCAAAACTGTTGTGGGGGCATTTGCAGGACATTTCTCTACCCCTACCTTGGGCCAGGCATAGCCGCTGGTCTCTCCCCCGCTGACTCAGCCTGCTACAATCCCAGCGCGGTCGCAGTGTGAGGAGGATCACAAGTCCCAGGAGCCCTAGCGTCAGGAAGCTGACAACGCCTATTTTCGCGCCAGGAGGCACTCATATTGAAGGAGAGCCCCCGCGTCGCGAGCTGGCGCACGGGCTAAGCCCGGGCAAATGGCTGGCATTTGAGGTTCTGGACTTTTAAGAGTCCAGAGGTGTCAGGGAAACAACACCCAAAGACCCCTGAGTTCCTTCCTGCCTTGGTGCACAAATAAACAGAGACGCGGGCTTCTCGATGGTGGCGTCAGAGACCAAGATTTATTTACTGCAGGGACACAGAAGTCATAGGAACCACACAAAGGCAGAATCTACGAGACTGTTCAGCTTGCAAAAAGTGGGTTGCTCCTTAAATACACAAAATATGTCTTCAGGCAACATTACACGAATATCTTTTCATGCCCAACCCGGTATCCCAAACAGACAATAAACATACACCAAACAATAATTAGTCGTAGGTTTTCAATATTCGATCAAGTCTCTTTGTCAGTTTTCCATTCTTTGACCGATCCTCCCCATCATAAAAATCGTATCCTCCCCATAGTAAAAGTCCAGAGGGAGAGGAGCAGAGCCAGGTGTAAGAGATAGAAAAGTAGGATAAGAGGTGTTTATGGATCATAAACGGGCATGGCTACCGTCTTCGGACTTTTAATCAGGACAATGGACACGAGAACCAGTATAGCAGGGCTGGCCTCAGGCAGGGGAGGCAGCTTGATTCTGCCTAGTCACGCAGCGTCAGCTTCCTCGGGCTCGAGCTTACGTGTCCTTAACAAGGTGATTCTGCCGGGGTCATTGCTCGTCCATTGACTATGTGAGGGCAAGACACAAAATGGGTGCCGTATCTAAAATGGATGCCATGACTTTACAACAGGATGCCCTATTTCTCAGTGAATTCATGCTCGTAGCGCAGCGAAAACACTCTCATGCATTAAATGGATCATTTACGGTTCATTGGTACCAAAATCGTGTCAGTACTACGATACCGAATACACGGGTTCGGATCGCTTACAGAACCTCAGACCGTCCTTTTGCCCTTACATAGGCAATAACTTACTCTATGTCTGAGTCCATCTCTATGTTCATCAGGTCACTGATATGTTGTTGGAGCATTATTCTATCTCGTGGCGTATCTCCAAAAACAGGTGGTCTTCTTACGCATGTTGAAACACAAAGGCCACATAAGGCAGGACCACACTGAACAATGAGACAGCACGAGAATAAAAACACCAACGCAACACCAATGACTATCAGAACTTTCCATCCCCACGCAGATAACAGATTCCAGAACCATCCCATTAGTGACCAGTCACCTTCCTCTACATGAATAGAGTCAGAGATTTTGTGTAACTTAGAAATGGCCTTATATACCGTTGGCGCATTATCTGGGATAAAAACACAGCAACTCGATTGGATCATCTTACATACCCCACCTCGATCTGCAAGTAATACATCAAGGACCATACGATTCTGTAACGTCATGAGGCGATCCGCTTGAAGCTCAGCTGTCAGGTTACTAAGGGCACCCGCAGTTTCGGTAATAGTGGATTCAACTACCCGTGTTAGTTGACGTAAGTTTCTACTGTTGGCCATAGGCCCCCAGAATGGAAGGAAACCTTTGAAGAAGTCTCCTGCTTCTTGGCCAGCAGTGTCTTCCTTATTGAAAACACCTCTCACAACTCTAGTTTTGTGATAATCCGGTGCAGCAGTGTATGTCGGAGGCAACAGTTGAGCGATATAACATGAGCCTGAAAAGTCAGCAGGCAACCATGTATATGCTCTGTCTTTGCAAACAAAATAGGTGCCCTTAGCAGCTAAGAATGCAGGGGAAAACTGTGACGGGAAAACGTATGTTTCGGTACAGTCACTCTTCCCTAGTCGAGCTTTCGGATTCCTCCCATTTCCTTGCAAACAGACCTGACCTTGGTGGGGTACGACCCAGATCGGAGTCGAGCTCTTGCGTTTGTTCTCACCCAAAGTAATGCCATACTCCGTAACATTCCAACCCATGTAAACTCGCAATTCATCCTTGGGAATAAACGGAGTGTTATTGACATCTCTAACCATGTCAGTAATCCCTTTTACCAAGGCTCTATTAGCGGAGTTATACCTAGTGGAACGCGGAGGTCGCGGGGGATAGGTCTCTAGAGCATAGACGAACATGGTCTGAAATGCCCAGAATGATCCATTATAACTAAAGGGCAGAACCAGATAAGGGATACCCTTGTCCATGGTATGTGGTATCAAGCCACACACCCAGCAGTTCGTTGTGTTTACTACTAGTTGGTGTTGGTGCAAGAGCTGAATGAAAGTGTTATTTATAAACTCAGAGCGTCGAGCTTGCTCATGTGCAGGAAAAGGATGGAAAGAATGAAAAGAAACAACAGTCGGAGAAACAGAAACATGGGGAGATACTGTAGACGTAACTGGTGCAAAGATCAATTGAATACCAAAAACAATTCCGCCTACCAGAGTTATTAAAACAATCAGAAATGTCAGAGCACATTGCATTAGGAAACATTTGCCATTCAATATTTCATACAGTTTTGTCTTGCGAGCATTTATGACGTTAGCCCGTCGCAGTTCAGGAAGCTCCATCTTCTACAACCGTTCGCAACGGATGGTTTGTACCTGTTAAAAAATTGCCTCTGTCTACCCTGGGAGTTCCCAAAATAAACAGAAGAAACCGACCTTGTGTCTGGTTACCTGCAAGTTAAAACAAGGCACACGTTACGACCCTACGGTAACCCAGATGGCAAGGTGAGAGAACAACACAAAAAAAAACAAAAAAGGACAAAAATTATAGAGCAAACTTCCTGACTGAATGGAAATGTGAAAGAGTTTTTTTGTAAATAGAAAGGTAAGTATGCAATGCTATTGTTTTCTAAAATGAGAACGTAGATTGTATCTAAATTTTCCTGGTCTTGTTTGATCTTGAAACAATTGATCTACAGGTGCAGTAATGTTCAAATCCACAGGTGACAAATGTTCACCTTGTACAACACTCTGTTCAGGGTTCGAAGGAACAGTTCCTGATGGGGTATCAGAGTTCTGCGTTTCAGTTCGTTTGTCCATTATGTACTCTGCATCACTGAAGGGAATGAGCCTAGGAACAGGTTCTGTCTCGGATACACCAAATCCCTGTCTAACCCAGTTGTCGTAGGGGAGTGGGAGAGGGACACGCTTCGTATGGCTAGCGTGCACCCAATTCTTCCTTCCAGCTAGGCGTACAGCAGTTCTTGTGGCCAGGAGCACTTGAAACGGGCCCACGAATCTTGGCTGGAGGTTCCGGGTTCGTTCAAAATTCCACACCACAACTTGATCACCGGGTTTCAACGTGTGGCCTGGACTCTCTGGCAGTTTAGGCAAGGATTCAAATACCTGTTGATGAATAAGGCTCAATTTAGCAGTCAGGTCAAAAAGGTAATCAATCAACATTGGATATTCGATCTGTTTGAATTCCTTTGGCCTAGGGACTCCCCAAACATTAGCAGGACGACCAAACACAATCTCATATGGGCTAAGCCCTACTCGAGAGTGTACAGTCGCTCTGGTGGACAGTAAAGCTAAAGGCAGTGCGTCTGGCCAAGATAGACCAGTGGAAGCTTGGATTTTAGCAAGTTTCAGCTTCAAGGTACCATTGTACCCTTCAACCAAACCTGCTGACTGTGGGTGATTCGCACTGTGGAATTTCTGGGTGATTCCCAGACCCGCACACACACTTTTCATAACTTTCCCTACAAACTCACTTCCATTGTCCGACCATACAATCCGTGGCATACCATACCTGGGGAAGTACTCTTTGAGGAGGATTTTGGCAGTAGACATAGCAGTGTTATCCTTTAACGGATACGCCTCAATCCATCTCGAAAAAGCACAGACTACCACTAGGACATATTTAAGATTATTACACCTGTCCATGTGGATAAAATCCAACTGAATCACTTCAAAGGGACAAGAAGGGGGAGCAAAGTGACCAGCTGGGGTTGGGGTTCCCTTGCCAGGATTATGCATCAGGCATATCATGCAATTTTTCACCACTCTTTCCGCACACTTAGTAATTCCATCGTTCTTCCATACTGGAGCTAACATTTTACAGATCCCTTTCGAACTAATGTGCGCCGCTCCATCGTGACTACCGCAAGTACATACGCATCGGGTAACATCCAACGCTGCTGCTCAGACAAATCAACCCAACATCCACTTGAATCCATTTTACCCGTTTTCTCCTTCCATTCATTCTTCTCATTTTTTGTTGCTTCATTCTGGATCGCCTTCACACTTTCAATCGTATTCTCACACATTCCTGATTGAGCAATCCATCTTGCAGACGTTGCAACGTACATTCGACTCATCATGTTCTTGGCCGTCTCTTTGGCGACCCCATCAGCAAACGCATTCCCACGGCCAACATCATCCGTAATCTTTCGATGTGCACTGCACTTCACAATCGCAACTTCATTCGGTAGGGTCAGAGATTCCAACAGTTCATTGACTAACTGTCCATGTTGGATCTTAGTCCCATGGAATGTGAGAAAACCTCTTTCTTTCCACAGACGTCCAAAACTATGTGCTACGCCGGAGGCGTATTGGCTATCAGTAAACACATTCACTCTCTTTCCCTCAGCTAAAACACACGCTCTTGTTAATGCAACTAATTCTGCAGCTTGGGCAGAATTCTGACTTACTCTTGCGGTCTCAACAATCGTACTCAAGGTCGTAACTGCATACGCGGCCGTCACATCACCATTCTGTAGTTTAAAACATGATCCATCGACGTACAAAGTGCCATCTGGATCTAGTAACGGAGTATCTTTTAAATCAATCCTACCTTTTGTCTCTTCCTCAGTTCTAAAACAACAATCATGGGGCTCTGAATCACTCGACTCTTGAGTAGTCGGCAACAGCGTTGCTGGATTCAATATGTTGCATCGCTTGATCTGAATGTGACTTGCCAAAAGCGTCAGCTCATAGCCTGATAGTCTAGCACTGGTGAGGTGCTGAGTTTTCCTTCGATTCATGAGTGTATCCACAGCATGTGGAACCATGACTACTAACATGTTGTTCATGACTAGTCCAGCAGACTGTCGAATAGACACTGCAGCTGCTGCTGTAGCTCTCAAACAACTTGGCAATGCTCTGGCTACCGGATCTAATGTGGATGAGAAATATGCACAAGGTCGCTGTTTGTCACCAAATTGTTCTGTTAAAACACTCAACGCACAACCTTCTCTTTCATGGACATATAAAGTAAACGGCTTACTGTAGTCAGGAGTACCCAACACAGGAGCTGAACACAGCGCATCACGTAAGTCAGAGAAGCTCTGTTGACATTCATCAGACCATGGCAAAGGGCTCGGAACACCTTTTCCAGTGAGGGCTACCAATGGTTTTGCCATGAGAGAAAAATTTGGGATCCATTGCCTGCAGTATGACGTAATACCCAAAAACGCACGCACTTCTCTCTGTGTGCTTGGTACAGTCATCTGTGAAATTGCTTTGATTCTCTCTGGGGTCAACCTTCTTCCCTCCTTTGACAAAAGATGACCTAAGTAGGTCACTTCTTGGCAACAATATTGCAGTTTAGAAGGTGAAACCTTGTGATGTAAGTCTGACAAATGACGTAACAAAGAAATTGTAGCTGTTTTGCAAGTTTCCTTGTTATCAGCAGCCACTAAAAGATCATCTACGTATTGGATCAGAGCAACACCAGGAGGAAGTACAAGAGCACCTAATTGACTTTTTAATGCTTGGCTGTAAATTGAAGGGCTCTCACAATAACCTTGTGGAGCACGCTTGAACCTGAAACTGCGACCTCCTAAGGAGAAACCAAAAATGTCTCTACTTTCCTCGGCTATCGGGATGCTGAAAAAGGCATTCTTCAAGTCTATCACTGTGAACCATGAGGCTGAGGCAGGAATCAGCGTCAATAATGCAGTGATATCTGGCACCACAGGAAACTGTGGAATCACTATTTTGTTAACCTCTCTGAGGTCAATCACAAATCTGTAGATTGGAGGTTTGGAAGGGTCAGTGCGTTTCAAAATCGGCAGAACAGGAATATTGCAGACATTTCCTCTAGTTTCCTCTATCACATCTTTCTGTATCAAGTCTTTCACGATCAGTAACAGTGCACGTTCACCTTCATTCGAAATCCGATACTGTGGGATTCGTGGGAATCTAACATTCGCTTTCAGACTCACCACATAAGGGGGAATTTACAAAAGACCTACATCATTAGGACCAGTCGCCCAAAGTGTATCAGGGAGAGAACGCAGCTCCGGTGGGAGCTTATTCATTGACATGTACATTGGAGAAATGACTCTCTTACCCAACGTGAGCTGTACTCCCGAAGGAGAACAGTACAGTGTCGCATGCAGGCGTTTCAACAGATCTAAACCAAGCAGATTCTCATTACAACCTGTTGTTAGAATAAGGGGTGCTTCTAGTTCGCATGGCCCAACAGAAATTGACAAAGGACTAGAGACAGGATTGTGAACAGGGGCGCCTGAGAAACCTACTGAAGTGTTCGTTAAGCCAGACAAAGGTGCGCCAGGGAGTTTCGCATGCATAATTGAACTTTTTGCCGCACCAGCATCCAACAGAAACGGTTCGACCACGCCTGATGTAACTACTGCGACATAAGGTCCACTCTGATCAACTGGAACTGATACTACTCCCTCTCTTTGCCTGTGGCTGTCCTAGTACTCGCTTCTCTGAATCTCTTCATTATGTTCATAGTAATCTTCAACATGATACTGTGGAGATCTACCCGGTTGCGTGGATTGTACATTTCGCTGATCGAAATAATTTGATGGGCGATTAGCCTGTGGAGTCATTGCACCACGTCCTCTACCTCTAGGAGCTTGCATAAACCCACCATTACCTCTCTGAGTTGGGACACCACTGGTTTGTGTATGCAGTACTGGACACTCGTTCTTATAATGACCCTCCTTTTTACAATAGGCACACTGATTCCATGCTAACTGTTGTCGGGGAAGACCATAATCAAATCTTTGGGACATCCCTTGCTGGAATTGTGGCTGTTGCTGAAAATGGGGTCGCTGCTGTGAATCTGAATGATTTGAGCGAGGCGGGTACACCTGTTGCAAAAGAACTTTAGTTTTCAAATCTTTTGTTTTCTTTTCTGACTTTTCCTTCTCTTCTTTCTCTCTATACTCGTAATACTGAGCAGTTGCAAGTATCTGTGCTGTCGTCGACACTGCCCATGCACTCTCAGAATCCTTTAACTTGTTACTAAGCTCAGGCAGTAAATTAAACACAAACTTGTCGACAAACAACCTCTGACCTCCCTCAGTACTCATATCTTGCCCACTATGGTCTACGAAGGTCTCTTCAAATCTAGTGAAGAAGTCAGAGACGCTTTCTTCTGCTTGCATGCTGATAATTTATCCCAGTTGACCCATAACGCTGGCATCAGTGTTTTCATCAGATTAATTATTCTGCCAGGTAAAGCAGCAATCAGAGGCTCAGGTTTAGCACCACCAACTTGTTGCGCGTCTGCCGCTATAATAGCTGGCCAATCACCTCCTAAGGCAACTGGGTGATTCTCTTGCCGGATCTTGGCCCATATAGGCTGTGGCACTATATTGCCAAATAGCATTTCGATGTCTGCCAAATTCATGACACACGCTTGAACTGTCTGCGTTAACTCTTTATAATAACCAGCAGGATTTTTACGTGGATCCGGTAATGCCTGTTTTACTGCTAATACCTCAGCCCGCTTCCAAGGGATGTGTATCCACACTCTATGGAAATGTGCTGGAGCAGCTGCAATACCCAAGTTCGCATCAGCTTGGACTGCTTCGCGCCATATGGGTGGAACTTCCCTCATCGGATATTGACCTCGTCTTTTCCTAGTAATCGGTGAACCATCAGAACCCCTTGGAGACCGAAGAGGAGAATCATCCCTATAAGCTAAAATCAGTTCTATCGCTTCCCTTACTTCTGAACCTATCACCATTCCTGCGGCGAATTTTTGCTGTATATTTATCAAATCAGAGGGAACGGAATCTAAGTCATCATCATCCCATTCCTCACGCAAAAGAGAACACATCACGTCAAAGACATAACGCTGAGTTGGTTCATTCCATTGCATAAATGTATCTGACACTCTTCGTGCATCATACTTCGCAGCTTTCGACATCCACCTAAGAGCTGTCGAATCTAATATTTCTCGTTCCTGGGGACCAGGAAACTGGCTACGTCTCTGTGTAGAGTCAGAAACGGGGGTCCCAATTAAAGACCTGTAGAGAGGAGTTAAGATATTAGTTACAGAGTCTGTTATTTTCCGACGAACAGAAAACGGAGTCAGAATGTTTACAGAGTTCGGGAACAGGGAAGCTGGAGCAGATGAAATGGTAAGGGTGGGAGTAGCAGGTAAAGTAGTTTGCGAAACGACAGGCAAAGGCGGAATAGGCAACCCAGGAAGAGGGGGTGCCGAGGGAACATTAACCACAGGAAGGACAGGAGCTTGAATCAAAGGAAGTGGAGCAATTATTCCAGGCTGACCAGCAGCTGGCTGCACAACAGGTAGTAACTGTGGTGCTGTATTACCCTGTGCATACGGTGGAGGTGATCTCAACAGATAAGACAACAGAGGATCCTTTTCAGAGTCCTCTATCGGCTTAGCAGGACACAATGGCAAGACAGGGTAGCATTTATCAATCGCCAAATTATGTTTTCTATTCGCCATCTCTTTTGCTTTCTCAGTCTTATTGACATGCAACTGTCTAGCAGACTCCATTAATGTCAACCCTTTCTCTTTCTGTTCCTTCTTCATCTTCCTAATTTCTCTCTGTTTGGCTTCTTTACGCCATACGCGAAAAGAATCAAACATTGCCGGCCGGGCTTTCTTTTTAAACAACTTCATTTCTAGATTGTCTAGAATTTCAATTTCAAAGCTACCATGCGGTGGCCAACTAAGGACACCATCTTTCCTGGTGTAACGGACCCATACTTCATTATAAGCGATAGGACCTACACCATGTTTACAATAGAGCTCATATGTAGGAGTTCCAATCGGAGGAACCGAACACGGATCCTCCAACCGGGAATCCCCGTTGCAACTTAACCAGGACAGGAAACAATTACTATTGTTAGTCATTATAAACTAAGGACAGATTCCAACCAAAATGCGCAAAGAACTTAGGCCTACCAAATGAACCAATACAAAAACAAAGATTATCTTAACAAGAGCAACCAATTATAATCTACGAATTCAAAAACAAACGTATCCAGAGAACAAAACAAGAGCAACAAAGAACAACCAAACTGAGCGCAACCCACTTAATACTTAACTAAAATGTGGAAGACGTCACCAGGGAGAACCCGTCTACGTCTCGCCGTACTAAGGTCTGCACCTCAGGTCCAAGACAGGGCGACAGTCAGGGCAGCGGTCCTCTGTAGCCGTCTAGGAACGGGAACTCTCGTGGAAGAGATCGTCGGGCCACTTTTACGACATACAGGGATCGATGAAGCGGGGTACCTCCCTCCGGAATCTTCACACGAAGCTCCTCGAAATTTTCAGGCTTTGGACCGGTACCGGATGACGTCTCACCACGTTGGGCGCCAATTTGAGGTTCTGGACTTTTAAGAGTCCAGAGGTGTCAGGGAAACAACACCCAAAGACCCCTGAGTTCCTTCCTGCCTTGGTGCACAAATAAACAGAGACGCGGGCTTCTCGATGGTGGCGTCAGAGACCAAGATTTATTTACTGCAGGGGCACAGAAGTCATAGGAACCACACAAAGGCAGAATCTACGAGACTGTTCGGCTTGCAAAAAGTGGGTTGCTCCTTAAATACACAAAATATGTCTTCATGCAACATTACATGAATATCTTTTAATGCCCAATCCGGTATCCCAAACAGGCAATAAACATACACCAAACAATAATTAGTCGTAGGTTTTCAGTATTCGATCAAGTCTCTTTGTCAGTTTTCCATTCTTTGACCGATCCTCCCCATCATAAAAATCGTATCCTCCCCATAGTAAAAGTTCAGAGGGAGAGGAGCAGAGCCAGGTGTAAGAGATAGAAAAGTAGGATAAGAGGTGTTTATGGATCATAAACGGGCATGGCTACCGTCTTCGGCCTTTTAATCAGGACAATGGACACGAGAACCAGTATAGCAGGGCTGGCCTCAGGCAGGGGAGGCAGCTTGATTCTGCCTAGTCACGCAGCATCAGCTTCCTCGGGCTCGAGCTTACGTGTCCTTAACAAGGTGATTCTGCCGGGGTCATTGCTCGTCCATTGACTATGTGAGGGCAAGACACAAAATGGGTGCCGTATCTAAAATGGATGCCATGACTTTACAACAGGATGCCCTATTTCTCAGTGAATTCATGCTCGTAGCGCAGCGAAAACACTCTCATGCATTAAATGGATCATTTACGGTTCATTGGTACCAAAATCGTGTCAGAATACACGGGTTCGGATCGCTTACAGAACCTCACCGTCTGTGGCCGTCAGGGGACGAAGGAGGTCGGGCCGGGCCACTTCTCTTGGCCAGGTCTTAGGACTTATTGGTGACTCTAAGCTGTACAGGCTAGACCTTGGGACACTTACAGATTGTCTTGTAGTCCCTGCAAAGGAAAAGCCCACATAGAAGGGAAGAATAATAATTAAAGTACATTCCTCGCTTTTTGCCTAAATGCAACAAGTCCCCTACATTTAATTCCCGCTGATTGTGATTATAACCGCTAAGCCCTCATAGCTTTGTGGGGTCCATAGCAGGGGTAGCTATCGTTGTGCAGTTTTCAGTATTGTTGACTGAATATGGTCAAATCTAAAAATACCCCGTCCAGGGTGGGGGAGGGGTAAAGGGCACCTTGGACGATTTCATCACAAGAGCGGAGTCCTTGCTTACGCATGGGATACAGTTGACTGAGGAGAGATTGTCACTAGACTCCCTTATAGCACGAAAGCCCTCATCTCTGGGCAAAATAGCATCATGCCCCACGCCTCGAGGAGATACTCGATTAGCCCAGGGCAATCCAGTACACACTATACAGCCCTGCCCCACTGACATACAAGCACTTGTTAACACAATACCACATGGGGACCTTGAGACAGCTAACACACTCAGGCTGGTCACCACCAGTTTAACCCCAGAAGAGCAATTTTCAAGTAGAGAAGAAGGTCCGGAGGTCATCACGCATGGAACAGTGGTAATGGGCGGTTTGGGTGTGGGGTCTAGTGCCCAAACAACAAAGACTGAATTAGACCCCTCACGGAGTACGGCTAGGGAAGTAGTTACACGCTCCAAAAAGTCCTTACTGGCGTTGGTTACCCCCCCCCCCACAGCCGTTCCACTTGAAGCCAATTGCTCCAGGGACAGGGGGCTCCCAGCTATTAGCGGGTCGCATACAACAAGTCCTGCCACTAAATTCAAACGTAGAGGGCTCGCTAAATCTAACAAAGCAGCAGGGAAGAGAGCAGAGAGCATAGTATGTCAAAACTGCCAAAAAGGGAGCGGGAGGACTGGTTCCAGGGAATCATCAAGGCGCTAGAGACAAAAATGGAACAGCTCCTATTCCAACACTTGGGGCCGGTAATGGAAGAAATTAACAGATTGGAAGGGAGAATAAGTAGGTTGCTAGAACAAGACAGGGGGCAGTTACCTGTGACCATACGACAGGGGATGGAGGAGGGGATAGAGCTCCCCCATGGCCTGGACTCAGCATGTGACAAAAATGGGTCGGAGGTAGGAACCACTAGAGGCCCTAGGCCTATGGATACGACGGGGATAGCTACGGAGGGATTAAGGGGCAGCAATAGGAGTCCGTGTTGCAAGGGGCCTAGTACAACTTTGGCCCCCACCAATCTCCCAGCCCCCAGTGTAGGAAGTAAGGAGCCTGTAAAGGCCCGTATTAGTAACAGCGATGATTGTGCTCAGAGCCCTCCGGGCCTTTAGATATTGGACTTCCCGCCTGCATCCTGTCCTTACACGGTAGTGCTAGTAGGTGTTCCTACACTTAGTCATGATAGGGAAGAAACAACTAGAACCCTGATCAATAAGGCCTCACACTGGATACACAATAACACGAAAGTGAGGAGTTTCCAGCACAGACACATCCTTATGGCCAGGAGGGTGGCTTGGATTGGTGAAAGCAAGAACAATTTGCTGGAGACTGTGTCATTGTAAACCTCAGGCATCCAGAGTTGGTAAGAGACCTGCTTGACACCCATCATGGGGACATAGTAAGTGGGTCTTGCATAAGAATGCTGCCTCTGTACTTTTTTTATAGAGATAAAGCTAATGATACAGACCTTGTTCCCCAGCGGCGTCGGGCAATTGTAAAAGACTGGGAGGATAGGCCCGGCCCAGCAACAAACAGATTTGCCCCACTCTCCAGCCCATCCGCTTTGGACGAATTGGACTGACTGGGCAGGGCAGGGAGAGGGGAGAATGAGAGAAAACAGGAGAGTCATTCTAAACCTGGCGCCACAAGCTCGCTAGGAGAATCTGACCCCTGTACTGCCCCCTGCATGACAGTGCAGCAAGAGAGGGGTGGGAAAGGTATCTTTACAGTAGTAAGTAGATTAGAAACGTTACCCCTCCTAGGGAAGGTTAGTGGAGGAGAAAGTGCGGCCGACCTAGCTTCCAAGGAGATTAGAGTGGTCTCCTGGAATATTGCAGGGATTACAGCCAAAATAAAAAATAAGGAATGGCTAGATGTCATCAGACAATACCATCTCATTTGTCTCCAGGAAACCTGGGAAACCAACATTAGTACCCCACATTTAGAGGGCTACAAAATGTTCTTCGTCCCGGCCTGTAAAACCAATATGGGCCGTGCCAAGGGAGGCTTAATAACTTACGTGGCCCTGACAACTCAAGGGACTTGGGAGGATCTGGGGTGGGGCTCGGACTGTCTTCAGGGAATTAGATATTGCAAGAAGGGTTTAAAACTCATCTTTATTAATTTCTACAATGCGGGACAATCTATGTACAGATTGGGCGAGCTAGAGGAGAGATTGGATCGACTCCAAGATGCAGGGGATATAAGCACCCAGTTGGTTTTAATGGGGGATTTTAACTGTCATCAGTGCCCTTACTTGAAATGGGGTAGGGGAAAATGGGAATCATGCCCTTCCACTAAGGATTGGCATCTAGAGCACTCTAGAGAGGGCAGGGAACTAAGTAAGATTCTGGGCACTTACGACTTAACTCATACGATGGCTCTGATTCATAGTGGGATGTTTAACATAATCAACCCTTCCTTTAAGGGTAGAGGCAGAGACACGACCATTGAGTTTATTTTTGTAACAAATATGCTTAAATGCAGGGTCACAATTTTTAGTATAACCGTCAGTGGCTTCAGTGATCATAATCCCCTGGTATTGTCCATGAGGGATGATAATCTATCCGCAAAGTCGGGTAATAGGACTATCAATTGCCTATTTAAAGCCACTGATCAGGGTAGGAGAATTAGATGGAGTAACATAGATGGGGAAGCATTTTATAGAGCGCTTCTCGCCAACTCTGAAAGTCAGACATGGAGGTGCCTAGATCCAACAGTGGAGCGGAGAGATCTGATTAGGGCTTTTGAGGGCACCGCACAACATATAGACAGTCTATTGAGGGGCAAAAAGAAGATGCAGGTCTACCCACATCCCAGGTGGTTTGATCAAGAATGTTCAAGGGCACAAAGGGATCTGAAGCTGGCACTTAATTCGGTCCCTAAGAATAGGGGTAAGGTCGCTGCCTGTAGGGCTCGTTATCAAAGGGCCATAAATCAGAGGAAAACTACCCTACAAATTCAGGCATTGGAGACATTGAGAGAGGCTGCCGAGCGCAGGGATATGAACAGTTTTTGGAGGGTAATCAATGATCCCTGTTTTCAGACAACGAATAAACCAAAATTGTAGTGCCATATCCTGCCTGAAGCCTGGGTATCCCATTTTAAAAGCTTGTACAACTATGTCGGTTTGGAGGATCCACTAACCCTAGTCACAGGATTCCCAGCTAGTTCGTGGAAGTGTTTTACGGTAGATGAGATCAAGCTAGGAATAGATGGCCTGGCAATGAAAAAGGCTCCAGGCCCGATGGGATTCCACCAGACCTATTTAAAAATCAGGTAGACCTATGGGCTCCTATACTCACTAGAGTTTTTAACACAGCTGTAGAAGTAGGTATGCCCAGGTCATGGTCCGCGGCCGCTATCGTAACTGTGTTTAAAAAGGGAAATAGGAGTGACCCGCAATGCTATCATCCGATATCACTTATTGATGTATCGGCGAAATTCTTGGGTAGGGTCATCCTCAACCGCCTAATGGTCTGGGCACATGAAAATGAGATCATTACAGATATACAGTATGGGTTTAGAAATGGTCGTTCCATGACAGACCAGTGCCTTAACCTCTACCATTTGGTGGCCAAGTATACCCAGGCTCGGGAGGGCACGGTGTACTTGGCATTTATGGACCTCTCAGCAGCATTTGATCGAGTTGACCCAGGGCTGATATATATTTTAAGACAATACCACATGGGGACCTTGAGACAGCTAACACACTCAGGCTGGTCACCACCAGTTTAACCCCAGAAGAGCAATTTTCAGGGAATTAGATATTGCAAGAAGGGTTTAAAACTCATCTTTATTAATTTCTACAATGCGGGACAATCTATGTACAGATTGGGCGAGCTAGAGGAGAGATTGGCTCGACTACAAGATGCAGGGGATATAAGCACCCAGTTGGTTTTAATGGGGGATTTTAACTGTCATCAGTGCCCTTACTTGAAATGGGGTAGGGGAAAATGGGAATCATGCCCTTCCACTAAGGATTGGCATCTAGAGCACTCTAGAGAGGGCAGGGAACTAAGTAAGATTCTGGGCACTTACGACTTAACTCATACGATGACTCTGATTCATAGTGGGAAGTTTAACATAATCAACCCTTCCTTTAAGGGTAGAGGCAGAGACACGACCATTGATTTTATTTTTGTAACAAATATGCTTAAATGCAGGGTCACAATTTTTAGTATAACCGTCAGTGGCTTCAGTGATCATAATCCCCTGGTATTGTCCATGAGGGATGATAATCTATCCGCAAAGTCGGGTAATAGGACTATCAATGGCCTATTTAAAGCCACTGATCAGGGTAGGAGAATTAGATGGAGTAACATAGATGGGGAACCATTTTATAGAGCGCTTCTCGCCAACTCTGAAAATCAGACATGGAGGTGCCTAGATCCAACAGTGGAGGGGAGAGATCTGATTAGGGCTTTTGAGGGCACCGCACAACATATAGACAGTCTATTGAGGGGCAAAAAGAAGATGCAGGTCTACCCACATCCCAGATGGTTTGATTAAGAATGCTCAAGGGCACAAAGGGATCTGAAGCTGGCACTTAATTCGGTCCCTAAGGATAGGGGTAAGGTCGCTGCCTGTAGGGCTCGTTATCAAAGGGCCATAAATCAGAGGAAAACTACCCTACAAATTCAGGCATGGGAGACATTGAGAGAGGCTGCCGAGCGCAGGGATATGAACAGTTTTTGGAGCGTAATCAATGATCCCTGTTTTCAGACAACGAATAAACCGAAATTGTAGTGCCATATCCTGCCTGAAGCCTGGGTGTCCCATTTTAAAAGCTTGTACAACTATGGCGGTTTGGAGGATCCACTAACCCTAGTCACAGGATTCCCAGCTAGTTCGTGGATGTGTTTTATGGTAGATGAGATCAAGCTAGGAATAGATGGCCTGGCAATGAAAAAGGCTCCAGGCCCGATGGGATTCCACCAGACCTATTTCAAAATCAGGTAGACCTATGGGCTCCTATACTCACTAGAGTTTTTAACACAGCCGTAGAAGTAGGTATGCCCAGGTCATGGTCCACGGCCGCTATCGTAACTGTGTTTAAAAAGGGAAATAGGAGTGACCCGCAATGCTATCATCCGATATCACTTATTGATGTATCGGCGAAAGTCTTGGGTAGGGTCATCCTCAACCGCCTAATGGTCTGGGCACACGAAAATGAGATCATTACAGATATACAGTATGGGTTTAGAAATGGTCGTTCCATGACAGACCAGTGCCTTAACCTCTACCATTTGGTGGCCAAGTATACCCAGGCTCGGGAGGGCACGGTGTACTTGGCATTTATGGACCTCTCAGCAGCATTTGATTGAGTTGACCCAGGGCTGATATATATTTTAAGAATGCTTCACCAGAATACAACGGCACAGGTTAGGTTTAGCAATGAGGGGGATCTATCTGAAGACTTCCCGTGCTCTGGGGGGGTGAGGCAAGGATGCATCCTGGCGCCCTTTCTATTCACGCTATACATAAATGGCTTAGATAAGGTGCTCGGAGCTTTAGGGGTAGACTGTCCACGCATTGGGAGGAGAAGTATACCCGTCCTCCTATATGCTGATGACGCGGTCCTCCTGGCTCGCACAGGAAGGGGTCTACAGTCTCTCATCAATGGATTTGTTAGTTTCATGGCGGACTTAGACCTATTACCCAACCTCTCCAAATCATATGTCATGGAAGCAGGGAAAAGTACTACAAAGAAATTCATTTTTACAATTGGGGCCCATAAATTAGAAAAAGTAAAAGTTTTTAACTATCTAGGGATTTTATTTGATAAGCATCTTAATTTTAAAACACTGATTTTGGACAAATGTAGCCAACAAATTAGCACGGTGGGTTCAACCATGAACTATGTTACAAGATTAGGTCGTTGGTCACCAAATGAAATTCTGCATCTGTACAGTTCGGTTTGCTGTGCGAAGACTATGTATGGGAGTGAGGTTTGGGGCTTTATAGACACATCACAAATTCAAACAGAGGAAAACAAGTCCCTCAGAAGGCTTCTGCAAGCGCCCCAAAGCACGCCTTCCCATATAGTTCATGAGGAGCTTGACATCACCTAAATTAGCGAGAGGTTAAGTCTTAAACCCATCACCTGTTGGATAAAAATATGGACGAATCCAGAGGCAAGTCTAAGCAGACACATACTTGAGGACTGTATTGCGGGGGATAAAGGTCATCAGATACTCTGGCTTAAATATGTAAGGGACACCCTGAGCCGGTTGGGTTATGCTAACTATTTCGATGAGCCTTCCACACTCTCCTCCAGAGACAAGGGCGTCATAGAGTCTGAATTTTTACGGCGTATAGCTCGGGAAAGAGAGGACAGAGAAGGGCTGAGAGTCACAGTAAGAGCCCCCCTGTTAACAAAATCACTCTCGGGAATGGAATTTTATCTTTCTAACATATATAATAGACACAATAGATTTTTAATGACTAGAATTAGACTAAATCTTCTGCACCATATTTTATCTTTCCCGGCTGGGTTTGTAACAGACATTAACACAAAGGGACGATGCGGCTGCGATCAGAGATCTCCGCAAGACACTCTTCATTTTGTCCTATTTTGTCCCTTTTATGCTCGCCCTAGGTCTTTTTTTTTTTAAAACTATTTTAAGACGTTCCAAAATTAACCAGGCAAAGGTGGCACTCTACTTTTTTAAACTCTCCATGGACCCTTTTACGCTGTTTAGCACTGTACATTTTCTAAGATTGGCTGAAAAATTAAGGAATACCAGAGGAGAGGACTAGCCCCCTGGTTCCTATGGGGCACAGAAGTGTATAAGGACACTATGTAGTCTAGGCTCGCAGTTTCTTTTTTTAGCTAAGCGTATGATGAATGTTTTTAATTCTTTAGTTCCGTCAGCAGTTTTAGAGCTCTTGTTTACGATTGCTTAATGGTGAAATTTTACGCTGTTAGATTTGCCCGGGTCAGCATATATTGTCCCGTTTTTAATTTGTTGATATTTTGTATCTTCTTCTGCTTCTCGTAGCAATTGGGTATATTTTACCGTTTTTAATAATGTGTATATTGATTCTAATCTGTCATGGAATTTTGATTGTCTATGTCATGCTCTTTTATGGATATTTTTATACCCGAATAAAGAATAATTGAATTGAATTGAATTGAGTAGTAGAGAGTGAGTAGTAGAGAGTAGTAGCGAGTGAGTAGTAGAGAGAGAGTAGTAGAGAGAGAGTAGTAGAGAGTAGTAGAGAGTGAGTAGTAGAGAGTGAATAGTAGAGAGTAGTAGAGAGTGAATAGTAGAGAGTAGTAGAGAGTGAGTAGGAGAGTGAGAGTAGTAGAGAGAGAGTAGTAGAGAGTGAGCAGTAGAGAGTGAGTAGTAGAGAATAGCAGAGAGTGAGTAGTAGAGAGTGAGTAGTAGAGAATAGCAGAGAGTTAGTAGTAGAGAGTGAGTAGTAGAGAGTAGTAGAGAGTGAGTAGTAAAGAGTGAGTAGTAGAGAGTAGTAGAGTAGTAGAGAGTGAGTAGTAGAGAGTAGTAGAGAGTGAGTAGTAGAGTAGTAGAGAGTAGTCAGTCAGTGTCAGTCAGTCAGTGACAGTCAGTCAGTGTCAGTTCGTCAGTGTCAGTGTCAGTCAGTCAGTGTCAGTCAGTCAGTGTCAGTCTGTCAGTATCAGTCAATCAGTGTCAGTCAGTGTCAGTCAATCAGTGTCAGTCAATCAGTGTCAGTCAGTGTCAGTCAGTCAGTCAGTGTCAATCAGTGTCAGTCATTGTCAGACAGTCAGTGTCTGTCAGTCAGTGTCAGTCAGTGTCAGTGTCAGTCAATCAGTGTCAGTCAGTGTCAATCAGTCAGTGTCAGTCAGTCAGTGTCAGCTGGAGCAGCTCTGCTGACCTGGTTCTCTGGCTCTAAAGCAACTCTGCTGACCTGATTCACTCCCTCTAAAGCAGCTCTGCTGACCTGGTTTCTCTGGATCTACAGCAGGTCTGCTGACCTAGTTCTTAGGCTACAGAGCAGCTCTGCTGATCTGGTTCTCTGGCTCTACAACAGCTCTACTGACCTTGTTCTCTTGCTCTAAAGCAGCTCTGCTAACCAAGTTCTATGGCTCTAAAGCAGTTCTGCTGACATGGTTCTCTGGCTCTAGAGCAGCTCTGCTGACCTGGTTCTCTCCCTCTAGAGCAGCTCTGCTGACCTGGCTTTCTCCCTATAAAGCAGCTCTACTGACCTGATTTCTCTGGCTCTACAGCAGCTCTGCTGACCTGGTTCTCTCCCTCTAAATCAGCTCTGCTGACCTGGTTCTCTACCTGTAGAGCAGCTCTGCTGACCTGATTCTCTGGCTCTAGAGCAGCTCTGCTGACCTGGTTCTATGGCTCTAAAGCAGCTCTGCTGACCTGGTTCTCTACCTGTAGAGCAGCTCTGCTGACCTGGTTCTCTGGCTCTACGCTGTTAGATTTGCCCGGGTCAGCATATATTGTCCCGTTTTTAATTTGTTGATATTTTGTATCTTCTTCTGCTTCTCGTAGCAATTGGGTATATTTTACCGTTTGTAATAATGTGTATATTGATTCTAATCTGTCATGGAATTTTGATTGTCTATGTCATGCTCTTTTATGTATATTTTTATACCCGAATAAAGAATAATTGAATTGAATTGAATTGAGTAGTAGAGAGTGAGTAGTAGAGAGTAGTAGCGAGTGAGTAGTAGAGAGTGAGTAGTAGAGAGAGAGTAGTAGAGAGTAGTAGAGAGTGAGTAGTAGAGAGTGAATAGTAGAGAGTGAATAGTAGAGAGTAGTATAGAGTGAGTAGGAGAGTGAGAGTAGTAGAGAGAGAGTAGTAGAGAGTGAGCAGTAGAGAGTGAGTAGTAGAGAATAGCAGAGAGTGAGTAGTAGAGAGTGAGTAGTAGAGAATAGCAGAGAGTTAGTAGTAGAGAGTGAGTAGTAGAGAGTAGTAGAGAGTGAGTAGTAAAGAGTGAGTAGTAGAGAGTAGTAGAGTAGTAGAGAGTGAGTAGTAGAGAGTAGTAGAGAGTGAGTAGTAGAGTAGTAGAGAGTAGTCAGTCAGTGTCAGTCAGTCAGTGACAGTCAGTCAGTGTCAGTTCGTCAGTGTCAGTGTCAGTCAGTCAGTGTCAGTCAGTCAGTGTCAGTCTGTCAGTGTCAGTCAATCAGTGTCAGTCAGTGTCAGTCAATCAGTGTCAGTCAATCAGTGTCAGTCAGTGTCAGTCAGTCAGTCAGTGTCAATCAGTGTCAGTCATTGTCAGTCAGTCAGTGTCAGTCAGTCAGTGTCAGTCAGTGTCAGTGTCAGTCAATCAGTGTCAGTCAGTGTCAATCAGTCAGTGTCAGTCAGTCAGTGTCAGCTGGAGCAGCTCTGCTGACCTGGTTCTCTGGCTCTAAAGCAACTCTGCTGACCTGATTCACTCCCTCTAAAGCAGCTCTGCTGACCTGGTTTCTCTGGATCTACAGCAGGTCTGCTGACCTAGTTCTTAGGCTACAGAGCAGCTCTGCTGATCTGGTTCTCTGGCTCTACAACAGCTCTACTGACCTGGTTCTCTTGCTCTAAAGCAGCTCTTCTAACCAAGTTCTATGGCTCTAAAGCAGTTCTGCTGACATGGTTCTCTGGCTCTAGAGCAGCTCTGCTGACCCGGTTCTCTCCCTCTAGAGCAGCTCTGCTGACCTGGCTCTCTCCCTATAAAGCAGCTCTACTGACCTGGTTTCTCTGGCTCTACAGCAGCTCTGCTGACCTGGTTCTCTCCCTCTAAATCAGCTCTGCTGACCTGGTTCTCTGCCTCTAGAGCAGCTCTGCTGACCTGGTTCTCTACCTGTAGAGCAGCTCTGCTGACCTGATTCTCTGGCTCTAGAGCAGCTCTGCTGACCTGGTTCTATGGCTCTAAAGCAGCTCTGCTGACCTGGTTCTCTACCTCTCGAGCAGCTCTGCTGACCTGGTTCTCTGGCTCTAAAGTAGTTCTGCTGACCTGGTTGTCTCCCTCTAAAGCAGCTCTGCTGACCTGGTTTCTCTGGCTCTACAGCAGCTCTGCTGACCTGGTTCTCGGCCTCTAGAGCAGCTCTGCTGACCTGGGTCTCTGGCTCTAGAGCATCTCTGCTGACCTGGGTCTCTGGTTCTAGAGCAGCTCTGCTGACCTGCTTCTTAGGCTCTAGAGGAGCTCTGTTGACCTGGTTCTCTGGCTCTACAACGGCTCTGCTGACCTGGTTTCTCTGGCTCTACAGCAGCTCTGCTGACCTGGTTCTCTGCACTGATGATGCATACACCCGACTTCACGAAAATATATTTAAAAATAATATAAGTTTATTATAAGTACAAATATATTACATTTATGACTATCTTCGATAATCTATTGCCCTAATATGTATATTAAAGACACATACATATCATTTTGGAACATAAAATTTTATTGCGGGAGTCGCGCACCCAGCGTGTCCCGGCATGTATATGACGTCACGCGGGACCCGCCACCGTGCAAGCATCTTGTACTGTAATCCGCATGTGTCTCAAATGTCCGGGAGCAGGAGTCGCGGACTGGTCGAATACCAATCGGCACATCACGCAATATTAAATGTATATGATGTAACTGAAAAACACGCAGCCGTCGCACACCGTTCGCGGATCCTTCACGACTTTTCTAAAATGGCGGCTAGAATCCGTGCACCCACCGTGATCTGTACGCTTTAGGTATGAATTTTTTTTTTCAAAAGAAAATATTATAAATATATTAAAATAAAAATTGAAAACAAAAAATGAATCAATATATAATGTTATTTCAAGAATAAAATATTTATAAATAAATGGTTAAAAAACTGTAGAAAAGCAGTACAAAAAAATAGGTCTAACTACTATCACACTTAGAAATTAGCATTTAAAAAACCTTTGAAATTCACTGAAAAAAACCATTGGTTTCAGAGACGTTATAGTTAGAAATTAGTATTTAAAAAAACTTTGAAATTCACTGAAAAAAACCATAGGTTTCAGAGACGTTATAGTTAGAAATTACATTTAAAAAACCTTAGAAATTCACAGAAAAAACATAGGTTTCAGGGGTGTTATTGTTAGCTGGCCATTTCACTCGTACAAATCCATAGAAATTCTTCCGTTATAGTTAGTTCTGTTAACTATAACTCGCGCGCCCGCAATGCACTGCTGATGATGATGTCACATATTGCATCATTCATGACATGATCAGTGACATCACTGATGACATTTGAAAACAGTTAGGGAGGGTCCAAGGGATTGTTTAAAGACCAAACAACAGACTCCCAAACGACTCAGACATATCTTGAGGTACCGACGGAGAGGGCGGGGCCTCCCTTAACCTGAGTCAGCACCGGGTGAGGTGAGGCTTACTCCTCGTGCTAATCAGTTAATTCATATATACTGGTCGCACGAAGAGTTATACACCACGAAGGTTGTATTTTATGCACTTACTTATTAATTTTTGTCACATTCATTGTTGCAGTAGCAATACAAGTATATTATAAGGTCCTGAAGAAAGCCATTTGACCATGGGGTCAAGAAGGCTGAAACATGTCGACCGTATTGTCACACAGCCTATTTGTTAAAAGCTGTTTTTGCACCAATTTTTACTCAAAGGATTAGTAGGAATATCTTGAATAAAATTCCTTTTCTCCTCTAAATCCTTTTTTAATATTCACGTTT
Organism: Triturus cristatus; assembly: GCF_964204655.1. Lineage (NCBI taxonomy): Eukaryota > Metazoa > Chordata > Amphibia > Caudata > Salamandridae > Triturus > Triturus cristatus. The sequence goes on from NC_140584.1 coordinate 223,491,680, forward strand.
CTGCACTGCACCTTTCATATATCATTTCTGGTATATATATTTTTTGACTAAGCCAGTGATCTTTGCTGTCTTCTTTTTTCCCCTTCCCGGGTTACATTCAGATGCTCCGGTTGACACCTATACCACATGGAACACCTCTTGTTGGAGAGGTTTATAGTGGTGGGAAGGATGGATATCCAGATGATGATACTGACCAATCACTGGTTGTTGATGGAAATCCTTTATAGTCAAACAGCACTTTAAAGCTTCTTTCCTGCCTTTTGCATGTTTTCTATTTGTCTCTCTTGAATGTGTAGTGAATCACTGATGACATCTCAAATGACATCACTGATGACATCACTGATGACATCATCCACATGACAATCTGATACACCTCATCATACACTAGTATAACCTTTCATCACTCATTGTAAAATACAGAGTACCATATTTGAAACCATTGACACACCAATACCAGTTACTACATACCCATTCACTGATTCCTAAGTCTGCACACACAACTACTCATTCAACAACAGAATCATTTATACATGCAGTCACTAATTATTAGAACACTATAAAATGCACTTATGCACATATATAGACATTGACACATCAGCAGTCATCTTAGTCGGTTATGCAGTCATCCTACTCATGAAAAAAATTAATCACACTTACATTTACTCACTTACACAATTATCCAACAACAACTCATTTATTCAAACACATAGTAACTCATAGTTAATATGTTAAGAAATCACCATTACAATTATGCACTCACTCATTCATATAGTTACTCTCACAATCACTGACACTTATATATACTTATTTATATACATCAAATCTCACATACAATGCCTTTTACAACTAAAACATATATTCGCTCACCAACCCACAAATAAATACACTCAGTCACCCAAACAACTGTTTCCACATGCACTCTTAAACCTATAAACCTAGTCATTCAACCATTCACACATCTATGCATAGAGTTACACACGTCCCATCCAACCACACACAAACTCAGTGTCCCATACAAATACTCACCCAACTAATCAATAACTAATATGCACACTCATGTAGTTAGTGACTAACTGATGCAGCATGTTATACAACAACAGAGACAGTGATGCACATATTTATATAGTTTAGTTACTAAGCCAGGTATTAAGTGAGACACTTTTAATTACTCACTTAAACAGTCAGACAGCTACTAAATCCTCCATCCAGACATTTATATATCAGCTCAATCTTCAATACAGAAGGGTATATATATATATATATATTGCATATTTAAATTTAAAACTAAACCACATTCACGGAATGATGTCATCAGTAATGTCATCAGTGATGTCACTGACCATGTCATGAATGATGCAATATGTGACATCATCAGCAGTGCATTGCGGGCGCGCGAGTTATAGTTAGCAGAACTAACTATAACGGAGGAATTTCTATGGTTTTGTACGAGTGAAATGGTCAGCTAACTATAACACCCCTGAAACCTATGGTTTTTATGTGAATATATATATATATATTCACTGAAAAAACCGTAGGTTTCACACAAGTTATAGTTAGCTGTACATTTCACTCGTAAAAAACCAATGAAATTCCCCCGTTATAGTTAGTGCAGGCAACTATAACTCACGCAACCGCAATCCTCTGCTGATGCTAATACTGTATTTAGACACTTATTTGCCCATGTCTTCTTCCATTAAATTTTAGCTATACATATATTACAAATATTTTTTTTTCATAAAGACACATATGTCATCAGCAGAGGATTGCGGTTGCGTGAGTTATAGTTGCCTGCACTAACTATAACGGGGGAATTTCATTGGTTTTTTACGAGTGAAATGTACAGCTAACTATAACTTGTGTGAAACCTATGGTTTTTTCAGTGAATTTGCAAGGTTTTTTAAATGCTAATTCCTAACTATAACGTGTGTGAAACCTATGGTTTTTTCAGTGAATTTGTACGTTTTTTTAAATGCTAAGTTACTTTACGCCATTCGTGGCGTGCGCGCCCAGTTAACGCAGTTCGTTCCGTGCGCGCACGGTGCGCTTCGCGCACCGTGCGTGCAAAGTGAGCACGCGGTGCGCCCACTTTACGCAGTTAGTGCCGTGCACGCACGGTGGTCACGCGGTGCGCTGCGCGCACCGCGTGCCCACGTTACGCGGGATGGGCCATGTACGCACGATGCGCTTCGCGCACCGTGCGCACATCGGGGACAAATTATGCGCTTCGTTGTGAAAGGTATTCATTTGTAGTTTCCATTATTATATATGCCATGCACAAATAGTGCCCGTCGGGCACCATTTGCACACGGGGTGGAGAAAGTGTGGATAATTTTTTTTTTTTAAAGAATTTTAACCGTACGCGTACGGTAAGCGTAATCGGCTATTTTAAAAAAAAAATTAACAAAGTTTTTTTGGCCTTGGGGGTTGTTTGGGGACACCTATATCGATGCTGTGTGGTTAAGAACAGAAGATACTGTCCCTTTAGATGTTTTTGGACTTTGTTTATGCTGCCCCCCTCAGAGTGCGAGAGAGAAAATGGCGGCCGCCGCTTCCTGGTTTCGACCGATTCGAATGTTTACTTTGATCGAACAGCCAATCAGAATCGCGCTCGCGCACGTCACCGTACGCGTACGGTAAGCGCACCGTAAGCGCACCATAAGCTGGCTCAGATATATATATTGATTTAAAGGCTATTTTCTCAGAATCTACTGAACAGATTTACACCAAACCTACAAAAGGCACTTCCTTGACCTGTAGACTACCTCTCTGCCAAATTTCAAGGAACTCTGTTCAGCCGTTCGGGCTGTAGCTGTGTCTAAAGGTCCTATGGAAAAATGCATGGGAAAAACGCGTTTTGGGACCCCCCTTTTATCTCAGCCCCCGCTTGACGAATCCCCCCGAGACTTTCAGGGTAGGAGCGGAGCGTAGCGCCCCACCTATTTTGAAATTTCGCGAGGATTCGTCGACCGGCGCCAAAGTTATTCAAAATAGAATGTTGCGGTTTTCCTATGGAAACAGGGTCCTAACTATAACTACCTACTGGCGACCGCCAGTAGGTAATATATAGATATATATATATACACACACACCTAAGGTCTGTGTATCCGCAAAGACTTGCATGGGCAGAGTTAGGTAGACAACTTTACGGGGGCTTCAACATCTTTTGCACCAGCAGATACCGTGCCTCCACCGCTTATAACTGCACAGATGGACAATAAACCTGCTTTTGTAAATAAAGTGTTATTTTGCTGCTTATGCAAGCAGATAATTTTCTCATCAGAGACAAGCAAGTCTGCCCAGAGCAAAGTTGCTCAAAAGCACAAGTTGCCCCCTAAGCAGCAGTCTTTTTTACCAGTTATTAAAAAAAAAATCACCTTTTTGTTTTTAAGGAAATGCTGTTTGTTTTTGTTTAAGACCTCAATTTTTATGTTTTTATCCTACCTATTTAACATCAAATTAAAATAGGCCAAAAATTAAAAAGGTTTAAATGGGGTTGAATATTTTTTTATAGTTTTTCTAAACTGTTAACAGAAATGTCTCTTTTCATAGTTTTATGATCTATGTTGTCTGTAGTATAATTCCTTTTTTTTTCTTTTCCAAAGCTCTTGCAAGAATCTCGAGAGAGCAAGGCAGGCAGTACCTGAGTACAATCTGAGGGGTGCTCCTGGTTTGTTCTTGTGGGTCTCTCACGAGATTTTACTTTTTATATTGAACTTTGCATTTACACTGAATATATACTGATGTAGTATGTATAATTTATATACACCAGAATAGTAATAGTGTGTTTATTTAAAAAAGATGCAATCCATTATATAACTGTGGAGAAAAATAAATCACTTAGATTTATGGAGAAACTCCACTTGTTTTATCTGCATGAGATGAGCATTGGTACATAGTACCCAATGATAATCATTTATTTAGTTTAGGTCCATTTATTATTATTAGACAATTTTCAATCACTACTTTTTTACACTCTTGTGAGAGTCTCAGGAGATTGTAAACTTTTTTCAGAGGAATAATATATACTTTCCTTTATTACAGTACTTATGCCTTACAGTCCCCATTAATGTGGGGAGACTTTTTCACACTATAACAACAATGCACAGTATGGCGTAAGGAGACACTTGAATCTCACAGACACCTCTCCACAGCCTAACAACTATATAGTAGACTATGGGGAGAGACTGACCTCTCCAGTGAGACCTTGTATGAAGGTAACCAGTGTGTTGTATAGGGTGTAAAAAGACACTGCCTCTTCACTCACACCTTCCCAGGATCAGTAGTATGCATAGTAGGGTGGGGATGGTACTCTCCTCACATGTAAGACCTCAGTATTCTATAGTAAATATAACAAGTACTAGTCTTCCCACTGACACTTTTTCCTATATTTATTAGAGTGTAGGGATGGATATGACTTTTACATTAACAGCTTCCCTCAGCATAACAGATATCTACAGTTGTACGTAGGGGAACATTGTCTTCTGCACTAACACCTATCTCCAGGACAGCTTGTCCCCTCAGACCTTTCCCCGTGGGGACAATGAGGGATAGTAGGGTGTGCACAGGCACATACTTCTCTGCTGAAGCTTCTCTCCAGAGTCACAAAAATATATAGTAACATGCGCATAGTAGAATATATGGATGCACTGGCCTCTGTACCAAAACCTCTCTGTTATATAAGAGGTCTGTATTCTATAGTGAGAACAAGGAATGGTCTCTCTAGTGAGACCTCACTGTTGAATGAGACATCACCATACTTTGGTATGTAAATAACTGCCTTCTCCATTAACAATTCTCAGTAGCATAAAATATAAGCATAGTACCATATAGATATACATATACATGCAGCAGTGGTTCTGCATTCACTGAAGAGGGAACTCCCAGCTTTAGTCAACTTTACAATACAATGATAATCAAATCTATAACAACTATTATTTAAGCGAACACATCAGTAATGACTTTAAACTTATTTATTACAAAAAACTACTTAACAACATTACAAAACCACAGCAACAATAACTATATTAATAAACGTATATCAACAACTACATAAAAGAACAACCAACTTTATTAACTTATAATGTCTACCTCACAGTAACAATAACAAATTAACAATAACAATGATGAGCAGCCTGGTGTAGCTGCACCACCACAGCCACCTCAACCTAGAAAAAAAGTCTTTGGTGTGGCAGTTTTTTGTTTTGAGGCCAACTAGCAAAAACGTCTCAGCAAGCATATAGTTTTTTAAAAGGAATTCACAAAGGTTAGCTTGGGTAGAGTTAGCTCATACTACTAAACTACAGAGCTCTTCATCTGCTTCCACATCCTTTCAAACTGGATATACTGTGCCTGCTCAGGTACTCGCTGCTGAACAAGACAATAATACTGCTTGTCTTAACATGGCTGTTTTTGCTGCTCATGTAAGCAGATCTTATTTTCCTCTGAAACAAGTTTCCATGTTCCTCGTAAAAAATACAAAATAACAAAAAAGATAAAAGTTACACACTGATCAATAATTGATAATAGTGATGTTTACTGAATAAGCTTTATTACCTTTTTCACCCAAAATCAGATATTTATATCTAGTGCACCAGTAACTTGTTAATCCTTTTTCCTGAAAAATTCTACACTCGTAATCCCTTTATTTTCACATTGTCAAAATTAAATTATAACATACCATGAACTCTGCTTCCATAATGGTTTATAAAGTAACACACTTATCTCCACACATTTTTGCTAACACTCACCATAGTGTTTAACACTATAAATAGCAAGCTAATATACAGTGAGCTTCATAAAAAAAACTAGGGCTTGTATTAACACATTTTACAATCTTTCCTTTATAGTTTGAGAACCACTGCTTCCTTTACCTAAAAGTACATACATGGGTTTTTTTTTAAAACAAAGGCATGGGGGTGGCTCCTATCTCTCCATGCAGCTCCAGGGATCACCACTTCCCCTGGGCTATATTCATTTAAAGTGGAGGGCACATGCAGCCACCCTGCAACTCCAAGGACCACCAACTCCTTTCAGCTATGTTTAAAAAATAAATTGTGGGGGGCTTGAGCCCCCCAACACAGCACGGGGAACACCACCTCCCCAGGGCATACATTAAGTGAATGCGGGGGTCTGTTGCAGACCACCTCCTACCCACCGTTACAATGTAGATGGGAGGTGGGCTGCACGACCTCCCTCCAGGGGCCCTCCATCGCCCTGGAGACTGCCACCATCCAGAAATGTCCCAGGGAGCCCACCACCAGACATTGTAGTTTGCTATGGCATGGCGGGAGCACTTCTCCTGCCATGCCGTAGCAAACTCTGCTTTGCTTCATGGAAGCAAGAGCATGGAAAATGCTCTTGCTTCCATGAAGCGAAGCAGAATTGCCTTTGTCCAAAAGCAAAGCTGACTCCTGCAGGAGGTGGGGAACAGGCAGCCAGCAGCAACTGCGTGGGCCTTGGGGCTCCTCTGCGGTCCCCAATGGGGAATGGGGTCCATGGGCCAAAAATGGCCTGGCAGTGGGGGGGCTGCTCGGCCCCTCCCTTAAAAAAGGTTTTAAAAATGTTTTGGCTGAGCCTTGGGGGATGGGGTCCCTGGGGCAGAAATAAACGTGGGGGGAGCCATACAGCACCCTCCCCTTTTTAGAAATAATAAATTGATAGGCCCAGCCCAGTGGGATGGGCTCCCCAGGGCATATATTGGCCTTCCTTTTTAGTTAATAACAAAGAAAAAATGGGTCAGGCCCTGGGGGATGGGGTCCCTAGTGCACAAAAGCGCTAAGGGAAGGGGGGCCACATAGCCCCATTTCTGCACTACTCTGCAAACACGGCTCCTGGTGTGCTGTTGGGTGGGGAATGAAGTCCCTGTCACTGCTGAGGGTCCTTAGGGGTCAACTAGCCCACCAGGTACCTCCAGTAAGCCCCACACAGTGGGATTACTGAGAGGTGGGCAGAGGCCACATCCCTATTTACACAACTCTGCAAACACGCCTCTTTGTGCACTAATGGTGAGACGATGAGGTCCCCTTGCGTCCTGAGGACCTCAGGACTAAAGTGGACTTCATACCCCAGGCAGCAGTTAGCCAGGAGGTGCATTTGCAGAGTGGTGTAGAAAGGGTGCGTGGCCTCTGACCACCTCTCAGAAAACCAGCTGTGTGTAGCATACTAGAGGTAACAGAAAGGCTAGTTAGCCCCCATGGACCCTCAAGAGGCAAGGGAACTTCATCAATCAACCAAGAGTGCACCAGGAGGCACATTTGCAGAGTGGTGGAGAAAGATGGTGTGGCCTGAGACCACCTTTCAGCTAGGGGTGGGCGGAATTTGCGGAATTAACCTCCGCAAATTATCGCGAGATTGCAGAAAATCTCCGCAAACACGCCGGAAATATCGCGAAGATGCGGAAGTTTTTTTGCCGCCTGTTCGCGGTATTTTTTGCGTGTTCGCGGGTCGCCAACTTACCCATGCGGTCGCTCATGGGCGCGGCCATCTTGTTTTCACTTGTCCCGCCCTCTGGCGTTGTTTACTTCCTGTTCCGGGTCGCGCAATGCATGTTCGCGGTCGATATTTCCTGTTCGCGATCGCTTTTACTTGATCGCGTTGCTTTTTGCTTGCTCAGGGAGAAAATATCGCGCGAACTTGCCCACGTGGTCGCAACGGGCGCGGCCATCTTGTTTTCCACTCTATTGCATGGTTCTGGGGCCTGATTTTCAATCCTCCCTAAATCTTTTCAATCCTTTGTTTATAGCCACTTTTTTCGGATCTTTATTACTTATTATTTCTCTAACTATTTTCCTGCCTCTATATTTTTGGTTTTTGTGTACCTTTTTTTTTGTTTTTTAGCTACTTTTTCTCTTTGTATTGCCTGCTATTTATTTCCTTTACTCCTTTATTTATTTTACCTTTTCTTTCCCGCCCCGTCCCCAGAACCATGTCCAAGGGCAGGGCTGTTCGCCGGCGCAGCCAGAGCCGCGACCGCCTTCCTTGCGGAAGGCGGCGCCCACAAGGGGTGCATGCACGGGCCTTATTTGGGGAGGCGGAGTTGGCTGCACTAATTTTCTTTGTGCAGCGCCACCTCCCCTCAACCCTGGCAGCAGGTGGCAGGCCTGGGTCCGGGTACGGCCTCCGGGAGCGTCGGCAGCGGTGGGGGAAGGTGCGCCGGGCAGTGTCTCGCATCTCTGGGGTCCGGCGCACCCAGGCACAGCTGACGCACCGGTGGTCCGACATCCTGGACCGTGAGCAGGACCTGCTGGACCTGCTAGGAGTGGAGGTCCCGGGGCTTGGTGAGTACCTATTTAATTATTACAACTTTGTGTCTGTTCTTCTGCTCTATGTTATATATTGCGAATATCTTTTTTTCCTTCCAACCAGATAGAATGTTGCTGCTTGCAATACATTCCAGGTTAATAATGTTTAAAAGTCTTCTGTGATTATGACACAGGTGCTCTTCTGCGCTACTACTAATCTTACTTGTTTGCAGCTTTGCGTTTGCGCTTGCTTAGCGTGATTCTTTACGAGTTTATTTTAGAGAAATTAAGTTACGTAATGCTACAGTGACTCATGTCCACTCCTTACTTTGTCCTGTCACTAATAGATAGGGGCGGATTGATACATAGGTTTAGGTACTTTGTATGAGCTTCTAATTGGTTAGTGGTATGCGTGATGCCCCCTCACTCAGTTACGTGACGTGCTGCTAGTACGCCAGTCTTTAGAACCTTTCTAGTTTGTTCAATGAGTGGAGGTAGGCTTTGCAGTTACTTAGCAGTAGCAGATGAGCATCAATCAAACCAAAATTGTGTATATACAAAAAATGTAGTCATGTTAATGTGTCCTCCATGATTGGATCATACACATTGTTGAGGAATACAGTCGAAATGCATACTTAATGTACAATTGGCATGCCTGGAATAGGTGGGCTAGGTTGGGTGGTAGGTTGTACTAATACTTAGGCTTACTTGTAACTTAGTTTTCTGGAATCAGAATGGAAGAATGGATTACTGTTGATAAATAGTAACTTAAGTAGTCGAACTGCGAATCCCCCGATATTACATGTTGACCAGATGAGATCGGTCAATGTAGTTATTGCAATTGTTTAGATAAGTGTTTTTTGACCGTTGTTGAAAAAAATTGTATTTGCTTAAGTTGACACCATCCATCAATGTTTGTCTTTCTTATATCTTTCCTGTTCATCAGCACCCAGGGGCAGACGGGCAGGGACTGGGCAGTCGGCGGGACAGGAACACCACGAGGAGGACACCGCTGAGGGCTCCTCTGCTGGCCCCAGTAAGTCTTCTTGTTTTTAATAATATTTCTTATTCCATAACTTTTACTGCCCCATTTCTCCCGAACTATAGTGTGTTTCTAAATGCTATTTTTTTACCACCAATTATCCTTCGATCTGTACGGTTTCAAAAAGCTTATCCCTGCCTCCGCTACGATGACTGAGTACTACTACATACTATCAGTCTGTCTGTCTGTACTGTAGTAGCTAGTCTTGCCCAGTGGCACTCTTTGTGAAAGGTTGTAATATAAAACTCATATTCACCAGTAGCTCGTACAATCCGTTGGGTCGTTGTCTTGTACTACTTTTTACTCTTGTTGATGTTTAGGCTTTGAAAATTCACAGCAACAGCCCTACCAGATTTCTTAATATTTTGATATGATACCCTATAGGACATACAACTGTTGTAGGGATCTTGCACATACATTTGCACCAGAAAATAGGATGTTGGTGATGGTAGGTTGGACCTTCCTTGCACACCTCAATCAGAAATTCCGCACCCACCACAATTCCACTGCTTGACTATAGTACTGTCTTGTCATACCTATTAGGTCTCGGAACCCTCCCCCCAAGACAACCAACAAGTAGACAACCCAGAACATTAACACACCCAACCTCTGTCGTGGAAGCAATTCACATGCACACCCTTACTTTAATTTGCTCAATCGTGTAAGTTAGTCCACTCCACACCAAATACCACGAAGTCTATGTAAGTTTAAAATTTTTATTTCAATTTGAGAAGGTCTGTACACTGTTATCTTAGCAGCACCAACCGGCAAATCAATAACATTAAAACAAAATACATTGTTACACTAATACAGTTGGGAATTAAATCATGATAACTGAAGTGGTGGAAGGCAGCACCACCATCCCATAGCAATTTAGTTTATATACATTTATAAATGAAGATGTGAGTGAAGGGACCCCTCACCTCAGAAGAACCTAGTACTGGTAGTTGGTGCATCGTTCAGAAGCTCTGGTTCGTAGAAGCGAATCTTGCGTCTGTAATGCGAAAAAAGAAATGGTGTGCGTTAGTATATTGCAACTTGCAAGCATTTCTCAGCCGTGCCAAAAAGTGTAGCATCTATGGATAAGCAATATGGACTAACAGTAACAGTAGTACACCAGTTCTTCCTAAAAAAGTGGCTGGTTAATGTTTGTTGACCGCCTGTACGCAGCGCGTAGACTAGACAGTAGCAGTGTGAGGCAGGTCATGTGGGCTCAAAGGTGTCTTAAGAAGCTGCAAGGTAAAGGTAACGTCACATGTGCATGGCTAGGGCTAATCAAGCAAATGCTACAATGATCATATAACTTAGTGTCTACTCTACTACTACCTGATTTGTACTAGTGATTTATGTTAGTATTAACTCATTTTTCAACCTTGCTACTGATCAATAGGGGGGAGGTGTATATGTTGCCTAATAAATGTGTAATGTTTTCTAGGCGCACTACCGACCACCATTGCTGGGGCCAGCGAAGGCGACGCCGAGGGCGAGGATGCGGCAGTTGCAGATAGCAACGGAGGGGGAGTGGCAGCACCAGTGGCAGGCGGTGGTAAGTTAGATTCATAATCTTTAACTATTGTTGAACTTGACAGCACACTCACTGCAAAGGTGTACTGTATGTCTATGTATACTGTAAAGTTGTGAATTAGGGCCCCATTAGGATGGTGGGCGTATTGCCCCCGCCGGGCTGGCTGGAATTCACTGCCGTCACAGCAGGGGCAAACCTCCCGCCATCCCTGTAGAAAATATTCAGACATGTCTAGGCGGAAAAGGGTTCAATATGGCGGTGGTGTCTCTCTCACCACACCGGCAGCCATATAATCTGCATTTTGGAATGCCTTTGCGTGGCGGCATTACCGTCCGCCACGGAAAGGCATGCACACATTGCAGAGTATGCTTGGGGGCCCCCATGGAGGGTACCTACCGATGCTATGGTACCCCCCGACTTTCAAAGCAAAACGTGACAGGCTCCGTGCGAGGCCCGTCATGTTGTGCTTGGAAAAGCAGCACAACATTTTAGCATTGCTTTCAGCAAAGCCAACCAGAATTTAAAATTAAAATAACAGGGTGCGCCCGCCACTGTGCCGGGCGCATCATCCTAATTAATTGTCCCCACGGGACCCCCACCCTTTTTAGCAGTCGGATGGCGGGCGGACAAAGTCCGCCCGCTATCCGATGTCGTAAGTAAGTATGAGTTCTTGGGGACGTTTGAAGAGTGAACTAGAAGACTAGAATTCCCTTTAATTGGTATAGGACTAGGAGCCAGAGTATTGAGTAACCAATGGCCTCATCTATCTGATTTCAACTCCGCTTTGAAAGTTTTATGGAGAAGAGCACCTGGTGCACTGTTCAACTAAAAAGTGTAAGACAGGTGGAAGGAAGAAGGACGGGCGACATTTAAAATGTTATGTACTACTGTGCTTTATTTTATAGTGCTACTCTACCATGCCACTATGTGTATAAATAATTACCTTGTCCTACTGTTTTATTAAGACTATATTTTACAATTGTCGTGTTTTTTTCTTTTTGATACACAGCTACTCCGAAAATCAACCGCAAGGAGTTGGCCGCCAAGGCACGGCGCCGGAAGCTGGAGGCAATCCAGCAGGAATACCGGCGGCTGGTGGTCCTAGCCGAGGAGGAGGAGGAGAGTGCAGCAGCAATTGAAGCCTCCTCCAGTGCCCCGGGCCCCAGCCACCGCCCTCCAGCGGTACGGCGCCACCGTCTGGCGGCTGCCCGCCGCCACCGTGCCATCTCCGGTGCCCCCCCCACTGTGGTTGCAACTGCCGCGGCCTTAGACGCCGCGTCGCCCATTTAGAGGACCAGATTCGTGTCCTCCTCCAGTCCCGCCCCACCAGTTAGTCCCTGTCACTGCCCCTTTTTTAATTCCTGTTTGTTTCCTCACTCGTTTGGGCGTTCTCTATTTCTATGGACAGTCGTTGGGGTTAGGGAGGGGGGTGGGTCAGCTTTTGTGGGTTTAGTTTATTTGTTAGGGTCAATTAAATATATTTTTCTATGTTACATGCAATGTTGTTAATGTTTTGTAGGTGGGGTAACTGTTTTACATCACACTGTTTCTTTGCTGGTGCATGGCCGCCCATAGCGTGTGTTTGATTTCAATAATTTGCTGACTGTATAAGACACAAACAGATAGATGCGACACACCTCACTCATTGACTGGTCCTACTATGCATTCTTTGGAGTGGTGTTTGAAACTGACATCATTGACATGTCCATTATTGATTCTGCCTCCCCCAAACTTCTCTCTTACCGGTGCTTGATGTTTATGTCCAACTGTGGCACAGCACTGGCTGCATGGTGAAGATGGTTTCCTTTTTCATACATGCCATGATTGGGGTGGTGGTGGTAGTATAGTAGTAGTATACACTGGCAGGGTAGCAGCATTTCCAAAAAAAGAAAAGGAGATAGTCAATCGCCTTTGAGAGACTGTTAGAGGAGTAGTTGAATGAAGTACATCACAGAATTTACCGAGCAACAATTATATGTTCAAATATTTGACAAAAAAAATGAATGCTGGATATTATGAGGATAGCCTACTAGACAGAGTTACAAACTATAGTTTTGTCGACTTGGCTATGCCTACAGTCTAACAGTTAGTGCTGTATATGAGGAATGACAACAAACAAATCAAATCAATGCCGGCAATTCATGCTGAGGTATATGTTCCTTTGTTAAATAAAATAACCTGTGAAATATCCTACTCATGGGTGGGCAAGCAGAAGAAGATCATCGCTCTGCATTGAAATTGAAGTAGTGTTGCTTTCACCACATCCGCCCCAGCAAGTGTGTGATTAAGTATTGGTGTACTTTTAATTTAGTTACACCTCGACAATAAGTCACACAGCCCGGGGGAAGAGGGTTAGGGTCCGTTGATTGGATGGGAAGGGGGATTTTGGGAAAGGTTTGACATAGAAAAACAGTATGCATACATAGACAAACAAACGACAATCATTGAAGACTACCATACCATATCCATTCCATATGTTAAGGTATAAAAAAGGAAATGCATGCATGATGAGACCCGGATTACATACACTTCTATTTCTTGTTCTGTTCCGGCCTTAAAACTTTAACAGATAGCAAATAGAAATTTTAAATATTGGTAGTGAAGAATCGTAAACACAGAGAAAACGTAATGATGATTGATAATAACAACTCCAAGAACACACTGTTGTAAAGAATGTATACAAGATATTAATCAAATTTTTTAAAAGAAGTGAAAAGTGGATACTGTTACTGTCTTATCCTGGTCAAAAATGTGGACTGGTTTTTTGCATCTCGGCATTCCTCTTGCTCCTCTCGTCCATCAATCTAGGGTGTGTCGCCTCACCACTCGCCACTGCCCGGCTGGAATAAAAAGGTGATTGATTGGTAAGGTAATTAATATGCATTGTAATGTTTTACAAAGTTTTGGACAAGGCCCGGCCTGTAATTTTAGATTGAAAACCAAAGGGGATATTCAGAAAGAAAGTGAAAACAAATGCACAAGTGATGGTGTAGTGCAACAAGAACACTTTCCGAGGTGGCATGTATGCATATGCATCATCTCTACTGTAGTCTGTTTCCAGCATAGACCTTCAACAGTAACAGGAGAGATCAGGCCCACAGTGCTTACCATTAGCACATCCTACGTTACCACTTTAGAGTCCTTTTTTTTTTCTCTCAAAGAGTTGGACAAACGCAAAGCACATTATCCATTCCAGACATAGCATTTTACAGTTAAAGTTAGTAAAATCAATGCACTGCAGTCATCCCACCGCTACACTCTATTCAACTTCTACACAGACATTTGGGTGTGCTGTGGTTGTGGTTCACGTGTTTACCTTTAGGCTTTTCCGTTTTATGCCACTCATGAAACATCCTCCTGACTTCATCATCAGCTCTGATACTTCTACTGACTGAAGATCGGCCTGCAGTACAAGTGTAATTTTTAGAACACAACAAGAGTAGAAATATAAATATTACTGACTTGAGTCATTCTTTATTGTGTACAGAAAGATAGATTAACACTAGTACACTTTGACATCATTCACTTTGTGCACAACAAACAACGCCAACACAAAGATCAATAGCTCAGAGTCAGGTGTCCAATGCATGCCATTAATTATCATCATTTATTACCTGTTACTTCTCATCTTAAGTTAACGGGCCGTCTCTTTCGCCATCATCATGACGGACGGTGCTGTTTAAGTCACAGTCATTTGCATTGCGCAGCAGATTGAGTGAGTGCCCTTCCTGTATTGATTTAAAAGCAATGTATCACCAAGATGCAGGAGAGAAGTACACATTTCTTGTTTGCCAGAAGAGGAAAATTAGTAATTACTAGTGTGTTCTGTAGAAAGTTGATTAGTGGCAGTGCACAATTACATCAATTCATGCGAAACACACCACAAAATCTACATCATTCAGTCTGCTATTCTGCGGCCAATGCATGGCATCAATCATTACCTGTTGCATCTCATCTCGTTAACGCTGCAGGCCGTCTCTTTCGCCATAATCATGATGGACGGTGCTGTTAAGTCACAGTCATTTGCATTGCGCAGCAGATTGAGTGAGTGCCCTTCCTGTATTGAATTAAAAGCAATGTATCACCAAGATGCAGGAGAGAAGTACACATTTCTTGTTTGCCAGAAGAGGAAAATTAGTAATTACTAGTGTGTTCTGTAGAAAGTTGATTAGTGGCAGTGCACAATTACATCAATTCATGCGAAACACACCACAAAATCTACATCATTCAGTCTGCTATTCTGCGGCCAATGCATGGCATCAATCATTACCTGTTGCATCTCATCTCGTTAACGCTGCAGGCCGTCTCTTTCGCCATCATCATGATGGACGGTGCTGTTAAGTCACAGTCATTTGCATTGCGCAGCAGATTGAGTGAGTGCCCTTCCTGTATTGAATTAAAAGCAATGTATCACCAAGATGCAGGAGAGAAGTACACATTTCTTGTTTGCCAGAAGAGGAAAATTAGTAATTACTAGTGTGTTCTGTAGAAAGTTGATTAGTGGCAGTGCACAATTACATCAATTCATGCGAAACACACCACAAAATCTACATCATTCAGTCTGCTATTCTGCGGCCAATGCATGGCATCAATCATTACCTGTTGCATCTCATCTCGTTAACGCTGCAGGCCGTCTCTTTCGCCATCATCATGATGGACGGTGCTGTTAAGTCACAGTCATTTGCATTGCGCAGCAGATTGAGTGAGTGCCCTTCCTGTATTGAATTAAAAGCAATGTATCACCAAGATGCAGGAGAGAAGTACACATTTCTTGTTTGCCAGAAGAGGAAAATTAGTAATTACTAGTGTGTTCTGTAGAAAGTTGATTAGTGGCAGTGCACAATTACATCAATTCATTCATGCGCAACACACACAACAAAATCTACATCACTCAGTCTGCTTTTCTGCGGACAATGCATGGCATCAATCATTACCTGTTGCATCTTATTTTCAGTTAATGGCCAGTCTCTCTCGGCTCTGAAGGAGGATAGCTATAGAAGTCATCAGATTCATGGTCCACTTGTTTTGGAAGGACGAGGAAAGTTTGAATTTGTTGTTACCATCATCCAATCATCATTCATGAGGGAAATGGAATTGACCAGGAGATGCAGTATGATCGAGCGGAGGAGCTGGATTCTGAGGACTGTAGTGTCAAATGGCAGACACCTGAAACTTGTATCTTAAATTAGAAGATTAGAAGACGGTGATAATGCATTGGTTGCGATTCACAAGTTTATAACCGGAACAACAGACACAAACAAAGGGGGAAAAAAGGGAGGAAGACAGTAAGTGCGAGCCTAATTGTCAGGGAAGTATAGCTCGTCCTCAAACTCTGGGGGATCTTCCAGTAGTAGGTAATCATCTGACACAATACTACCGTCACCTGAGCCGCTGTCCTCATCTTCCTCTGTTGATTCATGCATTGTGTAATTCGGTGGTATGAAGTGCTGATTCATTTTGATCATTGTTAACCTCTCCACGTTTTTGGGAGATAGACTGGTCCTTCTCAAGGTTACAATGGAACCAGCAGCACTGAAAACACGTTCGGAAGAGACACTTGCGACAGGGCAAGCCAGATAGCTTATCGCCAGCCTGCTGAGCTGTGGCCATTCAGACCTTTTCCTATACCAATACTGCACTGGGTTTTGATCAACGTACACCTCTGTTGGATCGTCCAGATAGGCCTGGACCATCCGCTCAATGTTCAGGGTTGCTGCTGGTAAGCTTTTGTGCTGTTTTTTCTGTGCATCAGCACTGTGCTTACGGCCCATCTTTACATACCAATCTGATAATGATTGTACTCGGCCGAATGATCCAGTTATTGTTTTTGTAGTCGATGGTGATGGTGAGTGTTGCGATTGTGAGCCAACCGCACTGCCCTCAGCCGACGAAGTTGCACTTGATTCTGCATGGCCTGCTTCAGTATCAGTACTTGTTGTGGGTTGATGTGGCGGGCTTTTAATTAGCAGCCCTTCGTTTTCAAACTTGATGGCTGCTTCAGCTATACAACTTTTGTAGCGGGCAACATCAGTGTCGGAAAAAGAACGGAATAGTCCTAATTTTGCACGTGGATCCAGAATTGTGGCACAAATGTAATGGTCTTGTGACAAAATTTTATTTTGTATCCTTACATTTTCTGATAAGCGCCTGGATAAGCTCTCCACCAAGTCATGGGCTTGCCTTCTGTCCTCTACACCTTTGTAGGATTCAGACACATTATTCAGCTCATGCTCTAGCATTTGCAACAATGGGATCGCTTGGCCCATTGTACAGTCCTCCTTGCTGACTTCACGTGTGAAGACCTCAAAAGGAGACAGCATCTCAGTCAGGCATTGAATTAGGGTCCATTGCTCCCTCTGAAGGGTCATGCCTTTAACACTAGCATCACTGCCTTTGTACCAGACATAATCATTGAGTGACCTGTGCTGTTCGTACAGACGATCAAGCATGTAATACGTTGAGTTCCAACGTGTTGCCACCTCCTGGATGAGTGCCTTGACTGGCACCCTACGCTCACGTTGGAAGATCCTCAGCTGCTTCCGAGCTTTAAAAGAATGGCTGAAATGAGTGCATATTCTTCGGCAGATGGACAGTAAATTGCTTACTATGGGTTCTTTTTTCAGAAAGTCTTGCACTATAATGTTTATGCAGTGTGCCAAACACGGAACCCTGAAATAGGAACCAAGTTCCATGGCCTTAAGTACATTACTGCCATTGTCTGTGGCAACAAAACCAATACCAAGCCCTCTGGGCTGCAGCCATTCCAAAACCTTGGTGCGAAACTCTTCTAAAATGTTTTCAGCCGTATGAGATTTCTCCATGGCGAACATGGCTACAGTTGCATGTTTCCGAGTACCTTCAAAAATCGCAGCTGTGTCAACAACACCTCGTGCAGATAGTAGATCTTTAACCCCCACAAAAGAGATCCAGTGTGCAGTGATACACATGTAATCTGTGGCTTGGCAACTGGTCCACATGTCTGTTGTCAGGTGGATATTGTGCACAGCACTCTTCTGCAAAGCTTGTCCAACCAATTCCAGCACATCATGATGTAGTGCCGGAACAGCAATTCTTGCGAAATAGGACCGGCTTGGAACTTTCCATTTCGGGCAGATGGCAGACACAAATTCAAGGAAACCCACCCCTTCCACAAATGAAAAAGGAAGAAGGTCCAGCGCTAACATTTTAGCCAGCTTCGCATTGTACAATCGTGCCGTTGGGTGGTTGCGTTGGAACTGCCCCTCCAACCTAAACATGCTGTCAATGGTAGGCTGGCTTACTTTCCTTAGTGGTGCCATTAACCCACTAAGGCTCAACGACACAGATTGTCTCATTGAGGTACTCGCCGCCGGTCGCCTTGGTGTCTCACCCACACTCTGAGTATGGCTCTTACTGCGGTGCCACTCTGATGTTACTGAGGAGGATGTGGGCGTTACCACTGCAGTGACTGCACTACTGGAGACAGGGCTAGAAATGCCTCCCTGTTCTTCACCTGCCACCACAATAATATCGCTCCCTGATTCCTGACCAACTTCAAAGGGTTTAGTTTTCCTACTTTCTTTTAACTTAAGTAGGTGATCCTCCCACACAATAGTGTGGTGTGTTCTGAGATGACTTGCTTGTCCTCCGGTACCATAGTTTGTACCAAGCTTACCACGCCGAACACCTTGCCGACAAATTGCGCATATAGCAACGTTCTCCTCCTTGGCGCTAACAGAAAAGAAGTCCCAAACTGGGGAGGAGAACTTTCTGGCACTGCTGGATGTGCCACTTTCAACACCAGATGAACTTGAGGGGGTCCTTGAAAATATGTGACCCTGTCCACCTACACTGTGACTTTTACTACCACTTCCTACTGAGGTGGTTGAGCTGGATGTAGGTCCCTGCCGGGCCTTGGAAAATATGGCAGCTGGAGGTAGTGGTGGTGTAACCTGTGTTGGTGAGATCCGTGCTGCATCCCGCTCAGTAGCAGCCTTTCTGGATAGGGTTAGAATGTCGGTCTCCAATCCCTTTGGGGCGGGAGTAATGTGCGTGATGACTGGCTCGTCTTCATCAACATCATCACCCCCCTCTTCTACATCTACCTCCATAACTCTAAGTTTTTCTGGGACCTTCCTTTTCAGAAGCAATGTCTTGTGGCGTACTTCACTCTCAGACCGAGCTGGTGGGACCCAAGTGTCATCACGATCATCAGAAGCGGGGCTTGAAGAAGAAGATGATGGACTAAGCCTCCTTTTCCTTGCTGGTGGTCTGGAAGACAATAGATGTTCTGGAACAGTGGTTTGACTTCGCTCCGCTTTGTCTGCAGGAAGCTCGATTTCCTGAAATGCCCCTACGTCAGGAGCAACAACTACTATGGTGGGCTGTTGTGGCGGCTGCTGCTGTTCTGGTTGCGGCGGCTGCTGCTGCTGGTCTGGTTGCGGCGGCTGCTGCTGCTGGTCTGGTTGCGGCGGCTGCTGCTGCTGTTCTGGTTGCGGCGGCTGCTGCTGCTGTTCTGGTTGCGGCGGCTGCTGCTGCTGTTCTGGTTGCGCCGGCTGCTGCTGCTGTTCTGGTTGCGCCGGCTGCTGCTGCTGTTCTGGTTGCGCCGGCTGCTGCTGCTGTTCTGGTTGCGCCGGCTGCTGCTGCTGTTCTGGTTGCGCCGGCTGCTGCTGCTGTTCTGGTTGCGCCGGCTGCACACTGATCTGCTGAGTTTGCGCCTGCGTTGAACTTGATTGTGTACTACTTTGCGGTAATGACATTTCTTCAACACCGCTGCCCGTTAGTAGACTGGCTACCTCTGCGACAGTAAAGCCCTTGGGCCTAGGTTGGTGGGGTTGCTGGACCGCTGTGCTGCTCCCAGCTTGGTTCCCGGACAACGCTTTGGTGCCAAAAAAAACCTTGGCCGGCACACCACCAGTCGTGGTTAATGGCACTTCCTTTTTCTGTTCCTTCTTCTCACCAGCAACTTTCTTGGTACTGGACCTGGTACCTTTCTTTGGGGCCATCTTATTCCGACGTCAGGCAGGAGGCAGATGCACAACAAGTTCTGGTCACACGTGGGCGTGATGCGCAGCAGGACTTCTGTCTGGCTGGCAGTACAACGGGTAGCCAGGTGATGCCGATGACACCTCCTACTCTGTCTTTTGTGCACCTAAAAGCAAAGAAGACAGGAGAAGAACATCAGTGAAATGTTGCATTTGTTTTTGTGGTTCAGTTACTTAGTACTGTACTAGTGCAAACAAAAGATAGTCTAGCCATTTATGAATTTTTTTTAACTAGAGCTATGTTATACTACTAGTACTGTGTACAGCCACACTACACTCTCAGGAAGGTGATGTCTAAAAATTCAACAGATCACATAGAAAACACTTGATCAATAAAGCTGTGGCTACCTGCTCTGGTAGCAGTGGATGAAAGCAGGCCTGCTGGCAGACAAGGCCAGGCAAGCTTGCAGGCCTAGGCCTCAAAATGGCCACCAGCCACATGTCCAGGCCCAACAACATCAGCAAGGCCACCCCAAAAAACACACTTCCCCAACTCAATCCAATGCCATCCATGCCCAAAATGATGTCTAAAATCAACAGAACACACAGAAAACAGTAGATTACTAAAGCTGTGGCTACCTGCTCTGGTAGCAGTGGATGAAAGCAGGCCTGTTGGCAGACAAGGCCAGGCAAGCTTGCAGGCCTAGGCCTCAAAATGGCCACCAGCCACATGGCGAGCCCCAACAGCATCAGCAAGGCCACCCCAAAAAACACACTTCCCCAACTCAATCCAATGCCATCCATGCCCAAAATGATGTCTAAAATCAACAGAACACACAGAAAACAGTAGATTACTAAAGCTGTGGCTACCTGCTCTGGTAGCAGTGGATGAAAGCAGGCCTGTTGGCAGACAAGGCCAGGCAAGCTTGCAGGCCTAGGCCTCAAAATGGCCACCAGCCACATGGAGAGCCCCAACAGCATCAGCAAGGCCACCCCAAAATACACACTTCCCCAACTCAATCCAATGCCATCCATGCCCAAAATGATGTCTAAAATCAACAGAACACACAGAAAACAGTAGATTACTAAAGCTGTGGCTACCTGCTCTGGTAGTAGTGGATGAAAGCAGGCCTGCTGGCAGACAAGGCCAGGCAAGCTTGCAGGCCTAGGCCTCAAAATGGCCACCAGCCACATGGCGAGCCCCAACAGCATCAGCAAGGCCACCCCAAAATACACACTTCCCCAACTCAATCCAATGGCATCCATGCCCAAAATGATGTCTAAAATCAACAGAACACACAGAAAACAGTAGATTACTAAAGCTGTGGCTACCTGCTCTGGTAGCAGTGGATGAAAGCAGGCCTGCTGGCAGACAAGGGCAGGCAAGCTTGCAGGCCTAGGCCTCAAAATGGCCACCAGCCACATGGAGAGCCCCAACAACATCAGCAAGGCCACCCCAAAATACACACTTCCCCAACTCAATCCAATGGCATCCATGCCCAAAATGATGTCTAAAATCAACAGAACACACAGAAAACAGTAGATTACTAAAGCTGTGGCTACCTGCTCTGGTAGCAGTGGATGAAAGCAGGCCTGCTGGCAGACAAGGCCAGGCAAGCTTGCAGGCCTAGGCCTCAAAATGGCCACCAGCCACATGGCGAGCCCCAACAACATCAGCAAGGCCACCCCAAAATACACACTTCCCCAACTCAATCCAATGCCATCCATGCCCAAAATGATGTCTAAAATCAACAGAACACACAGAAAACAGTAGATTACTAAAGCTGTGGCTACCTGCTCTGGTAGCAGTGGATGAAAGCAGGCCTGCTGGCAGACAAGGCCAGGCAAGCTTGCAGGCCTAGGCCTCAAAATGGCCACCAGCCACATGGCGAGCCCCAACAACATCAGCAAGGCCACCCCAAAATACACACTTCCCCAACTCAATCCAATGCCATCCATGCCCAAAATGATGTCTAAAATCAACAGAACACACAGAAAACAGTAGATTACTAAAGCTGTGGCTACCTGCTCTGGTAGCAGTGGATGAAAGCAGGCCTGCTGGCAGACAAGGGCAGGCAAGCTTGCAGGCCTAGGCCTCAAAATGGCCACCAGCCACATGGCGAGCCCCAACAACATCAGCAAGGCCACCCCAAAATACACACTTCCCCAACTCAATCCAATGGCATCCATGCCCAAAATGATGTCTAAAATCAACAGAACACACAGAAAACAGTAGATTACTAAAGCTGTGGCTACCTGCTCTGGTAGCAGTGGATGAAAGCAGGCCTGCTGGCAGACAAGGCCAGGCAAGCTTGCAGGCCTAGGCCTCAAAATGGCCACCAGCCACATGGAGAGCCCCAACAACATCAGCAAGGCCACCCCAAAATACACACTTCCCCAACTCAATCCAATGGCATCCATGCCCAAAATGATGTCTAAAATCAACAGAACACACAGAAAACAGTAGATTACTAAAGCTGTGGCTACCTGCTCTGGTAGCAGTGGATGAAAGCAGGCCTGCTGGCAGACAAGGCCAGGCAAGCTTGCAGGCCTAGGCCTCAAAATGGCCACCAGCCACATGGCGAGCCCCAACAACATCAGCAAGGCCACCCCAAAATACACACTTCCCCAACTCAATCCAATGGCATCCATGCCCAAAATGATGTCTAAAATCAACAGAACACACAGAAAACAGTAGATTACTAAAGCTGTGGCTACCTGCTCTGGTAGCAGTGGATGAAAGCAGGCCTGCTGGCAGACAAGGCCAGGCAAGCTTGCAGGCCTAGGCCTCAAAATGGCCACCAGCCACATGGCGAGCCCCAACAACATCAGCAAGGCCACCCCAAAATACACACTTCCCCAACTCAATCCAATGGCATCCATGCCCAAAATGATGTCTAAAATCAACAGAACACACAGAAAACAGTAGATTACTAAAGCTGTGGCTACCTGCTCTGGTAGCAGTGGATGAAAGCAGGCCTGCTGGCAGACAAGGCCAGGCAAGCTTGCAGGCCTAGGCCTCAAAATGGCCACCAGCCACATGGCGAGCCCCAACAACATCAGCAAGGCCACCCCAAAATACACACTTCCCCAACTCAATCCAATGCCATCCATGCCCAAAATGATGTCTAAAATCAACAGAACACACAGAAAACAGTAGATTACTAAAGCTGTGGCTACCTGCTCTGGTAGCAGTGGATGAAAGCAGGCCTGCTGGCAGACAAGGCCAGGCAAGCTTGCAGGCCTAGGCCTCAAAATGGCCACCAGCCACATGGAGAGCCCCAACAACATCAGCAAGGCCACCCCAAAATACACACTTCCCCAACTCAATCCAATGCCATCCATGCCCTAAATGTGATTGAAAATGAAATATATTCAAAAAACAAAAGGAACAGTTGCTTCATCATGCACACACACACCCATGAGGCCATGCCCATGGCTAGCTCGGGCCTACTACTACAACCCACAAAATTAAAATAAATTAAAAAAAAAAAAAAGGAATGATGATAATTAATTATCAAAAATAAATTGTAGTTACACAACAACTGCAATGCCCACAATCAAACACAACAACCACTTACTTGTAAAATATCCTATTCCAAAAATCCTGAAATCCAATTGCAATGATGCAGCAGACAAAAAGAGAGATCTTTCCAGCTCCAAATCCAAAGGCAGAATGAGCAGGAGATGGACAAAGCACTGGGAGGAGCCTGCTGGACAGGAACAGGAAGTTGGAGAATCTGTGTCACTTCCTCCCTCTCTCCACTTTGTAAAAAAAAAATGAATCCTGGAGTCCTTGCACAAAAAAGGAAAGCCAAATGTGAATGTAAGGAGTTCTTTTCATCCAAAATCAGTATTTGCAGATGGTTTCATGCTGCTAGAGCCGATATTCCTCTCCAAATTGTAAATTTTACATTGTTGAGTTCTCCAGCTTCACATTACTTCCGCCGGCGTGTCGAAAACGATATGATCGCGTTCTCTTCTTTGTCCCTGTCGCGTTGGATATGACGTGTTCGCGGTCTCTTTCTCCTGTTCGCGTTCGATTTCATGTGCCCGCGTCCTCATTCTCTGGCTCGCGATGTAGAATGACATGTTCGAGATCTCAATCTTCTCATACTCGCGCGGTGCATGATCGCGAGAAGAAATACCTGATCGCGCGACAAATGACGTGATCGCGTGAAAAATGACTTGAATGCGGCCGCGAACTCTCGCGAGACAGCGCAAAATGGCTACCAAAATCCAACATCTCGTGGAGAACGCGACCGGGTCAAGAAAACTTGTCGGAGAACGCAGGGATTCAGGTAAGGCGATCGCGCGCGCGCGAGAATGTATTGTTTTACAGCGCGAGCAAGAAAAAAATTATCGCTAAGCTGCGGAATGCGGAAATTTTGACATTTTCGCGCTTTCCGCGGAACGCGAGAATGCCAAAATATCGCAACTTCCGCGAACGGAACGGAATTTTGGCCCAGGCCTACTTTCAGCAATCCCCCTATGTGGGGCTTACTGGAGGTAACAGTTAGGCTAGTTGGCTCCTAAGGACCCCCAGCAGCAAAATGCCACATGGCCCCTGGGGACATTGCCGCCTACCCTAAGTTACCATGAGCACTCAGAGGACTGTCAGTTGCTTTGCGCATGGTACTACATGATTTTATTTTGCAATTGCCTCTTTTGCTGTTTTCACGTGAGAACCTACCGCTGTGTTCAGACTCTGCAGGTTCCTGGAATTTAGTCTGACCATTGTGAGCAAGGTCTATCAACAATGTCCCTTGATATTCTTTTCTGGTCAGGCCTTAGCACCTAGACAAAACATACTGATGCAGCTGATGTTTTGGAATACGTACTTTGGTTTTATTGGAATACACATATAGGTAGCACACACTTGGAGAGGGACCAGTCCAGGGAGAAGAGCAATACAGCACCTATGAGGTAGATCTACCATCTATAGACTGAGGTACAGGGTCTGTAGATAACACACAGAGATCTTCTAATATATATTCATTCTGCTTCTATACAAGGGGAGGGAGATTATGCTTCACTAATTTTTCATAATGACAGCCCCTTTCATGATTTACGGACTACTTGGTATGCTGACCGTATTTGTGTTACGCATTTTCCTGCTTATTGTGACACGTATACTGCATATTGGAGCACATTAGTTAAAATAAATATTTTAAACTTGTTTGTGTCTCTGTCAGATCTTATTGTGGACAATTACAAGAGTGTGTGTGTAAAGGTGTGTCTTGCAATCGCGATTTCTGAGAGTTAGAAGTGTTGTGTTCTGGTTTGTCTAATCACTTGTTTCTCTGTGAGTGAGTAGGAGAGCAAGTGACACACTTTAGCTAGTCGGTCCTGGGCTTATGGGTACTAAGGTGGTAGGATGACTCAGTCCCTATACACTAAGGTCACAAAATCCTATGCAGTTCTCTGTTTGTGCAGAGTCCCAGCAACATGGCGCCGTCAACTTTTTGTCTGATACGTACACATGAGACCTCTGATTAGTGCTTGTGCTTGTCCACAATACCCTCTCACCAATTCCCAGAGACTTCATTGGTGGGGGGCTTAGCCTCCTGCATTTGTGAGGTACACCTATTTCTGTAGGGTTTTCAAGCTTGAAATTTAAAAGGTTTAAAGAACTCATTTTGCGCTAGCGCTGTATTGACTTTTTTCGCTTTTACATGGCACAACTGGTCAATATTCCGGCACATACCCCAGCGGCGGTTACAAATTATTTGACTCAGCACGGGGTCCCCAATGTGGGGAGGGTACCTTTATTTTTATGGTTGAAGCGGATCCTGCATGCTGCTTTGATGTGTTCTATTCATGGGTTACATTTCCTGCAGTTAACGATAATGACAATTTTTGTTCACACTTACATGGCCGCTGCTGCTCCAGCGGTGTATCATCCTTATGCGATGATTGAAGTTTTATTGACATCCTGGCAGCACACTATTTGGTTTAAAGGCATCCTGCCTCACCCAGGCCTCATTTATGAGACGCCTTGCGCCTCCTGAACGTCACTTTTTGTGAAGTTCCGTGGTGCAGAAGCCTGTGTGATATTTATCAGGCAGCACTAAGTCACCTTTTTGGGCTTAATGCTGCCTGATAAATATCAGTCCCTTTAACACAGTGTTCTGCGTTAAAGGAGTGTGCAATGGGTGTTGCTGGGGTGTTCCCAGCAACATCCATGGCCTTTTGACACTGCCATAGATTTATGAGAAATCGTAAATCTGAGGCAGCGCCAAAAGCTTTCGCCTCCCCAGGCATAAGGGTGGTACACTGAGGAGAAATATCTTTGTTTCTCCTCATTTTCCCTTTTTCTATGTGTGCTACATTCTGCAGCACACATAGAAAGAGGAAAAAGCCTCTATGATTATTTTTGTACAGGAAGGTTTCCCTTCCTGCACAAAAATAATCATCCCCGCAACACAGGCACCCTTGCACCATGGTGCAAAGATGCCTGCGTTGGGGCACGGCAGCCCATTGTGGGCCGGCGCAGGGGAAAACGCCAGGAATGCGCCATATCTTACAGATATGGCGCATTCCTGCCCTTTTATTTTGCCGTAGGGAAGCTCAGCAGGAAACTTGCAGCGCTGCCCTACTGCAAAACCTCATAAATGAGACCCCCTGTCTCTTTTGTTCTAATGGGCACCTTGTCTATTGATGGGGCCACTTGGCCTGTTTTGGCTGGTTTTACATCACATCCCAATTATCTCAATGTTACTATTGTGGAGCTACGTCTGCTACATTCACAATTAGTTCGTCTTCATGACGAGTCATACAGTTTATGTCTTGTGCACTTCAGACAGCTCTGGCTTGAGATGCTCCTACGGCACCAGGTCAGGGCGGAGGAGTTGTGATTAGTCCCATCATGATTAACTTGGTGATGGTAAAACATCCCCAGAATCGTGAGGATTTCACAAACAATTGAGCAGCTTGAGGCTGTTTTTCCACATACATCTCCTGTTGAGAAACACAGAATCCTTACAATGAGTTTACCGAGTGGCCTTATTCCTCCTTTAGCGGACTGTAACACCTAAGGGACTGTGTTTGCTTTAGTGTATACACTGTGCTTTGGCACCCCCTCCATGAGTGTTTTGGTGAGTGTTCTACTGTGCATACAGGTTGAACACGGGGCTGGTCCAGCCCTGGATTTGGGGATGAAGTTAGTGGGCATGTTCCCTATTGTCTCTGATATGAACTTGGCCAATATTAAGGGTGAAGCAGTTTGCTTCCACGTGCGCCAACACCCGGCGGTGGTGGCAGGTGCTGATGGGGAACAACAGTTGCCAATTAATATTGCGGATGTGTATACGTCCTTAGGTCGCAATAGTTTGGGGGTCCGACCATTTACAAAAACACAAGGTAAACCCCCTCCCGAAAAGGAGAGTCGTCCAGTCCTTCCAAAGAAGACATGGAATAAGAATGTACAGCAGCAACAACAGAAGCCTAATTCTCGTGTTGGTTTGCCTCCACCTGATGCTTCTGAATGTAGATATGATTTACGTCACCATTCTAAAATTAAGACACCCCAGAGGTTTCAGGTTTCAGGTCCTCATTCCTTTCAGCAATCGTTGGATCAACAATTCAGCCAAGGGGGGCGACAGGATCGCAGACAAGGAGAGCCTACAGAGATAAGACTGGACCCCGAGCGCCAGTTTGATGTGAAAGCCAAGCAAGAGGAGCCACCTCAATATAGAGCCCCATTTCAGAAGAAAAACGTTGCAGCTTTGACTGAAAAGTATGTCTCAGACAGTGAGAACCCTGCTGTCGACTGGTGTTGGGCAGTAACCCTCCTTGACATGCATCCTTGTAGTAGTGAGTCAGTTTCCCTCTCTCTGTAGTAAGGAATATCCAGTCACTTGGTAAATCCAAAGTATTCTTTATTCGTGGCAAAAATGAACATGAACAGCCAACACGTGTTTCGCCCCTTTGGCACGATTTTGGCCAGGGCTTTCTCAAGGCTGTACGTGAGGAAAGGAAAAGGAACAAGATGAGTCCTAAGGGAAAGGAGTTTTATTAAGTGAAAGGAGTTTTTTTGAAAACACCCTGTGAAGACTTTGAAAAATAAGGTTGAGTATGTAATGTTTAAAAACCCGTATCCATAGATAGATGTCGATGTGACTTATCCCATTCGAATTGTTGTGAACAGGTTAGTATTGTTTGGTTCTCCTCATCGATTAGAGGGTATTAGGCTTGATAGTAGTAAGTACATTAGATTAGTTGCATACAATTCTGACATAAAATCACACATAGAGTGAAATGGCAACATATGCAGGGAGAGAATTACTACACCAGAGAAGATTAGTGAAGGTTGGTGAGGTATAGACATGCAGCAGAGGTTACCATAGTGCAGCAGACACTCTACCAGCATCTGGAGGCAAAAGCAACTGACACCTTTATTACCATCGAGACCTCTAACACTCGTTTTGCTCCTCCTGATTGGCTTTAGAAAGTAAGCCTCCAATTTGATAGTGATATTAAATGCACTGTCAAAGCAGCCTTTTGGGAAATCTAACGTCTTCCTTTGATATTCTAATAGCAGAGGTTGATTGGCCTGTCCTCTTTGTTCTCGCTTCCTCTAGGGGAGAGGAGTTATTTGTACCAAGTTTTTCGCAATATGTCCCAGATGAGAGTTAAAATGCTTACGTGTCAGAGTGGGCCCTAGCCTTAGCTCCTGCAATATTTCGCAATCAGGCGGGTTGGGACAAGGATTCGCCTGTGGTCGTTATTCCTTTGCTTTCTACGCCACAGCCCCAACCACAACATTCAATTAAACATGATGCTAAATCATCTGTTGGTGACATTTTGACTCAAATGGAATATCAGGGTGTGATTGAACCCTGTGTTTTGTCCAGGCCTTGGTGTAATTTACAGACTTTTGCTTCACGGAATTCCGTGAAGTGACAAAAAACTCCCCAATGTTCCACAAGGTGCAGAGTGCAGTTCGAACTGATGTTCTCGCTGGTCTTCCTGCCGCTGGGGTAGAAATTCTACCAGAGCAAAAGCTCGCGCTTGCGAACTTACCGTTCATGAGCAGGAAAAAACTCCGCTGCACTATGTGAAGCAGAGTTTTCTGTACTCTGCGAGCTCTGCGGATCACGCAGTGCAGAAAACTCTGCAAACTCTGTGAACAGAGCAGAGTTCACCAACCATGCCTAGTTTTGTTCATGAATAATCCTCTTTTTACAAATATTGAAGCCAGGCGGTTCATATCATTTAGTTTTAAACAGTCATGTTTGCACTAATGCGGTACAGAACACACACTGATCTGCGATAGTAAATACCATTGTTTGAAAGAAATATAAAACTACGTTGGACATTTCACACCTTGGCTGCTGAAACCGTGACTTTACTGCATTCAGTGCTCTCGGCAATCAAAGACGATATAGGAGATTGCCAATGGGATATAAGTATAGCCATGGGGTGTTTGTGGTACGCATTATGTCGATCTTACATGATATTGACCCTGATGCCTTTTCGTTCGTCGATGACATCTACTTGACGGATGATGAAATGAATCTGCATCTTATGCCCGTGGATTGCCTTATCACACATTTTGCGACGTTAGGTTACAAACTGAATTTTGCAAAGTTGTATATTGCCTTTCTGGCTGTCCTTTTTCTTGGTTATGAGATCAATAACGAAGGTAGGAGGTTGACCCCCTACTTTTTGGAGCAATGTGCTCAATTGCAACCTCCATCTACCCTAAAAAAATTGCAATCTTTGCTGGGTTTCTTGAATCTTCCTGCCCAGCCTATCAAATTGCTATACACGATGATACAACCTTCTTTTTCCTCTTCCAGTTGGCTTCCAGGACGTACCGCAGTTATGTCTTTGCAGTCTGAACTGCTAGCGACTCAATTCTTGTTTACTAGAGACAATACCACAAATGTGGTCATACGAATTGTACCAGGAGCATTAGGATTCATCTGCGTGACTTTCTGTGAAGGGGACACAGTTCCCATAGCTTATAAATCACAGCAGCACAGATGGCGATTCTGAAGGAACACTCTCTGGCTCAAGGGAAATGCATTTTCATGGTTTTGCCGATGCCAGCCTTAGAGGCTGTCATGAAGGTAAGTGTACCCAATTGTAAAGCTATGCATCCTCGGATACAATGGGCTAAATTATTGACATCGGCTGATGTCAATTGTATCTTTGATCCTTCTTTGCAAACAGTTTTTACAAAATGAATTTGTTCTTCCTCCTCCTTTAATACTATTCCCTCTTGAGCAGTACATATAATTACAATAATGGGTCTGCACAGCCAGCCATTGGTTCTAAACATGCATATTCCACGGCCTGTGTAATTGTGGTAGGCACGATAGTGCACAGTGATTTTAAATCCTACTTCGTTAACACACAACCCCTTGGGGATTGTATGGCACAATTGGCCGGGTTATCTGGGCTTTAGTTTTGACTTTTGAGTTTGCTGATCCTTAAGTGCCTACACTTGTAGTGTGCGATTCATTTTACTGTGTACAATTCTTTAATGACAACTTGTTCTTTTGGAAACAGAATGATTTCTGTGATTGAAAAGGTAGCGGAATACAGAATAATACGCTTTGGATCCGAGTGGCCACTCACACTTGTTATCCATACATTGGGCCATCAGCGTTTGGGAGCACACACCATTGGCAATTCTTTGGCTGCAGTAGCCACATGCTCAGTATCAACTGTTACTAGGTCTACGACTAAAATTGATGATGACATTTTGGTGGCTATTTCCTCAACGAAGGAGGGAACACAGCTTCCCCAGTGATTCCCTTCTCATTACATCTATCACTTAACTCCTGATCAGATTCCATTTGTAACTGTTCCAACAGTTGGTGATTGTTTGATTTCAAACGAGGACCGCAGACTTTCTTTGAATGTGGCTTCTCATGAAGGCTTGGCTTCTTCACATGCCTGGAGTGACAGTGACAATTGCACTTTTACAGCAACGTTTTTGGTGGCATTGTTTATACCAGAAAACGCGCAAATATGTCCTTTCCTGGGCCATATTTCACCAGATTAAACTTTCTACTGTTTCACGTCTACCACATACTCAACTTTTCATTTCAGATCAACCATTTGGTTGTATGTATCTTGATCACTGCGGTCCTTTGACATCAACAGTGCTTTCAAATATATTTTGGTTGCAGTGGATTCATGCACTCGGCTCCTCTGGCTTTGGCCACAGGGATGTGCTGATGTTCATACTGTTTTAAAAGATTTACATGTCTTTGTAGGGACTTATGCCTGTCGCACCTTCCACTCTGACCAGGGTTTTGCCTCTAAGGCTTACTGTGATTCGATGAAGTCGATGGGGGTGCAGGTGCAATTCTCGTCTCCATATCAGCCTGAGGACAATTGTGTTGTGGAGCGGATGAACTGTGACTTAAAGCAACCTTTAACAGCAAGGGTATTAGGTAGACTGGGGCTGGTTGACTCATCTATATAGAGTACAACGTTCACTTAATAATCTCCCTTGAAGATCTCTCAGTGAGCGGACCATGTACGAAGTACTTTTTGGCATTAAAATGTTCGTGCCAGACCTTGATGGTCTAGATGTTGTGGGGGCTGCCGCAAAGTTTGACGTAGATAACCATTGTGCTATGTTACAGGATCTACAAAAGAATTGTGACGCTCTTGCAAAAACTCATTTGCTCTCATCTAGGGATGCTGCTTCTATACAAAGGGAGGGAGATTAGGCTACACTGTCTTTTCATAATGACAGCTCCTTTCATGATTTACGGACTACTTGCTATGTTGACGGTATTTGTGTAATGCATTTTCCTGCATATTGTGGCACGTATACTGCATATTAGAGCACGTTAGTTAAAATAAATATTTTAAACTTCTTTGTGTCTCTGTCATATTATTGTGGACAAGTACAAGTGTGTGAGCGAAAGGGTGTGTCTTGCAACCCCAATTCCTGAGAGAGTTGGGAGTGTTGTGTTCTGGGGTGTCTAATCGCTTGGTTCTCTTTGAGTGACTAGTAGAGCAAGTGACTATAGGTAGTCGGTCGTGGCCTCATGGGTAGTATTAAAAATATATACCATAGTGTATTGGTGAAACAGTGGGTTTATGAGTGACTGTATGGATGACTCAATGTGTGTGTAACTGACTGTATAAGTAAGTAATTAGGTGTCTCAGTGAATGTATGGGTGAGTGACTGGTAGTATGAATGAGTGTATCTGTCCGTCAGTTAATATCTGAGTGTGTAAGTGGGTATGTGAAAGGCTATATGGGTGATTGATCGGTTGCTTGACAATGCCTATGGTTGTCTGGGTGTCTGTGTGTGTGGGTGAGGAGGTGTGTGACTGCCTGTATGGATCAATGAGTGGGTGAGTCAGTAGCTGTATAGGGTACTGTTGTGTGTGTGAAATGTTGTATGAGTGATTAATCAAAGGATATATTAGGGTGTGCAAACGTGCATCAGATGATCACATGGATGAGGTCATCAGTGATGTCATCAGTAATGTCACTGGCCAAGTAATGAGTGATGTAATATGTGACGTCATCAGCAGTGCATTGCAGGGAAACAAGTTATAGTTATCTCAACTAACTATACCAGCCAAATTTCTCTGGTTTTATATGAGTGAAATGTCCAACTAAATATAACGTCCCTAAAACCTGTGTTTTTTTCAGTGAATTTTGAAGGTTTTTTAAATGCTAATCCCTAAGTATAACTTCCTTGAAACCTGTGTTTTTTCAGTAAATATATTATCTACTGGCGGTCGCCAGTAGATAGTTATAGTTAGGACCGTGTTTCCATAGGAAATCCGCAACATTCTATTTGGAATAACTTTGGCGCCGGTTGACGAATCCTCGCGAAATTTTCAAAATAGGTGGGGCGCTCCGCTCCGCTCCTACCCTGAAAGTCTCGGGGGGATTCATCAAGCGGGGGCTGAGAGAAAAGTGGTGTCCCAAAATGCGTTTTCCCCATGCAATTTTCCATAGGGACCTTTAGTCCAAGCTACAGCCCGAACGGCTGAACAGAATTACTTGAAATTTGGCAGAGAGGTAGTCCTCAGCTCAGGGATGTGCCTTTTGCATATATGGAGTCAATCTGTTCAGTAGTTCCTGAGAAAATTGCAGTTAAAAGCACATACATATCTATAGCCACGCACCGTGCGCGCACCGTGCGAGCACCGTGCGCGCACCGTGCGAGCACCATAACGTGCGCAAGCGTAATTCTGATTGGTGGTTACATGTTAGTCAACGTTCGAATCGGTCGAAATCAGGAAGTGTCGGCCGCCATTTTGTTTGTTTTCAGTGCGAGAGTGAAAAGGAAGGTGGCGAACGTGAAAAGGGGGCAGGGTAGAGAGTTCCTGTTCCCCTAGCCTTTGTTAGGGGTCCCTGAAGGACCCCGAAGGCAGAAAAAAACTTTTTTTTTTTTTTTTAAATCACGCTAACTATAACGGGTGAATTTCATTGGTTTTTTACGAGAGAAATATCCACCTAACTATAACATGTGTGAAACCTATGGTTTTTTAAGTGAATATATATAAATAAATAAATAAATATATATATATATATATATATATATATATATATATTATCCCACAATTTGCTCAGATTTGAGGCCGCAACTCGCCAGTAGGTGACTCACAAAGCCATTTTAAAGATCATTGCAGATTCCCATCGAGTATTTTGTCCTTCGGCCTGACGCGTTTCGAAGCCTTTGCGCTTCTCCTCAGAGGCCCCACGCAGGAAATCAGAACATTTATGCCGCATTTACCCAGCATGCTTTAATGAGACCGCCATTAGTCCCTTCTTTAAGTAAAGTTCAATTTCACACATAGCATGTTGGGAGATGTAGTCACTAGGCAATTCATTACCCTGAATGGGTTCCGTTCCTGCATGTGTTTTAGGACCCGTTTCCAGCCCTCCAGTGGGCTCCCCGATGAGATTCGAACAATGTCAATTATTCTACCTGCTGACGCCACTCAGGGAGGAACATTACCTCTCTGTAGGTCCTGATACAATTACAGGCAGCGCGATCCCTCCACGGCCGGAGCCGCCGCGATATTGATTATCCCACAATTTGCTCAGATTTGAGGCCGCAACTCGCCAGTAGGTGACTCACAAAGCCATTTTAAAGATCATTGCAGATTCCCATCGAGTATTTTGTCCTTCGGCCTGACGCGTTTCGAAGCCTTTGCGCTTCTCCTCAGAGGCCCCACGCAGGAAATCAGAACATTTATGCCGCATTTACCCAGCATGCTTTAATGAGACCGCCATTAGTCCCTTCTTTAAGTAAAGTTCAATTTCACACATAGCATGTTGGGAGATGTAGTCACTAGGCAATTCATTACCCTGAATGGGTTCCGTTCCTGCATGTGTTTTAGGACCCGTTTCCAGCCCTCCAGTGGGCTCCCCGATGAGATTCGAACAATGTCAATTATTTTACCTGCTGACGCCACTCAGGGATATATATATATATATATATATATATATATATATATATATAAATATATATATATATATAATCTACTGGCGGTCCGCAACATTCTATTCCCAATAAGTCTGGTGCTGGTTGATGAATCCTCGCAAAATTTTCCAAACTTTTGGCCAGCTCCGCTCCGCTCCTACCCTGAAAGTTTCGTGATGATTCGTATAGCGGGGGCCGAGAAAAAAAGGGGGGTCCCAAAACATGTTTTCCACATGCAATTTCCCATAGGACCTGTTGACGCAGCTACAGCCCGAACTGCTGAACGGAATGACACCAAATTTGGCAAAGAGGTAGTCCTCAGTTCACACTCGTGCCTTTTGCATAAATGGTGTGAATCCATTCAGTAGTTCCTGAGAAAATTAGAGTTAAAAGTACATAAATATCTATGGCCGGGGAGGACCCGCGGACCCTACCCGCACCGTAAGCACACCCTCCCCAAACCGAGCGCGCACCCTCCCGATCGTGTGCTGAATGCTAATTGGCTGTCGAGTGTCTGTCTACATTCGAAACCAGGAACTGTTGGCGGCCATTTTCTGCCTCGGTAGAAGCGAGGCTGAAGAAGCAAGGGGAATAAGTGTGTAAAACATATAAAGGGGAAGAGTGGAAATACTCTGACCCTCTAGAAGTGCTTAGGGGGTCCTAGAAGGACCCCCAGGGTCCCCCTTTTTTAAAAAAAAAAACGGTGTGCACATCCTATCGCGTTGGGTGCTCAAATTCTCTTGCATTGGGTTTGCGGATTCACAGTTTTTTTTTTTTTAAAAAGACAAGAAATCATTGGTTGTATGACTAATTTCTACACTGAAAGGTAGGGTGTATATTTCAGTTTTTTAAAGGTATGATTCTTATTGGTTAAGAAAAATAGATTGTAAGGAACATTATATATGGTAAGCTGATATGTTGAAAAGTCAAGCACACTTCCTGTCTTGTTTAGCAACATTGTGTGCTGAACTTGTGACCTGTGTGCTCAGTGCAGTGTTTCATGACCTGTTTCTATGGTAACAGGCAGAAGGCAGATTGGGGGAAGGGTTGAAATGTATTTCAGTTGGAAAGGGTTGAACTGTTTAACCAATAGAAATGTGTGTTTGGTTTTGAATTTATGTGTGAAGGATTGTGATTTGATGTTTACATGTATATGTGTGGAAAATGAAAGGAAATCTTTTCCATTCTTTGTTTTTGCTGAGAGGTGCACAGTGCAGAGATTCTGTAAAAGAAAATCTGGTGTGTGACTGATATACTTCTTAATATACAAAACAACTTGAAAGGTGAGTTATTTAATTGTGAGGGGATGTATGTAGACTATTTTGATTTTAATCAGACTAATGTATTTCTGCTGCTAAAGTGTAGGGAGTACTTTTTTTTCTCTACAATCTTATTGACAGTGTGTGTGCATGTAGAAACCATTCTGTGATAAGCATTTGTGTTTTTCATGTGTTTGCAGACAGATAACTGTGCTGTTTTTATATTTTGGTAGAATTAGAATCCAGTCATTGTTTATGAATTTGTGAAATGAGTTATTTTTCTATACTAAAATGTTTTGATATAGTGGAAGGGATAGTGTTGTTTGTCTAGAATCACACAGTGAGTATGTGTGCATTTGGGAACCACTGTGAGAGAAGTATGTGGTAATATTGTGTATTTGCTGACAGATAACTGTTTTAAAACATGTCATGTTGTCAAGTTTTAGTAGCATTAGAAGACAGTTATGGCTTATGCTTTGATTAAATGAGTCAGGCATTGACACTAAAGTGCAGTCCTGAAATATGTAGATTGTGTGCAGTTCCCTTACCACTTGCACTGTAGTGAATGTGTTTTGGTAAACTCCTAGGGATAGTGGTGCTTGTCTAGAATTACACTATGAGTTAGTGTGCATTTGGGAACCACTGTGAGAGAAGCATTTGGTAACATCATGTATTTGCTGACAGATAACTCTTTTAAAACCTGTCATGTTGTCATGTTTTAGTAGCATTAGAAGCCAGTCTTTTCTTATGCATTGATAAAATGAGTCAAGCATTGACACTAAAGTGCAGTACTGAAATATGTAGATTGTGTGCAGTCCCCTTACCCCTTCCACAGTAGTGAATGAGTTTTGGTAAGCTGCTGGGGATAGTGTTGCTTGTCTAGAATCACACTGTGAGTCTCTGTGCATTTGGGAACCACTGTGAGAGAAGCATTTGGTAACGTTGTGTATTTGCTGACAGATAATTGTTTTAAAACCTGTCATGTTGTCAAGTTCTAGTAGAATTAGAAGCCAGTTTTTGCTTATGCTTTGATTAAATGAGTCAGGCTTTGACACAAAAGTGCAGTCCTGAAATATGTCGATTGTGTGCAGTTCCCTTATCAGTTCCACAGTAGTGAATTATTTTTGGTAAACTCCTAGGTATAGTGGGAACCACTGTGAGAGAAGCATTTGGTAACATTGTGTATTTTTTAGCAGATAACTCTTTTAAAACCTGTCAAGTTGTCAAGTTTTAGTAGCATTAGAAGCCAGTCTTTGCTATAGTTTCTTAGTCAGTTTTTATATAAAATGTATTTGTACAGTAATGGAATAGTATAAATTTGAAAGTTATTAATATACATTTACTTGTGATTCTTTTTTACAGATACAGAACAGGAGTGTTTCTCATCTGTTTGCACTCTTCTCATGCAAGATTGTTTGGATGAAGGGTCCTTAGGTGTTTCATCATACTTGCCGTGCCGCACAAGTATTTTTTGTTAGGATCCCCTCGCAACAGAACTCTTTTGCAAATCTTGCACGTGACGAAGGTGGCATTGGTCTTTGTTTGCCCCTCGAGAAAAGTAAAACATTTCCACACCACTGAAGGAAAACGTTGTGGGCGTGGTGCATCCTCCAAAAATTCATCCTTAGATTTGGTGAATATTTTAAAGCGACAACATTTACAGTTTTTGTAAGTTAAACTTATAAAATTTTGTTAGCTGTAGGCATTTTATATATCTTTGTATCTTGTTTAATTTTGTTGAGAATAGCATGTTGGTTTTTATTTAACAATCTTTGAGATTTTTTATTTTTTTTGCCCGTTGTTAAGTCATGAGTACGAATGAAATCACTATTTTTAGTGAAATTTAATATATTCTGAGAACAGCAAAAAGGCAAAAAAATTACTTTGTGGAAATTATGCTGTGTTGTAAAAAATGTATTATTACATGTTAATTTTTTTCCTTTTTTTTCACAGATCCAAATTTTAAAATAAGCAATTTTTATGAATTTAGATTGGAATGAAAATGTGAAAAAAATGTATACCATTTTTTATTCCTATTACTGGGAAGGTAAGTTTAACTAAGTCTCAATATGCAGAATGAGGAGGTCTGCAAGAAGCTACAAAGTTGAAACATGTTTCTAAAAACACTCTGTTTATACCTATGTAGTTTTGAAATCTGACCATAATCAGATATCATGTGACCTGCAAAAAAAGAGATCTGAGGGGTTCATAATATTTCCCATTTTAGCTATTGAAGGACCGCAATTATTTCAATCATTCTTCTTTGAACATCTATGCAGACAAAACTCTGTGCTTACCTTTTATCATTCTCAAGGAATTTTAAAAACGGAAATATGTCACTTTTTGTAACATAGTTATTGTGTAAGATACTCTTTCATATTTACAAAGAGAGGAAAAGGCACACTTTTTATGTGTTGAAGGGTGTTCTATAAGTGTTGTTGTGCATGATTGCACTTAATACTCATAGAACAAGACACATGTCTAGATTCATCATAAATCATGAATCTCGATATGTGTGTGAATGGTGCACCATTATAAAATTGCTGTAGGAAAGCACAACAAGGAGAATTTTTTTAATTTCTCTACATTTTTATATCTTCAATGCATGCTGAAATGTTCAGCATACATTGAAGGAGAAAAATGCATTTTCTCATTGTTTTTGTGCAGGAAGGTGTGTCTTCCTGTAGAAAAACAAACAGCACATTACACAGATATCCTTGCACTATGGTGCAAGGGTGCCTGTGTCACCACATGGCTGCAGTTTAAGCAGCCGTGCAGAGAGAAGCATAGATTTGCAACATATTTATGTACATATGTTGCATCCCTGTGCTTCGGAAGTACTGCAGCACACTGCAGTTAAAGAGGTTGCTGTGTGATGCTGCAGCACTTCCTCATAGTTCTGCACTTATACATTCACCATATGCTACTAATGCATTCATTCAGTAAATTACGTACTACACATACATTCATATCAACTCTCACACACTAACAAAGAAATGTAGCTCTTTTTTTAAACCAGGAAAGTTAGTGCTTACTAGAACTTTTTTTTTCTTCTTTTTTGTTTTTTAATTTTTTGGTACTTTTTGGAACAATTTTGTTATTTTTTGTTTTTTTCAAAAGGAAAAACAAACAACTGGAGGAACAAAACAGTCAACTTCTGCAAAAGAATAAATAAACACAAGTTTAGCACTTGTGGTTTTGCCGCGCTCGGCAGATTACTTCAATTGACTGCTCGCCGTAACATAGTAGTTTGTTGCATTTAATGCAACTAATTTTTAGTTTTCCAAATTCTGGACGTATGTCTGGGTGAGTGCTTGAATGTGATGCTGCAGAAGTGCTTGCCACTGCTGGCTGAGGCTGC
Organism: Triturus cristatus; assembly: GCF_964204655.1. Taxonomy (NCBI): domain Eukaryota; kingdom Metazoa; phylum Chordata; class Amphibia; order Caudata; family Salamandridae; genus Triturus; species Triturus cristatus. Next base: position 223,530,489 of record NC_140584.1, read on the forward strand.
TGTCGGAGTCTTCTGCATTCCTGCTTGGCCACTTGCAGTCCCACAAGAGTTTTTTCTTGATGGATCTCCTCTGGAAAGCACTCTTTGACATATTTTACATGTCACTTTAGTTGAATTCGTTTTATTTTGTCCTTCTGGGAAGGAAAAACATTTCCACACCACAGAGGTGTATCTTTCTGGGCGTGGAGGTTCCACAACAAATTCCTCATCGGACGAATGGTCTGATTCTGATGGTGGCTGCTGTGCAGAAGCCATTGTCTTCAGAAAATTTGCAGCTGTGGAAATCTTCCCTTCTTCTAGTTCTAAGGTGTGATATGTTCCTGTCGCGTATAGGCTGGGAGTCTAGTACTGGTCGCATTGCGATCACGCACTAAATACGTCATTGAGATGTAATCAGTGATGTCATGAGTGATGTCACTGACCATGTCATGAGTGATGAAATATGTGATGTCATCAGCAGTGCATTGCGGGGGCGCGAGTTATAGTTAGCTGAACTAACTATAACGGGGGAATTTCTAGGGTTTTGTACAAGGGAAATGTCCAGCTAACTATAACGGCCCTGAAACCTATGGTTTTTTCAGTGAATTTCCAAGGTTTTTTAAATGCCAATTCCTAACTATAACGCCCCTGAAACCTTTGGTTTTTTCAGTGAATATATATATATACCGTGACCGTGGGGAAATATCACCGGGTGACGGTGTCAAAATTAGGCGAGGGTTGATCGGGAATCAAGCAGACACTAAAGCAGTGACCAGATTCCCAAACGCGCGTAAAGACCAATGAGAGCACTCAACGGAGCTGCCTCGCTCGGACCAGACACGCCTGACAGGATTTCACCGCGCACAGAGCGCACAGCGCACAGTGGGAGAAACTGCGAGGGGGAGAACGCTCTTGGGCAAGAGCCTTCTGTGCAGGGAATATGAAACAATACCAAGGCAATAATGCTAATAAAGTGCACAAGAAACCGCTACACAAACAGCAAAAATGTCAGATTACGCCAAGAATTTAAGAAATGCACTTAACTGACGAGCAGTGAAGAAAGAGGAAGCGGAAGGGACGTCACAATATTGTATACGATGGACTGTGATATGATTGGACTATAGTTGCCTTGGAGACTACCCCCCTAATGGTTCATGGGTTGTGTAGTCTTTTGTTGAATGATTGTTGTGTTACGTTTTCGTTGAACTGCTATGCAAATAAAGTGAGGAAAGATATGCATAATCCTCGCCTCCATCCTGCCATAGAATTCATTAAACTTTATTCGATCTGATTTAGAAACACAGTTCATAAAAGTGTACATAAAAACAGTAAATCCTCTTTCCTACTACAATACAGTGAGAATTAATTAAAACTAGTATGTAAAATCGGGTGTTACAAAGCCCGGTTCAGAGCAACTTCTGGTTAACAGAATTGTAAAGTTAAATGTTTCACAAGATCAATCTCATGTACTTCGTGCAAAATGCGCAATAAGGGCTCGAAGTAAGATGTAATGCTCCAATACCTGACCAGTCCGCACTATATAAAACTGCAGAAAAGCTAAAAATAAAAAGTGTTTTGCACACTTCTGTCATTGGGCTACATGTGGGCTACATCTGGGTGATATTTGTGCTACATTTGGGCTCTTTTTTCTCTGGTGGCCATCTTGGGAGACTTATTTGTTATGAAGTTTTCTAATTTACTCATTTACTGCAGTCTCCTCAGTAGAAAATGCTTTCAGTTTCTTACTTTGATTCCATCAAGAAGGCATTCAGACGTGTCATGTATTTGCCATAAATTCTGAATGTTAGCACTCTAGTTGTTCATTAGATCACTGTGGTAAAGCTACTGCTCACCAGGGAGTTAACTGGATGTCTACTGCTGGTATTGAAAGTGATTGTTTCAGTCTGCATGTCAGAATTTTCTAATGAAATAAAAGAGGATTTGAGATCTCACTTAAAACATGCCCTAAATTTTCTTTCTGCAGCACTAACCATAATTTCTATGGCAAAATGAACCAACTAATTGTGTTCCTTTTTAAATTAGATGTTTTAAGTTTTACCAGTCTATTCCAATCAAGATGGCTTCAGGTGTGCCATAATTTCATCATAAGTAAGACTGTCAGCTCTCTAGTTGTTCTTTAGAACACTCTGGGAAGCTGCAGTAGAACACAAAGGCATTAACTGACAGGCTGCTCCTGTTGAAATATAACAGGAAGATATTTGAGATCTCACTTAAAACATGTCCTAATTTTACATTCTACAGCACTAACCATAATTTCTATGGCAAAACGAACCCCCTCATTTTGTTCCTTTTTAAATTAAATGTTTTAAGTTTTACCAGTTTATTCCAACCAAGATGGCTTCAGGTGTGCCATAATTGTGTCATAAGTAAGACTGTTGGCTCTCTAGTTGTTCTTTAGAACACTCTGGGAAGCCTCAGTAGAACACAAAGGCATTAACTGACAGGCTGCTCCTGTTGAAGTACAACAGGAAGATATTTGAGATCTCACTTAAAACATGTCCTAAATGTTCTTTCTACAGCACTAACCATAGTTTCTATGAGAAAATGAACCCCTCATTTTTTTCCTTTTTAAATTAAATGTTTTAAGAGTTACCAGTTTATTCCAATCAAGATGGCTACAGGTGTGCCATATTTTGTCATGAGTAAGGCTGTTAGCGCTCTAGTTGTTCTTTAGAACACTCTGGGAAGCTACAGTAGAACACAAAGGCATCAACTGACAGGCTGCTCCTGTTGAAATATAACAGGAAGATATTTGAGATCTCACTTAAAACATTTCCTAATTTTTCTTTCTACAGCACTAACCATAATTTCTATGACAAAATGAACCCCCTCATTTTCTTCCTTTGTAAATTAAATGTTTTAAGAGTTACCAGTTTATTCCAATCAAGATTGCTTCAGGTGTGCCATCATTTTGTCATAAGTAAGACTGTTAGCGCTCTAGTTGTTCTTTAGAACACTCTGGGAAGCTGCATTGGAGCACAAAGGCATCAACTGACAGGCTGCTCCTGTTGAAAAATAACAGGAAGATATTTGAGATCACACTTGAAACATGTCCTAATTTTTCTTTCTACAGCACTAACCAAAATTTCTATGACAAAATGAACCCCATCATTTTGTTCCTTTTTAAATTAAATGTTTTAAGTGTTACCAGTATATTCCAATCAAGATGGCTTCAGGTGTGCCATACTTTTGTCATAAGTAAGGCTGTTAGCGCTCTAGTTGTTCTTTAGAACACTCTGGGAAGCTGCAGTATAACACAAAGGAATCAACTGACAGTCTCTGCCCTTGTTTGATGTACATGCTTTAGCGAGAATGACTTTATTCTCACATAACTGAGAAAGATAAAGTGAATTTACAGAAAATATGATCTCATTTTAGCTTCAGTTTTCTCTCAAACATGATTCATGATATCCCAACAGAAGGTTTTTCACAGGGTAAAATCACCTTAATTAGCTGAACTAACTATAAAGGGGAAATTTCAATGGTTTTGTACGAGTGAAAAGTCCAGCTAACTATAACGCCCCTGAAACCTATATTTTTTTAAATAAATTTCTAAGGTTTTTCTAAGGTTTATTAAATGCTCATTCCTAACTATAACGTGCCTGAAACCTATGGGTTTTTCTGTGAATTTCAAAGGTTTTTTAAGTGCTAATTCCTAACTTTGCCTACAGAGATGGGACATGTGAAGAAAGAAGAAAAAACGCACAGAAAGAAAAAAAAGAAATACAGAAAGAAGCAACAGAAGTCCTCAAAGACGAAGAAAAGTGCTGGAAGAAGGATAACGTGCAGAAAGAACAAACAGAAGAGCAGAAAGAAGCCTTGTTGCAAAATCATCCTGTACCCTCAACTTTTTCAGACGGATACTGGTGGCAACTGAGTCTGACTAACCAGTCCTAGAGCCAGTGCTATGTTAAAAGACACTCAGAATACAGTGAAAACACCTACATACACTAGGGAGCACTATGCGTTGGGGTCCCCCTGTGATTAGCATGACCTCCTCTGTAAGCCCCTAGTATATAATAGGGCAGGGGATTAAATCTACGTCTTAAAAAGCGCCACAGGGCGTGTTTGCACAGAGAGGTGTAAAAAGTGGCACGGCCTGGACCCCCTCTCTGCAACGCACCTCAGTGGCACTTACTGGAAGCACCTGGTGGGCTGGTTAGCCCCCAGGGGCCCTCAGGATTGAAAGGGAATTATTTCCCCAACTTAAAACGTGCCATAGGGCATGTTTGCACACGTCACCTTATGCCCCGTCCGCTCCCTTCCCCATTGTGTAAACGCGCCCTGTGGCCGTTCTAAGTTGAGAGATTAAGTCCCCTTGAATCCTAAGGGCCCCTAGGAGCAAACTAGCCCACTAGGTACCTTCAGTAAGCGCCACAGAGCTGTATTGCATAGAGGTGTAAAAAGGGGCGTGGCCTCAGAACACCTGTCTGCAACGCAGCTCCCTGGCGCATACTGGAGATACCTGTTGGGCTAGTTGGCCCTCAGGGACCCTCAATATTGAAGGGGAATTAATTACCCAACTTACAACTGGCCAGGGGGCGCGTTTGCAGAGTGCTGCACGGAGGGGGCGTGGCTTCCGACGCGATGCCGGTCTTTTATTTATTTTATTTTTTTAAGAAGGAGAGCTGTGTGGCCCCCCTTCTTTTTCAAATTTATTGGCCCTGGGGAACCCATCCCCCAGGCCTGCACCCTAATTTTTTTTGTTGAAAAAAATTAATTTGGAAGGGGGCCGCGTGGCCCCCCTCCCAAGGCCCTAATCGGCCCCGGGGTCCCCAACCCCCGGGTCATGGCCTTTTTAGAAAAAATTCTTTAGGAGGGGGCCACTTCCCCCAGGGCCGGCCTTTGTTGTTTATTATTTAAACAAAAATATATACTTATAGAAACACCTAGGAAATGCTGGACAAACCGTATGTACCTATCACCATGATGATTTGCGTGATATTCATTAAAAGGCGACTATGCATACAATGAATCCATGTGGAATGTATTTACACAGCTAATGAAGCTCTGACGTGTCTGACGCCCTACCATGCCTAATCCCGGCGCCCCCACATGTGGGAACTCTCCAAGTAGACACCCTTGTCGTTTATTTATACAAACATGGGTAGCTATTGACGGGCACCTTTAATACACACGCACACCAAGCCATTCAAAGGGGATTCGTCAAAAATTTGACCAAACTATGCAAGAAACCCCCCTCACGGTTAATAAAACACACATCCACCGCCGGATGTGTAATACTTTTTATTTTACTCTCTGGAAAGGAGACAAACCTCACTTGAGAGTTACAGTGTGCTCCTGGCTGAGCCCACTGCTGTGTTACACACACCAGTGCCCGCCGAGTGCCACACACCTCTGTGTTGTATTCCATCAGCTAGTGCATATGCTATGACACTCTCTAGCCCATGTGCACTGTAACACCAGCCGGTGAATATGTCATGCCACACTTGCCTTTGCACGGGTTATATTGCCCCATCTAACGTGCCTTCCTTGATGCCTATGTTATAACGCACAGCGCTATGCCATACATATTACAATCTGGGATCCATATCTTTGTCACAGTGCCTATGCAACGTTACACTCCCCAGCACATATTTTATATTACAACTTTAGAGACTAGTTAGGTTACACAACACTGCCCTGTGCATATTACGCTCCAAGGTGCATATCGCATAGCACTCGCTAGTGCCGGTGCTATCTCGCGCTCTCCAATGAATCTGTCATTGCGCACAATGTATTGCATATTATATTTCACGCCCGGTTCATCTTATATCACACTTTTTGGTGCATAGTTTACACCATATACTATATCTAGTTTTCATTTTCAATCGTGCTCTCAGGACTATGTTCTATATAACACTGCGTCCACCTACCCTTTTCATGGGCATTACATTTTGCGATGGGGGTGGAGGGTCAGGGGGTGTTTCTGCCAAGTGATCCCGGAGGCCCAGTCACAAACATCCTCTGCTTCCTGAATAAAAGTGAGATTATGCTGCATACTTGTTCATACTTTAAGTAGTTCGCACAGACACACATTTTAAAAACAATAAAGTTCCTAATACCCACCTTCTCTGAACAGTTAACTTGCTTCCCCATCCACCTCCTCCCTATCATCTGTTGTCTGAATCCATGGACTAGCCTCCTCCCTCCTGCCATGCATGGTCTGATGTGTTGCCACTGCCCTCCATTTAGCATGATGTACCAGTCCACTCCTCCTGCCCTCCATTGCTCAATTCTATGGCCCATCATTGACCTCCTGCTTAGCTTCTGTGCTTAGCTTGCTGCCCCTATTCTCCTTCCCCCTGCCCTCCGATGTCTTTGTGCATGCCCCTGCTCCATCCTTTTGGCCCACCATGTTCCATGGACCTGCCACTCCTATCAAATCTGAGTGTTCTGTTGAGCTGCCACTCCACTCCCACCTGCCTAGCATTGTCAGATGACTGTAACCTGTCCCTGCCACCTCCACCCTGCCTGTCCACATGCCATGTCCCTATCCCCTTCCTCCTGTCCTCCATGGTCCATTTTACTGCCACACCCTTCTGCCCTCCCTGGTCTGTTGTGCTGCAACTGCTCCTCTTGCCTGCCCGCGTGGACGGTTGTGAGGCCCCTTCCCCTGAACTCTCATGTCTGTGCCCAGGTCCTGACCCTCCCTTCTATCCTCCATGGTCCTTTGTGCATGCCCCTGCACCCTCCTTCTTGCCCATCATAGCCATTGTGCTGCCACTAACCCTCCCGCTTGCCATGCATGGTCTTCTTTGCTGCCATGGCCCCTCCCACCTTCCCTGTGTGGTCAGCTAGCTGCCCCTGACCCCCTCCCACCTTCCCTCCATGGTCTGTGTGTATCCCATCATAGTCTCACTGTTGCTCTCCATGGTGTGTCTTGTTTCTAGTGCCCATCCTGCCTGATCTCCATGGTCATCTTGCTGCTCCTGCCCTGCCCCCTTGCCCCCAGACCTCTGTTTCCATGTGCAGACCCCTATTCCCTCCCTCCTGGCTTGTCTGTTCCATTTTAATTCCCCTTACCCGTCCCTCCTGCCCTTTATGGTATGTTATGCTGCAGCTTTCTCTCCTATCTGTCAATTATGGTCAGCTAGCTACCATTGCCTCTTTTCCCTCTGTTCTCTGTTTTCCATGTGCATGGTCCTGTCCCCTCCCTATTGCTTTCTATGGATTGTTGTGCTGCACTCCCGTCCCGCATGCCCTGTGTGGTGTATTGTGCTGCTGCAAACCCTGATGCCTGCCCTGTAGGGTCAGTTTGGTGCACCTCTCCATGTCCCTCCTGTCCTCTGTTATCCGAGTCCATGTCCCTACCCCAATTACTCCTGCCTACCATGATCCAATGTACATTTTGAAAATGGTAAGAGGGAGATTTTGAAAAAAAACTGAGGTATTGATTTTCCCCTTTGAGTTACATTGAAAAGGAGACAGATCAAATAAAGCCCATTTGAGCTTAAAAACATTGGACGTTTCCTGGCTGAAACGGGTCTGTTGGCATGTATGGTTGTACTACCACTGCCTCTTCCTTCTGCCCACAATTGTCTATTATATTGCCACAGCCTCTCTTGCCAGTCCTGTATTGTTGGTTTGCTACCCCTGCCCCCCATTCCACTGCCCTCCATAGTCTGTTGTGCTGCCACCGCCCTTCCTGCCTGCCCAGTATGGTCAAATTGTTTCCTCTGCACTCTCCTACCTGCCTTCATTTTTCAGAGTCCATGCCCCTGTCCTCTGCCTCTCAACAGTATCCCAATGAACAACTAGATTGCTACCATTCTATATTTATTACATAAGTATGGAACGCCTGACGTCATCTTGATGTAATCAAAACTGTAATACCTGGAGCATTTCCTTTAGAAATTACATATATGAGAGGGTCTTATTTGCATCAAAATTATGGTTAGTGCTCTAAAAAACTAAAATGAGGACAAATTTCTGAGTTTTCAAATAGCGACAAAGAACTTTTAAATTATTTGTAATCTTTATGTTTTTTTATACAGTTGACCACTTGATTAAATGTTGCACTTAGGGGAGAGGATGTGGTGTTACTTCCAGAGCTGAAGACTTTGCAACTGGGGAACCAGGTTGGAGTTTCTGCTTCAGCTCAACATTCTGTGACTCTGGTCAAATCACTTAATCTCCCCATGTCTACAACCAAAATGAATTTGATCTTGTGTGATGTAACCAATGCTCATGTAAAGCACTCCAATACCTGACAAGTCTGCAATATATAAACCTGCAAATACACAAAAAATAAGTGTTTTGCACACTTATGTCATTGGGCTACATGTGGGCTACATCTGGGTGATATTTGTGCAGCATTTGGGCTCTTTTGTCTCTGGTGACCATCTTGGGAGATTTATTTGTTATGAAGTTTCCTAATTTCCTCATTTACTGCAGTCTCCTCAGTAGGAAATGCTTTCAGTTTTTTACTTTGATTCCAACAAGAAGGTATTCAGATATGTCACACATTTGCCATAAATTCTGAATGTTAGCACTCTAGTTGCTCATTAGATCACTGTAGTAAAGCTACTTTTCACCACGGAAGTCTGCTGCTGGTATTAAAAGTGCATGTTTCAGTCTGCATATCAGAATTTTTTAATGAAATAGAAGAGGATTTGAGAAGTCACTCAAATGTGCCCTAATTTTTCTTTCTTCAGCACTAATCATAATTTCTATGGCAAAATGAACCCCCTCATTGTGTTCCTTTTTAAATTAAATGTTTTAAGTGTTACCAGTTTATTCCAATCAAGATGGCTTCAGGTGTGCCACACTTTTGTCATAAGTAAGACAGTAAGCGCTCTAGTTGTTCTTAAGAACACTCTGGGACATTCTGTCATTGGGCTATACTTGGGCTACATCTGGGTGATATTTGGGCTACATTTGGGCTCTTTTGTCTCTGGTGGCCATCTTGGGAGATTTATTTGTTATGAAGTTTCCTAATTTCCTCATTGACTGCAGTCTCCTCAGTAGGAAATACTTTCAGTTTTTTTACTTTGGTTCCATCAAGAAGGCATTCAGATGTGTCACGTATTTGCCATAAATTCTGAATGTTAGGACTCTAGTTGCTCATTAGATCACTGTAGTAAAGCTTCTGCTCACCAGGGAAGTCTGCTGCTGGTATTCAAAGTGCATGTTTCAGTCTGCATGTCAGAATTTTTTTATGAAATAGAAGAGGATTTGAGAAGTCAAAATGTGCCCTAATTTTTCTTTCTGCAGCACTAATCATAATTTCTATGGCAAAATGAACCCCTCATTTTGTTCCTTTGTAAATTAAATGTTTTAAGTGTTACCACTTTATTCCAATCAAGATGGCTTCAGGTGTGCCATACTTTTGTCATAAGTAAGACTGTTAGCGCTCTAGTTGTTCGTTAGAACACTCTGGGACATTCTGTCATTGGGCTATACTTGGGCTACATCTGGGTGATATTTGGGCTACATTTGGGCTCTTTTGTCTATGGTGGCCATTTTGGGAGACTTATTTGTTATGAAGTTTCCTAATTTCCTCATTTACTACAGTCTCCTCAGTAGGAAATACTTTCAGTTTTTTACTTTGATTCCTTCAAGAAGGCATTCGGGTGTGTCACACATTTGCCATAAGTTCAGAATGTTAGCACTCTGGTTGCTCATTAGATCACTGTAGTAAAGCTACTGCTCACCAGGGAAGTCTGCTGCTGGTATTGAAAGTGCATGTTTCAGTCTGCATGTCAGAATTGTTTTTTGAAATAGAAGAGGATTTGAGAAGTCACTCAAAATGTGCCCTAATTTTTCTTTCTGCAGCACTAATCATACTTTCTATGGCAAAATGAACCCCCTCATTTTGTTCCTTTGTAAATTAAATGTTTTAACTGTTACCACTTTATTCCAATCAAGATGGCTTCAGGTGTGCAATACGTTTGTCATAAGTAGGACTGTTAGCGCTCTAGTTGTTCTTTAGAACACTCTGAGAAGCTGCAGTAGAACACAAAGGCACCAACTGACAGTTTGGAAAATGTCGCGAAGATTCGTCAATCTGCGCCAACATTATTCCAAATAGAAGGTTGCGGATTTCCTACGGAAAATAGGTCCTAACTATAACTACCTACTGGCGACTGCCAGTAGGTAATATATTGGAAACAGACTGAACAACGAATCCTTAATAATAAGTGTATTGAACAGCGAATCCTTAACCACGACCTTTACCAGAGCCACAACTTCATTAACCATTGCTGTACACGAACAACGACCACCTGAACCATGACTTACTAAACCAGAGGTAAGTGTTAACATTTTAATAATTAATCTTAAATGCAAGTGCAATAATAATAAAATATTTGGAATGGAATGTTTATTTTTGGTAGTATTTAATAATTTAGGAATGTGTAATATTATTTTAAAAACGTAATTTGCACATTTCCTGATTTTAATTCCGATGTAGAAATATTAGTTTGTTTTAATTTAGCTTGTTAGGCCAGTAGATAGCACTGTTGGTTTGTTTTTCAGTGATGTGATTAAGATCAGTGCTCGATGCGACTGATCTCTCTGGTTGTGGATTTGAAAAAATACATCATAGCCAAATACAGGAGTTTGTGCAGAGAGCTAGGGACATCCATTAGAAGCGAGTTGAAAATACCATCTGAAAAATAGGATGCTGAATATGACTTAGTGTCAAGCTGTGAAAATTGAATACGCCGTAAACCCTGATTCAGTCTGGCTGACCCCATTTCAAACCACCTCTGAAATAGAAGGAGAGGGGTATTTTGTGGAATACCCAAGACAACAGTTTTTATCCAAAAGGATAGTTGAGGAAAACTTTGAGAAATGCTTCGTTAAACATCAAATAATGATAACCAAATTCCATATACACATGTCTCACCTTTACGAAAAACAGTACTGGAATATTGCTTCCTGTCTGTATCTCTCTTTTCACTGAACTGTTGATTCTTTCATTGAATCAAGAATTAAAAGTAACCATCTTCCACAGGCTGTTTCAATTGAGCCCTTGACTGGTAGATTCCGGTAATATGAAAAATTATTCATTTTCGTGGTTTAGTAATTCATTGCACAGGACGTAGTGGTTTGGCTTTGGTAGTGGCTTAGCCTTCGTGGTTTAGGCATTCGTTGTTTAAGTGGTAGTTGTTTAGACATACAACCTATATATATATATATATATATATATATATATATATTTATATATATATGTGTATATATAAATATATAGGACCTAGTTTCCATAGGAAAAGCATTTTTGTTTTCCCAATAACTTTGGCGCCGGATGACGAATCATTGCAAAATTTTCAAAACTAGTGGGGTGCACCGGTCAGCTCCTGTCTTGGAAGTGTTGGGGTGATTCGGCAAGGGGGGGCTGAGAAAAAAGGGGGGTTCCAAACCATGTTTTCTCCATGTTAATTCCCATAGGAATCTTTAGACACGGCTACAGCCCGAACTGCTGAACGGAATTCACCAAATTTGGCAAAAAGTTAGTGCTTGGTTCAGAAAGCGCCTTTTTTTTAAATGGTGTAAATCCGTTCTATAGTTGTTGAGAAAATAAAAAAATAAAAGTTTCGATATCTATGGCTGCGGATGGATCCGCGCACCTTGCCGATCATGAGCTGTATTCTAATTGGCTGTCAACACTTCAAACCAGTAAATGTTAGCAGCCATCTTGTGCCTCGGTAGAACCGAGGCACAAGAAACCAGAGAAACAATGCGTAAAACAAGAAAAGGGGGCAGGGTAGAAACACCCTGACCCCCTAGGCCTGCTTAGGGGGTCCCACAAGAACCCCCAGGGCCATAAAAGCATTTTCTTTTTAAAAATCACCGAGATGCACGGATGATCCACGGATCCGACCGCGAAAATAAAAAAAACGGAGCGCGGAATTCCGCGCTTTGTTATTAATTAGCACCGGGTTGGGCCAAGTCGAGGGGGCATGTAAAAAAATGTGTGGGGGGCCCCAATCCCCCCACAATGCCCCGGGGATTGCCAACCCCTGGGGCTTTGTTTTTATATGTTAGGGGAGCCTCCAAGACCCCCAAGCCCTGGGAACTGCCACCCCACGGGGCTTTCATTAATACATTTGTGGGAGGCACACGGCCCCCTTCCCCCGTGGCTCTTATTTTTTTAATAATACCTGTGTGGGAGGGCTTGACTCCCCCACACGCCCCTGGGACTGCCACCTCCCCGGGGCTCTAATTATTAAAATTTGGGGGTCTGTGACGGACCCCCAAGCCCTGGGGACCACCACCTCCACGGGGCTTTGCCAATGGTGGGAGTGGGGCCTTCTGGAGCCAGTGATGGCCCTGGGGACCGCCACCCCCCAGGGCCAGCTCCTGCAGTGTCCTGGGTTGCCCACCCCCGGGACACTGCTGTTTGCCATGACAGGGTAGGAGCCTCGAGGTTCCCGCCCTGTCACTGCAAACTGCTTTGCTTCATTGAAGCAAAGCAGAATTGCTTTTCCACACGGGGAGCTGCATGTCAGCAGCTCCCCATGTGGAAAAGCAATGCCGGCTCCCGCAGGACGCGGGGAGCTGGCGGGACCATGGGGGCATTGAGGCTCCCCCCACGGTCCCCAACGGAGAGGGGCAGCCCCGGGGGATGGGATGCCCGGGGCTAGAAGTGGCCCGGGAGGGGGGCTACGTGGTCCCCCTCCCCCCCCAAAAAAAACGAGGCAGAGCCCCGGGGGATGGTGTCCCTTGGGCTGAAGGAAGCCTCAGGAGGGGGGCCACGCAGCCCCCCTCCTTTGTAAATATTATTAAAAAAATATATAAAGTGGCCATGCCCCAGGGATGGGGACAACGGGGCCAAAAATGGCCTCGGGAGGGGTGCCCACGCGGCCCGTTCCCGATTTAAAAATTAAAAGAAATTAGGGGTCAGGCCCTGGGGATGGGGTCCCCAGGGCCCAAAAAAACAGGAAAGAAAGGGAGGCCACACAGCCCCCTTATATAAAAGTAAAATAAAAAAAAGCCAACATTGTGCTGGAGGCCCCTCCCACCAACTCTAGGCACGTTTTAAGCTGAGGAATTAATTACCCTACAATCCTGAGGGTCCCTGGGGGCTAACTAGCCCACCAGGTACCTCCAGTAAGTGCCACAGAGCTCTGTTGCAGAGAGGTGCAAAAAGGGGCATGGCCTCTGAACACCTCTCTGCAACGCTGCTCCCTGGCGCATAATGGAGGTACCTGGTGGGCTAGTTGGCCCGCAGGGACCCTTAGTATTCAAGGGGAATTAATCCCCCAACTTACAACGCGCCACGGGGCGTGTTTGCACAGTGGTGAAGGGAGGGGGTGGGGCCTGAAGTGACATGTGTGCAAACATGCTCTGTGGCTCGTTTTAAGTTGGGGAATTAATTCCCCTTCAATCCTGAGGGCCCCTGGGGGCCAACTAGCCCACCAGGTACCTCCAGTAAGTGCCAGACGCCTGTGTTGCAGAGAGGTGGTCCAGGCCATGCCCCTTTTTAAACCTCTCTGCAACACAACTCTGTGGCACTTACTGGAGGTACCTGGTTGGCTAGTTGGACCCCAAGGACCCTCAGGATTCAAAGGGACTTAATCCCCCAACTTAAAACATGTCACGGAGCGTGTTTCCACAGTGGTGAAGGGAGGGGGCGGGGCCTGAGGTGATGTGTGCAAACACGCCCTGTGGCGCATTTTAAGTTGGGGAATTACTTCCCCTTCAATCCTGAGGACCCCTGGGGGTCAACTAGGCAACCAGGTACCTCCAGTAAGTACCAAAAGCCTGCGTTGAAGAGAGGTGGACCAGACCACGCCCCTTTTTACACCTCTCTGCAATGCAGCTCTGTGGCGCTTACTGGAGGCACCTGGTTGGCTAGTTGGACCCCAGGGACTGTCAGGATTCAAGGGGACTTAATCTCCCACTTAAAACGGCCACAGGGCGTGTTTGCACACATGTCACCTCAGGCCCCCCCTCCCTTCACCACTGTGCAAACGCGCCCCATAGCGCAGTTTAAGAGGTAGTTTCAATCACCCTGCCCTATTATGTACTAGGGACTTACAGCGGAGGTCATGCTAATCACAGGGGTACCCCAACGCATAGTGTTCCCTAGTGTATGTAGGAGTTTTCACTGTATTCTATGTGTCTTTTAGCTCACCACTGGCTCTAGGCCTGGTTAGTCAGAGTCAGTTACCACCAGTACCCGTCTGGAAAAGTTGTGGGCACAGGATGATTTTGTAACAAGTCCTCTTTCTGCTCCTCTGTTAGTTCTTTCTGCATATGTCTTGCCTCTTACTGCACTTTTCTTTGTTTTTGTGGACTTCTGTTGCTTCTTTCTGCATTTCTGTTGCTTCTTTCTGTGTGTTTTTTCTTCTTTCTTCACATGTCCTACTTCTGTAGGCATAGTTAGAAACTAGCATTTGAAAAACCTTTGAAATTCACTGAAAAAAACACAGGTTTCAGGCACGTTATAGTTAGAAATTAGCATTTAATAATCCTTAGAAATTCACTGAAAAAACCATAGGTTTTAGGGAAAGTTATAGTTAGTTGGACATTCGTACAAAACCCGTGAAATTCCCCCGTTATAGTTAGTTCAGCTAACTATAACTCGCGCCCCCGAAATGAATTGCTGATGACGTCATATATTACATCACTCATGACATGGTCAGTGACATTACTGGTGACATCACTGATGACATCTCAAATGACATCTCTGATGACATCACTGATGACATCATCCATGTGATAATTTCATGCATCTTCTCACACCCTAATATAACTTTAGATACACCCACTCTAAATTACAGACTGCCATTCTCAAAACCATTGACACTCCAACACCAATAACTACATACCCACTCACTGATTCTTAGGTCTACACACACATCCACTAATCGCCCATACAGTCACTCATACTTATGGTCACTCAGTACAGGACTATCATATGCACTCATACACCTATATAGACACTCACACACCGCCACTCATCCATAGAGGTACTCACACACCTAGTCAGTCATGCAAATAATTAATCACACTCCCATTTACTCACCTATACAGTTATACACACACCAGCTCACTTACTCATACAAATACTAGCACATTCTTACATTCTTATACAATCACTGATACAAGCAAACACTCATCCATGCAGCCACTCTCACAATCACACACTCTCACTTATAGCCATGTATATACTCTAACACACATATATACTGCCTTTCATATATGTAGTTACTCACACATGTACCAATGAGATATACATTTACTCTCTAACACACCCATACACACACTCACCCACCCATACAGTCCATCACAGATGCACTCTTCAAACTATGCACCCAGTGAATCACCCACTCACACACACCCCACCCACACAAACACTCAGCCACCCATACAGATACTCAGACAACAAATCAATAACTCATATAGACACTTATGTAGTTATTCACAAACCCATCCAGTCGCTTACACTCCAACGGACAGACAGATACAGAGATTCACACAGTTTAGTCACTAACACATGCATTCCGTAAGATATGTTTAAGCACTCACTTATGGAGTCAGTCATGCAACTAGTAAAACATCTATTCAGACACTTATACACCCACTCATTCTTCAATATGCCTTTCCCTATATATATTAAACATATTTAGGGGCATATTATCAAGAAACAGCGTTAATATTATCGCCGCTTTAGTGGCAGAAAACCGCCGCTAAAGCGGCGATAATGGGCTTGATAATATTAAGGGTGGGCGTAGTTCGCGAAGTAGCACTTCGCGAAGCTACGCAAAGTGAAGTTTGCACTACGCGAGCTACGCGTAGCACTTCGCGAACTGCGAAGTAACATGTTCGCACTGTGCAAGATGTTGTTTTCAATGATTGCACAGTGCGGACAAGCAACCGGCACTGTGCAATCATTGAAAATGGCATCTTGCACAGTGCGAGCTGTAGTTTTCTGCTGCTCGAGTAGATTTTTACTCGAGCTGCAGCTTTCTCAACGCGAACTGGTAGTTTCTCATCGCGAGCGGTCGCGAGCATACGCGACCCCTCGCAATGAGAAACCTGACCTTCTCGCGTTGGGAATCTCGCCGGGAGGATTATTTTCCATGCTCGCGATCGCGAACAAGGAAAAAGTCTCGCCAGGATGTCATTTTGCTTGCTCGCGGTCGCCAACTTGACGTTGAGGACCGCGAGCAAGCAAAAAATGACCGCAGCACTACGCAACACTACGCTACGCGTGTTCGCACTGTGCTACGTGCAGTTCGCGTAGCGCGAAGTAGCGCGAACTTCGCAAACTACGCGAGCGTAGCGTAGTGCTTCGCCCAGGCCTAGATAATATACCCTTGAGAATTCCCATAGAAGCCCATGTTCTGGTGTCAACATGGGCTTCTATTGGAATTATCTGCGGCATATTATCAAGCCCAGGGGGCGTGGCTAGGCGCTCGAGGAGATGGCGGCATTGGTGTGAGGGCTCCGTTCACACCGGAGACTACGGGCGGTTCGCACGCATGCTGCAAGTCACGAAGGGGAGCCTGATGCGTCGGAAGGGCTATGGACTGTTTTGAGGCCCTTTTGATTGTTAAAATGCACTTGCATTGCATTTTACCAGCTTTTTCCTCCTGTTCGCGGCTCGGCAACGGCCGCGACCGCCATTTTGTTTTTTCCCGCGAGTGACTCCCTCAGCAGCTCGTTCGTGGTGCACTGGGTGAAGCATGCCTTCAGTATCCTCAGCAAACCACTTGGAGTGAATCAGCAGTGATGGGTGACTATTTCAATTAATTTCTTGATACAATGGTTTTCTGGACTTAATTTACTTTCCTCATATCTGGCGGCCATTTTGTGTTCTCTGCCTACGTCTCCTGGCTTTTTTGACAGAACTGCTTGTCTGGATTGGCACTTCGTCATAACAAATCTCCCTGTTGCTCTTCTTCATACCTTGTTGGTGGTCGTCACCTACATTTTGAAATCACATTTATGGCCGAAAGCTCTGGCAAAACCCAAAAACGCAACTACATCAAAAACTCTAAGCTTTTTACGGAGTTGGCTAATCTGGAAGCCTCTCAGCCTTCACCCAGTAACGAGATGTCGCTGAATATAGATCCCTCCACACAGTCCTCAGCTAAGACAACACCTAAGGGGTTAAAAAAAGACCCACCTTCGCCTCCCAAGTCCTCTGCGGCCATTTCGATGGAACTAATTCTTGAGGAGATACGGGCCTTGCGCCCCTTCATGGAGGAGACCAACGCTAAGTTGCAGGTTCTCACGGACAACTGGACCCGGATGGATGAGCGAGTGTCAATGGTAGAGCGTAACGTCTCTTCTCTTCAGGATTCAGCCACCACGGTCACAGTTCTGCATACGCAAATTTCTTCCCTTCAGAAGCAGGTGGAAGAACTAGAAAACCGTAGCAGGCGCAACAACCTTCGCCTTTATGGCCTTGCAGAGGGCTGTGAGGGAAACGACCCCATCACTTTTTTAAAATCTTTTCTTCCAAAGATTCTGCATTTACCTGGCAATAACCCTCTCAATATCCAGCGAGCGCACAGGTTGGGACGAGCTCCCTCCTCTCTTTCTCCGTCAGTGAAGCCCAGAGGTGTTATAATGTATTTTTTGGAATACACTGACCTACTGAAAGTTCTATCTGTGGCTAGAGCCTCTCCTCGCATCACCTGGTCGGGCTCCAATTTGTTTTTCGCGCAGGATTACGCCAGAGCAACTGCAACTCGCCGTAAGGCCTTCTTAGATATGCGACCTGACCTTCGTTCCATTGGTGCCAGATATGGCCTTTTTCATCCTTGCTTATTTAAAGTCACCCACAATAATAAGACTACGACCTATGAACAGCCTGAACGACTCCGAAGTTACCTAAATTCCTGCGGCCAGGCTGATATGGAACTTTCTGGTCCTTCCTCTTCCTTTCCAACATGACTTTTCCCTGAATTCTTATATTGATGCTCCAGTTTTTTTTTGCTCGTTGTTTTAGTTTCTTTAATCCTGTTGATTCACTTTGTTTATTCTCTTGCTGAGGGCTTGTTCTTCATAGTAGTATCTCCTATTTGTTCCTTATCTCCCGCCCTTATTATTTGTTGCCATTTATTCCTGCTCCCCTTTTTCACCCACAGATTTATGTTATGCGTTCTGTCCCGTGTCTCTGGTTGGACGTTCCCTTGACCCCGAGTGTCCTGCCTTCTCCAGTTGGCCCTACCTCCCTCTCCCGCATCCACGTGTACCCTTGTCTGTTCCTGTACCTGAACATGCATTTATTCAACCATCCCCTGTGAGTATTCCTCAGCATTTTTATATCACGTTTGTTCCTGTCTTAGTCTTTTTTACTTTGATTTCCTTTCTCATACTTTCAAATGTATTGGTATCAGCACTCTCCATGCGATCTTTTTCCTTACTCTTCACTCTTTCCTTTTTTATTTTCATTGTTTATTGGCTACCTCGGTCTAGTTTCATTCGTTTTCATTACACTCTTTGATTTTTCTTTCCTCTCCCTTATTCACACTTGCTTACCGATTTTTCTGGATTTCATTTTCTGTTTTCTTGGATCTTATCACCATCTTGTCTTTTTTCTATCTTCCTGACTTCTATGTATCTTCTATTCATCTCCCTTCTTTCATCTATTTCCTCCTTTTTTCACTTTTATTTTCTATCTCTTTTCCCCTTTCCTCACGTGTTTGTTTCTCACCTATGTGCTCTACCCTTTCTCTGTCCCTGTTTCTTTGTTCCTTCCTCCCCCTTTCCTCTTTCCTTGTTCCTATTTTTGCTCACATGTTTAAATCTTATTCTCTTATCTTTGATTGGCGTCTTTAGCGTTTGTAAGAGTTACATCTCTTGTTCTTGTAGTTACGTTTTTTTCTCAACCTCCCTCCCATTCTTGGCTTTATGGGCTAATTTTGATACTGTTGCCATTTATTCTTTCTTCCTTACCTTTGCTCGCATTGTCGATTACCTATCTTGGTTCCTTTACTTCAGCATGTCCTTAATGATTTTTCTTCTTTCTTTGTGTCTCCTCTCCTTTTCATGGGTTTTTCTTTCATTGCTTTGCATTTTCAGCTTTTTTGGAAATAAGCTACTGTTATGTCATTGAATATATTGTCATGGAATGTGAAGGGTATCAACTCTCCTATTAAGCGTCAACGGATTTTAACACATCTAGCCAAATTGAATGTCGATATTGCATTTCTTCAAGAAACGCATTTAACTGATGTAGAATCTGTTAAGCTTAAACGTGGATGGGTGGGTGAATTATTCTATTCACAAGGTGATGGCAAACGAAATGGTGTGGCAATCCTATGTCGCAAGTCTCTCCCCTTTCAGATTCTCACCCACGACTCGGATACTTCTGGTCGATGGGTTTACGCCAAGTTGTCACTTAGAGGTGTTCCAATTTCTTTGCTCAATGTCTATGGCCCCACCACAGGTGAACCTTCTTTTTGGGCTGATTTTTCCCCACTTTTAACAAAATTTGTGGATCACAATTTTATTCTGGCGGGGGATTGTAATCAACCTCTTGATCCCTTTGTTGATAGGGTGTCCTTGGCCCCCCACACTCCCCCCACACTCCCAATAGACCACACAAGTTGTTTACTCATGCTATTTCGCAACACAAGCTAGTAGACTCCTGGCGCCTTTGTAATCCAAAGCTACGGGAGTACACCTTTTATTCTCCCTGTCACCATTCCCAATCACGACTTGACTACAACTTTGTCTCACACAACCTCGCTCAATCACTTCTACACTCGGAGATAGGCCCAATACTACTCTCCGATCATGCTCCTGTACTTACAAGTCTTGACTCCCTAAAACTGTTGCCCCTAGAAGATGGCGGTTTAATAATTCCCTCCTTGCCGATCCCAAATTTACAACCACTTTTACCTCTTTCTTTGATGAATATTTTTTGATTAATACAGACGATGCCCTCCCTGACCACATTATCTGGGATGCTTTTAAAGCAGCTGCGCGTGACTTTATTATTCGCTACGTTGCAGACAAGCGCAAGACTGCGCGTAGGGTCACTAAACAGCTCCTTTCTGACATCAAGAAATTGGAACACGCCTACTTTACATCTCACTCAGCTGACAACTTGAAAGCTCTTGTTGCTGCAAAAATGAAATTCAATGAGAAGTCCACGGAGGATGCCTCCCTGTATTTGTTGAAGTCTACTGCTAAATTCTATGGGGGAAGGAATAAAGCAGG
Organism: Triturus cristatus; assembly: GCF_964204655.1. Classification (NCBI taxonomy): domain Eukaryota; kingdom Metazoa; phylum Chordata; class Amphibia; order Caudata; family Salamandridae; genus Triturus; species Triturus cristatus. Next base: position 223,550,619 of record NC_140584.1, read on the forward strand.
GAAGCTCCTAGCTAATTACTTGAAGATCAAACATAATAAGTTAAATATTGAATCTGTATATGACTCTGCTGATACCTTGAAACACACGGATGTTGATATTCTTGCTGAATTCTCACGCTTCTATAAGACTTTATACACATCTGAAACTCAACCCTCTCCCAGCTCCCTTACTAATTTTTTCTCAACAATTCACACGCCACCTAATTTCCCCCCCGATCTTTCCTCTTTAGAATCCGACGTCACACAAAAGGAACTACTCATTGCGCTGCAACACCTCAAATCCAAGAAGGCTCCTGGCCCCGACGGTTTTACCGTTGAATTTTACCTCCATTTTTCTAAGCTATTGATTCCACGGCTTCACTCCCTTCTTCATACTTTTATTGATCGTGGCGCCTCCTCGGGGACGTTTTCAGACGCCCACATTTGTCTAATACCTAAGCCTGGGAAAGATGTAAAATACTGCAAAAATTACAGGCCCATATCCTTAGTCAATATTGACTATAAACTCTTCGCTAAAGCACTAGCGATTCGATTGGATCACCTTCTCTCCGATCTTCTAGGCGATGAACAATCTGGGTTTGTCAAGGGCCGACATATTACGGACAATACCAGACTTTTATTTAACATCCTGTCAAAGTCCCCCCGTTGTCAACACTCACTTGCAGCGATTGCCCTTGACGCCGAAAAGGCGTTTGATCGGGTCGAGTGGCGCTATCTCTTTCATACCCTTACTTGGTTTGGCTTTGGCCCTAGATTTATTTCCTTAGTTTCCCTGCTATACTCTCATCCCAGGGCTGCTGTTTTTGCGAATGGTCAAATCTCCTCTTATTTTGATTTAGGTCGAGGTGTGAGCCAGGGCTGCCCTTTGTCCCCTTTTCTTTTTAACCTTGCGTTAGAGCCGTTTCTGTCCAAATTGCGTCAAAATCCTGCTATTTGTGGCTTTCAGATTGCAGATTCACACAATAAACTTGCTGCTTATGCGGACGATATTTTACTCTTTCTCTCCAATCCTGCAGAATCCGTTCCTGCCTTTCTGAATGAAGTCCGAAACTACTCCTCTATTTCTGGTTATAAACTTAACCATGACAAATGTGAGATCCTTCCTCTGACCAAATTTACTTTCAAACAAGATTTTAGTGAATCTCAGTTTACTTGGTGTCCTTCCCACATCAAATACCTGGGTTTATATATCACCCCCTCTGTTTCGGACACTGTTTCTTTGTGTATGTCCAAATGCGCACAAAAAATCGCTGATCTCAATGCAAGGTGGCATCCCTTATACCTATCCTGGTGGGGTCGTCTTGACACTATTAAAATGATGATTTCCCCTATTATTCTTTATACGCTTTCTAATATTCCTGTCCCCATCCCAATGAAATTCTTTAAAAAGGTCAACTCAACGTTATCCTCATTTTTATGGAACTCTAAAAAACCCAGAATGTCTCTTGCTAGGCTTATCCGTCCCGCCTCTGAAGGTGGTGTCAATTTCCCTGACTTCCCTGCTTATCAGAAGGCCTTTTTGTTACGTCAAGCCTCCCTCTGGTTGCAAGATCCCACGTCTCCTTGTCCCCTATGGGTTAAGGTTGAGCGCGCTCTTCTTTCTCCGTTTTCTTTTGCGGAATATCTTGTTTTTTCCCGCAAACCTTCACTGCTCCCTTCTTCTATCCATAAATACACCCTTAAGCTTTTATTGTCTGCAACCCCCGGCCCCCCTAAAACGGTCGCTGATTTCCTTTCTTCCACCATATGGCATAATAAATATCTTTTAATTGGTCGTAAGTGGAAATCTTGGAGATGCCGAGGATTGGTCTGGATCTCGCAGCTTTTCTCTGGTTCCACCTTTTTCTCTTTTCCTGATCTCCGTTCTTCCTTTGATTTGCCTTTTTCCTTTCTTTCTAAATATCTTGTACTCAGGGCTGCGGTATTGGAGGTTTATGAGCGACTCTCGGTTTCTCCGCTCACTCCTGCTCCGCTCGACCCCATCTCTCAACTTCACTCTATCTTGCGTGCTACTCCCAAAGCATCCCTCATTTATAAACATCTTCATACGCATGATCTACTCAGACCTAAGTCCAAGGTTGAATCCCAGTGGGAAATTGATCTCAGAATAAACTGGCCGATATCTCTATGGGACAAAATATGGACAAAAATCCGTAAAACCTCCAGAGCAGCCTCTTTGACACAATCCCTATTTTTTATTTACAACAGACTACTTCACACGCCCTCTACACTACACAATCGATTTCCCAATACCTCAGACAATTGCTGGTCATGTGGTTCGCCCAGTGCTACATTACCTCATATGCTATTTCTTTGTAAGCATGTTCATGATTTTTGGCTACAGGTGTGGGCTCAAGTTAATGTTATCTTTCACACTTGTATCCCCTTCTCTCTTACTCAACTTTTCTTGGGCAGTCTATCCCCTAGTTGGGACAACGTAGATATGTATGTTCGTATTGTTGATTTACTACTTGCCATTGCCTTTCAGCAGATCACTGTTAATTGGAAAAATACATCTAAATTTCTTTCAAAGCATGGTGGTATAATGTTTGCCATAATCATAGACTTGATAATGCTTTTATTTCTTCTGTTCACTCAGCAACCAAACGTGCAGACTTATGGCATCCTATTACGTTATATTTAGATAACTGTGTTTCTCGTTCCTCTCGACCATCGCCTGATCAACAAGAGGTTCCTAAACCCCCATGATACTCTTCTAAAATCCATAATTTTTCATTATACCATTTTGTTTTTACTTTTTTGTTCCTTTTCTGTGCCTAATTATCTAGATAGGATTGATGCAATTTTTTTACTTCTTTTAATACGCCCATGATTGCTATTTTACTATTTTATTGTAAACTCTCTCTTACCAATTCTACTTTGTTGTAAACTTTCTTTGACATGTTGTATTCTGTATTCCCCCTTCTTACCCTTCCACCCCATTCCCTTCCCCTCTCTCCCTCCTACCCGATATTTTGTATTGCATACTCATTTTCCTCTGCCTAATAAAGTTCTTTTAAACTTAAAAAAAAAAAATATCATCAAGCCCATTATTGCCACTTTAGCTGCAGTTTTCTGCCGCTAAAGTGGCGATAATTCTAAAGCCGTGCTTGATAATATTCCCCTTAAACTTTACAGAAACACACAGTCACTGGATGATGTCATCAGTGATGTCATTTGAGATGTCATCAGTGATGTCACTGAACATGTCATGAGTGATGTAATATGTGACGTCATCAGCAGTGCATTGCGGGGGTGCAAGTTATAGTTAGCTGAACTAACTATAACGGGGGAATGTCCAACTAACTATAACTTTCCCTAAAACCTATGGTTTTTTCAGTGAAAATGTATATATATATATATATATCACCTACTGGCAGTCGCCAGTAGGTAGTTATAGTTAGGAACTATTTTCCATAGGAAATCCGCAACATTCTATTTGGAATAACGTTGGCGCCGATTGACGAATCTTCGCGAAATTTTCCAAACTTTTGGCCAGCTCGGGTCCGCTCCTATCCTGAAAATTGCACGGTGATTCATCAAGCGGGGGCCGAGAAAAAAGGGGGGTCCCAAAACACATTTTCCCCATGCATTTTCCCATAGGGTCTGTTGACGCAGCTACAGCCCAAACTGCTGAACGGAATTACACCAAATTTGGCAAAGAGGTAGTCCTCAGTTCAGACTCTTGCCTTTTGCTTAAATGGTGTAAATCCGTTAAGTAGTTCCTGATAAAAATAGAGTTAAAAAGATAGATATATCTGGGCGGAGCCTAACCACACATATCATCGTGAGATCTGATTGTCTGTCAGTACTTCATCCAAGAAGTGTAGGCAGCCATCTTGGGACCAATATACATGATAGCACCTCATTAAAAAGCATTGCAGTTAATAGAAAGTTTTAAGACTTTAGTTACATTATAAATCATTTGTTGATGGTACCATACTCATTTTAGGAATTGTGGTGTGTTCTAAGGTGATTTTACCATGTGAAAAAGCCTTCTGCTGTGATATCATGAATCATGTTTGAGAGAAAACTATTTTCTCATGCTTTTCCCAAAGAGGTTTGGAAGGTGATCTATAAGCTAAACTGAGAGCATATTTTCTGTAAATTCACATTATCTTTCTCAGTCATGTGAGAATGAAGTCTGGCATTCTCAGTAAAACATGTACATCCAACAAGGGCAGAGACTGTCAGTTGATTCCTTTATGTTCTACTGCAGCTTCCCAGAGTGTTCTAACGAACAACTAGAGCACTAACAGTCTTACTTATGACAAAAGTATGGCACACATGAAGCCATCTTGATTGGAATAAAGTGGTAACACTTAAAACATTTAATTTAAAAAGGAACACAATGAGGGGGTTCATTTTGCCATAGAAATTATGATTAGTGCTGAAGAAAGAAAAATTAGGGCACATTTTGAGTGACTTCTCAAATCCTCTTCTATTTCATTAAAAACTTCTGATATGCAGACTGAAACATGCACTTTTAATAATACCAGCAGCAGACTTCCATGGTGAGCAGTAGCTTTACTACAGTGATCTAATGAGCAACTAGAGTGCTAACATTCAGAATTTATGGCAAATGTGTGACACATCTGAATACCTTCTTGATGGAATCAATGTAGAACACTGAGAGCATTTCCTACTGAGGAGACTGCAGTAAATGCGGAAATTAGGAAACTTCATAACAAATAAATCTGCCAAGATGGCCACCAGAGACAAAAGAGCCCAAATGCAGCACAACTTTCTCCCAGATGTAGCCCACATGTAGCCCAATGACAGAAGTGTGCAAAACACTTATTTTTTGTGTATTTGCAGTTTTATATAGTGCAGACTTATCAGGTATTGGAGTGCTTTACATGAGCATTGGTTACATCACACAAGATCAAATTCATTTTGGTTGTAGACATGGGGAGATTAAGTGATTTGACCAGAATCACAGAATGTTGAGCTGAAGCAGAAACTCCAACCTGGTTTCCCAGTTGCAAAGTCTGCAGCTCTGGAAGTAACACCACATCCTCTCACCTAGGTGCAACATTTAATCAAGCGGTCAACTGGATAAAAAAAACATAAAGATTACAAATAATTTAAAAGTTCTTTGTTGCTATTTGAAAACTCAGAAAATATGTCCTCACTTTAGTTTTTTAGAGCACTAACCATAATTTTGATGCAAATAAGACCCTCTCATATATGTAATTTCTAAAGGAAATGCTCTCGGTATTACAGTTTTGATTACATCAAGATGACATCAGGTGTTCCACACTTTTGTAATAAATATAGAATGTTAGCAATCTAGTTGTTCATTGGGATACTGTTGAGAGGCAGAGGACAGGGGCATGGACTCTGAAAATTGAAGGCAGGTAGGAGATTGCAGAGGCAACAATTTGACCACACTGGGCAGTCAGGAAGGACAGTGGCAGCACAACAGACTATGGAGGGCAGTGGAAAGGGGGACAGGGGCAACAAACCAACAATACAGGACTGGCAAGAGAGGCTGTGGCAATATAATAGACCATTGTGGGCAGAAGGAAGAGGCAGTGGTAGTACAACCATACATGCCAACAGACCCTATTCAGCCAGGAAACGTCCAATGTTTTTAAGCTCAAATGGGCTTTATTTGATCTGTCTCCTGTCTACAATCTCCTCTTTTTCAATGTAACTCAAAGTGGAAAATCAATACCCCAGTTTTTGTTTCAAAATCTCCCTTTTACCAAGTTCAAAATGTTCACAAGTATGGTACATTGGATCATGGTAGGCAGGAGGAATTGGGGTAGGGACATGGACTCAAATAACAGAGGACAGGAGGGACATGGAGAGGTGCACCAAACTGACCCTACAGGGCAGGCATCAGGGTTTGCAGCAGCACAATACACCACACAGGGCATGCGGGATGGGAGTGCAGCACTACAATCCATAGAAAGCAATAGGGAGGGGACAGGCCCATGCACATGGACAACAGAGAACAGAGGGGAAAGAGGCAATGGAAGCTAGCTGACCATAATGGACAGACAGGAGAGAAAGCTGCAGCATAACCGACCATAAAGGGCAGGAGGGACGGATCAGGGGCATTACAATGGAACAGACAAGCCAGGAGGGAGGGAATAGGGGTCTGCACATGGAAACAGAGGGCTGGGGGCAAGGGGGCAGGGCAGGAGCAGCAAGATGACCATGGAGGTCAGGCAGGATGGGCCCTAGAAACAAGACACACCATGGAGAGCAACAGTGAGACTATGATGGCATACATACAGACCATGGAGGGAAGGTGGGAGGGGGTCAGGGGCAGCTAGCTGACCACACAGGGAAGGTGGGAGGGGCCATGGCAGCAAAGAAGACCATGCATGGCAAGCGGGAGGGTTAGTGGCAGCACAATGGCGATGATGGGCAAGCAGGAGGGTGCAGGGGCATGCACAAAGGACCATGGAGGATAGAAGGGAGGGTCAGGACCTGGGCACAGACATGTGAGTTCAGGAGAAGGGGCCTCACAACCGTCCACACGGGGCAGGCAGGAGGACCAGTTGCAGCACAACAGACCAGGGAGGGCAGAAGGGTGTGGCAGTAAAATGGACCATGGAGGACAGGAGGAAGGGGATAGGGACATGGCATGTGGACAGGCAGGGTGGAGGTGGCAGGGACGGGTTACAGTCATCTGACAATGCTAGGCAGGTGGGAGGGGAGTGGCAGCTCAACAGAACACTCAGAGTAGATAGGAGTGGCAGGTCCATGGAACATGGTGGGCAAAAAGGATGGAGCAGGGGCATGCACAAAGACATCGGAGGGCAGGGGGAAGGAGAATAGGGGCAGCAAGCTAAGCACAGAGGCAAAGCAGGAGGTCAATGATGGGCCATAGAATTGGGCAATGAAGGGCAGGTGGAGTGGACTGATACATCATGCTAAATGGAGGGCAGTGGCAGCACATCAGACCATGCATGGCAGGAGGGAGGCGGCTAGTCCATGAATTCAGACAACAGAGGATAGGGAGGAGGTGGATGAGGCAGCAAGCTAACTGTTCAGAGAAGGTGGGTATTAGGAACTTTATTGTTTTTAAAATGTGTGTCTGTGCAAACTATTTAAAATATGAACAAGTTTGCAGCATAATCTCACTTTTATTCAGGAAGAAGAGGACGTTTGTGACTGTGACTCCGGGCTCACTTGGCAGAAACACCCCCTGACCCTCCACCCCCCATCGCAAAATGTAATGCCTGTGAAAAGGGTAGGTGGACGCAGTGTTCTATAGAACATAGTCCTGAGAGCACGATTGAAAATGAAAACTAGATATAGTATATGGTATAAACTATGCACCAAAAAGTGTGATATAAGATGAACCGGGCGTGAAATATAATATGCAATACATTGTGCGCAATGACAGATTCATTGGAGAGCGTGAGATAGCACAGGCACTAGCGCGTGCTTTCTGATATGCGCCTTGGAGTGTAATATGCACAGGGCAGTGTTCTGTAACCTAACTAGTCTCTAAAGTTGTAAATAAAGTATGTGCTGGGGAGTGTAACGTTGCATATACACTGTGACAAAGATATGGATCCCAGATTGTAATATGTATGGCATAGCACTGTGCGTTCTAACATAGGCATCGAGGAAGGCACGTTAGATGGGGCAATATAACCCATGCGAAAGCAAGTGTGGCATGACATATTCATGGAGTGGTGTTACAGTGCACATGGGCTAGAGAGTGTCATAGCCCACGCACTAGCTGGTGGAATACAGCACAGAGGTGTGGGGCACTCGGCGGCACTGGTGGGTGTAACACAGCATTGGGCTCAGCCAGGAGCATGCTGTGACTCTCAAGTGAGGTTCATCTCCTTTCTAGAGAGTAAAATAAAAAGTATTACACATCCGGCGGTGGATGTGTGTTTTATTAACCGTCAGGGGGGTTTCTTGCATAGTTTGGTCGAATTTTTGTCGAATCCCCTTTGAATGGCTTGGTGTGCGTGTGTATTAAATGTGCCCGTCAATAGCTACCCATGTTTGTATAAATAAATGACAAGGGTGTCTACTTGGAGAGTACCCACCGGCAGGGGCGCCAGGATTAGGCACGGTAGGGCATCAGACACGTCAGAACTTCACTAGCGGTGTAAATACATTCCACGTGGATTCATTGTCTGCATAGTCACCTTTTAATGAATATCACGCAACTCGTCTTGGTGTTAGGTACATACGGTTTGTCCAGCATGTCCTAGGTGTTTCTATAAATATATTTAGAAAAAAAATAATAAAAAACAAAGGCCGGCCCCGGGGGTTGGGGTCTCCGGGTCCGATTAAGGCCTTGGGAGGGCAAATTATTTTTTTTCAACAAAAAAGTATTAGAGTGCAGGCCCTGGGGGATGTGGTCCCCAGGGCCAATAAATTAGAAAAAGAAGGGGGGCCACACAGCCCTCCTTCTTAAAAAAATAAAATAAATAAAAGACTGGCAGTGCACCGGAGGCCACGCCCCCTCCTTGCAGCACTCTGCAAGCGCGTCCCCTGGCCAGGTGTAAGTTGGGGAATTAATTCCCCTTCATTACTGAGGGTCCCTGAGGGCCAACTAGCCCAACAGGTATCTCCAGGATGCGCCAGGGAGCTGCGTTGCAGACAGGTGTTCAGAGGCCACGCTCCTTTTTACATCTCTATGCAACACAGCTCTGTGGTGCTTACTGGAGGTACCTAGTGGGCTAGTTTGACCCTAGGAACCCTTAGGATTCAAGGGGACTTAATCTCTCAACTTAGAACAGCCACAGGGCGCGTTTACACAGTGGTGAAGGGAGGGGACGGGGCCTGAGGTGACGTGTGCAAACACGCCCTGTGGCGTGTTTTAAGTTGGGGAAATAATTCCCTTTCAATCCTGAGGGACCCTGGGGGCCAACTAGCCCACCAGGTGCTTCCAGTAAGCGTCACTGCTCTGGGTTGCAGAGAGGTGGTGCAGGCCGTGCCCCTTTTTACACCTCTCTGCGACGCAGCTCTGTGGCGCTTACTGGAGGTACCTATTGGGTTAGTTGGACCCTAGGGAGCCTCAGGATTCAAGGGGACTTAATCACCCAACTTAAAACGGCCACAGGGTGTGTTTACACTCTGGGGAAGCAAGGGGACGGGGCCTGAGGTGATGTGTGCAAACACGCCCTGTGGCGCGTTTTAAGATGGGGAAATAATTCCCCTTCAATCCTGAGGGCCCCTGGGGGCTAACTAGCCCACCAGGTGCTTCCAGTAAGCGCCACTGAGCTGTATTGCAGAGAGGTGGTCCAGGCCGTGCCACTTTTTAACACCTCTCTGCGACGCAGCTCTGTGGCGCTTACTGGAGGTACCTAGTGGGCTAGTTGGACCCTAGGGAGCCTCAGGATTCAAGGGGACTTTATCACCCAACTTAAAACAGCCACAGGGCGTGTTTACACAGTAGGGAAGGAAGGGGACCGGGCCTGAGGTGACGTGTGCAAACACGCCCTGTGGCGCGTTTTAAGAGGTAGTTTTAATCCCCTGCCCTATTATATACTAGGGGCTTACAGAGGAGGTCATGCTAATCACAGGGGGACCCCAACGCATAGTGTTCCCTAGTGTATGTAGGTGGTTTCACTGTATTCTTTGTGTATTTTAACATAGCACTGGCTCTCGGACTGGTTCGTCAGACTCAGTTACCACCAGTATCCGTCTGAAAAAGTTGAGGGTACAGGATGATTTTCTCAACAAGGCTTCTTTCTGCTCATCTGTTTGTTCTTTCTGCACGTTATCCTTCTTCCTGCACTTTTCTTCGTCTTTGAGGACTTCTGTTGCTTCTTTCTGCATTTCTTTTTTTTCTTTCTGTGCATTTTTTCTTCTTTCTTCACATGTCCCATCTCTGTAGGCAAAGTTAGGAATTAGCATTTAAAAAAGCTTAGAAATTCACTGAAAAAAACATAGGTTTCAGGGGCGTTATAGTTAGCTGGACTTTTCACTCAAACAAAACCATTGAAATTCCCCCTTTATAGTTAGTTCAGCTAACTATACCTCGCGCGACCGCAATGCACTACTGATGACGTCACATATTAAATCACTCATGACATGGTCAGCGACATCACTGATGACATCACTGATGACATCATCCTTGTGATATAGTGGCAGACCTCCTCTCCCCCTAACATAACCTTTGATATACACACTCAAAAATAGAAGCTAAAATTTTCAGAACAATGGACATACCAATACCAGTTACAACAACCTATTCAGTAATTCTAAGATCCACATACACATCCACTCATTCACCAACAGTCCTATACAGTCACTCATACATGTACTCACTCATCATATGTACTCATACACCTATACATGCTGTTACACAACGCCACTCATCCATAGAGTTACTCACACACATAGTCACTCATGCTAATAAAGAATCAAACATCCATTTACTTGCATATACAGTTATACACACACCACCACACTTACTTCTACAGAAACTTACACATACTTAGTATTTTAAACAATCACTTATAGAAACACATACTTATTCATACAGGAACTCTTTCAATCTCTCGCTCTCACATATATTCACTTATATACACCAATACTCACATATACTAGTTTAAAACATATGTAGTTACTCATAAAGACACTATTGAGACAGTCATTCACTCACTAACCCACCCATGCACACACTCATCCACCCATACAGTCCTGCACACATGCTGTCTTCAACATATACAAACAGTGAGTCACTCATTCATGCACCTATGCACTATGTAATACCCCCCACCGAACCATACAGACACTCAGACACTCATACTGATACTCAAAAAAACAACTAATAACCTATATAGACACTCATGTAGCTACTCACCAACCTATGCAGCCACTTATATACAAAGTGAGACTGATACAGATATTTACATATTTAAACATTACTCACTAAGCCATGTATTCACTAAGATACACTTAATCAGTCAGTTATACAATCAATTTTGCAAAAACAAATCATCCATTTAGTCACCTATATACCCATTTATTCTTCCATCGACCTTGAGATATACATATATAAAACATATGTAATTTTCATAAAAACACACATTCACTGGATGATGTCATCAGTGATGTCCTTTGAGATGTCATCAGTGATGTAATGAGTGATGTCACTGACCATGTCATGAGTGATGTAATATGTGACGTCATCAGCAGTGCATTGCAGGCGCGCGAGTTATAGTTAGCTGAACTAACTATATCGGGGGAAGTTCAATGGTTTTGTACGAGTGAAAAGTCCAGCTAACAATAACGCCCCTGAAACCTATGGTTTTTTCAGTGAATATATATATATATATATATATATTAATATATATATAGATACGTATACATATTAAATGGTTTCACTTGCCTGATAAATACTTACATTTTAGTTGTAAAGGCATGAAGGGTAAAGGCATATATGTGGTAAAGACTTTGTGGCTTAGGCAATGCAAGATGAAAGGCATTGCGTGGTAAAGGATTCATGGTACAGGCATGGATGGTAAACTCATGCATCCCTCTAAGAGTACTCTTCTTTGTCTTTTGAGATTAGTAACACTTGTGCTGTGTTTTACTTCTTTTTTTTTATTAATGAAGTATTCAGGGTTGTGGTCTACAAAGTCAACATCTTGATCCAATTATAAGCCGAGATGTAACATGTCCAACACTGGCCAGCTGTCTTACAGCAGCTCTGTAAAAATAGGCTGTGTTTGAAAATGGACAACTGGACATATGCATTTTTTATGGTACAACTGTGAATTTCTTCTTTTTTTTCCTCCACTGGCATCCAGATGTACGAACGGAAGGAGGATGCTATTTGTAACTGGCTCAGAACTGGCTTGGAACTGGCTCAACCCATCTTGTGAGATGGACATGTAAACCTTTTTAGAGTTCACCAATGTCTGTATGCAATTCATTGCATACTTTTCTGACACAATGGCCCATGCCACTCAATTGCTCCTGAAAGAAGCTACTTTTGTGTGGTCTTCTTAAGCAAAAATGCTTTTCAAACATCGAAAAATATTTTCAACAATGCCCCAATTTTACATCTCCCTGGTTTAACCCTAACCTCTATTAATGCAGCTGACATTTCCCAACATACAGTGAGGAGGGATGGTATTGTCACAGTGGTTTTGCAATCTCTGACATTTGTATTATGTGGTGTTTTTCTCAAAAAATCTGCTTGCAGCTAGGCAGAACTATATCACAACTGAAAGATAACTGCTGGCAAAATGACACTTTCTAAGAATAGAGCCGTTTCCTCCTAAGAGCCCAATACACTGTGACTATACAGTATGATCACAAGAATCTCCAGCTTTTGCACTCAGCACAGTCCTTATTCGAAATACAACTCTGGCAGATGATGTTCTTTAGTGAATTTTGTTATAATTTACCATCTATGAGAAAGTGCCTTATTTGGCACTAACATTCTATTTGTCTGGACTGATACTGCTGTTTTTTTTACTCTGTACACTCTGGCGCTGATAATCAAGCCCCTGTGCATGTCATCTGTCCCCTAAAAGATGTTTAACTGGCATATTTATCTTTCCTATAAAGCCAGAGTATAAGGTGCAACAATAAACCCATGGCATTAAAAGTTAAATGCAACATGTGGACTGCAGGTATTACTGTGCCATTCGCTAATGTGATATAGAAAACATGGTTTCAGGCATACCAGTGTGGCCTGACTGTTGCAGTTTACACCTGTAGTCCAACCTGTCAAAATCAGCCTTTTTGACAGTGGGAACCTCCCTTTTAATTATTAATAAGTCATCCCCATTTAGGCCTTGAAGCCTACAATGTGGGGGGCATGGTATTTAAAAGTGGGAACATGTAGTAATGTAATGTCACCATGTACCTACAGTGACAAGGACTCAAAAGCTATTTTCACTCTGGGTGACAATGGATGTCCTGCAAGGAGACCTACAGTACAGCTTAAAATATTAACTCTGCTATGCTATGCGGAAGCCTAGAGTACAGATTAAAGTATTTATTCTGCTCGGGTTTGAACCCAGGTAGAAAAAGTGTTCAACTACTATTTTTAATAGTTATTACAAATATAATTCAGTGGTGAATTTAAATTTTTAATAACTATTTAGGAAAAATAACTTTGACAAATTACCTTATTTTCAATGCCTGAACCTAATGGAGGCTAACTTACATTAGCTCTACAGCAGCTGCCACTCAAGAGCTTGACCATATGAGGTATGACAACTGCTCCCTGAGCAGAAAAAATGGCCTGGGGGTGGGCAGGTGTTTTTTTTCCTCATGTATGGAACATCTATTAGGATAGACCCAGGACATTCATTAACTGGCAAAGCTCCTAGTCTGTCACAAGTAAATGTAAGGTAAGACTTATCTGTGTCTAACTGGACTCCTCCTATATTCTCTAAAAAGCTGTGGAGCTTAAAAAATGTCTGCTTTCCAGCCACCGGAGGACCAGGACCAATCAAGCAATCCAATATGGCGAAGGGGTTTCTCCCACTTAGAGCTTCTCCACAGCAGTAGATCCATCTCTGTGGCCCCTTGATGATAATGTATCCGGCCTCACAGAACTCATCATTGAATGTAGCCTGCTTCCTTGTTCCCCTGGAGCATTCTGGGCTTCAAAAAAGAGGCTAATTCTTGCTCTTAGCTTTTACCGTAAAAACCAACAGCCTCAGCGGGAAACTGTCCAAACTCTATTTGGCTTTGAGAAGATATTGTTGGATATAGTCTGCAACCTTGCCCTGCTGGGGGATTTCAACTTTCATTTCAGAGAATTGTTCCTAAAGTATAAACTGTGGCAAACCTGCTTGGTGTTCTGAATTACACTCCATTGTGGTTTGCCTGTAATCGTGCATAGGTCCAGTTCACCCACTAACAGTTATTACTAATTAGTGCTTTATTTTATGTTTGAGTGCTTTCTTTTGCTGTTACTTTGCTTATTATGTTTTTCTATATACTTATACATTGGAGTAGGACTTTTGCTGTGTTGTGTTTTGAATTTTTTTATGTTTTTGAGACATATAAATGCTTACTATATTTTTTTAAAAGGCAAGCTTGTCTGCTCTGTGCCATAGCTACCTGGATTTGAGCTCAGGCTTAAATCACTGAAACCTCTGCCTGAACATAACAGCTTACGGATTTTTTTATTTGTTGTAAAGTACCATTCACCCCAATTAATAATTCACATTATTCTGCCTATTAAGAAATAAATTGTAAAGCTGCCACTTTGTACTGACTTCAAAACCAGAAATGTAGTATAAGGAATTTCTAAAAGTTCATATTAACGCAAAAACATTTTTTTCAGGGGATGGAGACATTCAACTTTTGAAAACATTACATTTGGATTTTGTGAATATCCCAAAGTAGTAAAGTTACTCCAAATTGTAAAGTTACAAGGTGTAAGTTACCTTTGTGAATAGCCTCGTGAAATTTTTGCTTGTTTGTTGAAACCAAGGCCTTCATGATGGCCCCCTGAAGAGTAAGCTATGATCAAGCTGTGTAGCTAAGTGTTTCTGAACTACACTAATACATCTTTCTCCTAGACATAAAAGCAGTTTTATTTCAGAGCTGATCACGGAATGTAAAAATTACAGATTCATGCTCTCTCTTTGACCGACATTACCTCACTTGGTTTTACAAAAGATCCTTACCGCTCTGTGATTCAGAATATACGGTCATGAAATTAGCCAATTTCCACTTAATGGCTCTTAAAAATCTTAAGACAACAGCTCAAGTCCTGATTCTTTCCCACATAGACTTTGGAAATGCAATTCTAGTAGGATTATGACATTCTGCTCTTCTCACTCTCAAAGCGTTTCTTCACACTATATTCAAAGCTTAATCTCAATCTACCCTAACCGAAATACAATCTAACAGAAATATTGTATCTTGAATATCATTTACAAAAGTATTGCTGCATTAGAGTTAATAATAAAACATCATAGTTAATCAGACAATATATTTTAACAAGATATTTATGTCTATATTTTGGTATCAATATTCTCACACACAACCACTGTATAACTCTTTTTGTACATTAAGGCTTTCCTCATAAAGTTACATAGGCTACCAATTGCGACCAGAGTAAAGCTGAATCTGTGATCAGGGCCGGACTGGGAATTGAAGGGGGCCCTGGCAAACTGCTCGCCCGGCCCCCCTGTGGGGCAGGGGGGTGCGGCCAAGCTGATTGCTGCGGCCAGTTTCGGACGATTTTGTCACAGGGGGCCGATATTGCCCAAAACCGGCCCACCGGGGAAACGCCCAGTGCCCGCTACGGCCAGTCCAGCCCTGTCTGTGATATTAAAACCTGCAATACTCTGTACCACATATTTACATTGTATTTCACCAACTTAAGTCCCAGAGGCAAGTACACTCTACTCTTAGAAAGCCAGAGATTCATGAAAGTGTATGCACAGTCTCAATCTCTCTCTAGAGATGCCACTCTTCTGAAACTCACACCCAATGGAAATCAGAACCAAGCCATAACCAATATTTTTATGATGGTATCTGACAACCCACCTAATCAGATTGTGGGTAATATTGAATCACTACTAGGGGTATGCGGAATTTGCGAAAGTGACTTTCGCAAATTATCGCAAAAATGTTAAAAATCTCCGCAAACACGCGAAGATGCGGAAGTTTTTTTCCTGCCCGTTCGCGGTATTTTCTGCATGGTCGCGGCTCGGCAACTTACCCATGCGGTGGCTCGCGGGCGCAGCCATCTTGTTTTCACTCTTCTCGCGGTGCATGATCGCGAGAAGAAAGACGTGATCGCGCGACCAATGACATTACTGCGGGCGCGAACTGTCGCGAAACAGCGCAAATGGCTACCAACAATCCAACATCTCGTGGAGAACGCGACCGGATCGGGAAAACTTGTTGGCGAACGCGGGGATTCAGGTAAGGCGATCACGCGCGCGCGAGAATGTATTATTTTACAGCGCGAGCAAGAAACAAATTATCGCTAAGCTGCGGAATGCGGAAATTTTGACATTTGCGCGCTCTCCGCGGAACGCGAAAATGTCAAATTATCGCAATTTCCGCGAGTGGAACGGAAATTTAGCTCAGGCCTAATCACTACCTGTTATCTTGAAGTATGGACTTTTGTCTCATGAGCTCAACTGTGAGTATGATATGTTCACTATAAACTCTTGTCCTTCAAGCTTGTTGTCTGGATCTCTTGTACTCATAATTGCCTTTCAAATCTATTTCCATTGTCTGCTTGTCGCTAAGGAGCTGCTGTCTGTATAGCTCTTAGTAAATACCAAAACACATTTTATGCTACTATCCATGCTAAAATATCCTTTAGTCTTACCTAACCTAGGTTTATTCACCATTTTTGAGTATCAATGAGTTACAGGCTTCCTTCTCAGTACTCTGTATTATGTCTATCGTTTATGAAATGTCATATTTGATTGATATTGTAAGAGCTGTTCAAATGCGATGCTTACATCAATTATTTTGTCATTTTAAAAAAGAATGCTATTTCTTGTCACTATAGTCATACTATGTGGATCCTCAATCTGTGAAAGAAAAGGCAAACAAGCACTACAGCGCACCTTTAACTTGAACAATGACGCTGAAAACATGCCTTCACTTGGGGCAGTGCATTAGTGAAAGGAGGACCTCCCTTTTAAAAGGGGGACAGAGATCCTCCTGCAGGCAGGTATAGTGAATAACTATTCCCTTCTGCAGGGGGGTGTATGGGGCCCATCGGACATTGGTTGCCCTCTTCCAGGGGTTGCTCTCGAAGGGCACACTGGCCATCCTTCTATAGCACAGAGTCACTGTGCCTCTTAATAGCTCCTTAGTGCAAGTGTTTATAATAGGGCACAGGTGCAGAGGCAAAGGGTTCCCTCGAGGGAGCGCCTCGCAATCGCACATGTAGCACCAGTGTGATCTGTATTACAGAAAGAGGTTTGCAAACATCTGCAGCCCCTTCTGTAATACCAAAGTGCCTAGGGAGTACAGAGAGTAGATGAACATGACTGTTGTGCCATGAGTGACACTCTGGCCCAGATTTTCCAAAAAGTCACAGAACGCAGCGCAGTAGGCAAAAATGCTGTGCTGCATTGCATTACATTGAGGTAACAGGATTACAGAGATATGGCTCTCTCCTCTCTTTAACACTGTTGCAGGTTTTAGCTGCCATGCGATAGGCACGCACCTTAGGGCCACAGTGCTTGGGTGTGTTCCATGAGTCTATCATAGGTTTTGTACTGGCAGGGTAACCTTACAGTACAAAATACTATGCTTAGACACACTTTAAACTTTTCCTACTTAGCATGTGTTCTGCACAGTGCAGCACACATGCAAAGTTGGAAAAGAATGGAGAAATAAAAGCATTTCTCATTTTACACCTCCTTTCAAATGATGCTAACATTTAGTGCTAAACCCTGATTACTTTTTTAAAACTCTTTTTTTTTTTATATAGTGAGAACCAGACCCAAAGGTATCAGGGTGTTTTACATGACCACCAGTTGTGTTACAAATGGACAAATTCATTTTTGTTGGGCACAGGGAGATTAAGTGATTTGCGCAGAATCACAGGATGTTTAGCATCGTTGCCGAGACTTGAACCTGGGTCCTAAGCTTTGAAGTCGCCTCTCTAGCTGTAAGGCTACATCCTCTCCCCAAACTTATGCTTGTAAATAGGCTTTTGCATCAAAAGGCATGGGTGGTTGCTTGGGAACACCCATGTACCACCCATGTAACACCCCTCTGGCGGTTAATGCTGCTTTGCATTACTTTTAAGGTACTTTCCAGTCCAAAACAGTTTTGCACTGGAAAGTAAATTAGGAAAGAAAACCTTGTTCTGGTTAGCGTCACTTTTGTGATGCTAACCCAGCGCAAAATGTTTGTAGACCTACCCCTAAGTGTAATAAGACCCACCTATTCAGAGAATAATCTTACAGTGCATTAGACCCCATTAATAAGACTTGCTCAGAACAGAGTACCAGAGAAGCAGAAGTCTTAAGGCAAATAATTTGGGATTTTTATGGGTCAGAATCATTTACTTCAGAATATGGATGTAATTTAGGCTAAAGGCATTAAATAGTTTGCATGAGTTATTACTTTTTTGATATGATAAATAGAATACGATTGTGTTAGACCTGGCATCCTTAAAGAGCTTTTCCCTGGCTTTTTGCCTTCAGACCTCCTGTTTTTACTATTTTAAGTGCATGTGCTCAAAATGTAAAACATGTTAACAATAGCTTATCCACAAAAGCAATATTTAATGTACTTACCGGTCCCTGGTAGAGTGCAAAACAATTTCCCAGGGCCTGTAAATTAAATGCTACTAGTGAGCTTGCAAAAGACACGCAATTGATGGACAGAATGCAGAACAAATCAAAACATTCACCCCACAGTCAAGAGATTTGTGTTAAATCCATCTTTTGCTCACCATGCCTCCCCAGTTTAGACCAGGCCATATGCAAATCAGTCTTGACCCTTTGGCTCATGGGAACAGTCCAGCCCGAACTGCCAAGCCAGGTCTTCCCTGGACCAGAAACAAGCAACCTAGGACCGGTTCCAGGGTTTCACCCCTCTTCATCCAAGTTAGCTTGATTCCAGTGGCACAGTAAGCCCAGGACCCAAGTCTGGGCATACCTGGCGCACTTTGGGCAAGAAAGCAAAAGACACACGATTGATGGACGGAATGCAGAACAAATCAAAACATTCACCCCCAGTCAAGAGATCTTGGTTAAATCCATCATTCCTTTGTGCACCATGCCACCCCAGTTTAGACCTGGCCATATGCAAATCAGTCTTGACCCTGTGCCTCATGGGAACAGTCCAGCTCGAATTGCCAAGAACTATGGATTTAACCCAGATCATTTGTTTGCTGTAACACTTTTCGCCCTAAGTGGGATGGGTATGCCCAGACGTGGGTCCCTTGCTCACTGCGCCACCTGGTTCAAGCTAGCCTGGCTGAAGAAGGGTGGCATACCCTGAAACCAGTCCCAGGATGCTTGTTTCCGGTCCAGGGAGGACCTGGCTTGGCAGTTCGGTCTTGGCTGTTTCCATGAGGCACAGGGTCAAGACTGATTTGCATATGGCTGGGTCCAAACTGGGGTGGCATAGTGGGCAAAAGAACAATGGATTTAACCCAGATCTTTTGACTGGGGGAGAATGTTTGCATTGTCAGCATTCCGTCCATCATTTGTTTGCTGTAACACTTTTCTCCCTAAGTGAGATGGATATGCGCAGACGTGGGTCCCTTGCTCACTGCGCCACTGGTTTCAAGCTAGCCTGGCTGAAGAAGGGTGACATACCCTGAAACCGGTCCTAGGATGCTTATTTCCGGTCCAGGGAGGACCTGACTTGGCAGTTCGGTCTGGACTGTTCCCATGAGGCACAGGGTCAAGACTGATTTGCATATGGCTGGGGCCAAACTGGGGTGGCATAGTGGGCAAAAGAATGATGGATTTAACCCAGATCTTTTGACTGGGGGAGAATGTTTGCATTGCCAGCATTCCGTCCACCCTTTGTTTGCTGTAACACTTTTCACCCTAAGTGGGATAGGTATGCCCAGACGTGGGTCCCTTGCTCACTGCGCCACTGGATTTAAGCTAGCCTGGCTGAAGAAGGGTGACATACCCTGAAACCGGTCCCAGGATGCTTTTTTCCGGTCCAGGGAGGACCTGGCTTGGTAGTTCGGTCTGGACTGTTCCCATGAGGCACAGGGTCAAGACTGATTTGCATATGGCTGGGTCCAAACTGGGGTGGCATAGTGGGCAAAAGAACGATGGATTTAACCCAGATCTTTTGACTGGGGGAGAATGTTTGCATTGTCAGCATTCCGTCCATCATTTGTTTGCTGTAACACTAGTGAGCTTGCAGCACTGATTGAGACACCCACTTAAGTAGCCCTTTGAACATGTTTTAGGCATACCACTGCAGTGCCTGTGTGTGCAGATTTAAACTGACATGTCGACCTGCATGGTTAACCCACTTGCCAGGCCCAAGCCTTATTTTTTATTAGACATAGGTCACCCCTAAGGTAAGACCGTGACAGCACATGGGCAGGGTGCAGTGTTTTTAAAAAGCAGGACACATACTTTTACGTTTTACATGTCCTGGTAGTGAAATGCTCTTAAATTTGTTTTCACTACTGCAAGGCCTATCTCTCCCATAAGATAACATTGGGATTGCCTTACTGCATTTTATAAGTACAATTTCTACTTGGGAAGAGATGGGAGCCTCTGGAATCACAATTTAAAAACATAACTTATGGTAACATTTGATTTTAAATTGCATTTCTGCAAAAGCCACTTTAAGAATGTTTCTTACTGCAACCATTTGGTTCCTTCGGCCTATCTCTGAATACATGTTTGGGGTGGAAAATGGCCTTTACAATGAGGGGGGAGTAACACGTGCCCTTTCAACGAAAGCAGAACAACACTTGCCTCAACCACACATATGACCTAACCACGCATATGCCTTGGCCACGCATATGTGTCATTAAGCAAGTTAGAGGGCTAGATGTGCGGAACAAGAACTGGGGTAGGGGAAGGGCTTTAGGGCTCAGGGCTGTGGGGAATGGACCGTTTTAGGCCTCAGAGTGGGGGGCTGGGGTTGGGGTATTTTTTGCGGCACTGCCCTGCTTTTAGAGCTCACGGTCGGTAGTCGGGATAGGGCTGAGGTGTGGTGGATTGCAGGGCTTGGATATTGGGTGTTAGGGCACAGGCCAGGGGGTTGGGGTATGCACTTTATCACACATATCATTTTAGCAATCATGCCTGTACAATGAAATTCATTGTAAAGGCATGCATGGTGAAGACATGCATGGTAATGATGTGGTCATGGTTCAGACCGCATTGTTTAGGGTGCATGATTTAGAAATGCGTGGTTGTATTACACAACCCTTCAGGGTGGGTGACAGCTTGCTTCATACATTTGCTCTAGAAAGCCACACACAAAGGAAACTTAGGTGTGACTGATGGGTCACCCACATCCTGATGGGCTATCCTGGGCATTATAGAAGGAAGGAGCTAACACTTACACCTGAAAGAGCTGTGTCATCTCCACACACAAAGGGCTGCATCCTCCTCTTTAGTGAGTTTGGAGTGAGTTCCCCACTTCAAAGGCCCATCTGGGTATAAGTACTATACCTCTGATAACACCAACTAAGAACACATCTGGAGCTCAGTACATTCGACCAGGAAGATGGACTGCTGTGCTGCTGGAGAGATTGCCACTCTGTTGGACTGTTTTGTTGTGCTGGCGTGCTGCCTGATGCCCTCTTACTTGAGAGTGGGAAAAACAGGACCTGCATCTCCACATCCCAGAACCTACGTATCTCCAAGGGTTAGATGCATTGCCACCTATTTTGAAGTCTCAGGGATATCAAATATTTTCCTTCAACCTAAAAACAGAACCTGGACTTTGCTTTCTGAAAGACTTGCTCTGGCAAGTGGTGCCAACCCAGTCCTGGGCCTTTGGAAGTGAGGATAAAGTGCTGCATCTGACAGAACCCACGCATCAATACTGTTGCGCCAATACTGTTGTGCCACCATCGAGGGTACCAGATTAATGCAACCCCCTCCAGAATACAGTTTCAGAACAGATGCATTGCCGTCACAGTGTAGAGAATATTGACGCATCGTCTCAACTTTGTGGAGACACCCAGGGCATTGCATTTGGAAAGAGTTGCACCTCAGAACCGGAGTATCGCTCACAGAATGGAAGCATCAACACTGTTGCATGGGGAATTCTAGCACATCAGCCAAACAGCGTGGGGATTACTGACACATTGAATGGCTGCATCCCTCATCTCGTTGTTGCGACCAGGATCAAGTTCCTTTTGCTCAGCTGGCCCTGCGTGGATCCTCTATCTGACCCGTGCTCCATTGTGGTTGGCCTGAATTCTTGACTTTGTCCCAGTCTAGTGAAACCAATTATCTCTTTAAGCGCTTGCTGCTTCTAAGCACTGTTTTTTCTTTTAATCTTTAAAAATTCACATGTTGACTTCTAGTGATTGGATTTTTGTTGTTTAGGCCTTGTTGTTTTTTAATAAAAATGACTATCTATTCCTCTAAATTGATGTGGAGTCTTCTTAGATGTTTTCCCTGTGTTACTCTTTGATGTGTTGATGGTGTTGCACAAATACTTTATACGTTGCCTCTTAAGTTAAGCCTGACTGCTCTGTGCCAAGCTACTAGATGGTGAGCACAGGATAATTTAGGGTGTACTATGACTTAACCTGACTAGGATTGTGTTTCGTACTTGGACAGGGTGCATACCTCTGCCAAACATAAACCCAATATCTAACAAATAGCTAGGGGTGGGTGGAAATCATGGATTTTAACTCATTGGCATTCCGCAGTGTTACATAAAAAATCTGCAGTATTCCGCGGAGTTCCACAATTGGGCGGAGTTCGGCATGTCACATAAAATCAGTGCAAATGGCAATATGCAGCATGCCAGAGAGTGCTGCTTCTTTCTGCTACTCAAGTTAATTTCTACTCAAGCATCAGCTTTCTCAGAGTGAACAGTAGCGGCCTGCCACAACAGCCTGCTTGATAACTCTTGTTGGGAGGTGTTATAGTGCTCATAATTCATGCTAGGGGCGCAAATTCTTGCTGGTGCTTGCCAAATTAACATTGGAGAGCCGTATTTGAGAAAAAACTCTGCCATGCGGAGGTTGGTAGAGCACAGAGTTGGCAAAGCGCAGCAAACTCCTCATGATCTTTTCGCCCAGCACCCTTGATTTGACCCTTCAAGAGATAAAGACCAATCCATTACTTTCCTCTTTTTCTGTGTTTCTGAGGTAAACAATTTCTATGAATTGATGGAGGTATGCATTGGGGAGTATGTATATTATCATGAAGACTGTACTAATAGCTTATGTTTTTGAAATGATCTCCTCTTTGTCACTTTTTAGTGTTCATTTATTCTTATGGCAGGTCCAATCCTTCCTTTGAGATATTTTTAAGTGAACCCCTAAGTAACCCTTAAAGCCCAATGAGGAAGTGTGCAAGATATTTAATAAAAGGATGTGTAAAACTGTAATGTAAAACAAATCCTTAAAGTAACAAGGCCCAAAAACTATATTCACTGTAGCACATCTAGCTGTTCCATAGAAAGCTTTGGGCATTTACATAAAAATTTAATAATATGGTCTCAATTGAGAAACCAGCTAAAAAGTTCATTCTTGGACTTTTTAAAACATTTATTACAAATCCAATTCATTTGTAAAGTCAAATTCCCACTAAATATTAAAAAAAAACTGTTTGACTGCCTGAATAGCTCCTTAATGAGGTGTGAATTGGCTCCCAGAGATGAGACAGAGGCCTCGAGGTGGGGGAGGTGTCCTGTTGCCCTGACAGACTGACCATATGGGAAGTGCTCTCGAACTTTATCTTCAAAGAGGTGTATCCACTAATTCACAACATCAGTGGAGTCTGTGGTAGGCCTGGGCGAAAATTTCGTTCCGTTCGCGGAAATTGCGATAATTTGACATTTTCGCGTTCCGGGGAGAGCGCGAAAATGTCAAAATTTCCGGTTTCCGCAGCTTGGCGATAATTTGTTTCTTGCTCGCGCTGTAAATGAATACATTCTCGCGCGCGCGAGATCGCCTTACCTAAATCCCTGCGTTCGCCGACAAGTTTTCTTGATCCGGTCGCGTTCTCCATGAGATGTTGTATTGTTTTTAGCCATTTGCGCTGTCTCGCGCAGTGACGTCATGCGTCGCGCGATCACGTCTTTCTTCTCGCGATCATGACAACTCAAAACAAGATGGCCGCGCCCGCAAGCAACCACATGGGTAAGTTGGCGACCCGCAACCATGCAGAAAATCTCGCGAACATGCCGGAAAAAAACTTCCGCATCTTCGCGATATTTCCGCTTGTTTGCGATAATTTTTTACATTTTTGCGATAGTTTGCGAAAGTTAATTTCGCAAATTCCGCCCAACCCTAGTCTGTGGGGCCAGCACCTGTACAGCCACTCTCCTTGGCTGTTGCACAGCTATACACCAGAGAGAGAGAAGCACGCCCAAGCCTCTGGTTGACAGAAGCAGTGACTGGGCCTTAGTTTAACTTCTTAAAGGTGCAGTAAGAGACTGAAATATTTTGGGACTGTATTCAGTGATAGACATTGAGATAGCTTTTGCTACGATCTAAGAACTGTCACATTGATGTTAGCTAATGTCATAGATGGAGACATGACAGGAGCTTGAACCCTTTGATTGTCTGCTGGACAAGTGATCATACCACAGACTGACTGAATAATCATGGTATTTATGATAACCGAAAGATAACATTGGTTGACTCCCACCACACATTTATTCCTTCTATAATTCGATGTATTAATGGTCATTTCACCACTGGGGTAAACAACCGCTCACTCTTGACTATAGTGTTTGCCCTCAGTGATTGGTGTTTCTTTCTCTTACTGGGGTTGCAACCCCCCTGCTGCCCTTCTCACTCTGCCCATGGGTATTTCCCCACCTCCATCTGCAGCCTGTTTAATTTGGTGATGGTGCAGGAGGTGAAATCTTGATCTGTAAAATAAACGCTTCACAAATTCTGCAAACTGTATAATTGTGCATTAATTTGGGGTCAGTATGTCTATTTGTAGTACTTAGCTGTATGCAGCGATTGAAGTAATTTTTCTTTCCATGGAAATGAACTGGTTTGACGATGAAATATTAATTATTGCTTCCTATTTTAGGGACTTCAAAGACTCTAACTCACACCACCTCCTTGAGTAATCATAAGCCTTTTTACCTAACTACTCTGAGGGTGAAGTGCAAAATTAATGCACTTAGGAGCATATTCTCAAGAATCTATTGCCAAGTTATCGGCACTTTATCTCAGTCAAAGTTGCGGCAAATTCATCGCCCCATTCACAAACTGGTGTAAACAGCCGATAACACCAGATTACCAGCGATAGCAGCTGCAAAAAACATCGCCACAGATGACCCCGGCAACTATCGCTAATGAGATGCAGAGTAGGCGTTCCCGAGCAAAAATCCACGACAACACCACACTTTAACGACCAGACAGATCTGCGATAAGATCCCAAAACAGGCGATAAGGCGCGTTAGCAGTAGGAAATTAACACCTGCTCTGACCTGGTGCAAAGTCGGACTACAACCTGCACTAGAAAAGGGAGCCCAGCCCAGAGCCACACCTGAAGAACAACAGATGCCATGGAGCCAACAATCATGCAGCTCGGACCCCAAGAGGGCCACAACACCCACCACCACCCACCCCTGGACCATCCCCCACCCCTCCAGGCCCTACCCCGGGCAACCCCCACCTCCCTCAGACCAAGAGATTGCACATCAACGCCACAAAATCATGAACAAATTCATTTGCCTGATGCGGCAGAATCACAACAAGTAACAGTCATGTGAATACAGAAAAAGCAGAATCAATCATTCACCATTGAAAGTCCAAACAAAATATCACAACCACATTTCTCTCCAAACAACTATTTGGAAGAGTCATGGCGGGTCATCCCTGGACAATCTGTAAGTGACAGCCTGTAAGACAATATCCAAGATAAGAAGGTGTGTCAGGCACTCATCAAAGGACAGAGAGAGAGAGAGAGAGAGAGAGAGAGAGAGAGAGAGAGAGAGAGACTGAATAAGGAGCGCAAGGACAATTGGGCCCTTGGCTCATACATGTCAACTGTTGCGTGTGTTTCGCAATTGGTGCACCCTAAATCTAAGGCCTGGCAATAATTTCTGCGTGAAGGCCACATCACATTACAGAAATGCAAGCAGTAGTCAGACTAAAATTGGGCATGAAAGCTCCTTTGACTCACTACACAAGGAAGAAGGACATCCGAACCACCAACCTTGGTCTCCAAGGCGACCGGCACCCCCATGAGTGAGCTACCATACCAGACTCTGATGACTCCCTCACCATGAACTGTGCTAATGAAAGACCAATGTGTCCACACCCCACACACACTTGTCCCTGCTTGAGCTACACCTGCATGGCATGCGCCCAACACATTGGTAAAAAAAAACATATGTCCAAACGTTGAACACACATACGACTCATTTCTCCGAGCTGTGGCATATCGTCCACAGAACTGCCACCAGTCTGAGGCGTGCCAGTGGTATGAGACCTACAAACGCAATGGCAGACAATTCTGGGCACATGCACAACCCTTGTCACGTGGAACTGTACAGTGCACGAATGCTGCATCCGTTTGGAGCTCTGCCAATGGAAGTTTTGTGAATTAGTTACCGTCTGAGTTTCTGGCTTGTGTACATCACGTGCGTCCAGCCCTGGTTCAACTGTCGATCATGATCATTTGAGTGGCCCATGGAGGTCTGCCTATCCAACCCAACGGTAGCTGAACTGGATTATGACTTGTGTGTGCGCCCCCTGTTGGCCCACGAACAGGAGTGCAACCTGGATACCCATGCATGGGATGCCCTAATCTGTGTCGTGTGTGCTGGCAGTAGTGTATAGGAGATTGCATAAGTCATCGTGTGCTGTGACCACATTGAGGCGCTCCCCTATTGGGCTGTGTTGCGGAATGGTGAAACTGCGTGGATGGAGCACATCCGTCCGGACCAGTTAATGGATTGGCTCTCCCTCGTGTTCCTTGAACCCGAGCACAATGTACTTCCTGCAGCCACAACTGATTGACACCCAGAGCACAGGTCCCAACACCGTGCTGCATCGTGGAGGAATGGTCCCATAAGCCAGAACAACAGAGGACATGTCTGCATTCGCCCGGACTCAGAATGCATGTGCCTGCACCTACGCATGTTGTCACACACCTGTACAAGGTGGTGCAGCCCCATGGGCGGAGCTGCAGAGCGTCGTTTGCCACAGTTCCTAAATCTGACATACTGCTTGAGGGAAACTATACACATGGCAATGTAGCTCGACATGTGACCTTGTT
Source organism: Triturus cristatus (assembly GCF_964204655.1). Taxonomy (NCBI): domain Eukaryota; kingdom Metazoa; phylum Chordata; class Amphibia; order Caudata; family Salamandridae; genus Triturus; species Triturus cristatus. The sequence goes on from NC_140584.1 coordinate 223,577,438, forward strand.
GGTCCCTGTTGGACTTGGCCCTTTTTGCAGGGTCATCCCTGAACTTTTTGCCTTCCTCCTGTATTTTGTCTGACCTGTTTTTGTTGGTTTTATGACTCTGGCCACTTTACCACTGCTGATCAGTGCTAAAGTGCATATGCTCTCCCTATTGTAAATTGATGTATGGATTAGTGACTCCTTGATTGGCTGGTTTGGTTTACTTGTCAGACCCTAGTACAGTGCACTGCAAGTACCCAGGGCTTGTAAATCAAATGCTGCTGGTGGGCTTGCAGTATTGGTTGTGCCACCCACAGAAGCAGCCTGTAAAGTGTGTCTCAGGCCTGCCATTGCAGAGCCTGTGTGCAGTCTGGTACCGCCACGTTGATTGGCAAGTGCACCCACTTGCCAGTCCCTAAGCCTTCCCTTTTCTGCATATTAGTCACCCCTATGGTAGGCCCAAGGGCAGGGTGCATTGTAGGTAAAAGGTAGGACATGCCCTGTCTGTGCCATGTCCTAATAGGGAATTACAGCCATTTGTGTTTTTCACTATTGCAAGGCTACCTGTTCCCCATAGGCCAGAATGGGCAATTTGATTATAACATTTTAGAATCCTAACTGACTCAGGGAACTAGGTAGAAATTTGAGTTTAGTATGCCTGAACTCAGAATGATAAAATACATTTTTTAGTGAAGTTGGTTTTAAAATGTTGTGTTTGAAAATACCACTTTTAGAAAGCAGGTATTTTCTTGCCTAACTATCCAAGCGTGCCTCTGCTAGGTTATGTATTCCTTGTCTGGAGTTTGAGTGACAGGGGCTGGGTGATTCCAGGAGACAGGGTGAGTCACCTCAGGGCTGAATAGAGATATCTACATGTAGAGTGGTGGGAGGAGTTGCACCTGGGTCCTGAATATGGCTTTGCCTGCCTTCCCCAATGCTGGTTCCACGTCCAGTGGTGCGTCTGATGTCCCTGGCCCACACTGTCAAAGGAAAGGAGTTCTGTAAACAAAGTGCTCCAGTACTGGCTAGAACTGGTTTGGACTAGGTACAGACACTCTCTGCCTTCAGAGGACAAAGAGAATAGTAGTATAAATATTGGGACCCAGACCCAAGAACTATAGATCACTTTTGGGGACCAAGAAGAACCTTTGCTGAGGAGAGGAACCAGAGAGAAACTGAAGGAAGAGACTATCCCTAAGCTGAGTACTGTTTGGGGGATTGGACTGCAGTGGTTACCTGACTGAGAAAGAAAGGAGAAAGGAACATTGTGCTACTTTCATCAACCTGTAAAGGATCTCCAAGGGCTAGAAGATAGAGCTTGCCTCCTGCTGAAGTCTCAGGGACAACAACTTCTCCAATCAGCTCGTCTGCATTCCCTTGCTGGGAATTTGAAGTGCCTACTGTTGTGCTGGGCCTTCTGAGAGACTGCTTGTCGCTGGGAGCTGGAAGCGCGACTCACCAAGAAGAAGCGTGATGCCGCTGCAGCCGCTGTCGTCGCACTACTGAAGAAGGGTGCCGCCTCTGCCACTGTCGCATCGCATCAGCGAAGCGCCTCGCATCGTCGGAGAAGAGTGTCCCCGTTGCAGCTGACGCCGTTGCATCACCAGAGAAGCATGACACCGCCGCAGCCGCTGTCGTCGCACCACTGAAGAAGGGTGCCACCACTGCCGCTGTCGCATCGCATCCTGGAAGCGCTTCGCATCACCGGAGAAGAGTGTCGCCGTTGCAGCAGACACCGTCACATCACCGGAGCAGAGTGTCACAGTGCCTGTCATGGCTCAGAAGATTCGCAGAGTCGCTGCACGGCCGTCGGGCATGCACGCATCGCCTCATCCTTGTCGCATCATGAAGAAGACGCCATTTTGTCGCATTGCATCGGATCATCATCGCATCACGGCGCTGCTGGACGCATCGCCACAGAAGCGCGGTAAGAAACTGATGCATCACGTCCCCACGCCGAGAAGTTCCGACACATCATCATCCCCTACACAGCAGTAGGGAACCGACGCATCACCGTTCTTGTGTGTAAGAACCGACGCAGCACTTTCCCTGCAACTCTTCTGTTTGTACAGCGTTACGTATCCAAAGGTACATTTAACGTAAAGTGTTGCATTTACCATCTAAAGAGAACTAAGCTATTTCTACCATTTTAAAGTACAGTATTGTGGATTTTTGTCGTTTGTGGTCTTGTGTTAAGTCTATAAAAAAATACTTATTTTTAATATACAACCTGTGTGGTGTCCATCTGTAGTGTTGTCACTGGATTACTGTATGTGTTCACAAATGCTTTACACACTGCCTCTGAGATAAGCCTGTCTGCTCGTACCAAGCTACCAAGGGGGTGAGCAGGGGTTATTTTAGGAGTGTAGCCCCTTAACCCTGACTAGACGCAAGGGTCCCTTTCAAAGGTACCTACCTCTGCCAATAAAGACCCCCAAATCTAACAGTCCCTTTCACCTGCTCACTGTCAGCATAGCACATAGTCGGCACAGTCTGGTGGTACAGCTCCATGCAGATCCCATGGGCTGTGAGTCGTGTCCCCTGACACGGAGCTATAAGCAGACACCAAACATCACATGACTCAACCAGCAAGGCAAGGTGGGCTGAGACCGTTGCCAACCGTAAGGATATGTGTTCATTTTTGCCTCCCCATTTCTTGCACCTCAACATGTTCCCGTTCTGCCTGTAAGTGTCTTAAGCATTTGTCTGCCTGTTGTGGCCCATTCCTTGCCCGTACTGACACGCACATGCTAATAAAGTCTGCACAACTTCACCAGTGTACAACTGTGATGAGTGTTGATTAGTATGACAAATCCTGTGCCTCGATGAGCATTGTCCATACACAGGGAGGGACAGACTGCCGTATGTACATTGGTGGTGAATCCCAATTGGCAGCTCCACCTCTGTGAGCCAGACATTGTGTTTGGGATAGTTGCTGGTACACCTGTGCTCTTACGTGTCTTCAGCAATGTGAGTATGTTGTCCAACTTCTTGCCATGTGGATCAATGTGATCCATCAAAACAGACTGTGTTCACACTGATGTGTGGGAGTACATCATACGAAGAGATGTTCTGTAGCCACATGCGATGGGGGACACAACTTCAGGCGTACTACCAATTCATTTCTACACACAGCCCTATATAATACATGGACGTGGGGCTATGTTGGGGGATGCAAGATTGTTGTTCATGTGCAATGAGGCCACAGTTAGTTCACACCTTCACAGTCATCCAATTGGCCATGTGGGTCAGGGTCAAACATGTGAATTGATGACATTTACCAGGGTGTACCTTTTTGTGCAATCAATGTCCCTACATTCATCCATACTTGTATACATGAGTGAACATAGACATGACACATCTGTGTGATTTGGAATTTTTTATTCACATTCTGGGGAGTGTCGGGGCTGGAGGGGTACATGGCCAGTTCAAGCCCACATAACGTGGTTGCCCAGTGGTGGGACATCCAGAGTCCTTGGGGGAATGCAAGGTTAATCTGAAGAGGAACAGTTCAGTCCGCAGCCAGATTGGTGTGTCATTGGTACAAGGGCAGATATGGCAGGCCATGTTGGGGTCCAGGTGAATGTTGCAGAGTGTTCCGGGGGGCAGTGGGAGGTGTTGTTCCAGGGCATGATGCATAGGGCTGAACCAGGCAGGGACAGGCCATGTGGTGGGTATGGATGGCACTGCCTCCTTCCTCACACAGTCATTACCCTCCACATCTTACTCCTCTGAGACGTCTTTTGTGTCCGGTGTGTCAGGTGTGTGTGGTGGTGTCATGGCTGCATTACTGTGGGACACTGACACATCAGGGTGTGAAGGTGATAGGGATGCATCACTGTGTGCCAATGACACATCAGGGGGTGGAGATGTGTGTGTCGAAGTTACAGCAGCAGTTATTTGGGACAGGCTCTGTGGCAGCAATGGCAAGATGAGGATCTGCAAGGCATGGAAGATCCCAGCTACATCTCGCTGGTGTTCAGCCGTGGCAGCCCTACTTCCAGCCTGCATCGGCTTCATGGTCACTATTGTCCTCCGCATCTGTGCCAACTCTGTGCTGTCATCACTGGAGCCTGTCTGACTAGACAGTTCTTGTATCTGAGTAATTTCCCCATCGAGGTCAGCCAAGGATTGTTGGTGAGCATGGTGCGGACAGTGGATGTCCGTTAGGTACTGTGAGTGGACCCTTATGGGACTCAGATACCCACGTATGGCATTGAGTTTGGCTGCCATGAGGTCGAACCCCTCCCGCAGCTGATCAGCCATCTTCTGCTGGCACCCTAACACACGGCATTGGAGTTCCATGTGTTGGTCGTGGGGGTCCTGGGAGCAAGCCGTGGTGGTGTGTGCTTCCTGCTGTGTGGTCTGTGCAGGGAGTGGGGTCACCTCGATGCAGCTGGACTGCCCTGCTCGTGGGGTTGGGATGCGAAGGCTGTCCACGAGCCGTTGGAGGGTGTCTGGGCAAATGTGCAGGGTGTCCTCTTCATCCTCACTGTAGATATGTGGGGTCTGCTCTGCAGGAGGTGTTGATTGTCCTGCTGCATTTTAACAGGAAGATGCAGGTTAACGGTGTGTTCCATGTATGTTCATGCTTTGGAGATGTTTACATTCAGACTGCATGACAATGTACATTTTGGCTTTTCTGGTGACGCTGGCTATTTGATGGGAGACAGTGGACATTTCGACTACATGACAGATATGAGGTTGTACTCGTACATTATCATCTCACAGTGTCATGCAATGCCAGATGTGATTGGCCAGTTTCTACGCACGGGTGGCACCTGTGGTGGTGTAAGGGTTGCACTTTGTACGACATTTTCATCAATGTTGATGTACTGTGATTGCTATGTGTATGTGCTGCACTGTTGGCAAGTCGCCCCTGCAGCTCTGATTTGGTGGCCCCTCATCCCTTTTAGTCGGTGTGCCTTTGACTTGTGTGCTTTGCGGGTGCTGTGATGTTTGCGACTTGGGTCATTTGTGCTCTTGGACATATTTTGTACTCTTGTGCATTGTTTGTCTGTAGATGTGTTTTTGACGTTATCGGTTGTAAGTTCACGTGGATGTGTCAGAGTGTGACCTGCTCCTTTACGGATGTGGTCCACACTCAGCCACCTCAATGTCGTCTTGTGCACAATGTCATGTATTGTGACTTAGTGTTTCTATGTGTGCTGCAGTGTGCCAAGGGGATCAGGGGCATGTTCCACACTCATTGTGGGTGTGCAGTGTGCTGCACATGATTGTGCATGTGTGCCATTGTGCCCATCTCCATTCATCCTCCCAGTCCCTGGTCATTACTCACCCTGTTGCTGTTGGGTCAGGTCATATCAAGCTGTGTCCAGACCCCCAACTCCTTGCACCGTCTCCACGCTGATGACTGTGGCCACCATTTCCTTCAGCTCGTCCAGCTCCTCTTGTGGCGCAGGACTCCCACCTCCAGTCGCCTTTGCTGCCTTCCTGTTGGCAGCGAGTTTCTCCTTGATTTGGCTGTGCACTTCATGCCTGCGCCTCTTGACCTCCACGATACTCCGACTTCATTCACGTTGGTGACGATGGACTGCCATATTTTCGTTTGTGTTGCTGATGATGCATTGGAGGTGATGAACAGTTGTTGGTAGTGTTCTATCATCTCCGTGATGATGATCTGGTCTTCCTGCGGACTGAACCCCGTCTTCCTCTTCTCCTTGCCCTTGCCCGAACACAGGGTTTCTGGCTGGTCCTCCGTGGGGCTTTTGGTGTTCGAGTTGTCCTCTTCACTCTGTCCGGGTGCATCAGTGGTGCTACGCAGTTTGATTTGATTTTGGTGTGGTTTTTTTTGCTTTTATAGTGCATTTTCCCGCATGACTCGTGGGAATTGCAGGCCTGTCGCTGGTTGTCACTGATTTTTGTATCGCGCTTGGCCTCATCGCAACTTTTTTCATGTTTTTCATTTTTGCGGCGTCGCGTTGGTTTTAACGCGGCCATTTAACGCGTTGTTGTGTGACTATCGCATGGTGCCACCAGCTTGGCAATACCATGTTAACAAGGTGTTATTTTCCCACGATAGACTGTGATGTGAAGAGTTGCATTAAGCTACTTTTGCGGTAGTTATCACACGTTCTTGAGAATATCCCCCTTAGTGCCAGTTTGGATCCAATAGTAAGGTAAGACCCATGACACTGATGTAAAAAGTCTCTTATTGTCATCATTTGGTCCAGTAACAGCTGATTGGCCTGGACATCTTCAAAATTCCTATAAAAGCCCAGAACATCATGTGCATGTATTTTGTTTGTGAATTCCTGGGCAAAATATCAATGCCATATGATAATGGCGTTCGCTCGACTTTGTGCAAAGTTACAAAAAAAAATGGGGTTCTGTGTACCGCACATTAAACTACACTTATGGAATTATAAGTCAGTGTATCCTGCAGTTGTCTTAACATATTCCTGTAATGTATACAAAGGCACATTTAGCAGTAAAAAAACTATATTAATAGTACTCACATTGGTGGTACAAGGTACACGTTATACTATCATAACTCTGTTGTAGATACATGTACGCGTTACTGCAGTGTACTTTGTACAACTGATTACAGCACATTTTTCAGCGTATTTGCAATATTAAATGTTAGGTTTATTGTAGTTTTTCCTTTTATGTGAAATAAGGATTTTGCTATTGCAGTTTTTCACATTGTGGTAGTTTGTTTTAACCTATTTTTCAAATATATGAACAGATTTTACAACTGTTAACTCTTATCATTCGGAATCATACATATAAGAATATTGCCCCTTATACATCTGCTCACAACTGGTTCCGATGTACTCACGCAGACTCAAAACGGATTCTAAAAGTTCGATTTTTTTTTTTACTACTACATTTAATAGTATTTATCAACGGATCATTCCCATTATCCAAAACTGCACAGAAATGATAAGCCTTTGGTCAGGATAATTTAATTGCAAAGGATGATGAACTAAAAACTACCTTCATTCCAATACTAGCTGCCCCCATAGCTACACTTATTGGGTATATAAATGATTCATACAACTGTTATGCTCTGGTCAACAGTTATTCATACTTCATTCAAATGTATTCTACACTTTGTGGGTACAAAGTCACATTTAATCTACAAAGCTATTTGTCAAATGAAATACAATCTATTTTATGATTGTTTTGTCAAAAACACTTTTTGTGAAATTGAAGATTTTTTTATAAAGGGAATTAAAGAAGTACCACAAAAACAGCAATGTTTTTCAGTAAGTTTAAAATGTATTTTTGAGCCTCGCCATCAAATTCCTCAAGCATTTCATGATTTTGTGTCTGAGCAGAGCAAGGTTGGAACGATGACAGCCACACACGTTTACAGTCATATTTAAACATAAAATGTATGAAAATTATTCTTTAAAACGTGAACATTCTTGTTATATTTAAAAGTTATGTTATTTTTCGTTACATTATCTTGCATTATTTTATCGTCTTATTTGTTGATGGATTATTATGGGATGTTAAACGGTCTTACACTGCATATTATTTATGCTATGTTGCATTAGACAGTGTGTCACTATGCATCACGTCATGATATTTGCATTCTGCAAAGTAATAGCTTTTTCTTACAATAATCTTCAGTTTAAAGTAAAAAAATATATTTTGTCAACATTGTTGTTTCTTTTGATAACTGATAAACCCGGAATACAATAAACTTTGCACTTCTTGATTTTTTTATCTTTGTATTATTGTATAATGTAACTCGGCTGTGTATAATATTTAGTTTGCATTTGATGTAAACAGCTGAATCTGACCACTCTGATGAGCATAGCTGTTTAATTAACTTAATGAAATTGTAAAGCGTGCCTCAACTATCACAATGCCCACTTTCTGTGACCCTGGATATGAGTTGCGCAATAAGGTACAGAGGACTACAATTCATAAGCAATCTCCTGGCACACTGACGTCCTTTCTGTTGAAGAATCTACAACTACTCTATGTTGGAAACAAATATATATGATTCAAGAAGATGAGGGCACAATGAAAAAACATTGGGTTGAATGCAAGGCCTAAAAAACTGTGTAAGCAACTCTGCTGGTAATTCTTGACAAGTCAAAAGAACCAAGGATGGTCGAGGATGGTCAAAAAAATATCACATACCTGGATCTAGGAAAAGTGGGAACACTATCTTCTTTATGGTTATATAGGAACATGAAAAGGAACCACGTTTGAAAGCTAATTATGACGCAAACAATATCCAAAGCAGAGATGCATTTTACACACTGGGAGCATGCAGCTCCCTCTGAGTAAAAAGCAAAGTGTGGTCCGTTTGGGCAAGCGAGAACAAAATGTTCTGGCTTGCTCAAAATGGAGCATGCTGTTTGCTATGGCATGGCGGGAGCGGTGCTCACCATGCTTAGCAAACTGCAATGTATCAGGGGTGGGCACCCCAGGACATTGCTGGAGCCAGCCCTTGGGGGTGGTTGTCCCCAGGGTCATATAGGGCTCCTGAAAGGGGCTGCACAGCCCCCCTCCTTTGATCACATTTGCCCCGGGAGATAGTTGTCCCCAGGGACCCACAACAGACCCCCTTAATGATTGTATTTGTGCCCCGGGTAGGTGATTGTCCCTGGGGCTGCATGGGAGGCCGCAGGGCCTACCCCACTTTTCTTCAAAAAGTTTTTGCCCCGGGGAGGTGGCGGTCTCCGGGGCAGGGGGCCCTGTGAGACCCCATATTGTTTTATAGAGCCCCGGGTAGGGGGTTGTCCCTGGGGCTGCAGACAGGTTCAGTGGGCCCTCCTGCATTCTTAATCAAAAGTGCCCTGGAGTGGTGGCAGTCCCTGGGGCTTTGAATAGCCCTTTGAGGGGGGCCCCATGCACTCCCTTCCTATAATTAGTTTATGTCCCCAGGGCCTGGCCCACCTGGGGGTTATATTAAAGCAAGTGTGGTGGCCTGAGCTTGCTTCTTACATTTTTTTGGCATTGATTTGCAGAGCCGCGGCAAAATTTACAAAAATGCCTCTTATCCCAGACGGGACCCCTCACCATATCTGGGGGTCAGGGTAGTCCTATCCTGCCATTTTACGTTTTTTTAAACTTTTTTTCTGGGACTTGACTACAAGTCGAGTCCCAAGATGGTTGCCAACACTTCCTGGTTACAGTGTTTGAAGCCAATCAAATTTTAGTACAATTCGCGAGTCCACTGCCAGGACTCGCATCTCCAGATATGTATATTTTTGAGAGATAGATATCTGAAAAACTAATGAACAGATTTACACGAAATCACAAAAACACGCTTTCTGGACTAAGATCTAGCTTTTTGCCAAATTTGGTGTAATTTCGTTCAGCAGTTCAGGCTGTAGTTGTGTTAAAAAAATGAAAGATCCCCTTAGATTTCACACAGGAAAAACGCATTTTGGGACCCCCTTTTTTCTCCATCCCCGCTAGACAGATCACCCAAAACCTTTCAACACAGCAACTGAACTGAAAAGGGGAAGTTTTGTGAAAATGTTCGGGAGATCTGTCAAGAGGTGCCAAAGCTATTGGCAAAAGAATAAATGCTTTTCCTATAGAAACTTTGGTCCTGACTATACCTATAGGCCACTGCGTGTGTGTGACTGTGTCCTTGTGTTTTTTTCGAATTTCAACCAGATTTGTCTGTTTACAGTGCTGTTGTTTTACTGTTCGGGGCCCTAATCTGTAGTAAGCTTTGGATGTGTTTTTAATGTATATTTTATACTCTCACAGTTGATGTGCTAGAGGCATTTTTGATAATTTTAGAGGCTCATGGATGGCCTTGGATTTATGATTACGTTTTTGTATGTACTTGCTTTATTTTCAGACACCTTTTACCCCAGGAGTGTGTGTATATATGAGATGGCTGATGATGCTTTTTTATTCAGCTTTCAAAAGTACTTTGCAGGGGTAATTGTCGCCTTGGGCCATTAGTGCTTTGAGCATTAGTATGGTTTATTCAATTTTATTTACATTGTTGCTTTACTTATGGTGAGTTAAGGGGAAGATCATGGGTGGGCCTAGGCACATTTATGGTACAGAAATGTGTGCAATTCTTTCTCTGCTAAGCTACATGTTTTTGTTGAGGAGGAGATGACTCAAGCCAAGGTAGGTCAGCAATGTTCTATTTGTTCTCCATGTCGCCTTCTCTGCTAGCAATAAGAGTTTCCACCAATTATTGGAGCCTATGCGTCTGTGGTTGTGTGTGCATGTGTCTGAGAGTGTAATAGTCATCCATTTTGTCACTGGTCTCCATGCTTATTTCTTTGATGGCCATGCACTGTAAACACAATGTTATGGAGCCTGTGTGTGTGTCTGTTTCTTAATTGTAATATTTGTTTTTTTCACTTTTGAAAGCTTCTTTCTAAGAGCATTGATTGTTATGGCACTTTAGAAGCCCATGCAATTTTGTTCCTTTTTTCTAATATATGTTTCCTCTTTTAATATGCATTTATATTTGTAGCTGATTGTAGTAGTCTCTAGTACACAGTTATTTTTATTAATTAAGTTAATGTTTGCCTGCATCCCAATGTGGGTCCCACCATGGGCAAAACTTAGGCAAACTACGAGCAGAAAGAGGCAAAATAGAGTTCAGAAATGAGCTGAAAGAGGTCAAATAAAGGCCATCAACTAGCAGAAAGAGGCATAATAGAGATCAGAAATGATCAGAAAAAGGCGAAATACAGGCCAGCAATGAGCATAAAGAGGCAAAATAGAGATCAGAACAAGCAGAAAGAGGTAAAATAGAAGTCAGAAACAAGCAGAGGAGGCAAAATAAAGATTAAAGATCAGAAACAAGCAGAAAGAGGTGAAATAGAGTAGTAAACTAAATAGTAGTTAGCAACTACCAGTAAGGGTCAAAATAAAGTCCATCATCAAGCAGAAAGAAGCAAAACATATATCAGAAATTAGCAGAATGAGGCAAAACAGAGGTCAGAAACAAGCAGAAAGAGGCAAAATACAGGTCAGAAACAGGGAGAAAGAGACAGAGTAATGGTCAGCAACGAGCAAAAAGAGACAAGATAAAGGTCAGAAAGGAGCATAAGAGGCAAAATAAAGGGCAGAAACAAGCAGAATGAGTCAAAATAAAAGTCAACAACAAGTAGAAAGAGGCAAAATAAAGGTCAAAAGAGAGCATACAAAAGTCAGAAAATGAGCAGAGAAGGGGCAGAGCCCACTCAGGCACTCATGCACCCATTCACCTAACAACTCAGACACTTTCACACCCACTCACAGACTCAATTAGATACCCATGCACCCACTTACAGAATCACTAATACTCTCAACCACTCACAGATCTACTGAGGGACTCATGACTGACACAGAGACCAACTCAGAGACTAATGCACCCACTCACAGACCTACTCAGACACTCTTACAGTCACTTATAGACTGACCAACATACTCATGGGGTACATGTAAAACCACTCAGGCACACTCATACCTACTCACAGACTGACTCATACACATACCCCTACTCACAGACCCACTCAGAGACTCATGTACCCAGTCTAAGACCAACCCATACAATCACGTACCCACTCATACACTCAGTGAGACACTCATGCAACCACTCACAGACCCATTTAGAAACTTAAGCACTCAAGCCCAGACTGAAACACACACATAGAGGCCATCACAAACCTACTCGGACACTCTCATACCCACTCACATACCCACTCCGACAATCACTCAGAAACTCATGCACCCACTTACTCACCCAGTGAGACACTTATTAAGCCACTCCAAAGCCCACACAGGCACTCACACACCTACTCACACACATTGAGACACTCACACACTCACACTTGCTAAGACACTCATGCACTTACTCTAAAAAGTTACAGGTCACAGTTAGGAAATACAATTTAAAAACCTTAGTAATTCACTTAAAAAACTGAGAATACAGGGATGTTATAACTAGGTAATAGAATTTAAAAAACCTTAGAAATTCACTTTAAAAAACAAAGGTTATAGGGAGGTTATAGTTAGAAAATAGAGTTAAAACATATCAGAAATTTACTAAAAAAAGTTTACAGGGGCGTTATACTTAGGCTCAAATTTCACTCGTACAAAATCATAGACATTTAGCAGTTATAATTACCTGAGCTAACTATAACTTACGCAACTGTAATGCACTGCTGATGGCCTCATATATTACATCAATCAATTCATGGTCAGTGACATCACTGATGATATCACTAATGACATCTCAAATGACATCACTGATGATATCATCCACAAAATTATTTATACACATACTCACACACCCATAAAACCTCTCAGACTCCAAATCCCACTGCCACACAATCCCTCACATACCTATTCACAGGCCCATACCAGTACTTATACAACCAATCATTCATCCATAGAGCCATTCACACATCTACTTGCTCATATACCCACTCACCCACTTATAAGTTCACCCATACAGCCACTCAATCACTCATTCACCAATACAGCCACAGTACATCCAGTCATACCAACATACAGACACTTACACACCCACTCATACACCCTTAAAACCACTCCCACATCCACTCAATCACCCATACAAAAACTCACACATTCACCCATATAGCTACTCACACACCCACTCACTAACCCATGCAGCCACTGACACAGCTACTCACTCACCCATACTACCACTCACACACCTACTCGCACAACCACAGAACCACTTATATACCATTTATACATTCATACAACCAGTCGCACACATACTCACTCACCCTTACAGCCACTCACACAGACATTCACTGTCTAACATAGCCACTCATACTGACTTACCTAACTATACACCTGTACACACAATCAAGCAGCTACTCACTCACCCATACATCCACTCCCTCACCCATACAGTCAATCACAGATCCCCTCAGTCACCCATATGGCCACTCACACACACACACACACACACATGCACACACACACACACACACACACATCTATACAACCACTCACACAGTCTCTCACTCACCCACCCATACAGTCATGCATACATTTACTTACACACTGTTACAGTCACAGATCCACTCAGATGAGATATGTTAGAAATAGTATAACTAATTACTTGTACAGGAAGAATAGTATTTTAACTTATGCTGTAGCTTAGTATATATGTTCAAGTCTCAGAAACTTTATGAAACACTCACTTTCACGGGCTGATGTCATCAGTGTTGTCATTTAAGATGTCATCAGTGATGTCAGTGACCGTGTCATGAGGGATGTAATATGTGAGGTCATAACTCATAGGCAGTGTATAGTGGGGGTAAGGTGTACTCGAGTAACTATAACTGCTGAATATCTATAGTTTTGTCCAAGTAACATCTGAGCACAGCTATAAGACCCTATAACCTTTGTTTGTTTCATTGAAAAAGATATCTGTGGCTAAAGTAACATTATAGTTAGGTGTAGTAAAAATTTGAGATTTTCAATTAAAGCCAAAGGTTAAAGTAACTTTATAGTTAAGTGAATTTGTCAGTGACAACTTTAACATTTTGAAATAAAAATCATAGAAATTCAGAAGTTATAGGTAGTAACACTAACTATAACTTGCACCCCTACCATGCACTGCTTATGGCCTCACATATTTCATCACTCATGACAAGTTGTATGACATTATTTATAACATCACTTATGGCATTTCACATTACATGATTGAGGACATCACTGATGACATCATACAATGAGTATGTACATTTGTTTTATAGTTTACATTGTGGTGAGTAGCTACCATATTAATTCTATGTAATTTTGTTACAGTTTGGGTGCAGCTAATGGGTGTAAGTGTTTAAAAAATGTTTGTGGTCCTAATGCACCATAGCTGTGTATAGGTTTCGAACACTTTATAAATGTTTGCACTCAAGAGTAACTCTATGTGCAATTGACAGCTGAGTTGTAATCATTATGTTCCACACAACTTTTTGGTTCTGCAGAAAAAGTTTCCAACAAGAGAAACATTCTGTATAGAACATGCTAACTTTTCTAAGCAGCCTTGAGTTATTAGAGCGATTTGTGTTAGCATAATATTTTATACTTATAATGAACGAGTGTGTGCACACCAGGTAGTAACGTATGCACGTGTGCTTGTTTTGCTTCAGAAGAAGGGCTATCTGTTAAGTTTTCACCACAGTTTTAAGGGTGTAGGTAGTATGATCTTAAGCACCTTCAGATCTCCCTCCACCAACTGCTGCATAGAATATACACAGTTCTTAGTAGATCGTTTAACTACTCTGTGGTGTATTTCTTATGAGAGTTTCACTGTTTGCAAACAGTGTGGAATAAAATAAACTCTCCATAGAGTAAAGACTGTTTACTGTGCTGCACTCATATTAATCTACTCATAGAAATACAAATATATATATATATATATATATATATATATATATATATATATTCACTGAAAAAACATAGGTTTCATGCACGTTATAGTTAGGAATTGGCATTTAAAAAACCTTAGAAATTCACTGAAAAAACCATAGTCATGTCATGAGTGATGTAATATGTGACCTCATCAGCAGTGCATTGCGGGGGCGCGAGTTATAGTTAGCTGAACTAACTATAACAGGGGAATTTCTAGGGTTTTGTACGAGGGGAATGTCCAGCTAACTATAACGCCCCTGAAACCTATGGTTTTTTCAGTGAATTTCGAAGGTTTTTTAAATGCCAATTCCTAACTATAACGGCCCTGAAACCTATGGTTTTTTCAGTGAATATATATATATATATATATATATCAATCAACGAGGGTGCCTGCTAAGGAAGAGCCCACAGCCGGTGAGTTTTAGCTATATATATATATATTCACTTAAAAAACCATAGGTTTCACACATGTTATAGTTAGCTGGACATTTCACCATTGAAAGTTATAGTTAGTGCAGGCAACTATAACTCACGCGACCGCAATCCTCTGCTGATGACGTCAGATATTTCATCACTGTATTTAGACACTTATTTACCCATGTCTTCTTCCATTAATTTTTAGCTATACATATATTACAAATATTTTTTTTCCAGAAAGACACATATGTCATCAGTGAAGTAATATCTGACGTCATCAGCAGAGGATTGCGGTCGCGTGAGTTATAGTTGCCTGCACTAACTATAACGGGGGAATTTCAATGGTTTTTCACGAGTGAAATGTCCAGATAACTATAACATGTGTGAAACCTATGGTTTTTTAAGTGAATTTGCAAGGTTTTTTAAATGCTAATTCCTAACTATAACGTGTGTGAAACCTATGGTTTTTTCAGTGAATTTGTACGGTTTTTTAAATGCTAAGTTATGTATTTATTTAATTTGTTTTTTTCCGTTTCTACCTTACGCGCACCGTACGCGTACTCCGCGATTTTTCGTAAAATAAATTTTGGCCCTTGGGGTCCTTCTGGGACCCCCTGACAAAGGCTAGGGGGTCAGGAACTGCCCACCCTGCCCCCTTTTCATGTTCTCCACCTTTGTTTTTCACCCCCTCAGACTGCGAGAGACAAAATGGATGCCGACACTTCCTGGTTTCAACCGATTCGAATGTTTACTAAGATCTAACAACCAATCAGAATCACGCTCGCGCACGGCAGCGTACGCGTACAGTAAGTTTTACCGTACACGCCCGGTGCGCGCTTACAGATATATATATGCTTTTAAATGCTATTTTCTCAGGAACTACTGAACAGATTTACACCAGACCTGCAAAAGGCACATCCCTGACCTGAGGACTACCTCTCTGCCAAATTTCAAGTAATTCTGTTCAGCCGTTCGGGCTGTAGCTTGGACTAAAGGTCCTATGGAAAAATGCATGGGGAAAACGCGTTTTGGGACCCCCCCTTTTTCTCAGCCCCCGATTGACGAATCCCCCCGAGACTTTGAGGGAAGGAGCGGAGCGGAGCGGAGCGGAGCGGAGCGGAGCGCCCCACCTATTTTGAAAATTTCACTAGGATTTGTCGATCGGCGCCAAAGTTATTCCAAATAGAATGTTGCGGATTTCCTATGGAAACACGATCCTAACTATAACTATCTACTGGCGACCGCCAGTAGATAATATATATATATATATATATCACTGAAAAAACCATAGGTTTCAGGGGCGTTATAGTTAGTTGGACATTTCACTTGTACAAAACCATAGAAATTCCCCCATTATAGTTAGTTCAGCTAACTATAACTCGCGTGCCCGCAATGCACTGCTGATGATGTCACATATTACATCACTCATGACATGGTCAGTGACATCACTCATGACATCACTGATGACATCTCAAATGACAACACTGATGACATCATCCTTGTGATAGGGTGGCAGACCTCCTCTCACCCTAACATAACCTTTGATACACACACTCAAAAATACAAACTAACATTTTCAAAACAATGGACATACCAATACCAGTTACAACACACCCATTCAGCAATTTTGAGATCTACACACACATCCACTCATTCACCAACAGTCCCTATACAGTCATCCATTGTTCTGAAAATGTTAGTTTGTATTTTTGAGTGTGTGTATCACAGGTTATATTAGGGTGATAGGAGGTCTGCCAGTCTATCACAAGGATGATGTCATCAGTGATGTCATTTGAGATGTCATGAGTGATGTCACTGATCATGTCATGAGTGATGTAATATGTGACGTCATCAGCAGTGCATTGCGCGCGCGAGTTATAGTTAGCTGAACTAACTATAACGGGGAAATTTCTATGGTTTTGTACGAGTGAAATGTCCAACTAACTATAACGCCCCTGAAACCTATGTTTTTTTCAGTGAATTTCTTAGGTTTTTTAAATGCTAATTTCTAACTATAACATGCCTGAAACCTATGGTTTTTTCAGTGAAAATATATATATTTATTATACTATGTATACATGTGAAAATGTCTCGGTCCGCCTGTTTGCCTCGGTGGCACAGAAAAAATGGGTGGATCTGACGTCAGCATGCCGACGAGGTCCTCATATGGCTCCGATGACGTCATACGGTGTCGCGAGCGGAGCCGTGCTATTATGACGTCCTCGTCGACGTGGGAGAGCTAGGAAAGAATTTCTGTGGAATGCTGGTGCAGGGGATATTCACCTAAGTGTTCACGCTAGTCCTTTGGGAGCAACTGTTTATGTTGCCACTCCAGAAACCGAAACCGGTGATCCGAGGGCTGAGGCCCTGCAGATGGCATATGAGGTTGGGTGCCCAGTCGTCTACAACGGCGGGGCAGCGAAGTGACAAGCACCACAACCTACAAAAAAGGTAACGAGGGCACTGAATAACACAGGATCTTCTCTTTGTATCTGGCAGGAACAACAAAGTTAAAATGCCCTAGTACCAAAATGTAGAATTAGTGCTACAACGGTCTTCAAGAGGACCTGTGATGCCGCTTCTGTCTCCCGTACCCTGGAGGTGGCACATGGGTCATACTGAGGTGGGACGCACACTCGTTGACCTCTCATGGCACTGCTCCACACTTCAGGGAGGACGCTTTCTATTAGCTATGTTTTTTGATGATGTGTCGCGCCGGCCCTGTCCAACAACAGAACTCCTTTAGATCAAAACAGACTCTTCCACTTTCTCACCGGAAGTGAAACCAGGTCAGGCGGACACTTTCACAATACTACAGCTGGGAATGCACTTTTCGGTAAAAAAAACTCATTCCTTCCTTCTAGTTAATCAAATAAATGTCTCACTGAAGAACAGGGGCCAGCTTCGATTGGTAAACTGCTGTTACAACAACTTTTTTACTTTGCGAAACCATTACAACGCATGCATTACCACGCATGCGTTGTACATCGCAAAATCATTACTACACTTTTTTTAGAACGCATGGTCATTTACAATGCATGCCTTTACAACAAATTTTGTTGTAAAGGTATGTATGGTAAATGACCATGCGTTCTAAAAAACATGTAGACGGTCCACGTTGTTGTAAGGAAACAGAGGCTGTTCCGTTTCCTCACAACAACGTGCACCGCCCCTCAGAGACGATGTGAAGCAGGAACCACGAGGAGAGAGGAACCACGAGGAGTGAGAGATAAGGGGGATTGGACATGGGGTGTTTTTTTTTTCTAGGGTTTTGGGTAGTGTAGTGGTGTTTGGGTAGTGTAGGGGGTCATGCTGGGGTAGGGTTTCAGGGTTTAGGGTAGTGCAGTGGTGTTTGGATAGTGTAGGGGTCATGCTGGGGTAGTGTTTTAGGGTTAAGGGTAGTGCAGTAGTGTAGGGGGCCGTGCTGGGGGTAGTGTTTTAGGGTTTAGGGTAGTGCAGTGTTGTATGGGTAGTGTAGGGGGTCATGCTGGGGTGGTGTTTTAGGGTTTAGGGTAGTGCAGTGGTGTTTGTGTAGTGTAGGGGGTCATGCTGGTGATAGTGTTTTACAGTTTAGGGTAGTGCAGTGGTGTTTGTGTAGTGTAGGGGGTCATGCTGGGGGTAGTGTTGTAGGGTTTAGGTTAATGCAGTGGTGTTTGTGTAGTGTAGGGGGTAGTGTTTTAGCATTTAGGGTAGTGCAGTGGTGTTTGTGTACTGTAGGGGTCATGCTGGGTTCTAGTGTTTTACGGTTTAGGGTAGTGCAGTGTTGTTTGTGTAGTGTAGGAGGTCGTGTTTTAGGGTTTATGGTCGTGCAGTGGTGTTTGGATAGTGAAGGAGGTCATGCTGGGGGTAGTGTTTTAGGGTTTAGGGTAGTGCAGTGGTGTTTGTGTAGTGTAGGGGGTCATGTTGGGGGTAGATTTAGTGTTTAGGGTAGTGCAGTGGTGTTTGTGTAGTGAAGGGGGTCATGCTGGGGGTAGATTTAGTGTTTAGGGTAATGCATTGGTGTTTGGGTAGTGTAGGAAGTTGTGCCGGGGCAGTGTTTTAGGGTTTAGGGTAATGCAGTGGTGTTTGTGTAGTGTAGGGGGTTTTGCTGTGGGTAGTGTTTTAGGGTTTATGGTAGTGCAGCAGTGTTTGGGTAGTGTTAGGGGGTAGTGTTTTAGGGTTTTGGGTAGTACAGTGGTGTTTGTGTAGTGCTGGGGGTAGTGTTTTAGGGTTTAGGGTAGTGCAGTGGTGTTTGTGTAGTGTAGGGGGTAGTGTTTTAGCGTTTAGAGTAGTTTTTGAGAAATGAAGGCTAAAACAAACATAGCTATCTGGACAGTTATACCCACAAGAAGCTCTAGAAACTCTCATCGGAGCGCCATTTAAAAAATGGACATTTTGATTGGCCCACGGAGATATTTTCTCCTTGGCCATCTCAATCCCGTGGGCGTCAGACTCCCATGGGAGCGAGCACTGTGATTGGCTGCCAACAAAATGAGAACAATTGACTTATGAGACTGAACTGTTAAATGAACAAAAATATAAGAGGACAATTTAGGGATACCCTGACCCTAGGCACCATGCGGGGGACCCAGAGGACCCCCTGGGCTAGAATAAAAAATATTCAGAAATATTTTATGTGATCCCGCAGGACTCCAGAGCGATAGGAAAAGAAAATAATGGTGCCCCGGCTGCATTCTTAAATTATAGGGCCTGAGGGAGCCCACCCCTGGGCCTCTATTAAATAAGGGTAGGGTGGCCATTGTAGGCCCTGGGTAGCCCATCACTAGGGCCAAAATTGGCTTTAAAGGGGAGGGTACTCACAGCCCCCCACTTTGAGCTTTCAGAAGCCTTAGCAAACCCCATTCCGCAGGCCCGATTTTATTACTAAAGAGGAGAGTGGCCACTCTGCCTCCCTCCCCAAGCCACTAAAGGCCCTGGGGAGTCCACCCTGGGGTCAAACATTTTAGAGAAGGGACTGTGTGTGCCCCCTCCCAGATGTTTCAATGGCCTGGGAAGCCCACTCCTGGGGCCAGCTCACATGCTGTGCCCCAGAGAGCTTACCACGGGAACCAGAGGTTTCCCTGCATGCACTGGTGCGAGCTGTGAATCTCGTGTTTGCTCCTGCATGGCAGGAGTATTTTTAAATCTCCCACCATGCAGGAGTAAAAACAAAGGCAGCTTCCAGTGGACAGGAGCTTTCAAAGTGCTCCTAACAAATGGGAGCAGTCTTGAGATCTGTTCCTCTGCCTGCACTTATGCAGGCAGTGAAACAGATACACAGTTTGCTATCATCTGGAGGGAGCAGCAGAAATAGGTGCATACTGTGGATGGGAGCAGTGCTGGCTCCTGCAGCATGGAAGGAGTTGGCTGGGGTTACTGGGGTCCTCCTGGGGCTCCCCTCTGGCCCCCAATTAAAGATTTTGGCGAATGCCCCGGGTGGCAATCAGGGAACCCACCCATATTAAAGGCAGGCCCCAGGAGATGGGGTAGCTGGGGTCAGAAAAGGCCCCTCTCCCCATCAATTAAGAAAAATGGCCCTGGGACCCCCAGGGACTAATAATGCTAAGAAAGGGGGACCGCTTGGCCCCCTCCCCTTTGATAAAAAAGTCCATATCATACCAGCACCTAATAAGGCTTGGGGGGCACAAGAGCCCCCTCTCCATTAATAATAAAACCCCCTTGGGGAACGGATCCCCAGGTCCTATAGAGTCTCGGGTGGAGGGCCGTGCACCCCACCTCTCAATTTTTTAACGTTTTGGTCCAGAAGTGGCCTTCCTCCCCTTTAAAAGAGACATGGTACTGGCGATGGTTTCTCCTGGGCCAATTAAATGCTCTGGAAAAGGGACTTGTGGTCCCCTCCACTTAAAAGACCACAGCCCTGAGGGATGGGGTCCCCAGGGGCTGATAAATCTTGGGGAGGGGACCATATGGCCCCCTCAGACAAGCGGTTTTCTGCAAATGTGGTAGCTCTGGAAATATACACGTTCCCCTGGGATTCCTGGGGGCATCTTACAGAAACACGTGCCTACAGCGGGGATGGACACACTTCTCACACTTAAGGTAGATGGCCAGACAAAAGTATGCCCCCCATGAAAGCCATAATCGTTGCTAAATTTGAGCTGGCCCCTGAGGAATACTGTCAGAGGTTCAAGGACAGCCAAACACTCCCAAACCAGTCTTGGGTGGATTTCTTAGCTTACTCCAGCAAGGCAACAAAGGGCTGGGTTAGAGGCAGTACAATTTGAATTTAAGGGAGCACATGCTCAATACTTGTTTTACAAAGCTTCACTAACAACAAGTAGATTGCAGGCTTATCTACTTCAGGGAGCTTGCTGAGGAGGCAGACCTCTGTGTTAGCACCAAAGTATCAAAAATGCATCTGGGGCAACTCCTAAAAAGGATGGTCAGTGTTCCCACCAGAAGAAAGAGGAGGAGATAAAAATTAGAAAGAGTTCTCTAAAGGTACCTACAACAGTTCACAGGGCAAAGGGTTCCATTACCATTCTGCCACAAGAAGAAAGGATTTACTGCTAAGTTTGTCTCTAAGTGTTATGAGTGTTTCCAGCATGGGTACAACAAGAGTGAACCCAAGTGTCTCCTGACGGCACAGCCTCTCAGCGGTAGGCAGACCCCTGGGTTGGCCTTGTAGCACTTGGGGAGGAGATGGCCCCAGTTAGCATGGGGGAGACAGCTGAGGTTACCCTAATGTCCATGGATGATTGAGAGATGATCCCCAAAGCTCCCATACCTTCTAATACTTCCAAGTACAGTTATCCAGTCACCATCAATTGGCAGTGCGTGGAGACTCTGAGGGACACATTAGTAGGGGTGGGCGGAATTTACTTTCGCAAATTATCGCGAAAATGCTAAAAAATCTCCGCAAACACGCCGGAAATATCGCGAAGACGCAGAAGGTTTTTTCCCGCCTGTTCGCGGTATTTTTGGCGTGATCGCGGGTCGCCAACTTACCCATGCGGTTGCTCAAGGGCGCGGCCATCTTGTTTTCACTTGTCCCGCCCTCTCACGATGCTTACTTCCTGTTCCGGGTCGCGCAATGCATGTTCGCGCCCGTTCGCGGTCCAAATTTTCTGTTCGCGACCGCCTCTACTTGATCGCGTTGCTTTTTGCTTGCTCGGGGAGAAAATATCGCGCGAACTTGCGCACGTGGTCGCAATGGGCACAGTCGTCTTGTTTTTCACTCTATTGCATGGTTCTGGGGCCTGATTTTCAATCCTCCCAAAATCCTTTCAATCCTTTGTTTATAGCCACTTTTTTTGGATCTTTATTACTTATTATTTCTCTAACTATTTTCCTGCTTCTATATTTTTTTTTTTGTTTATTTTATTTTTGTTTTTTACCTACTTTTGCCTCTTTCTATTCCCTGCTATTTATTTCCTTTAATCCTTTATTTATTTTACCTTTTCTTTCCCGCCCCATCCCCAGAACCATGTCCAAGGGTAGGGTTGTTCGCCGGCGCAGCCAGAACGGCGACCGCCTTCCTTGCGGAAGGCGGCGCCCACAAGGGGTGCAGGTACGGGCCTTATTTGGGGAGAAGGAGTTGGCTGCACTAATTTTCTTTGTGCAGCGCCACCTCCCCTCAACCCTGGCAGCAGGTGGCAGGCCTGGGTCCGGGTACGGCCTCCGGGAGCGTCGGCAGCGGTGGGGGAAGGTGCGCCGGGCAGTGTCGCGCATCTCTGGGGTCCGGCGCACCCAGGCACAGCTGACGCACCGGTGGTCCGACATCCTGGACCGTGAGCAGGACCTGCTGGACCTGCTAGGAGTGGAGGTCCCGGGGCTTGGTGAGTACATATTTAATTACTACAACTTTGTGTCTGTTCTTCTGCTCTGTGTTATATATTGCGAATATTTTTTTCCCTTCCAACCAGCTAGAATGTTGCTGCTTACAAATCAATACATTCCAGGTTAATAACGTTTAAAAGTCTTCTGTGATTATGGTGCTCTTCTGCGCTACTACTAATCTTACTTGTTTGCAGCTTGCGTTTGCGCTTGCTTAGCGTGATTCTTTACGAGTTTATTTTAGAGAAATTAAGTTATGTAATGCTACAGTGACTCTAGTCCACTCCTTACTTTGTCCCGTGACCGTCACTAATAGATAGGGGCGGATTGATGTTTAGGTACACTACTTTGTATGAGCTTCTAATTTGTTAGTGGTATGCGTGATGCCCCCTCACTCAGTTACGTGACGTGCTGCTAGTACGGCAGTCTTTAGAACCTTTTCTAGTTTGTTCAATGAGTGGTGGTAGGCTTAGCAGTTACTTAGCAGTAGCAGATCGGCATCAATCAAACCAAAATTTGGTGTATACAAAAAATGTAGTCATATTCATGTGTCCTCCATGATTTGACCATACGCATTGTTGAGGAATACAGAGGAAATGCATACTTAATGTACAATTGGCATGCCTGGAATAGGTGGGCTAGGTTGGGTGGTACGTTGTACTTAGGCTTAGTTGTAACTTAGTTTTCTGGAATCAGAATGGAAGGCTGGATTACTGTTGATAAATAGTAACTTAAGTAGTCGAACTGCGAATCCCCCGATATTACATGTTGACCAGATGAGATCGGTCAATGTAGTTATTGCAATTGTTGTTTACATAAGTGTTTTTTGACCGTTGTTGAAAAATATTGTATTTGTTTGACACCATCCATCAATGTTTGTCTCTTTCTTATATCTTTCCTGTTCATCAGCACCCAGGGGCAGACCGACAGGGACTGGGCAGTCGGCGGGACAGGAACAACACCACCAGGAGGACACCGCTGAGGGCTCCTCTGCTGGCCCCAGTAAGTCTTCTTGTTTTTAATAATATTTCTTATTCCATAACTTTTACTGCCCCATATTTTTCCTGAACTATTGTTGGTTTCCAAATGCTATTTTTTTACCACCAATTATCCTTCGATCTGTACGGTTTCAAAAATCTTATCCCTGCCTCCGCTATGATGACTCTGAGTACTACTACTACTACATACTATCAGTCTGTCTGTACTGTAGTAGCTAGTCTTGCCCAGTTGGCCAGTGCCACTCTTTGTGAAAGGTTGTAATATAAAACTCATATTCACCAGTAGCTCGAGCCATTGAGTCCAATCCGTTGGGTCGTCGTCTTGTACTACTTTTACTCTTATTGATCTTGAGGCTTTGAAAATTCACAGCAACAACAGCCCTACCAAATTTTTAACTATTTTGATATGATACCCTATAGGACATACTACTGTTGTAGGGATCTTGCACATACATTTGCACCAGAAAATAGGATGTTGGTGATGGTAGCTTGGACCTTCCTTGCACACCTCAATCAGAAATTCCGCACCCACCACAATTCCACTGCTTGACTATAGTACTGTCTTTTCATAACTATTAGGTCTCGGAACCCTCCCCCCAAGATACCCAACAAGTAGACAACCCAGAACATAACACACCCAACCTCTCAGTCGTGGAAGCAATTCACATGCACACCCTTACTTTAATTTGCTCACTCGTGTAAGTAAGTCCACACCAAAATACCACCAAGTCTATGTAAGTTCAAAATGTTTATTTCAATTTGAGAAGGTCTCTCTGTACACTGTTTTCTTAGCAGCACCAACCGGAAAATCAATAACATTAAAACAATATACATTGTTGTCACACTTATACAGTTGAGAATTAAATCATGATAACTGAACAGTGGTGGAAGGCAGCACCACCATCCCATAGCAATTTAGTTTATATAAATTTATAAAAGAAGATGTGAGTGAAGGGACCCCTCACCTTAGTAGAACCTAGTACTGGTAGTTGTTGCATCATTTATAGCTCTGGTTCGTAGAAGGGAATCTTGCGCCTGTAATGCGAAAAAAGAAATGGTGTGCATTTCTTAGCCGTGCCAAAAAGTGTAGCATCTATGGATAAGCAATATGGACTAACAGTAACAGTAGTACACCAGTACTTCCTAAAAAAGTGGCTTGTTAATGTTTGTGGACCGCTTGTACGCAGCGTGTAGACTAGACAGTAGCAGTGTGAGGCAGGTCATGTGGGCTCAAAGGTGTCTTAAGAACTGCAAGGGAAAGGTAACATCACATGTGCAAAAATAAAAGCCACAAAGGTAAAATGGTAGCATGGCTAGGGCTAATTAAGCAAAGGCTACAATGATCATATATAACTATTCGTGTCTACTCTACTACTACCTGATTTGTACTAGTGATGTATGTTAGTATTAACTCATTTTTCAACCTTGCTACTGATCAATAGGGGGAGGTGTATATGACACCTACTAAATGTGTAATGTTTTCTAGGCGCACTACCGACCACCATTGCCGGGGCCAGCGAAGGCGACGCGGAGGGCGAGGATGCGGCAGTTGCTGCAGATAGCAACGGAGCAGTAGGGGGAGTGGCAGCACCAGTGGCGGGCGGTGGTAAGTTAGATTCATAATCCTTAACTATTGTTGAACTTGACAGTACACTCACTGCAAGGGTGTACTGTATGTATATATGTATACTGTACAGTTGTGACTTATGGCCCCATTAGGATGGTGGGCGACGCGTATTGCCCCCGCCAGGCCGGCTGGAATTCACTGCCGACACCGCAGGGGCAAACCTCCCGCCATCCCTGTAGAAAATATTCAGACATGTCGACCAGGCGGAAAAGGGTTCAATATGGCGGTGGTGTCTCTCTCACCACACCGCCAGCCATATAATCTGCATTTTGGAATGCCTTCGCGTGGCGGCATTGCCGTCCGCCACGGAAAGGCATGCAGACATTGCAGAGTATGCTTGGGGGCCCCCATGGAGGGTACCTACCTATGCTATGGTACCCCCCCGCCTTTCAAAGCAAAACGTGACAGGCTCCGTGCAGGGCCCGTCATGTTGTGCTTGGAAAAGCAGCACAACATTTTAGCATTGCTTTCAGCAAAGCCAACCAGAATGTAAAAAAAAAAACAGGGTGCGCCCGCCACTGTGCCGGGCGCATCATCCTAATTAATTGTCCCCACGGGACCCCCACCCTTTTTAGCAGTCGGATGGCGGGCGGACAAAGTCCGCCCGCTATCCGATGTCGTAAGTAAGTATGAGTTGTTGGGGACGTTTGAAGAGTGAACTAGAAGACTAGAATTCCCTTTAATTGGTATAGGACTAGGAGCCGGAGTATTGAGTAACCAATGGCCTCATCTATCTGATTTCAACTCCGCTTTGAACGTTTTATGGAGAAGAGCACCTGGTGCACTGTTACACTTTTTAGTTGAAGACAGGTGGAAGGAAGAAGGACGGGCGACATTTAAAATGTTATGTACTACTGTACTTTATTTTATAGTGCTACTCTACCATGCCACTATGTGTATAAATAATTACCTTGTCCTACTGTTTCATTAAGACTATATTTTACAATTGTCTTGTTTTTTTCTTTTTGATACACAGCTACTCCGAAACTCAACTGGAAGGAGTTGGCCGCCAAGGCACGGCGCCGGAAGCTGGAGGCAATCCAGCGGGAATACCGGCGGCTGGTGGTCCTAGCCGAGGAGGAGGAGGAGACTGCGGCATCAATTGTTCAAGTCTCCTCCAGTGCCCCGGGCCCCAGCCACCGCCCTCCAGCGGTACGGCGCCACCGTCTGGTGGCTGCCCGCCGCCACCGTGCCATCTCCGGTGCCCCCCCCACTGTGGCTGCAACTGCCGCGGCCTTAGACGCCACGTCGCCCGTTTAGAGGACGAGATGCGCCAGATGCGTGTCCTCCTCCAGTCCCGCCCCACCAGTTAGTCCCTGTCACTGCCCCTTTTTTAATTCTTGTTAGTTTTGGGCGTTAGACTTTTTTCTACTATGGACAGTGGTTGGGGTTAGGGAGGGGGGTGGGTCAGCTTTTGTGAGTTTAGTTTATTTTTGTTAGGGTACATTAAATATATTTTTCTATGTTACATGCAATGTTGTTAATGTTTTGTAGATGGGGTCACTGTTTTACATCACACTGTTTCCTTGCTGGTGCATGGCCGCCCATAGCCTGTGTTTGATTTCAATAATTTGCTGACTGTATAAGACACAAACAGATAGATGCGACACACCTCACTCATTGACTGGTCCTTCTAGTACTTTCAGTCTGTCCTCTAGTCTATGCATTCTTTGGAGTGGTGTGTGAAAATGAAATCATTGACAACATGTCCATTATTAATTCTGCCTCCCCCAAACTTCTCTCTTACCGGTGCTTGATGTTTATGTCCAACTGTGGCACAGCACTGGCTGCATGGTGAAGATGGTTTCCTTTTTCATACATGCCATGATTGGGGTGGTGGTGGTGGTGGTGGTGGTAGTATCGTAGTAGTAGTAGACACTGGCAGGGCGGCAGCATTTCCCAAAAAAGAAAAGGAGACAGTCAATCGCCTTTGAGAGACTGTTAGAGGAGTAGTTGAATGAAGTACAGTACAGAACTTACCGAGCAACAATAATATGCTCAAATATTTGACAAAAAAACTGAATGGTGGTTAGGAGGATAGCCTACTAGACAGAGTTACAAACTATAGTTGTGTTGAGTCACTTGACTATGCCTACAGTCTAACAGTTAGTGCTGTATATGAGGAATGACAACAAACAAATCCAATCAATGCCGGCGATTCATGCTGAGGTATATGTTCCTTTGTTAAATAAAATTAAATAACCTCTGAAATATCCTACTCATGGGTGGCCAAGCAGAAGAAGATCATCGCTCTGCCTTCAAATTGAAGTAGTATTGCTTTCACCACATCCGCCCCAGCAAGTGTGTGATTAAGTATTGGTGTACATTTAATTTAGTTACACCTCGACAATAAGTCACACAGCCCGGGGGAAGAGGGTTAGGGTTTGTTGAATGGATGGGAAGGGGGTTTTTGGGAAAGGTTTGACATAGAAAAACAGTATGCATACATAGACAAACAAACGACAATCATTGAAGACTACCATATCCATATGTTAAGGGAGAAAAAGGCAATGCATGCATGATGATGAGAGACCCGGATTACATACACTTCTAGTTCTTGTTCTGTTGTTCCGGCCTTAATACTTTAACAGATAGCAAATAGAAATTTTAAATATTGGTAGGGAAGAATCGTAAACACAGAGCAAACATAATGATGATTGATAATAACAACTCCAAGAACACACTGTTGTAAAGATTGTATACAAGATATTAATCAAATTATTTAAAAGAAGTTAAAAGTGGATACTGTTACTGTCTTATCCTGGTCAAAAATGTGGACTGGATTTTTGCATCTCGGCAGTCCTCTTGCTCCTCTCGTCTCGTCCATCAATCTTGGGTGTGTCGCCTCGCCACTCGCCACTGCCAAAAAAGGTGATTGATTGGTAAGGTAATTAATATGCATTGTAATGTTTTACAAAGTTTTTGGCAATACCGGCCTGTAATTTTATGATGGAAAATCAAAGGGTATATTGAGAAAGAAAGTGAAAACAAATGCACAAGTGATGGTGTAGTGCAACAAGAACACTTTCCAAGGTGGCATGTATGCATATGCATCATCTCTACTCTAGTTTTTTTCCAGCATTGACCTTCAACAGTAACAGGAGAGAGCAGGGCCACAGTGCTTAGCATTAGCACATCCTACGTTAACACTTTAGAGTCCTTTTTTTTCTCTCAAAGAGTTGAACAAATGCAAAGCACATTATCCATTCCAAACATAGCATTTTACAGTTTAAGTTAGTAAAATCAATGCACTGCAGTCATCCCACCGCTACACTCTATTCAACTTCTACACAGATATTTGGGTCTGCTGTGGTTGTTGTTGACGTGTTTACCTTTAGGATTTTCCGTTTTATGCCACTCCTGAAACATCCTCCTGACTTCATCATCATCTCTGATACTTTTACTGACTGACTGAAGATCGGCCTGCAGTATAAGTATAATTTTTATGACACAACAAGAGTAGAAATATAAATATTACTGACTTGAGTCATTCTTTATTGTGTACAGAAAGATAGATTACTACTAGTACACTTTGACATCACTTTGTGCACAACAAACAACGCAAACACAAAGACCAATAGCTCAGAGTCAGGTGTCCAATGCATGCCATTAATTGTCATCATTCATTACCTGTTCCTTCTCATCTTAAGTTAACGGGCCATCTCTTTCGCCATCATCATGATGGACGGTGCTGTTGTGTCACAGTCATTTGCATTGCGCAGATTGAGTGAGTCCCCTTCCTTTATTGAATTAAAAGCAATGTATCACCAAGATGCAGGAGAAGTACACATTTTGTATTTGCAAGAAGGGGAAAATTAGTGTGTTCTGTAGAAAGTTGATTAGTGGCAGTGCACAATTACATAAATTCATGCGCTACAAACACAACAAAATCTAAATCATTCGGTCTGCGACTCTGTGTCCAATGCATGGCATCAATCATTACCTGTTCCATCTTATTTTCAGTTAATGGCCAGTCTCTCTCGGCTCTGAAAGGAGGATAGCTATAGTGGTCATCTGATTCACGGTCCACTTGTTTTGGAAGGACGAGGAAAGTTTGAATTTGTTGTTACCATCATCCAATCATCATTCATGAGGGAAATGGAATTGAGCAGGAGATTCAGTATGATCGAGCGGAGGAGCTGGATTCGGAGGACTGTACTGTCAAATGGCAGACACCTGAAACTTGTATATTAAATTAGAAGAGTAGAAGACGGTGATAATGGATTTGTGGCGATTCACAAGTTTATAACCAGAACGACAGACACATAAAAAAAGGGGGAAAAAAAGGGAGGAAGACAGTAAGTGCGAGCCTAATTGTCAGGGAAGTATAGCTCGTCCTCAAACTCTGGGGGTTCTTTCAGTAGTAGGTAATCATCTGACACAATACTTCCATCACCTGAGCCGCTGTCCTCATCTTCCTCTGTTGATTCATGCATTGTGTAATTCGGTGGTATGAAGTGCTGATTCATTTTGATCATTGTTAACCTCTCCACGTTTTTTGGAGATAGACTGGTCCTTCTCAATGTTACAATGGAACCAGCAGCACTGAAAACACGTTCGGAAGAGACACTTGCGACAGGGCAAGCCAGATAGCTTATCGCCAGCCTGCTGAGCTGTGGCCGTTCAGACCTTTTCCTATACCAATACTGCAATGGGTTTTGATCAATGTACACCTCTGTTGGGTCGTCCAGATAGGCCTGGACCATCCGCTCAATGTTCAGGGTTGCTGATGGTAAGCTTTTGTGCTGTTTTTTCTGTGCATCAGCACTGTGCTTGCAATAGCCCATCTTTACATACCAATCCTGTAATGATGATGATTGTACTCGGCCTAATGATCCAGTTTTTGTTTCTGTAGTCGATAGTGATGGTGAGTGTTGTGATTGTGAGTCAACCGCACTGCCCTCAGCCGACGAAGTTGCACTTGATTCTGCATGGCCTGCTTCAGTATCAGTACTTGTTGTGGGTTGATGTGGCGGGCTTTTAATTAGCAGCCCTTCGTTTTCAAACTTAATGGCTGCTTCAGCTATGCAACTTTTGTAGCGGGCAACATCATTGTCGGAAAAAGCAAGGAATAGTCCTAATTTTGCATGTGGATCCAGAATTGTGGCACAAATGTAATGTTCTTGTGACAAAATTTTATTTTGTATCCTTACATTTTCTGATAAGCGCCTGGATAAGCTCTCCACCAAGTCATGGGCTTGCCTTCTGTCCTCTACACCTTTGTAGGATTCAGACACATTATTCAGCTCATGCTCTAGCATTTGCAACAATGGGATAGCTTGGCCCATTGTACAGTCCTCCTTGCTGACTTCACGTGTGAAGACCTCAAAAGGAGACAGCATCTCAGTCAGGCATTTAATTAGGGTCCATTGCTACCTCTGAAGGGTCATGCCTTTAACACTAGCATCACTGCTTCTGTACCAGACATATTCATGGAGTGACCTGTGCTGTTCGTACAGACGATCAAGCATGTAATACGTTGAGTTCCAACGTGTTGCCACCTCCTGGATGAGTGCCTTGACTGGCATCCTAAATTCACGTTGGATGATCCTCAGCTGCTTCCGAGCTTTAAAAGAATGGCTGAAATGAGTGCATATTCTTCGGCAGATGGCCAGTAAATTGCTGACTATGGATTCTTTTTTCAGAAAGTCTTGCACTATAATGTTTATGCAGTGTGCCAAACAAGGAACCCTGAAATAGGAACCAAGTTCCATGGCCTTAAGTACATTACTGCCATTGTCTGTGGCAACAAAACCAATACCAAGCCCTCTGGGCCGCAGCCATTCCAAAACCTTGGTGCGAAACTCTTCTAAAATGTTTTCAGCCGTATGAGATTTCTCCACGGCGAACATGGCTACAGTTGCATGTTTCCGAGTACCTTCAAAAATCGCAGCTGTGTCAACAACACCTCGTGCAGATAGTTTATCTCTAACCTCCACAAAAGAGATCCAGTGTGCAGTGATGCACATGTAATCTGTGGCTTGGCAACTGCTCCACATGTCTGTTGTCAGGTGGATATTGTGCACAGCACTCTGCTGCAAACCGTGACCAACCAATTCCAGCACATCATGATGTAGTGCCGGAACAGCAATTCTTGCGAAATAGGACCGGCTGGGATCTTTCCATTTCGGGCAGATGGCAGACACGAATTCAAGGAAACCCACCCCTTCCACAAATGAAAAAGGAAGAAGGTCCAGCGATAACATTTTAGCCAGCTTCGCATTGTACAATCGTGCCGTTGGGTGGTTGCGTTGGAACTGCCCCTCCAACCTAAACATGCTCTCAATGGTAGGCTGGCTTACTTTCCTTAGTGGTGCTGTTTTCATTAACCCACTAAGGCTCAACGACACAGATTGTCTCATTGAGGTACTCGCCGGTCGCCTTGGTGTCTCACCCACACTCTGAGTATGGCTCTTACTGCGGTGCCACTCTGATGTTACTGAGGAGGATGTGGGCGTTACCACTGCAGTGACTGCACTACTGGAGACAGGGCTAGAAATGCCTCCCTGTTCTTCACCTGCCACCACAATAATATCGCTCCCTGATTCTGAATCCTGACCAACTTCAATGGGTTTAGTTTTCCTACTTTTTTTTAACTTAAGTAGGTGATCCTCCCACACGATAGTGTGGTGTATTCTGAGATGACTTGCTTATCCTCCGGTACCATAGTTTGTACCAAGCTTACCACGCCGAACACCTTGCCGACAAATTGAGCATAAAGCAACGTTCTCCTCCTTAGCGCTAACAGAAAAGAAGTCCCATACTGGGGAGGATAACTTTCTGGCACTGCTGGATGTGCCACTTTCAACACCAGATGAACTTGAGGGGGTGCTTGAAAATATGTGACCCTGTCCACCTACACTGTGACTTTTACTACCACTTCCTACTGAGATGGTTGAGCTGGATGTAGGTCCTTGCCGGGCCTTGGAAAATATGGCAGCTGGAGGTAGTGGTGGTGTAACCTTTGTTGGTGAGATCCGTGCTACCTCCCGCTCAGTAGCAGCCTTTCTGGATAGGATGAGAATGTCGGTCTCCAATCCCTTTGGGGCGGGAGTAATGTGCGTGATGACTGGCTCGTCTTCATCAACATCATCACCCCCCTCTTCTACATCTACCTCCATAACTCTAAGTTTTTCTGGGACCTTCCTTTTCAGAAGCATTGTCTTGTGGCGTATATCACTCTCAGACCGAGCTGGTGGTACCCAAGTGTCATCACGATCATCAGAAGCTGGGCTTGAAGAAGAAGATGATGGACTAAGCCTCCTTTTCCTTGCTGGTCGTCTGGAAGACAATAGATCTTCTGAAACAGTGGTTTGACTTTGCTCCACTTTGTCTGCAGGAAGCTCGATTTCCTGTAATGCCCCCACGTCAGGAGCAACAACTACTATGGTGGGCTGTTGCGGCGGCTGCTGCTGTTCTTGTTGTGGCAGCTGCTGCTGTTCTTGCTGCGGCGGCTGCTGCTGTTCTTGTTGCGGCGGCTGCTGCTGCTGTTCTTGCTGCGGCGGCTGCTGCTGTTCTTGTTGCGGCGGCTGCTGCTGTTCTTGTTGCGACGGCTGCTGCTGTTCTTGTTGCGGCGGCTGCACACTGATCTGCTTAGTTTGCGCCTGCGTTGAACTTGATTGTGTACTACTTTGCGGTAATGACATTTCTTCAACATCGCTGCTCGTTAGTAGACTGGCTACCTCTGCGACACTAAAGCCCTTGGGCCTAGGTTGGTGGGGTTGGACCGCTGTGCTGCTCCCAGCTTGGTTCCCGGACAACGCTTTGGTGCCAAAAAAAACATAGGCCGGCACACCACCAGTCGTGGTTAATGGCACTTGCTTTTTCTGTTCCTTCTTCTCACCGGCAACTTTCTTGGTACTGGACCTGGTACCTTCCTTTGGGGCCATCTTCTTCAGATGTCAGGCAGGATGCAGATGCACAACAAGTTCTGGTCTCACGTGGACGTGATGCGCAGCAGGACTTCTGTCTGGCTGGCAGTACAACGGGTAGCCGGGTGATGCTGATGACACCTCCTACTCTGTCTTTTGTGAGCCTAAAAGCAAATAAGACAGGAGAAGAACATCAGTGAAATGTTGCATTTGTTGTTGTGGTTCAGTTACTTAGTACTGTACTAGTGCAAACAAAAGATAGTCTAGCCATTTATGACTTTTTTTTTAACTAGAGCTATGTTATACTACTAGTACTGTGTACAGCCACACACTACACTCTCAGGAAGGATAGGAAAGTTAATAATAAACAACAAAATAAAAATTTAATGGAAGTGGGGTGGACCATTGCATTATTTGAGCATCTCAGCATCCATGGAGCTGCTGTTGGCAAAGGGGGTGGATGGATGGAAGCAGTAAGCCAAAGAGCCAATAGGAAAACCATGCAGGCCTATGGCAAAAGCAGGACACTAATAACTCACAGTCCAAACACCAAAAAAGGCCACCACCCACATGGACACACACAAATCACAAACAAGCCAGGGGCCTGGGAACCACCAGGAGCTGACAAAAGGCCTATAAAAGCCAGGTAAAGGATGCCTGCTAAAGCACACTGCTCTGCCTTTTTAATGCAACAAAATGTAAATACGAACATTCACAGGCCCCAAAAAGCTCTGCAGGGTGCATGCATTGCACACCAACACACTAGACACATACAACAAAAGCATGTCTTTAAGACAACCAACATCAGAAAGGCCACCCCCAAAAAAAACACACTTCCCCAACTCAATGCAATGCCATCCATGCCCTAAATGATGTCTAAATTCAGCAGATCACACAGAAAACACTTGATTAA
Source organism: Triturus cristatus (assembly GCF_964204655.1). Lineage (NCBI taxonomy): Eukaryota > Metazoa > Chordata > Amphibia > Caudata > Salamandridae > Triturus > Triturus cristatus. Next base: position 223,611,356 of record NC_140584.1, read on the forward strand.
TAAAGCTGTGGCTACCTGCTCTCATCCTAGTGGATGAAAAAGCAGGCCTGTTGGCAGACAAGGCCAGGCAAGCTTGAAGGCCTAGGCCTCAAAATGGCCACCAGCCACATGGCCAGGCCCAACAACATCACAAAGGCCACCCCCAAAAAACACACTTCCCCAACTCAATGCAATGCCATCCATGCCCTAAATGATGTCTAAATTCAGCAGATCACACAGAAAACACTTGATTAATAAAGCTGTGGCTACCTGCTCTGATCCTAGTGGATGAAAAAGCAGGCCTGTTGGCAGACAAGGCCAGGCAAGCTTGCAGGCCTAGGCCTCAAAATGGCCACCAGCCACATGGCCAGGCCCAACAACATCACAAAGGCAACCCCCAAAAAACACACTTCCCCAACTCAATCCAATGCCATCCATGCCCTAAATGATGTCTAAATTCAGCAGATCACACAGAAAACACTTGATTAATAAAGCTGTGGCTACCTGCTCTGATCCTAGTGGATGAAAAAGCAGGCCTGTTGGCAGACAAGGCCAGGCAAGCTTGCAGGCCTAGGCCTCAAAATGGCCACCAGCCACATGGCCAGGCCCAACAACATCACAAAGGCCACCCCCAAAAAACACACTTCCCCAACTCAATCCAATGCCATCCATGCCCTAAATGATGTCTAAATTCAGCAGATCACACAGAAAACACTTGATTAATAAAGCTGTGGCTACCTGCTCTGATCCTAGTGGATGAAAAAGCAGGCCTGTTGGCAGACAAGGCCAGGCAAGCTTGCAGGCCTAGGCCTCAAAATGGCCACCAGCCACATGGCCAGGCCCAACAACATCACAAAGGCCACCCCCAAAAAACACACTTCCCCAACTCAATGCAATGCCATCCATGCCCTAAATGATGTCTAAATTCAGCAGATCACACAGAAAACACTTGATTAATAAAGCTGTGGCTACCTGCTCTGATCCTAGTGGATGAAAAAGCAGGCTTGTTGGCAGACAAGGCCAGGCAAGCTTGCAGGCCTAGGCCTCAAAATGGCCACCAGCCACATGGCCAGGCCCAACAACATCACAAAGGCAACCCCCAAAAAACACACTTCCCCAACTCAATCCAATGCCTTCCATGCCCTAAATGATGTCTACATTCAGCAGATCACAAAGAAAACACTTGATTAATAAAGCTTTGGCTACCTGCTCTGATCCTAGTGGATGAAAAAGCAGGCCTGTTGGCAGACAAGGCCAGGCAAGCTTGCAGGCCTAGGCCTCAAAATGGCCACCAGCCACATGGCCAGGCCCAACAACATCACAAAGGCCACCCCCAAAAAACACACTTCCCCAACTCAATCCAATGCCATCCATGCCCTAAATGTGCTTGAAAATGAAATACATTCAAAAAACAACAAAAGGAACAGTTGCTTCATCATGCAAACACACACCCATGAGGCCATGCCCATGGCTAGCTGGGCCTACTACTACTACCCACAAAATAAAAAAATAAAAAAAAGGAATGATGTTAATTAATTATCAAAAATAAATTGTAGTTACAACAACTGCAATGCCCACAATCAAACAAACACAACAACCACTTACTTGTAAAATATCCTATTCCAAAAATCCTGAAATCCAATTGCAATGATGCAGCAGACAAAAAGAGTGATCTTTCCAGCTCCAAATCCAAAGGCAGAATGAGCAGGAGATGGACAAAGCACTTGGAGGAGCCTGCTGGACAGGAACAGGAAGTTGGAGATTCTGTGTCACTTCCTCCCTCTCTCCACCTTTTAAAAAAATGACTCCTTGCACAAAAAAGGAAAGCCAAATGTCAATGTAAGGAATTCTTTTCATCCAAAATCAGCATTTGCAGATGGTTTCATGCTGCTAGAGCCGATATTCCTCTCCAAATTGTAAATTTTACGTTGTTGAGTTCTCGAGCTTCACATTACTTCCGCCGGCGTGTCGAAAACGACATGATCGCGTTCTCTTCTTTGTCCCTGTCGCGTTGGATATGACGTGTTCGGGGTCTCTTTCTCCTGTTCGCGTTAGTTTACACGTGCCCGCGTCCTCATCCTCTAGCTCGCGATGTAGAATGACATGTTCGAGATCTCAATCTTCTGATACTCGCGCGGTGCATGATCGCGAGAAGAAAGACGTGATCGCGCGACAAATGACGTGATCGCGTGACAAATAACGGTAATGCGGCCGCGAACTGTCGCGAGACAGCGCAAAATGGCTACCAAAATCCAACATCTCGTGGAGAACGTGACCGGGTCAAGAAAACTTGTCGGCGAACGCGGGGTTTCAGGTAAGGCGATCGCGAGAATGTATTTTTTTACAGCGCGAGCAAGAAACAAATTATCGCTAAGCTGCGGAATGCGGAAATTTCGACATTTTCGCGCTTTCCGCGGAACGCAAAAATGCCAAAATATCGCAATTTCCGCTAACGGAACGGAATTTTGGCCCAGGCCTACACATTAGCCAATATGACTACTGTAAGATGTCATCTGGTTTCCTCAGCACGTTGTAGTTCCAGAAAACTACGAGAACCTCTGCCCTGTGCACTGATTCCTTTTGCATGGGAGGTTGTCTTCTAAAAGTTGCTGTGAGCCTTGTCATGCCAATTGACTGTTTGTTAGGGAATGTTCTAAAGTACACTACCTGGAAGAAAGTGGAGCTCAGGTCACACCTGGAAATGTTCCAGGTCACACCTGGAAATGTTGAGGTTGCCTGAGTGGGTCTCTATGACCATCAGGTCCATTGCTTCCCAGGAGGGCAGTCAAGGAAGTCTGGAGCCTGGAAAAAAATCACTCAGACAGCTGCCAAGAAATGGAAGGAAAGGGTGTATTGAAAAGCAGCCCTTGAAACGCCTACGGTACAGGTGAAAGTGGTGAGCCTTCCCGTGAGTCTACTGGAGAGGACATTGCCTCCCTTGGTGGCCCACCTGAACTTGCTGGATGGCAAATAGAAGGTTATCCCACTAGGTAGAAGTTCTGTAAGGCACAGAAGGAGTTTCCAAACCCGGAGATCATGAGGAGTCAGACGGAAGCCCTATCACATGGCTGGATTAGGCCCAGGAAGAAACACTGCCATTTTCCATGCACACATTCCTTAAATTACCTTCTTTTCTACACATTGACTTTTGATACACATGTGCTTTTGTGACAGTGCAGGATTAGTTTCTCTGAAACAACATTGCTTACATTTCCACTTCATACGCACACTATCACGACACCTTGAACAAGGCCTAAACGTCCATTGTACAAATGTTGTTGCATGTTGCTCATCTGTAAGACGATACAGCTATCACAAGAGGTTAAGCAATGGCCTCCTGGCTGAGACCTCGGCATGGAAGCATGGATGTGATTATTATATATACACACACATTTCTGTGTCCAAATAGGAGAAACACTCGGATGTCACTGCGAGGTCACTGTTTGCCATAGTCTCAGCCCATCTCAGCTGATTCCTGTATACTCTCTGTGAGGAGGGATGTCCAACTAGTGACCAAGACAGGGTCCTAAACGCATTCACCCACATGTACTCCATTCCCCACACTAATTGTGTATGATAGGTATCATTGTGTACAGTCCTATAATGAGTGGTTACACTACTGGAGCCTGAAAGGATTCAGAAATTCAAAAGGGTGCACAATCAAGAACAAGATACTTTGGGAACATGTGGCTAAGTGCTTGGCACAGACTCATGTAATACATTCTTTGAGTCACCGATGTGTTGACATACACATTGCAGAGAATTTCATGGCTTATACAACAGCAAAAGCAATAGTGCAAACTGCTGCAATTGCTGCAATTACTCATTAAATTATGAGAATACACTGAGACATAATGACGGCTGTTAAATCTGCACGCAATGACACCCACATGCCGAAAGGCTTTCAACTAAAGTACTCATATTCATGGAGTGGGGAATAAAGTAATATCAAATTCAGAATGCAGGTTAGGTTTAATTCTAGCTGCACAAGATGGTCTTGCATGTGCACATGCAGGGGTGGCTGCTGCGATTTCATTATTGCAGCAGCGCTACTGGTGGTAGGTCTCTATAAACAGACCAAGGACTTTGTCCTTAAATGCAACATCTGCCAGCGGATGAAAGGTTCCACCGTAGCACACCCACCGCAGACACATATACTCATTTCAAACAAGCCTCTCCCTTGTGTTTATCTGGGCCATTGCAGCCCTTTGTCATCAGATGGGGCTTACAAGTACATCTTGGTAGCAGTGGATTCCTGCTCTTGATTCCTATGGGCCAGGCCACGGTGATCAGCTGATGCCCAAAATGTTATAAAAGATCTGCATATCTTTATCAGAACATACACAGTTGCACATTCCATTTCAACCAGGGTCTTGTGTTTGCTTCGAGGACTTACAAAGATGCCATGAGAACTTTGGATGTAACCCTGTGGTATTTCTACCTACACCATCCCAAGGGAAATTCAGTCATGGAGAGAAAAAACTGGAACCTAAAGCAGTCTTTATCAGCAAGGGTATTAGGCTCTGGTCGCAGTTGGGTCCATCACCTATAGGGGGTCCGGAAGGCATTGAACAATCCGCCTAGAAAATCCCTGGGTGGTTGGACTCCCTATGAGATCCTGTTTGGGCTTTAAAAGTGTATCCCGATCCTAAACAGTACCAGCACAGTGGCGGCTGAAACACCATTTAATATAAACAAACGTTTGGTTGTTTTACAGGAATTAAATGGTTTCTGGGATGAACAAAAAAACGTCTAAGTAAAACGCACCACACTGGTGAAGTGAGGAAGTGCCAGCAACTTCCAGTTGGATCCCAAAGGTTGGGGATCTGGTCAGGGAGAAAATAGTGGACAAAAACAAATTTGGTTCATCCTGTACCTGTCCTGGCCATTGAAGGTACTAGAACTGAACTTCTTCCACTACTTGTCGGCTGCAGAAGCAAGAGATTCATTGCCAGTGATTTTATCAAACCACATGATATGACCGATTCTCAACAGTAGGCAGTGTAAGCTCCTGGGTACTTACCAGCCTCCTCTCACTACCATGCAGAAAGGTCCTTTGGAAGCTTTCATTGCTAATGAAGCCTCCTCTGGTCAAAGGGCCATAGCAGTAACCAACAATGAAGAACTTCTACCTGCTGAGTCAACATTTACAATTCAATTAACTTGACAAGAGTGGTATTTACGTAAATGTACCACAGATGCGTAATCTCCCAGTTTTTTAAAACCTGCAGAGCCTCCAAAAATAGATTGGACTGCCTTTGGCTACTTCATTGAATTTAATGACTTTTCTTTGGACTTATCTGATCCACCAGCATCTCCACCTCAACCTTTACAGATGAGACTGTGTTCTTTCTATCTTTGGCTGAAAACGCATACTTCATTCCTCCATGGTTACACCTTTGGATTACAATTAAGTCTGGGTTGGTGAACTCCGCTCTGCAAACGTCAAGGTGGTGAGCGCGAGCGAGGAAAATCTACCTCCCGGCGAGATTTTTCCTCGTTCACGATCGTCAACATCAAGATGGCGAGCGCGAGCATGGAAAATGAACCTCCTGGCAAGATTTCTCAACCCGGGAAGTCAGATTTCTCATTGCGAGTGGCCCTGTATGCTTGCGACCGCTCGTTTTGAGAAATCGCCTGCTTGCTTTGAGAAACCCCCTGCTCGTGTTGAGAAAGCTGCCGCTCAAGTTAAAATCTACTCGAGCGGCAGAAAAAAAGCGGCGCTCGCTAGTGCTCTGCATGAAGTCGTTTGTGATGATTGTACAATGCGGACAAGCACCGGGCACTGACAATCACTGCAAACTGCATTAATCTAAAGAAACTCCACCGCTCACGGAGCTCCGCGTAGTGCAACAGAGTTTTTTGTGTAGGGTTAATTACAATTGCTCTACTTTTCCTTGGTCTCTGGATTGGTTTTGTGACAGCCTTTGTCTTACTTCTGAATGGATACCATCACCCAGAATGCTCTGCTGGAAGACTGGTGAACTTAGATCCAACACTACATTCTTCATCACACAAAGTGCGAAGAGACCTTTCCCTGGTGAAGATTTCAGTTGTTCCAGTTCCTGATGGGATTTTTTGGGATAGGGTATTGCATGATGTGCATGGCCCTACAGAACCTTTTCAAATGCCACATGTGTTTGGTATTTCTCTGAATGACTTTATCACCCCCAGAACTGTCTCTTATGATAGGGATATTGATACAGTGTACGAAATGCTAGAAGATCTTGAACATTCTACTGTTGCATAAAGCAAGTACTCCACATGCTGTCTTTAATTATGCACAATGGGAACATTGCCCTACACTACCACAGGGTAGTTCAAAAATATTTGCACATGAGTTTACTTATTTTTCTGGTTTTGATACATTAGACCCAGGGTCTTACTATTATAAGCTTGCACCATCACCCGCAAAGAAAAATATGCTATCAAACACCAAGCTGATTTACACTGCTTCTTTTCTTTCCCAGCGGTCAACACAAGGGTTTGACTTTTGGAGGAACTCTTTTGATGTTAAATCAATTTAATAAACAAAGAATTGGCAGGTTCAGGGGAACAAGGCTTCGTTTAGAGCATGCTTAATAACACAACAAATGATTTTACGGAACAAAACTGTGCAACAAACATCCTATCTTGAGTTGGGTAAAATTAAGCATCTGAATACACTAAATAGTCCCACATATGTACGTTTTGCAAATTGTCACCATGCTGTGCAATGGCACGTACATTTTATCAGATAACAATTGGAAGGGATGGTTAATGTTGTCGATAGATAATAATAAATGTCAGGCATGGTTTCTGGTTATTACCAAGGGTTTCAAGATCAGCAGGACCAACTTGCGTTACTTGCAGACAGAACACTCATGGGTGAAAATAACTTACAATGTTGGGAAGTTGTGCCTTGATTGGCTAAAAACCTCAACATTGTCTCAGGTAAAACAACACTTATCTCTTCTTTCTGCTGACATGGAACTATGGGACTTCTTGCTAGGTCCGTGAAAGCCATGTCAAAAACGCTTCATGCATGCAAAGTACAATGTACTGTAGAAAGGTTCTCAGTAGGAAGCTGCTGTAAGACTGCATGTGATTGACAGGGCTAATATAGGAGAGGCTCTGGCAGTGGTTGATAACAGTATTACCACCTTATCCTCAGTAGCCCCAAACTGTTTGCCTCCCTCCTTACCTTTCTGTGACCTTGTTTTTGTAGGCTTAGGACTCTGAGCACTCTACTAGGCCTGGGCGGTAAATTCCGTTCCGCTCGCGGAATTCGCGGAATTTGCGTAATTTCGCGTTCCGCGGAGGGCGCGAAATTGCTCAAAAGTCTGCTTTCCGCGATTTCGCGAAATTTTTGCTTGTTTGCGTTCTCAAAATGCGTGTTCGCGAGATATTTCTCCCTGAGCACGCAAACAGCAATTGTGAACAGGAAAAAAGCATCGCGAACAAGCAATTCTGCGTGTTCGCGGAATTTCTGCGTGTTCGCGGAGATTTTTTACCGTTTCGCGGAGATTTGCGGAACGCAATTACGCAAATTCCGCCCACCCCTACACTCTACCACTGCTGAACAGTACGGAAGTGCATAGGCTTCTCCCCTAAATATGGCAACATTGGTGTATACATAATTGGCATATTTAGTTTACTTATAAGTCCTTTGTACCATATACCGAGGGCCTGTGATCTAAATACTACTAGTGTGCCTGCAGCACTGGTTGTGCCACCCACACAAGTAGCCTTTCAAACCTGTCTCAGGACTGTCATGGCAAGGCCTATGTGTACAGTTTACTACCACTTTGACTTAGCATTTTAAAATACTTGTCAAGTCTTGAAACTCCCCTTGTATTACCCATTCATCACGCCTAAGCTAGGTTCTACATAGCCCTAAAGGCAGGGTGCTATGTAAGTAAAAGGTTGGACATGTACTTTTAGGTTTCATATGTCCTAGTAGTGATAAACAGCTAAATTTGGTTTTCACTACTGTAAGGCCTACTCCTCTCAGAGGTTAACATAGGGAATTCCTTCTAACACTTTTAAGCTGTAGTTTCTGATGAGAAAGGAGTAGCTACATCATGCTTTGTATCTTTGAAATGTAATGATAAATCCTCTTTATTGGTTAAGTCGGATTTAACATTATTATTTTAGAAATGTCACTTTTAGAACGTTTTCTATGAAACAACAAAGATAGCCCTACTCGAAAAGATCTGGTTCATTAAATAATTATTAAAAAGAACAATAAATCTTTTTGGACAATATACATATAGCTTACACATTGAGGCACAATGGCATAGTAGAACAATAGTAGGATACTGATAGAGAAAGCCAGCATATAAAACGACAAAAAACTGCTTCAGCAAATTAATATAAAGTCTGTATTCAAACATATAAATGCAGACAGTGCAAGGTGTCCCACGTGAACGGACCCCACACAACACAAGAGGGACAATATAGTAAGAAAACAAAGTAAAGTAAAGCAGAAAAAAGGGTTTCTAATAATACAAAAATGACCAGTTGACAATAGATAATCATTAAAACGTTATGATCGATCACTAGGATCATAAAAGCACATCACAGAACATCACATAAAACATATAATATACATAGGGACTAGATAATACATTAGTAAAATCCTAAATTAAATATCAGAATACAATTCAAGGAAGGCGTTATTAAAAGAATAAAACTATTATGCAATATAAGCCCCTAGACAATTTAAAGTACAAGACAAAGAGAGCTAACAGCAGGTGCATCATGGTAGCCACAAGGAAACTGGAAGATCCAAAAGGATCAGCAGCACAATCTAAAACTCTTTGAGCCATAACAAAGACCCTGCATGCCATTGTAAAGTGCAAACTGTGTATTTGTTTTAAAGTAACTAAAGCATAAATACAACAAAAATGACTGAAGGACAAGATACAGTATAATATGAAAACTCAGCCAACCAACAATAGGATTCAATACTGCAGTAATGAGCAACCTCTAAGATCTAGTATAGGGTGACCAGTGCATTAATAAGAAGGAAATCTTAAAAGGGTTCATACTCCATACTTCATCCAATTTTGACAATCGTATCCACAAGTGTACTAGTTTCCAATGCCCACAGGTGAGCTGTCAGAGTAGTTGCAACCTTGTATACATTTTAGACATCTTATCCACTGGGCCATTAGGTATTTGGCCAAATCAAAGACCTCTACTAGCTTGTGTTAGTTTGCAATAGTGTAAACACCTCCTGATGCTTTCTAGTGCCAAAATGTCTGCAAAGTGGCACAATCCATTTTGTTTGGAGATAGTGGAAAGATGGACAAAGGAACAGTACAAAGGATAGTAATTCCAAAACCCTTCAGCATGCAGGGTAAATATTATCAAAAATGCCCTTCTCTTGCCGTTGACTACCAAAAGCTTTAACGGGTAAAGCTCCATAACTGAATTGCAAGTACAACTTCCTTGCCAGTGGGAGAACAATTTAATCAATTGTGTACTCATATAGTGCGCAAGGTTTAAAATCTGTGAAACCTAGTTATACCATGCCTTGACAGTTTAACAAATTTTCAACAGTGACATACTCCTAATAGTTCACTTTTATACTGTCTTTGAAAATCATGCAAAGTTTCTCAGGAAAGGACCAGTATAATTGAAGGCCCAGTTTCTGGAGTATATCCTTGACAATACGGAACCATGGAATTTTATTAACACAATTTGGCATCATAAGGTTTTAAGGGCCCACAACAGGAATTCTAAAACTGGGGTAGACCAAAGCCGATGCCAGAAGGTAAGGAGTCTATACTGGATTTTTTTAGCTATCCTTCTTTGCGCAAGGTCATGATAAAGAGGGGTCAGTGGGGTACTCACTAGAAGATTTAATAAAGAACTTAAAAATCTGTGCTCCGCTACAGAAAGAATCTGTGTTTTCTACTCTTCTAGATGCAGTTTTCCTACAGATCTTTGTTATACTTGCAGTGTGCTGAACCATGGACAACTGTGCCTTTTCCATGTGCTTTGCCCAGCACAGGTTTGGTGTAAGTCTTATGTCTAGATAGTCGAATGCGGCCACCGCATCTATTGGCCTGTCACCTTCTGTTTTGAAAAAACCATACATTTGGTCTTGGAGCTATTGAGTTTCAGAGTAGACCCCACTCTTCACAAAATAGCTGAAAGATCTTCGATAGATGTTGCAACTACTGTAGTGTCTTGGAAATCAGCAGGGTGTTATCTACAAAAGGAGGCCAGGAGCCTTCCTCCCCCTATTTTCACACAGTCATCCCTGTTAACAAACTCAAAATAAAGGGTGAACAGGATAGGGGCCAAGACACACCCCTATCTAACTCCCCAATCAATGTAGATGGGATCAGCCAATCTCCCTTCTTCCACATCTAACTTGAAAGAGGTTGTTAGCATGTAACCTTACTAGAATATTCAATATGGGCCAGGTATGCTCATTTCTGCTAGCACCCTCCAAAGCGTGTCCCTGGGGACCAGATCAAAAGCAGATCAGAGATCTAAAAGGCAACATAAAGTTTGAACTTGTTGATTATCACCTTGTTCCAGTAGATACAGAAAAAATGAAATACCTGATCTGTAGTGATTACATTTGCTCTAAAGCCCGCATGCCAATCCGACAAAACACTATCTTGATTAATCCAATCTTGCAGATGGACCAAAACCTGCTTAAAAGGATTTTAGGGAAAGAGGGAATCCATCAGGCTGATAGGCCTGTAGTTCCCTGGATTGCACTGATCCCCCCTCTAGTAAATTGTTATCATTTTTGCTAATTTCCATGAGGAAGGATATCGATAACAGAGAGGCTAGTGCTGGAGAGCAGATTTATATACAGCCCCCGGATTTCCTGGTTTGCCCTATATAAGTCATTTGGAATCCTGTCGAGAACATGAGCAGGGATACACAAATTCATTGCATTTATTGTTTCATTAACTCCTTCGGTGCTCATGACGGAATGGTTCCATCATGCGCACAGGTGCACCGGTGCTCATGACGGAACCATTCCGTCATGAGGACAGGGGCACAAAATCCCTCAGCTGTAAACAGCAGAGGGATTTCCATTTTTTTGAGGGGGGCCTCGGGAGGTGGGGAAGAGCTTCCTCAACCTCTCGAGGCCTTTTCCTGTTTTTCATTGTAATGACAATGGCGCGCATGGTACCCAATGGTACCCTTCCCTAGCGGATCCCTGCTTGGGGATCACCCCAGGAGGGTGATCCCCAAGCAGGGATCTACCCACTAGCACCAGGGAGGGGGGAGCAGCCCCATGGGCAAGGGCCTTTGCTCCCCCCATTGTGTTTTGGGAACAACAGTCTTTCTGCTCACTGGGGGGCAGAAAGCTCATTAGATACCAGGGATTTTTTTTATTGATGTAGGGGTGGGAGCTGCCCAAGATGGGCAGGCCAATGCCCCCACCCCCCAAAAAAACAGATGCAACAGTCTTTCTGCTCCCCCCAGGGGCAGATGGGGGCAATAGCTCCTGATCTGTCCCCGGTGCCGGGGCAGAAAGCCCAAGAGGCACCAGGGATTTTGTTTTTAATAGTGTAGGGGTGGGGGCTGCCCTGAATGGGCATGATAATGCCCCCACCCCAAAAACAAGTACCACAGACTTTCTGCCTCTCCCAGGAGGCATATTGGGGCAATAGCCCCTTATCTGCCCCCCTGGGGGGCAGAAAGCACTCTAGGCCTCAGGGGTGAGGTCAGCCCAGAATGGGCATGCCAATGCCCACATCTCCCCGAAAAATGCCACAGTCTTTCTGCCCCTCCACGGGGTGGATGGGGGCAGAGGCCCCTGATCTACCCCGAGGGGGTAGAAAGCCCACTAGGTGCCAGCGACTACGCTAGCCTTTTTTAGGCATAGGGTGTGGGCTGCCCTGAATGGGTATACCAATGCCCCCACCGCCAAAAAAGTAGCCACAGTATTTCTTCCCCCCTTGGGGGCATATCGGGGCAACCCTCCCTCCCTGATTCCCCGCCAGGGTGGCAGAAAGCACACTAGGCACAGACTTGTTTTAGCAATGTGCCTACCTGTGGTTTGTGGGCCCTAGCGCAGCCAGCACATAGGGAAACCTAGCAAACCTGTACATTTTTTACAACTAGACACCAAGGGAAATCCAGGATGGGGTGACTTGTGTGCCTCTCACCAGGTTATCTTACCCAGAATCCCTTGCAAACCTCAAACTTAGTTAAAAAACACTTTTTCCTCACATTTCTGTGATGGAAAGTTCTGGGATCTGCGTGGATCCACAAAATTCCACCCACCCCGCATTCCCCAAAGTATTCCGAGAAAAATGATACCTCACTTGTGTGGGTATACCTTGGGCCCGCGACAGGAAATGGCTCAAAACACAACGTGGACACACCACATGTTCTCTGTGAAAACTGACCCTTTTTTGAAAAGTGCCTAGCTGTAGATTTTGAACCCTAGCTCTGCCGGCACATAGGGAAACCTAGCGTACCTATAAATTTTTGAAAAACTAGACTCCCAGGGGAATCCAGGATGGTGTGACTTGTCTGGCTCTCACCAGGTTCTGTTAGCCAGAATCCCTTGCAAACCTCAGAATTTGTCAAAATAAGCACATTTTCCTCACATTTCTGTGGTGGATAGTTCTGGAATCTGCGTGGATCCACAGAATTCCACCCAAACCGCATTTAACAAAGTCTTCCGAGAAAAATGGTACCTCACATATGTGGGAAGGCCTAGTGCCCGCAACAGGAAACCGCCCAAAATGCAACGTGGAAACACCACATTTTACAGTGAAAACTGAAAATATTTTGCAAAGTGCCTAGCTGTAGATTTTGAACCCTAGCTCTGCTAGCACATAGGGAAACCTAGCAAACCTATACATTTTTAAAAGCTAGACACCCAGGGAAATCCAAGATGGGGTGACTTGTCTGGCTCTCTCTAAGAGGGTGATTACTATAGCGGAAGGATCGCCACCGCCTGTACGGCGGTGGCGATCCGCCCTAATAAGTCACCGCCCCCAACCCATTTCCCCCGCCATATTACTATAGCGGGGGGGACCACGGCGGATGGGAAGACCGTCTGCTAGTTTTCCGCCGGTAGGCAATCCGCCCGATTGCCTACCGGGCGGAAAAGCACAGCAATATGGTGGCGGTGCCTTGTAGGCAGCGCCATCCATATTACTATAATGGCAGAGATGTGCCTTTCCATGGCGGAGACTCCACCATGGAAAGGCATGGGTTTTTTTATTTGGGGGCCCGTTGCAGGCCCCCAGGGTGGTGGGGGATGCATATGGGGGTACCTATGGTACCCCCCCCACATTTGCATGCAGAACATGGCAGGCACCATGCGGTGCCGGCCACGTTGTGCATGCAAATGCACCACATGCATTTCTGACATTGTAGAGGGTGATGCTGAAAGCACCACCCGCCGCAATGTCAGGAATGCGGGATGCGCCCACCAGTATGGCAGGGGCATCCTAATGCCTAATGCAGGACCACCGTATACATAGCGGGCGGTGTCTAGTTTTCAGAAATGTGTGGGTTTGGTAGGTTTTCCAAGATGGCCACCGAGCCCGTGGCCAAAAACCCAGGTCACTCCCCTTGCAAAACCAGGTTGTTTTGTGATGTCATTTTGATGTCTCCTCAATACGTTTTGGGTCCTTGCCTGTCAAAGGTACTTGGCCCAACCATGCGTGTGAGGTAATATTTTTCCCAAATGAATTGCTATATACCCGGTACATAATAAAAATCATTGCAAGACGCTGCTTAGTTATTGGCTCTGGGTTTGTCGGGTTCTTGGTGAACCCACAAGTCCTTTATATCCCCCCAACCAGAAAGGTCCAGCGGATGTAAGGGTATATTGCCTTCAAACTGCTGTCATAATTAGAAGAAGTTACAGGTGGAAACGCTGACACAAATGGATGTTTTTTTCAACTAATTTTCAATTGTTCCTATATTCAACAGTTAGTTTCTATAAAGAAACCTTGAATGATCTACACCAATGACCCCTTGCTGAATTCAGAATTGTATCTACTTTTCTAAAATATATAGCTTTCTAGGATCCATTATTGCTTTCATACCCATTTTTGCCATTAACTGGTAAGAGGTTGAAAGCACAAAAAATAGGCTATGTCCCAGAAAAGTGCCAAAACTGTGCAAAAAATGGATCACTGTTAAAATATCGATCACAAAAATACCAACATACAAAAATATCGATGTGAAAATATCGGATACAAAAATATTCCCATCCTATACATAAACAAGATTTTACACAAATATCGATTCTTAAATATCGTCGTAATAAATATCGTGAACAAAAATAGCGACTACAAACATATCGATAACAAAAATATTGAAAAATTTAAATTATAATGAGACACAACAATAATATCGATAACACTAATATCGACTTACAAATATAAATATATCTTATACAATAAATAACGATAATACTATTCAACAATAAATAAACATTCCTTACAACTATATAATAATTTAATATATTCAAACAAATAATATTAAATAATACCAACATATATAAAATTAATATATATTTAAAACAGATATAGAACAATTATAAAAAAGCTAATAAATATATGTATTCACAAAAAACAATAAATATACTCACTAACACATAATTATTCACACACACACATATATATATATATATATATAATATCCACAAATCACTTTCTCACTCCGCGTGCTCTCAGAAATCAGGGACCCAAAGATGGTAAGTTTAAATTGCTGTTTATTCGCATACAACGCGTTTCGCCAAAGGGCTTGATCACGTGTATATGCCGTCACTATGTCAACGCAACGTATATAGTGAAAACAAGCATGAACATAGAAAGAGGACCACATTCAAACAAAAAGTCATAGTTTTGTGAATCAGAAAAATAAATAAATTGTGCGCGGAATAAATCAGCTGTTAAATACAATCGGTATTATGATACAATCCTACAAATCCATGTGTGTAATTATGTTTTATGTATAATGCTCATACAAGTCGTGTAATGAACATAAACAACGGACATGCTGTCGCAGATTTCTGAGCCTAAATAAACGTTTAAAATTATGGATAACATAGCTCTACAGCAATGTACATGCTCTATAACCTTTCCGCACACAATAAAAAACAAATCCACAAAATAATACCAAGTGGTACTTTCTACTGCAACAAATATAAACTCCTCAAAAATATTTTATGGTTTGCATGAGAAAACACGATCCATGTGTTTAGTGCACATTGTAAAGTTGACAAATAAAGTTGCGCCTTCAATATAAAAAACACATTTGCTGGAAAAAATAATAACAACAGCACTCTAAGTTCCAATAATGTTCAGCATAATACGATAATTTGCAATTCATCATCCCAAAGTTGGAAATCCACAATTATTAGTGACAAGCCTGCCACCTTCCAATTAGCTACATGTGTTTCTAAAGTATATCGATAAAGTTCCACAAACTCCAAATGTCAAGATATCGCAATAATTGGCAAGTGCCATATTACAAACATGAGGATAATGAAAAACATGGATTCTCCACCCCAGCGTTAACATGTAGACGGCATAATATCTCTTATTAGTGTGAATAAGAAAGAAAGAAAAAAGGTGAACACAGAATAAAATATAAATTGATTGAAAAATTAAAGTGAAAAAGTGCAGTGAAGGAAAAAGAGCATAGATTAACTGCCCGTGCAGGTAGATTCAGATGAATGGACCCATTACTTCCTTCCTATGAAATAAAACAAAACAAATATTACGGATTAAAAACCCATAAAAGATTTTGTATAAATACACAGATAATCCACCAAAAGGTGGTATTCTTTCTACACAATATCAAGCACAGTCATGAACATGAGGAAAACTGTATGATACGCTGATAACAAAGTTAATCATTCTCTAAGATGTACAGATAATTCTTCCTCTTGGTTTAATCCTCCAGGGGTCTTAGACTGAAAATCAATTATATATTTAGATTCACGTTGTCTTAATTTGAGAGTTCTATTACCACCCCTGGGGTTTCTCTCAATTTGTTCTAAGTGGAAGTAACGCAATTCGTTGGTATTAGAAAAATGTTTATCCCTGAAGTGACGTGCCACAGGGTATTTCTGGTCGAGATTAGTAATGGCCCTGCAATGTTCTAGAATGCTTTTTTTTGCCATACAGGTCGTACTTCCGATATACCATAATTTACAAGTGCACTCTATGACATATATTACAAATACAGAGCTGCACGTCAAGAATTGGGTGATGTTCTTGCTGATGCCATTGTACGACACTTTCTTTTGAGATGTGCTATTGTTGCAAGCCTTGCAGTGGCTACATGGGTAAAAACCTTCAAGACCCTGGATGTTGTTCGGGGGATATATGGTTATATCACTATGCACAAGCATATCTCTGATGTTCCTATTTCTACGGTATGTAATACTAGGTCTGTCAGGAATGCTACCACCTATTACACTATCGTTTTTCAGAATGTCCCAATTCTTAGTGATGATTCTCCTAATGGTTTTTGAGTCAGATCCGTATGTCATTATAACTCTAGTAGTGTTATCTTCCTTAGTACAATCTGGTAATGAGTCAGAGATGGTGTTAGCCCTTTCCACTCCTGCAGCTCTAACCAGTGCTTTATTGAGGACCCAGCTCGGGTACCCCCTCTTCCTGAACCTGTCAGTGATACACTTACTTTCCAGTTTGTATGCCTCTTCCGTGTTGCAGTTCCTCTTAGCCCTCAGCAGCTCCTCATAAGGGATACTCCATTTGAGGGTATCTGGATGGCTGCTGAGGGCATGTAGAACACTGTTACCTGCTGTACTCTTACGGTACAATGAAGTATGTACCTTTGTATATTTGTATATTTGTGGGGTATTTATAGAGCGCGACGTTCGCTCCGGAGGGAGCATCTTGGCGCTAGGGAACCTAAGTGAGCCAGTGCAAGAGGATTAGATGGAAGCTTTGGAGTGATCGTCCGGGAGATTAAAGATCCAGGTCTTTAGCACCTTGTTGTCCCTTATTTCCAGTTTGACATCTAAGTACTCCACTTGTGTCTTGCTGATGGTACCACTAAGAGTGATGTTAAGGTCATTCTCGTTCAATTTCTCAATGAAATCATGTGCCTCTTCTAATGATCCTTTCCATACGATAAACAGGTCGTCGATATACCGTAACCACATCGACACCCGCTTCCAATCTTGTTGTAGGGATGGATGGGATCGAATGCCTTCCTCCCAGCTCCCCATGAAAAGATTGGCAAAGCTGGGAGCAAAGCACGATCCCATCGCAGTCCCATTGACCTGTTTATAGAGGACACCATTGAACAGAAAAATATTGTTCGTTAAACAATACTCCAACATGGTAAGGAGCATGTGAGTGTGTTCTCGGAATCTGATAGCTCTGTTCATGAGATAATGTTTACATGCTTCTAAGCCTTGTTTATGGTTGATAATGGTGTACAAACTATGTACAACCAAGGTAATGAAAATGCTGTTCTCATCCCATGCTAGGCTTTTGATTTTTTTAAGAAAGTCTTTAGTATCTTTGATGTAACTATCAAGTGACATCACATAGCCCCTGAGGAAATGGTCTATATATTTAGAAACATGTTCTGCAACACTGCCCTTAGAAGAAACTATAGGCCTCCCAGGTGGAACAATGGGGTCTTTGTGTATCTTTGGCAATAGATACATAACAGGGAGAACAGGATAATCACATTTGAGATAACCATATTCTTCCCATGTTAGTATCCCCTTGTCTTTCCAATCTGTCAGTAGTTCCAAAATTGTGGTAATGCTTGCATTATACTGTTGGAAATCAACAATTTGGTAAAAAGTAGTATCAGTGAGTTGTCTATCTGCCTCCTTTATATATTGTTCACGATCTAGGATAACAATATTGCCCCCTTTGTCCGAAGGACGAATGATAATGTTATCATCGTCCATCAATGACTTGAGAGCTTTCCTTTGTTCAATGGTCAGATTAGAACTTCCTCCACGTTTGTACTCATTTTTGTTTTTATTTTGCCTTACTAAATTAAAGGCCTTTCCAACACATTCATGAAATGTATCTATACTATCGTGTGGTAACATTGGCATAAAATTCGATTTCGGTTTGAAATCAGTATCTGCAGAAGCATCTGTTATATCTAAGCCTGGGCGAAGCACTTCGCTACGCTCGCGATGTTTGCGAAGTTCGCGCTACTTCGCACTACGCGAACTGCACGTAGCACAGTGCGAACACGCGTAGCGTAGTGTTGCGTAGTGCTGCGGTCATTTTTTGCTTGCTCGCGGTCCTCAACGTCAAGTTGGCGACCGCGAGCAAGCAAAATGACATCCCGGCGAGACTTTTTTCTTGTTCGCGATCAGCAACTTCAAGTTGGCGATCGCGAGCATGGAAAATAAACCTCCCGGCAAGATTCCCAACGCGAGGAGGTCAGGTTTCTCATTGCGAGTGGTCGCGTATGTTCGCGATCGCTCGCGATGAGAAACTACCAGTTCGCGTTGAGAAAGCTGAAGCTCGAGTAAAAATCTACTCGAGCAGCATAAAACTAAAGCTCGCACTGTGCAAGATGACATTTTCAATGATTGCACAGTGCCGGTTGCTTGTCCGCACTGTGCAATCATTGAAAACGACATCTGGCACAGTGCGAACAAGGTACTACGCAGTTCGCGAAGTGCTACGCGTAGCTCGCGTAGTGCGAACTTCACTTTGCGTAGCTTCGCGAAGTACTACTTCCCGAACTACGCCCAGGCCTAGTTATAACATCCAATTCAATCAATAATTGTGTAGCACCACTCTCTTCTCCTACCTCACCACCAGCTGAACTCAACTCAGTAATGGTATTGAGTACATCAATGTCTCCTAGAACAAAATCATAATCTTGATTGCTTATACCACTCTCTTTATCTTGTCTACCATATGCACCCTTAATTTTATGCCACTTTTTCAATTTTAACTTGCGAACGTATTTAAACAGATCAATTCTGTCATTGGCATAATTGGAGGGGTAGGAAGGACAGAAAGAGAGGCCCAGGCAAAGGGTTCTTTTTTCAATTGGTTTCATGGACCTCTTTGACAAGTTCACAATAGTTCTATTTACCATAGTTTCATCCATTAGTATGTTCTTTTGGCGTATGGTCTTCCCCTTCCCTTTGAACCACGTCCCCTGCCTCTTCTCCCATCGTTGTCTGCTTCGTATTCGACGATTTCGTCGTGTCCTCTTCCTCTTCCCCGTCCCCTTTGGCCCCTTGTTTTCGGGGTTGGTGTCTCCCTTGTGTTCTGGCGGCCTCTCAGCAATGTCCTGTATTCATCTAAAAAAGTCAGTTGTTTTTTACTTTTTACTTTGTACTGCGGGGGTCTCACTTCTTACAGACACGTCAGACTTACTTTCACTTGTGATGACATTTTCGTTCTCCAAGATATCATTTGTGGTAGTAGTTTTTGAAAGATCACCTTCACCATGTTTGTACAGGTGGTCATATTTGTGGCTAAACGTAAGAATGCGCCCAGTGTCAAAATCCACATAATCACGATTCAATTTTCTTTCTTTCCGTGCTTTTATATCGTCTTCATGCTTAACCAACCTTTCTTTTATCTTGGCTAAAGCTTTCTCTAAGGTATTTTTCTCCATATCAGTCTTAAGTTCTTCAATCAACACTCTGATTTCTTCCAAGATGACCTCCCGGTCTGACCAGGCGTACTTAATGAGTATTTCTAGCATCCTTCTTGAACTGTGTGTGTAATTCAGTGACCACTCTTCTAACATTTTAGGGTTAGGTTTCTCGTATGTAGGAGTTGTGAAGATTCTCGGCCCCCTAGGGACCATATCTTGATCTACATAGTGTTGCAACGATGTTGCTTCCCACCACTTACTAATTTTGTTTCTCTTCAATTTCTCATATTTGCGTAACTTGTCTTCATTAGGTTGTTGTTGGATATCCTTGGTTACGTATATAGTGAAAACAAGCATGAACATAGAAAGAGGACCACATTCAAACAAAAAGTCATAGTTTTGTGAATCAGAAAAATAAATAAATTGTGCGCGGAATAAATCAGCTGTTAAATACAATCGGTATTATGATACAATCCTACAAATCCATGTGTGTAATTATGCGGAAAGGTTATAGAGCATGTACATTGCTGTAGAGCTATGTTATCCATAATTTTAAACGTTTATTTAGGCTCAGAGATCTGCGACAGCATGTCCGTTGTTTATGTTCATTACACGACTTGTATGAGCATTATACGTAAAACATAATTACACACACTATATACGTTGCGTTGACATAGTGACGGCATATACACGTGATCAAGCCCTTTGGCGAAACGCGTTGTGTGCGAATAAACAGCAATTTAAACTTACCATCTTTGGGTCCCTGATTTCTGAGAGCACGCGGAGTGAGAAAGTGATTTGTGCATTTATTGGCCGGTTTCTCCGCCGGCGTGCGTGCCACTCTCCATGGGTCTATGCAAATCCGGAAGGAGCTATCTATGTGAAGAGATATATATAATATACAACAATTATTAACTTTATAAAGTAGAATTATTAACAAATAATTTTAAATAACTACAACAAATAATATATTATAAACATCAAACAAACAACACATATATTTACCTAATTAAAAAGTAACTGCTACAAAATTCAAAAAACGCATCTCAACCATTGATTTTAAACTAAAAGAACACAAACCAATTAAAATTGAGAAGTAATTACCTAAACACTATAAAAACTAAGAATTAACTTTAAAAAAATTACCGTTTATCGGCCAAACACGTCGGGAGAGCATTACTTTACTGGAGAGAGAGAGAAAGAAGACCTACAAAAACGACTATAACAGATTATACTACAACACAGGTAAGAAAAAGCATTTTTTTATGATTATAAATGCCTCAACCTCCTTAACTTAACTACCTAAACTAATTAAATGTTCTCTTCTTTTTAAAACAAAACTAAACGTGCTTACAACAACAGCAACAACAACAAAATACAAACGTTATTAAGTACCTTATCTGATTCTACATGATGAAAAACATGAACTATTAAAAATGCAACTTTACCTAGAAATAAATTAAAATGTTCTAATTTTGTTACATGCTTAAAAACTGAAAACAAAACTAATAAATACATTTTTCTTCACAGCTTTAACAAACTGCATCTACCAAAGAACATCAACCAAATCAAATTCATCTACTACAAAAAGTAAGTATACTTTCAGTGTAAAAAAATTATTATGACAATGAAACTAAAAATATTCTCTAATATAATTAACATAAACAATTTTCTAACCTATCTACAGAAATTACAACTGTGAAAATCAAAAACAGCAAATAAAGCCATCAAAAAAATAGAAAGGTCAATAATGTAAGTATTTTCTCTAAGTTACTAATAAAACAAGCATTTCTATAAATGACAAAAGCATATTTACTCGACACATATGTATATATCTTCAGAGATATACCCTAAAAATGTCTAAAGGAGCAAGCTTTATTACATCGCAAAAGGGAAAATTAATGCTATGCTACATGGGTTATACCTACACTGCATGTTATGGTTGAGCTACAACTATAGATAACAACATTGTGAATGTTAGAGAGCACAACCATCCACCCAATGTGACAGAATTAGAAGTGAGGGAAGCCTTAGAAACAATTCGAGAAGCAAGCACAAGCTCCCGACAGACAAGCACTGAAATCTTGAAAAATGGGTTGACAAAAGTACCGGAACATGTCACAGGACAATTGCCCTCTATCCCCAACCTGAAACGATTATTTGCTAAAACTAAAAGAGCTTCTGATCCAACTCCACCCACCCCCCAAACCTTTGAAGTAATTGAAATTGTGCCTGAGTATACTATTACCCATAAAGAGGACACATTCTTGATATGTGACAACCAAAGTAAAGATAAAAGAATTCTTGTTTTTGCAACAAATAATAACTTGCAAAAATTGAAACACCGTGAAACATGGATGATGGACGGAACTTTTATAGTGTGTCCAAAACCATTTTACCAACTTTACACCATTCATGGTGAATTTCAGGAAACAAATATTCTCTTCATTTATGCTTTCTTGCCAAATAAAAATAATCCCACCTATATTGAACTATTAACAACAATAAAAGAATTAACTGATAATTATTACCCCCAAAGAATATTAATAGATTTTGAACTAACTATGATTCAAGCTATTCTTAAAATATACCCACATACTGCAATTCAAGGGTGTTACTACCACTTTAATCAAAGTATGTGGAGACACCTCCAAAAATCTTCCTTAAGTATAGAGTACTCTACTAACAGTAACTTTGCATATCAAATAAAAAAATTGATTGCACTAGCATACGTACCAACAACAGAAGTAGCAAATTATTATAACCTGTTAATAGATAGTCCTTTCTACCGCACTAATGAAACAAAATTAAATGCCTTGTTGGATTACTTTGAGGACACCTGGGTGGGGAGGTTGCATCATTCAGGTCATCGAAGGCAACCATAATTTCAAATTCCCTGGTGGAATGTCTACACCAGCACTATTGCACAAAAAGGAAAAACTAATAACGCAGTAGAAGGATGGCATAATACCTTCCAGGCCACAATAGGGAGAGGACAACCAACACTCCACAAACTTATACTATCAATAAAAATAAGAGCAAAGTTACCAAGAGCTCAGAGTGGAACAATCTCTGAGCAAAATAGGACCAGAACAAACAAGTAATATGTACGAATACTTCTAACAAAAAACGAGAATGTATCCAGATATCCAAGGTTTAGAATACATAGACATGATAGCAAAATCTATTCTTTAATATAAAACAAATAGAAAACATTAAAAACATATCAAATACAAAAAGTATTTTTATTTTTATATTAGTTAAATTTTCTATAAAACTCAATATCATATGACATAATATAACTAATAAAAAAATGAAATTCATGAATAGACATTGCCCACCCTCAATAATATTACAAACAACTTACAGTTGTGTAGCTGTAGAATATCCTCGAAATGGATGAAAAAAAAATGGAAAAATACAACTGTAGATAAAAAATCCAACACAGCAATCCTCTCGATAAAAAAAACATAAAAACCCGAAAATATTTAGGGGTCGATACCGATCCGGGTCGGACAGCTCTCCGAGAGCTGTTCGTAGCCTTACCTTGCGACCGACTCGTACCCGGAGCCGGTCTGTCCGGGCGATGAAGTAAGATGCGCATAACTGACAAAAATCCAACCGACACGTACCTCCGAACGCCAAACCGAGTCGGCCGGAAGCAGTATCCACAGCAGTTTCCGTCCGGACAAGTACGATGCGCAAATCATACATGCCGGAGGAATCGCCACGTACAGCACGTCACAGCATCCGGAAAAGAAGCATATCAGGTACAATTCGCGCCAGAACACAATCCACGGCTACGAGACGGACCAGCTTGCAATGGGTACGAGACAGAGCAACAAGCAGCATGTATGAGACGAACACATCTTGAATCCCATCACGCAGGTCATACCAGTACTGTACATCTATGACCAGATCAGGAACAGACGCGGACGGCGCAGATGGTAAGTCAGACACCCACCACACAAACAAATGACATGTTCCCGCCAAATGTCACACACATCCAGAGGATCCATAGCCTGGCCACTAGCAACAGGCCACCATAGGGGTTGCACGGCTAGCACCTCTACCAGCCCCACTCATAGGGCTTATGTTGCCCAGCACTCCTGCCACCTCCACCCATAGGGGACCTGTTGCCCATCACTCCTGCCACCCCCACCCATAGGGGACCTGTTGCCCATCACTCATGCCACCCCCACTCATAGGGGACCTGTTGCCCATCACTACTGCCACCCCCACCCATAGGGCTTATGTTGACCAGCACTCCTGCCACCCCCACCCATAGGGCTTATGTTGCCCATCACTCCTGCCACCCCCACTCATAGGGCTTATGTTGCCCATCACTCATGCCACCCCCACCCATAGGGGACCTGTTGCCCATCACTCCTGCTACCCCCACTCATAGGGGACCTGTTGCCCAGCACTGCTGCCACCCCCACTCATAGTGACTATGTTGCCCACCAACAAGCAGCATGTATGAGACGAACACATCTTGAATCCCATCACGCAGGTCATACCAGTACTGTACATCTATGACCAGATCAGGAACAGACACGGACGGCGCAGATGGTAAGTCAGACACCCACCACACAAACAAATGACATGTTCCCGCCAAATGTCACACACATCCAGAGGATCCATAGCCTGGCCACTAGCAACATGCCACCATAGGGGTTGCACGGCTAGCACCACTACCAGCCCCACTCATAGGGCTTATGTTGCCCAGCACTCCTGCCACCTCTACCCATAGGAGACCTGTTGCCCATCACTCCTGCCACCCCCACCCATAGGGGACCTGTTGCCCATCACTCATGCCACCCCCACTCATAGGGGACCTGTTGCCCATCACTACTGCCACCCCCACCCATAGGGCTTATGTTGACCAGCACTCCTGCCACCCCCACCCATAGGGATTATGTTGCCCTTCACTCCTGCCACCCCCACTCATAGGGCTTATGTTGCCCATCACTACTGCCACCCCCACCCATAGGGGACCTGTTGCCCATCACTCCTGCCACCTCCACCCATAGGGCTTATGTTGCCCATCACTCATGCCACCCCCACCCATAGGGGACCTGTTGCCCATCACTCCTGCTACCCCCACTCATAGGGGACCTGTTGCCCAGCACTGCTGCCACCCCCACTCATAGTGACTATGTTGCCCAGCACTCCTGCCACCCCCACTCATAGGGGACCTGTTGCTTATCACTCCTGCCACCGCCACTCATAAGGGACCTGTTGCCCATCACCCCTGCCACCCCCACCCATAGGATGGGTGATGCGCCACACATCCATCATACACCAACATTAGGTATGTCAGCAAAATACAATCCCCCTAACATCATGACAACAGTGTGTAGTCTGTGACAAATGCCCACAACTGTGATTATGACTTCGAACATACAATGTAACTACCATCACATGTGTGACCAAAAACTGAGTGTGGCCTACACAAGGCAAGCATCACAATAGCACTGTGGCAATGTAAAACTAACACCCCGTCACTGTGCAGAACAAACGTGTGTGGTTCCAAACTGCAGCAAATTTTGAGCATTGTGGTGATGGGGTCTAAAACCCCCCTCATCACAGTGACCAAAAGGTAAGTGTCATCATGGTCAAAGCTGCAAATGCCAAACAGCATGTATGATTCCTGGTCCCAACACATGAATCACTTTTGGGGCAAAGTAGTGCTTGTGTCCCATACCCACAGAGAGTGGTGAGGCTAACAGTGCTGTGAAAACCTAACATACTCTCTGCTGTGTGCAGACAAGCACCACCCATGGGGGCTGACAATGCATACAGTGTACAATGACACAAAAACAGAAGTGACCATCACAAAGCATACACACATCTCGAAAATAGACACACAAATCAAAACATCCTGTGTAGACTGTAGGTGTCAGTTCACAAACTCCCATTCCATGCCAGCAATGGGACCTAACAACCAGGATGAATGTGCACAATGATGTGATATGACTCACAGGGACAACAGGGAAAATCAGAAAAACAACATCCAGACAATGGCCCACAACAGCAATACCAATGCACTGGTGCAGATGCACAAACACAAACAGGCAACCTCACACTGCACATCTGACACAACATGTGTGTGTGTCTCAGTATCCCCAGGCAACTACTCAACACATGAGGGGGCTGAACCACAGTGAGACAGATGTGGACACAGTACTATACAAAAGTAACCCATCAATGTCTGCCCGACGCGTATGCATGATAGTCAGCTGCATCGGTCCTCATTGCATTCAATGGCTAAGCATACGCACGGCTCAGTCCTGAACTGTGCAATGCGTACGCATAGTCACCCGCGTCGGTCTTCATTGCAGTCAATGGCTAAGCGTACGCACGGCTCGGTCCTGAACTGTGCAATGCGTATGCATAGTCACCCGCGTCGGTCTTCATTGCAGTCAATGGCTAAGCCCACGCACGGCTCGGTCCTGAACTGTGCAATGCATAAGCATAGTCACCCGCGTCGGACCTCATTGCATTCAATGGCTAAGTGTACGCAAGGCTCGGTCCTGAACTGTGCAATGTGTACGCATACTCACCCACGTCGGACCTCATTGCAGTCAATGGCTAAGTGTATGCACGGCTCGGTCATGATCTGTGCAATGCGTACGCATAGTTACCCGCATCGGTCTTCCTTCACAGTCAATGGCTAAGCGTACGCAAGGCTCAGTCCTGAACTGTGCAACGCGTACGCATAGTCACCCATGTCGGACCTCATTGCAGTCAATGACTAAGCATACGCACGGCTCGGTCCTGATTTTGAACTGTGCAATGCGTACGCATAGTCACCTGCGTCGGTCCTCATTGCAGTCAATGGCTAAGCGTACACAAGGCTTGGTCCTGAACTGTGCAATGCGTATGCATTGTCACCCGCGTTGGTCCTCATTGGTGTGACTATTTGACGGCTTCAACACACAATTACTTGCCAGGGACTCAGGTGCACACCTACCACTATACAGCATTGGCCACACAGTGTCCCATGGCATGTAAGGCTGCATTCCCTGTGTGTTTGGGGGGGGCAACATTTGGTTTGTTGTGTGGCACTTTTGTGCAGCCATTCCCAGGCTGTGCACGTGTTCATGGGGACAGAATCCTTTGTGTGTTGTGCACATTACCACTGTGATGTGCAACTGTACAGTAATGGGCATGATTCTTGGACACAGTTTCAGGTTGGATATGTTTAGGACATGTCACATACACCCTGAGTCCTGGGTGAGATGGTATGTACGTCACAGTGAGACCTATAGCCCCAATTCTGATGTACACCCACAGTCTGTGTTCATGCTGTGTCTCAGATGTGGTTGATCAAATGTGCCCAATGGGAGACAGTCTCCACATCCATGTGGTTTGTGCATCAACATTGATGTTGTGTGTGTGTCTAAGAGATGTACATGTAGGGCCTGCAGAGACAACTGTGGCCACTACCTGTGGGACTCAAGGTTGTCTTGTGGCGTGTACATGATATGCCATGTCATGCCAGTGTCCATGTGGCAATACAGGGTCCCTGGGTATCTGCATGGCAAAGATCTGTGATGCCTGGGAGACATCAGGCCTCACTTGTCACTGTGGTGTGTGTTTGTAACGTCACAGCAGTACATAGGTACTGTGACAAAGCCCAATGATTGGCCATTGCACTACATGGGACATATGTGGATATGTGGACTTGAGATGTGAGGTGATGGGCATGTAGGTGACATATGTGTCCATGCCCAACAGCACACACCTCAGTACATTGTGTGGTGTCATGATGTATCATGTGATATTTTGCTTGGTCATAGTAACATGGGTGGATGAATCAACAATCTTCCTTTGTTCATCTCTGTACTGCAGGGCACCAGCTGTCCATAGACCGTTCCCAGACCTTGAAACCATGCAGGAACGCGACTGCATCCGACAGTACCGCTTCACCAGGCCACTGATTGAGGAGTTGGCGGAACAGTTGGCGCCACATCTGCTACCTGGCCGGACATACCCTACAGCACTGACCCCAGAGGTGAAGGTGATGGCAGCCCTGCACTTCTTTGCTAGTGGTACCTTCCAGTACACTGTGACTACTGATGGTGGTATGTCGCAAACTATGATCAGTCGTGTGCTACGTGATGTCTTGGAGGGGATGTTGCATTTCCTTGACCTGTACATCAAGTTTCCTAGCCCAGGTCAACTCAGTGAAATAAAGGATGCTTTTTATACACTGGGGAGGATGCCGAACGTCATCGGATCTATTGATGGTACACATGTGGACCTGATACCACCACAGGCTCATGAGCAGGCATACAGGAACAGGAAACATTAGCACCCCATCAATGCTCTGGTGGTATGTCTTGCAGACATGTGTGTCACACATGTGTGTGCACGTTTCCCCGGTCCTGCGCACAATGTCTACATCATGAGGACTAGTTGCATTGCAACATTGATGTCACAGATGTCAGACCAGCGTGCCTGGCTTGTCGGTGTGAACTGACTGTTTACCATTGTGTGTTTGGCAATGTTGTATTCCACCCTCTTTCCAAACTCTGCTAATTGTTTAATTGTTTGTGTGTAGGTGACTCTGGATACCCCAACATGCCGTGGTTGCAGACACTCCTCAGGAACCATGTGACAGCAGCCGAGATGCGCTACAATGAGGCACATGGTCGGAGCAGGAGGGTGATTGAACGGACATTTGGTGTCCTGAAAAGCCGCTTCCGCTGCCTGGACAAGACCGGAGGGGCCCTCAAATATGAGCCTGCAAAGTTGTGGAAAATTATCCTTGTATGCTGCATGCTACACAACATGGCAGTGCGGAAGAAGTTACCTCTCATCCAGGAAGACGATGACCTACCTCCGCCACCTGTGGAGGATCCAGGCCTGGGCCACGCTGCCAGTGATGATGATGATGAGGGTGACGTCTGCACACAGCTCATCAACAACTTCTTCACCTGAATGTGAGTTTACAGGGTTGTTATGTCAATGTATGGAGTTACCCTGAAATGTGTTGTGGCTGCTCTGTTGCTGTTTGAGTGTGTCTGTGTGCCACTTGTCTGGATGCGTGCAGTGGTGTGTCCTTTCAGGTGGTCTGTACTCCACAATAGTGTTGGACTGCTAACTTGTTTCTGTGTAGGTTTATTTTGACATGTTTAGTACATGTGTATTGCATTTCACTCCTGTTCTGCTGTGCTTTTGACTGTGTCTTGTGTCTGTCCTTCCCAGGGTACTTTGCCTGTTGTTTGGTCAACACGCACCCCCAACAGCCAGAATCCAACACCAGTGTGGAAGTGTTCAATTCCCATCAAGTGATGTGCCACACACCCCTGGACTTCAATTCTCAGACACTTTGTGACCGTGTGTTCACTGTAACATACAATTACCTTGCAACTATTGTGGAATAAACATGTTGATGATGTGTAATTAACCTGTGCTACGCTTTGTTAGGTGCTTTGTCTGTCTTCCCACATCTGACTGACATTTGCTTACCTCACCTGTGGGCTTGTTACCACTGACTGTGGATAGGTGTTGTGTCTGTGCATACCAATGTATTTCAGGTCAAAATCATTGTGTGGGATGAGTTACCTGGACATGGTGAGTATGTGTTGTGGTGCCATAGTGGTGTGTCTTCCTCACATGTGTCACATCACCATGACTCACATAACGATGGTCACATTGTTGTAGTATTTGGCATGCACTGTGCTGTTTAGCAGATCAACATCTCCATGACACATGACAAGTTGGAATCACAACAGAGGCAAGTATGGCTGGGTCTCCCGGAAGGGTCTCAATGTGATTAAAACACATTTTATTGACTAGATCGGTGTGCACCTTGTTTTTCCTTTACGTCCTTCTCAAGTTCATTAGGTGATCTTTCTCGATGAGTTTCTTGACCCTCCTGTGCACGTCATACCACCTGTTCTGGATATCGTCCTTTGTGTGCAACGTTGGTGCTTGTGCATTCACCTCATCCACAATCCTCGCCAACATCTTTGTTTTCTGTGACATGGGGGTCCTTTGGACTAATGTACCAAACTGTGGCTCTACTCTGATGATCTCATCTACCAGCACTTCTAACTCACTATCTGTGAACTTTGGATTCTTCTTTGGGGGCATGGTCATGGGTGGTGGTGGTGAGTGATGTGTGTGTGAGGGTGCAAGTGAGGGTGGGTTAGTGTCGGTTTTGATATCTGTATGTGTGGGTGCTTTTGGTGAGGTGCTAATGGTGTGAAAGTTGTGTGATGGGTGAGTTGTGAGTGTGGTTGCTGTGTGATGGTGTTTTCTGCTGGCTGTTGTCTTCTATTTGCTAAGGATCATGGTAGTGATTGATGTCCTTTATATAGGTGCAGTTGTGGGTGTGTCTTTGTTCCAAGTTTTTTTTGGGGATGTTTATTGGCTTGGTCATTGCTTGTTTGGTCCTTTTTTGTGTTTTTTCCTTTGGGTTTTCTAGGCATGAAGGAGACGTTTTTCTGAAGGAGACGGACGCTGATGTTGGCTCGTGTGGGCTTCTCCAGGTTGTTCACGCTGACTTTCTTCTGCGTTTCATACTCGTCGGTCGCGGAGATCTCTATTGCTTCTGGTCCCTGTTTTCTGTGTGTGTTGGTCATGCGGCTTGGGCTCCATGCGAGTCGGTCTGGGTTTACAGGCATTGCATCGTACTGCGCGGATTGGACATCGCGGTTATGTGTCGGTCGGGTTCAATCCTGGTACGTGTCGGTCCTTGCAAATCGCGCCGGTTTTCCGGACGAATCACTGTTTTCCCTACGGCTCAGTCATATGGCTTGTATTCCGTACGTGTTGGTTGTAATTCACATGCGTTGCATCGTACTGCACGGTTCATACGGCGCCGGTCCCTGTCGGTCGGTCTCCGTTCTGGGTCCGTGTCAGTCGGTACATTTTGTGGACGGAATCGGAATCGGCCCCTTAGTTGTAAAAAATGATCCAACAACCCAATCAAAAAAAGAAATGTATAGCAACTTGTTTTAAAAAATAGAAACATAAATTTTTCTTTATTTAAAAAAAACCCAAAAAAAGTGTGGACGAATCCATCTGTTCACCGAAGCCCGAACCTGTAAATAGAAATAAACAACACCTACCCATCACAAATATATAAACCCACAAAGCAAAATAACAACATATCATAAATTTAAACACACATAGTAAAATAATAAGTAGAACTACGTTGCATTCTAATAACATTCAATAGTAAATAAAACACGAAATAACGAACCTATGTAAACAACACATAACTTTCATAAAAATGTTGAAATAACACTTTAACAAATACATTAACACTACCACTAACTTGACACTACCTTAACTTAAAACTAATTTAAAAGTAAATAAAAGAAAACTTACAGGAACGGAGACGAAGCAGCTCCCAACCGCGAGGTTCCGTCTTCATAAATGACTCAAACAACGAAGAAGATAGGTCAAAAAGTGAATAAAGGAAAACAATGGCTGCATAATTATAACAAAAATGCGACTAACTCCCCAGAGGAATGAATGGAAAATAATATGCTTTAAAAATGTTTAAAAATGTATATCTATATTTTTTAAACGATGTTTAATATAAACAGATAAAAAATGCCAACTATACATTAATTATTTTATTATAAAAAAATTATAAAATAATTAATGTATATTCAAATATATGTTTATTACATACACTTATAATTTCGAAATATTATACAAATGTTCAAAAATATATATGTACTTTTCACAATATTAATTACAAAATATGTAAATATTTAACATACTACATTCTATTTTATTGAAATAAAATTTAATATGCTATATTATAAAACATAATGTAATAACATGTACAATGTATACTGAACTTTTGTAAATTATATCAAAATGTAAAAAAAGATGTTTAAATAAAAAAAATTAAACAATCCAAAAGATACTGTATATTAATGTATACTGTTCTTCTTTACCATTATATATATATACCAAAAAATGTAAAATGTTTAAAAACTGTCAAATACATTTGTACATCAATGTAATAAAACATAATTTGTTGAACATATCTAAACAAATGTTAGAAAATCCTAATGAAATGTGAAAAAACATAAGAATCTGTACTATTTTTTGCAATATTGTAATAATTGTCATAATTTACCATTCTAACTGCAACTTCAAAATAAAATATGTGAAAATGCTGGATGGTAAATCATAATCATTTAATATTCTAACTCCAAATCCAGTTAAACTCAGGAAAAGTGCTGGAGAGTAAACCATAATAAATTACTAATCTAATTTCAAATCCAATAAAAGTCGGTAATAGTGCTGGATAGTAAACCATAATTCTTTAGTATTCTTATTCCAAATCCAAAAAAAGTCAGGGAACGTGCTGGATAGTAAACCATAATAATTTACTATTCTAACTCCAAAACAACTACATTCTGGGAAAATGCTGGATAGTTAACCATAATAATTTACTATTCTAACTCCAAATCCAATTAAACTCTCGGAAAGTGGTGGATACTAAACCATAATAAATTACTATTCTAACTCCAAATCCAATAAAACTCAGGGAAGGTGCTGGATAGTAAACCATAAAAATGTACTATTCTAACTCCAAATCCAATTAAACTCTGGGAAAGTGCTGGATAGTAAACCATAAAAAAATTACTATTCTAACTCCAAATCCAATTAAACTCTGGGAAAGTGCTGGATAGTAAACCATAAAAACATTACTATTATAACTCCAAATGCAATGAAACTATGGGAAAGTGCTGGATAGTAAACCATAAAAAAATACTATTCTAACTCCAAATGCAATTAAACTCTGGGAAAGTGCTGGATAGTAAACCATAATAACTTACTATTCAAACTCCAAATCCAATTAAACTCACAGAAAGTGCTGGATAGTAAACCATAATAAATTACTATTCTAATTCCAAATCCAATTAAACTCTGGGAAAGTGCTGGATAGTAAACCATAAAAAAATACTATTCTAACTCCAAGTGCAATGAAACTCTGGAAAAGTGCTGGATTGTAAACCCTAATAATTTACTATTCCAAATCCAAATCCAATGAAACTCAGAGAAAGTGCTGGATAGTAAACCATAATAAATTACTATTCTAACTCCAAATCCAATAAAACTCAGGGAAGGTGCTGGATAGTAAACCATAATAATTTACTATTCTAACTCCGAATCCAATAAAACTCAGGGAAATTACTGGATAGTAAGCCATAATAATGTACTCCTTTAACTCCAAATAAATATAAACTGTAAACAATAAAGATTTAATATCCACCCTTAGATTTACAGTATGAATACCTATATATCCTTAAAACTATATATAAGAAATTACTACAAATTTTATTTCTACATTTAAAAATTAAAAAATTAAATGATAAAAATGTAAAAAAGTCTTTCTTAATGGTAGTATTTTTTCAATTTAGAAATATATTTCGCAATTTTTAGTATTTCTAATTTTAAATAAAAATTTCTAATTTCAAATTATTTTTTTTCTAATTTTAAAATATTAATATAACAATTATAACACAACATTTTTGATTTCTAGCCACCCTTATCCTCTACAAACACAAACATCCCACTCCTAAAATATACACAAATGTAAAAAAGCAAGACATTTAAAATAACATTTTTTAATTACAACCCACCCTTATCCCCTATACACCAAATATCCCGCTCCTAAAATTACGTTAGGTAATGTCCATTTTTTCCCATCAATAGTCTTGCTCTGCAACATAAAAAATGTTGCTTTTCTGACAAAAGTCTGCTTGTCCCTGGAATCTGGGAAGATGGCCGCTTTCATCTGTAGCCCTTTTTTCCCATTTTTTCCCAAACAAAAACTAAAATGTACCTGTATTTTGACTAATTTCTGGGTCCCCTCCAGGGAAATCCACAAACCTGGATACCTATAAAATCCCCATGATGTTGGAAAAGAAGGAAGCAAATTTGGCGTGGATACCTTATGTGGTCAAGAAGTTACGGGGGCCTAACCGTGAACTACCCCAACTAGCCAAAAAAAGGCTTAGCACAGGGGGAAGGGCCTAGCAGTGAAGGTGTTAAGCAAGAACTTGAGAGTTCCAGAATTAAACGAAGCACTGTTTTCTATAGACACACTGCCATCCTTATCTGTATCACATATTGGTGTACAATTAACTGAAATGGGCCACCCACTCCTTAGGTTGAATACAAATGACTAGTACAGTTTTATAGACATTTAGACAAACAGCAGCTGTCCTCCAGAAGTTAGAGCTTCATGCAGGGACATACATATCAAGCTCTCCCAATCCCTTTTCGCTTGGACTAATACCTGCCAATAAACAGACTAGCTTGAAACCAGTTGTGCAGTGAGCATGTGACCCATGTCTGGCCATACCCTTCCCACTTAGGGTGACAAAAGCAAAAAGAACAGATGATGGACAGAATGCTGATGAGTCCTGAGTGGGACTGGTATGCCCGGATGTGCTCTCTATGCCACTGGACTCAAGCTAGCCTGGCTGATGAGGGCTGACACCCCGAAACCGGTCCCCGGTTGCTTGTTTCCAGTCAGGGATGACCTGGCTTGGCTTTTGAGGCTGATTTGCATATGGCTGGATTTAAACTGTAACGGCATGGGGAGCAAGAAAATGATGGATTTCGGCCCAGATCTCTGTACTGGGGTGAGCAGGGGTGAATGGTTGACATTGATCAGCATTCTGTCCATCAATTGTTTTTTTTCATTTGTCACCCTGATTGGGACTGGTATGCCCAGTCGTGAGTCCCAACTCTCCATGCCACTGGAGTCATGCTAACCTGGCTAATTAGGGGTGAAACCCCAAAAACTGTCCCAGAGTACTTGTTTTCAGTCCAGGGAGGACCTCGCCTGGCAGTTTGGGCTGGACTTTTACCATGGGGAGCAGGGGCAAGACTGATTTGCATATGACTGGGTCTAAACTGGAATGGCATGGGGAGAAAAAAACGATGGATTTAGGCCCAGATCTCTGTACTGGGGTGAATGTTTGACATTGATCAGCATTCTGTCTATCAATTGTTCTTTTTTCATTTGTCACCCTGAGAGGGACGGGTATGCCCAGACGTTTGTCCCATGCTGTGCATGCCACTGGAGTCAAGCTAACCTGGCTTATGAGGGCTGAAATCCCAAAACCTGTCTCAGGGTGCTTGTTTCCAGTCCAGGGAGGAACTTGCCTGCCAGTTCGGGATGAACTGTTCCCATGGGGAGCAGGTCAAGACTGACTTGCATATGGCTGGGTCTCCCAGAAGGGTCTCAATGTGATTAAAACACATTTTATTGACTAGATCGGTGTGCACCTTGTTTTTCCTTTACGTCCTTCTCAAGTTCATTAGGTGACCCCTACCAATTGGTCCTGATGAGACTTGACATTGTGTAAGGGGTCGGAACACTGTCAACTTGTACTAAATAAACCATATCAGACCCCTTTGACAATAAAGAAGGCTCAAGTTCAATATTATCTATTGTTAACTGGTCATATTATTATGAAAGCTGTTGTCTGCTTTATTTTACTTTGTTTTATCACTATATTGTCACTCTTGTGTTGTGTGGGTTCCGTTCACATGGACACTTTGCACTGCCTGCATTTATATTTTTGAATACAGACTTTATATTCATTTGTTGAAACAGTCCTTTTTTATGCTGATTTCTCTGTTAGTGTCCTACTACAGTTATACTGTGCCATTGTGCCTCAATTTATAAGTTATACGTATATTGTCCAAAATAGAACCGTTTTTTTTATAACATTTAGAAAGTGTGTTGTCTCTACTCTTACTGCTATGTGTGCCTTGCAGCCTGGCTCCAATACATGTCTGGGGTGGGAGATGGCTACACTTCGTGCATTCCCTCTAGACAGCCACAAACTCAGGAAAGGTGGGTGTGGCAGAGAACTCATCTGCATTCATCTGCTTTCTAACAGCTCTTCCTGGTCAGGAAGGGGGGCTGACTCTTACACCTGAATAGGCAATGTCCTTTTTTCCACAAATAAGGCTGATTACCCCCTACTGATAGTGTGGATCCAGAGGTGGAAAGAAAAGGGGACCAGTGCTCTTCAAGGGCCTGTTTCAAAGTCATCCCCACTTCAAAGGCTCATCTGAGTGTGAGTCCTGGTCTTCTGTCCCTACCAAGACAGGAGACTACTGGACCTATGAAGAACTCTGCCAGTAGTAAAAACTGCTGTGCTACAGAAATTTCACTTTGCTTGACTACTGCTCTGGAAGAACTGCTTTTCTGCTTTGCTGTGCTGCCCTGCTTACTGCTGATTTCTCCCCCGCTGAGGACAAGGACTGGACCCATCTCACTTGAACCCAGAGTAACTCCAGGGTCTTACTAGCTTGCCCCTGTTCTGAAGTCTCAGCGCCATCAAAATCTTCCTTCAACCCTGCAATAGCACCTGGATTCTGCCATCTGTAAGTCCTGCCGTGCAAACTTGGGCCAGTCCAGTCCTGGGCCCTTGAAAAGGGACTTCTGCTGTTCAGACCCATCAAAACCAATGCAGTGATAACTTTGCACCCATTGGGAACCAACGCATTGCCCTTCAACACCGATACAGGAGCTGATCGATTACATCGCTTTGATGGAGTGCGTACCTCAACAATGACACACAGCTTGGCTCAACAATGACGCAGCACCTGCATCATAAAGGGGTTTGTTGATGACGCCTTCATTACCTGGACAGATCGGAACTGGCACATCACTGCTTACTCCATCAGCAGAACCTGTTTGGTCTCATCTTCTACAGTGCCCAGTCCAAAGCAACAGCTCCCCTTTCAATGGCATTCTACCTCTGTTCCTGTGGAAGTAAAACCCTGCTAATAAAGGCTCCAGGGTGGTCTAGGCCCTCCTCATTCAGTTTTGCTGAGATTGCCCCAATGCCATGCTCTGAAGAATCTGTCTGCATGATGAATTCCTTAGAGAAGTCAGGGGCCGTGAGCACAGGTGCTTTACGCATGGCTTCCTTGAGGGAGTCAAAGGTTTTCTGAAAAGTCTCTGTCCAGATCATCAATCTGAGTTGCTTCTTACAAATCAGTTAAGGGGGCATAAATGGTTCCATACTCCTTAACAAATTTTCTGTAGTAGCCACTGAGACTTGGTAAGGCTCTAATGTCTGTTTGGGTTTTAGGTGGTTGCCAGGCCAAAAAGGGGCTGCACCTTGCCCCTACCTACCAGATGTCCCAAATGCACCACAGAACTCTGCCCAATCTGGCACTTACTGGCCTTGATGGTCAGACCTGCCTGCTGCAGGGTCTAACGTACCTCATGGTGCTGATGCAGGTGCTACTCCCAGCTGTAACTGTAGACAGCAACATTATCTAAAAAGGCAATGCAGGAAGTCCTTTTACAGGTCAGGACTCTGTTAACCAGTCATTGAAAGGTAGTAGGGGCATTTTTCAATCCAATGGGCTTCACCCGAAACTAGAAGTGACCCTCTGGGGTTGAAAATACTGACCTTTCTAAGGCCCCTCAGTAATAACAATCTGCCAATACCATGCTGTCAAATCAAAGGTACTGAGGAATTTGGCAGTGCCCTGCCTGTTGATGAGCTCATTAGCTCAGGGGTTGGCGTGTGTATCGATCCCGGTGGCTGAGTTGACTCTTCTCTAGTCTACGCAGAACCGGTATATTGGTGGGTGGAGCAGCCTTTGGTGCCAACACCACAAGGCTGGACCAGGGCATATAAGAGTGCCCAATCACCTCTATAGCTAACATCTTAAAGACTTCCTCTTCGAAGCTGGCTTTCATCCTGTCTGACAACTTGTTAATGTTGTTCTTTGCAGGGAGAGGGCTGTCCCCAGTGTCAACATCATGGATGCACAGAAGTGTGAAATCAGGTGTGAGTGAGAAAAGTGAGGCAAACTGTCTCACCAACTGGTAACAGTCCCTCTGCTTTCTGGGGTCAGGGTGGAAGAGAGGTTGACACCCTCCACTGAATCATTGTGTTCTTATGCGGAGAAGAGGTCAGGGAGGTGTCCACACTCCTCTTCCACTCCATCTGTCACAAGGAGCATGTTCACTTAAGACCTCTCAAAGTGAGGTTTTATTCTGTTTACGTGGAGAACCCTTTCGGGGTTTCTAGGTGTCTGGAAACCCTTCAAATAGGTGGCCTCCCCCTTACGCTTCTTAACTTCATATGGGCCAGTCCAGTGGTCCTGGAGAATCCTGGGCTCTACTGGTTTCACAACCCACACTTTATGGGCAGGTTGAAACTATGCCAGTGTGGCCTTTGGTCGTAACAGAGTTTCATAAATTCTCAGATGGCCTCTAAATCGCCTTCGTACAGAAGTGATGCATCTGGTTGTGGAGGGCCAGTGAGTAGCAAATAATATCCTTGGGGAGTTTCTTGGGTGCTTCCTCCGGACCCTCTTTTACAAGGCTCTGAGGTCTCCGAACAGGGTGGCCATAGAGGAGTTCAAATGGGCTGAAACGTACTCCCTTCTGTGGCACCTCCCTGTAGGCAAAGAGATGGCATGGCATGAGGATGGCCCACTTATACCTCATGGGCTCAGGCAGGCCCATAATCATGCCCTTCAAAATTTCTCCATAAGGCCATTATTTTGGGGGTGATAGGGTGTGGTGAACTTGCAAGTCACACGACACTCATTCCACATGGACTTCAGGTACGCAGACATGAAGTTATTGCCTCTGTCAGACATTACCTCCGTTGGTAATCCAACATGGGTAAAGATCCCCATCAAAGCTCTAGTCAGCACAGGTGCAGTCACTCAGAGGGATGCCTCTTGGTAGCAGATGGCATCTTCCACCAAGACCAGGACAAACCTGTTGCCTAAGGCAGTCTTTGGGGCAAAGGGTCCAAACACATTGATGCCCACCCTTTCAAAGGGGGTGCCTGCGACAGGTAATGGGATCAGGGGAGCTTTGTGCTATTTGGGACCAAATGAAGGGGAGAAATGCCTGTCAAAGTTATTGTCTTTAGCAAGGGGCTTGAAGCACACCCTATTTTTATCATGATACTTTTGTCTCAATGATTTTGTTCAAGTTTAGCGTGCATACTCAACTGTTGTGCCCTGTTCCAAAAGCAAAAGAGTATATATATTCAAAAAGATATGAAGCGCTGGGTGCGAATCATTTGGAGTAGCACAGCATTATGCACATTTATGATCCAAGTTATCCATGTACTCAGGAGTAATCCAATTTAATCCATTCATTTTATTTCTGTTTATCAGCATTTGTCCGTCACATCAAAGGTACAAGATTTCACTGTTTTATCCTTTTATTTGCTCAGGAATTGCCCATCCGGGCCTAATCACAGGCAGGTTAGTGAACTAGAATCCTCCGTTAACATTTGTAATCATCCAATGCATTTCGGTCATTTCGACCTTCCTCAGGGGTATCTACAACAATAAAATACATGTCTATCAGACAAACATGAATAATTCTTATTACAGCAACTTGAGAAAAAGAAAAAGAAAAAATCCTTCATTTTATCCTAATTCTTTCATGAATAATGCAGTGTAATTAAAATATAATAAAATAAAAACGAATGTGAAATCCCTTTATTCGCTTACTTGTCCTGTGTCAATTACTCCCCGTGACTACCAGCAATCTAACTGTGCTCCTTCTCCCCAGATCCAAACAAAACTGTCATGCCCCACCAACCGTAGTTCCACAAATACGAATCCAAGTACGCCCCTACTGTCCCTCACACAAATCTTCCCCCGATTTCAAACTAAATGGAGCAACTGTCTAAAATGTGTTCTGTGTTTTCTCACTTGCGGTAAACATGCCATGTTTTTCAAAAGCGTGCCTGTTTTCTCCTGCGCTTAAACGTGATTTCAATATAAAGCATTCAACCCAATTCTTTGAATCACAGCACCTTACTCCACCGCTTTTTTAAAGGAATGGCTTGTATCACCTGATCATTTGCTCCGCCCTCCTAATTACTCCTACGGGTCGACTACAATACCCACAATACCATTTAACACAAGGTGCGTGTACTCTTAATCCCCGCGCACACACTAATACACAAAACAACATCAAAAACTCCCCCACTAACTAATCCATAGTGTTCTCCCCCGTGATTCCAAAAAAGTGCACCGCAACGAATATCGTGATTGGAAATTCAACTTTTCCTTATTCACACCCTTAACCACCCCCATGAACAAACATGCATTTTGATTACCATCTAAATTGTGAAAATAGCCTGAACTTATAAACGAAGTGTATTTCAACTAAACAATTATCAATCCTTGTGTCCTACAAAAAACATAAATGAAAACTGTCTTTCTTTAACGATTAAACTTTTTGCTGTTACTGATGATAGTTTATTATCCTGTGAATACTCCATGTGATAGATATTCTTTTGGCCGGTGAATCTTGCTAACGGCCTTTGACGTGAAAAGATGTTATGAAAGTCATTAGCAAGGGGCTTGAAGCACACCCTATTTTTATCATGATACATTTGTCTCAATGATTTTGTTCAAGTTTAGCGTGCATACTCAACTGTTGTGCCCCGTTCCAAAAGCACAAGACTATATATATTCAAAAAGATATGAAGCGCTGGGTGCGAATCATTTGGAGTAGCACAGCATTATGCACATTTATGATACAAGTTATCCACGTACTCAGGAGTAAATCAATTTAATCCATTCATTTTATTTCTGTTTATCAGCATTTGTCCGTCACATCAAAGGAACAAGATTTCACTGTTTTATCCTTTTATTTGCTCAGGAATTGCCCATCCGGGCCTAATCACAGGCAGGTTAGTGAACTTGAATCCTCCGTTAACATTTGTAATCACCCAATGCATTTCGGTCATTTCGACCTTCCTTTTTTGTAGTACACAAGGATTGATAATTGTTTAGTTGAAATACACCAGGAACCTTAGGCTTGCTATAGAGATTTTTTCTTTTTCTTTTTCTCAAGTTGCTGTAATAAGAATTATTCATGTTTGTCTGATAGACATGTATTTTATTATTGTAGATACCCCTGAGGAAGGTCGAAATGACCGAAATGCATTGGGTGATTACAAATGTTAACGGAGGATTCAAGTTCATGAGTAAATTATTTGTATACCACTTCAAACAGTAACACAGTGAAATCACCACAAACAGACTCTGCACCAGATTAGAAAAATATAACTTAGATGCATACATAAAACAAGACCAAAATGACAAAAACCAAACAATTAGAAGTCGAGAAATGAATTTTTTAAGAATAAATGTAAACTAGCACTTAGAAGCAATAAGTGTGTTAAATAGGATGAATGGTCACGCTGGACCAGGGTAAAGTCTAATGTTTGGGTCAACTGTGATGGAGTGCGGACAGTATACAGAGACCCACTTGGGCCCACAGAGCCAAAGTTCTTGATCTGTGCTTGTGTCAGCATCAAAAAAGATGCAAGGCGCAGTTGCAGCCATGAGTCAGTGTCGAGCCACTCAGTGGGTGGAGATGCATCGAGATTCTCCACAAAATGGCTGTGATGCATCAGTTCCAAGTGGAAACATGGCTACTGCTCACGCAGCAGGCAAAGCATAGATTCCAAATACATTGGTTCAGAGTGCTCTGTTTGACGAGGATGCACCAGGTCGGATTCACACAAAGATGATGATGCACCCATTCTTACCCAAGCAAAGGATGAAGATGCACCAGTTCCAATCAGGATGCATGGGCTCTGGTTGCAGAATCACATTAGGCCTCACTTCCAAGGGTCCAGGACTGGGGTGACACCACATGGCAGGGCAGACTCACATCTTGTAGAGTACAGATACAGATGCAGGCAGTTGAAGTCTTTAAAATCCCAGAGACTTAGAAGAGAAGACAAGCCAGAAAGTCTTTGGAGCCAACTTGAGTTCAAGTGATTCAGGTCCAGTCCTTCTCATCCAGACAGGAGAACAGCAGGCAGCAGGGCACCTCAGCCAGGCAGGAGCACAACAAGACAATATACATTCTGGTGTGTCCGCCTCTCTCCCATCCTGACCAGGATGGCTCATCAGGAAGTATATGGCCAGGCCAATCAGTTACACCTAAGCTTCCTTTGTGTGAAACTGTCTAGAAGGAATGCACAAGCCCCAGCTGTCACCCAGCCCAGACGTGTATTCAGAGCCAGGCAGCAGTCACAGAATGGCCAAAGTAAGTAAATACCAAGTTTCTACAAGTGGCATTTGCTAGACTGGAATTTAAAATCCAACTTCACCATAAGTTGTGATTTAAAATATTTAAAATTGTAAGTCCAGAGACACCAAACTTGAAAAGTCTATCCCTTCACGATTGGGAATTACACTAAAAAGATGCAATAAGATTATCCCAATGTTATCCTATCAGACAGATAGACCTTGCAATAGTGAAAAACAAAATAGGGAGTTTTTCTCTGCCAAGACATGTAAACTTGAAAGTACAAGTCCTGCTTTCTAAATACATTGCACCCTGTCATGTAGGTCATCCTGGGCCTACCTTATGGGTGACATATGCATATACAGAGAAGGTTTAGGCATGTTAAGAGGTTTTTTTGCCAGGTTGAAGAAGCAGTGTAAACTGCACATGCAGGCTCTGCAATGGTAGGCCTTAGCCATGGATAGAGGCATATTAAAGTGGGTGGCACAATGAGTGCTGCTGGCCCACTAGTGGCATTTAATTTACAGGCCCTGGGCACATGCAGTGTACTTATCAGTACATTAAATATGCCTAATCAGTGCTGGAAGCCCACTGGTAGCATATAATTTACACTCCCTGGGCACATCTAGTGAACTTTACTAAGGACTTAAAAGTAAATTAAATAAGCCAAATGGGTATAGGCCAATGTTACCATTTTTTAGGAAATAGACACAATCACTTTAGCACTGGATAGCAGTGGTAGAGTGTGCAGAGTCCTAAGGCCAGCAAAACAAGAGGTCTGAAGGCAAAAGGTCAGGGGCAGGCCAAGCCAAGGATGCCATGTCTCACAAAGGTGATCCAAAACATATAGGTCAGGGTACATTTCCACATTCTTCCCAAACAGAAATTCCTACAGTATGCAGTTCATGGCACATATGTACTTGCAACATAATTCTGCACCAGAAAGTTTTTTGTGAATTTATTTCTCCACAGTCCTACATTATGCAGGCATTTTTTCTGCATTAGGAACGCTATCTGTTTTTGAACATTGGACGGTTCGTTGCATGAAATTCAATTATAAGTAACGTATAGACTAAAAATGGCATAACATTCCTAAAGCGGATGAAGAAAGCACAAGTCAAAAATTTTGAGAAAGTGATGTGTGATGTTTTTTGATTGTTTACATTTAAAACATCCATCCACTTACAACCTCCCTGGTGATCATTAGCCTACTCATCAATTCACATACTAGTTTAAAGGTTAATTGAATCCTACTATAAAAACTTTCAGCCGATGATCTTGATCACACATACCCTTTGTAATGCAGCTCAAAAATATTTTTGTTCCTTCGTTTTGTGAAAATGTTATAGTTGTCATACAATTTGGGAAGATTATGAAAAGAAATGTTCAGAACTCCATGCAGCCCTAAAATTAAGAATTACGCATATTGCAATGCATGTTTTTTTTCATAGGAAGATTTCATTAACTGCATCCACCTTACCTTTAAGTGTAACTTCTTCTGTGATATTAGATTTTTCTTCTCCAATGATGTAGTACTTAATTCATGGAACATAGCCCCAACGTCTTCTCTTTTGTATATCTCCTGTTTCTTAGGACCACTCTTTAATTCTTTTTGATAATATTTTGCTTGTTTCTATTTTGCGGCAAGATGGAGGCTGTCTAA
This sequence comes from Triturus cristatus, assembly GCF_964204655.1. Classification (NCBI taxonomy): domain Eukaryota; kingdom Metazoa; phylum Chordata; class Amphibia; order Caudata; family Salamandridae; genus Triturus; species Triturus cristatus. The sequence goes on from NC_140584.1 coordinate 223,654,618, forward strand.
TCACGGCTGTAGGGAACCTTCCAATTTGACTGCCCCATATCCACGTTTTCCAACTTGCCTGTGGTATGCTGGGGAGAGAAGCGAGTGTTGCAGACGGACACGCAAAATGCTGCTTGAGGACTGCCGGGATATCTCGCTCCAGGTGGCTTTGTTTTGCCATGCTTTGACCCGCTCTGCCTGGCGGCTGTTGCATTTCTTTGCCGGAGTGGTCATGGCGGGGAGGAAGACATCCGTGGTTCCAGTTCAGGTAATGCCACCATCCAAAACGAAAACCCACATTGAGACTGGGGCAGCGGCGAAAAAAGCTACAACAAATGCTGATCACGGATGCTCAGCCAAAGGCCTTTCAGCAGGGGAAACGGACAGCATGTGGCCTAATTCTTTTAAGAAAACCCCCACACCAATATGAGAGATTCAGGCAAAACTCCCAACAGAAAAGCTACATCGATGGCTGACGAGCCCTCCCCCATAAGCCCAGCTTCATAGTCGCAAAACGCTGTTGCCAGTAATCTGCAACCAGTGGAAGACGCTCCTTCTGTGACACAGATACAGGAGATACCCCTGGAGTCTGAGGTGAGCCAAAGTCTGGTATCTGGCAAGGTAGAGGGGCAAGGGGCAGGGCTGGTCTTAGAGAGCTCTAACGATCAGGGGGGCCATTTTTGCAACGAAATGAAGACGGCCTAACAGCAGCAGGTGATGAAATCTCTCACGCAGCTGGAAGTAATGATGAACCGGTGGGGCCAAAGGAAGAAGTTGCTACTAACCGAGTGGGGGGGGGGCAGAAACCAGTGATAAGTTCTTTACCCTGTCTAATATCTTGGACTGGCCTGATTCAGATAGTCAGGGTCAGGGCTCGGACTTTAGTAACTCTAATGATGGGCAAGATGAAACACTGGCTGATGTCTCCACAGTTAAAAAAGGGCGGAGTCCCCATAAAGAATGGGGAATCAAACCTTGGGTCATCTATGGGATTACTCTAGCTCTCCGGATTTAGAAGGCAACACGGCTACAGGTGGAGGCAACTCAGGCGAAGCTGAACCTGTCTCTCTGGTCTCTATCTACCAAAGCATCATGGCCCACAGAGATGAAACACACATTGACGGTCGAGACAGCGTGCAGGAAGATGCAGGGGGCTATTCAGAAGGAATGGAGGAGGTAGAAAGCAGAGTTGATGTGCTGGAGAATGAAGCCTCTGCCTATAAAGAGATGACAGGGTCAGTGGAGAAGCAAATGACAGATACGTGCTGGAAACTGGAGGAATTTGAAAATTGTATGAGACATAACAATTTGAGGATTTGGGGCCTTCCAGAAGGGGCAGAGGGGGGAAATATTCTAAAATGTACTGTCAAGCTCTTGAAAGGTGCATTGCCTGAGTTGGGGAATTGGGACTGGGCCCAAGAAATTCAGCACGCTCACAGGTTCCCATTTAAGCAAAGAAAATCTTCCTCATCAACAGGGAATAAGCCTCGTGCTATTCTGATTTATTTCAGGAACTTTCTCCTGCAGCAAGCAATTTATGATCTAGCCCGTCCGAACTGACAACGATCTTTTAGTGATCATACATTCTTTGTAAGACCCGATTATTGCCACTCGACAGTAGAACGCCGCTGGCGACTTCATCAGCTTATTCAGACGTTTCAAAATAAGGGAGCTCAGGTGTTCTTGTTGAATCCAGCAAAGCTCAAAGTAGTATGGAAGGAAATCCCTCATTTTTTTCCTCATAGATTTTAGCTAAGGAGTTTCTGCAATCTCTTGAGTGAAATCAAATGTAACTGAAGGGGAATTCACTGTATTGATGGCTTTTTTCTAGGGTCTTTTTTCTTTTTCTGGTTTGTTGTGATATTTTGTCTCTTTTGCAGTTCTGTTATTCTCTTCCTGGCTATTAGTGGCAATAGTAATTTTTTATCACTTCTCTCCTCTTTTCTTCTTTTTACTTTCTTTGGGTCGGGCGGGTACACGGGAGGGCTCCCTCTCCATCACTTGATCTGTTGGGTCAAGTTGCCAATGAAGGGTAGTGGGGTTCAAGGGGGAAGGGGGAGAGGGGTTCGGGGAAGGAGGGGAGGGAAGGGGTTGGGGGTCAACAAAGGTTAAACTTGTTTCATTTAAACACGTCATGATGTTTGCATATGTTCAGGAAAGATGGAGATGATTTATATGATCATTGCAATTGAATGTACTTAATGGAGAAATTTGATACTGTTTCTCAATATAGGGATGATGGCTAAAATCCGTATATGCTCATTAATTATTTGTGGCATCAATGATAAAAGAAAAAGGGGGATGCTGGCTAAGAGTCTTTGGTATATGCAGGTAGGTGTGGTCTGTCTGCAAGAGACTCACATACCTTGGAGCAAGTGATGGTGGTTAAGGGACTTAGGTTTCGATGTGTTGGCATGCACTCGGCAGGGTACAACTACAAGGGGAGTCACAATCCTGGCAAGATATGGCCTAGGTCAGTGTAAGAGAGTCAAGGAAGATAAACTGGGGTGCTGGGTTCTAGTCGAATATAAAGTCCCAGATAATACCGACCCTATTACAATTTGCTCCATTTATGGGTCAATTTTAGACGATTTTGATTTGCTGAATTATTTAAGTACTGAACTTGCCCTCTGGCTGCGGCCCCTGATCCTCTCTGGAGATTTTAATATTCATTTAGACAGCAGTTTTAATATAAATGCTAACATTCCATATCAGGGAAAGAGAGTAAGGGTGTTCAAAGCCCTACAAGGTCTGGTGAGAGAACAAAGTTTGATAGATAGTTGGCACAAATACAGATCAGCAGATCCAGGCGTTACTTTTTTTTCGGCTCTCCATAATGAACTAGTCCAGCTGTACTATTTTTTTTATTTCTGATCAACAAGTCACGATAGTTAAGGTGGAAAGTTATCCAAGAGTCATTTCGGATCACAGTCCTCTAGTAATTGAAAACGTATTGGCTGGCGCTATCAGGATGCAAAAGCCCTGGACCTTTGAAAGAAAACTTCTGGGTGATCAACCGTATCGGGATCATATAACCAAATGGATTGTCAAATTTTTTGCCATTAATAAAGGCTCATTCATCTGACACTACGGTTTGGGATACTTTCAAGGCAGGGATTCAAGGAGAGACCTTGAGCTTCTCCATCTCTCGTGAGAAAGCTCTGCGGAAGGAAATGGGGAATTGGTTTGAACAGTTAGAAATTGCGGAGAAAGAGCTCATGTTGAAAATAAGAAAGGGCCTCAATCTTAAGGGATCTCAACAGGAAATGTCAATTATCAAATCCAAAATACATTAACATCTCGGATCAGAACTGGCAACCAAATACATACTTCACAGGGTGGAATTATATGAGCTGGGAGAAAATACGGGGCAGGCTCTGGCAAAATGCCTTCGACAACGAGAGGTATCAAACAGAATTGTTAAAATTAAAGATCATCTAGATGAAGTTCAGGAATCCCCAATAGCAGTATTAAATGGTTAAAAAAATTATTATGAACAGCTATATACTGAGTGAGGGGCTTCACTAGATGAGGGGCTAGTAATGGACTTTCAAAAAGATCTAGAAAAGAAGGAGGTTTCATATGAACAAAATAAAGCCATCGCGTCCCCGATTACCAGGGAGGAATTAGAAATAGCTTTAACATCTCTTTAGCCCTTGGTAAGGCTACTGGCCCCGATGGAATCCTCCAGGAATTTTACAGGCCTTTTGAAAATACAATTCAACAAGAGATGCTGCAAATTTTTCAGTTGGCCCAAAGGGGACATCCCCCTGAATCATGACAGAAGACAGCCATAGTGGTGCTTAAAAAAAGGGGAAACCTGATTTGTTGCCACAATCATTCCGACCCATTTCACTTGTTTAATGGTAGCAAAATCTATTATAAAATACTTGCGTCTAGATTAGGCAAGATAATTACTCCTCTGATCTCACTCGCCAAAATGGGTTCATACCCGGCAGAAATACAACAGACTATGTCCGCCGAGTCATAGCCCTTCTTGATTGGGCCCGGGTCACAGAATCACCACTGGGAGCAATCTTGTTGGATGCTGAGAAAGCATTTGACAGGGTCTCCTGTCGGTATCTATGGGCTGTCTTGAAATGGGGAATTCATTCTGGCAATTAGGGCACTATATCTCTCACCAAAAGCGGTAATTTGCATTTTCAGGGCAGGACTCAAGGGAGTTTAATATTAGCAGAGGAACAAGGCAGCATTGCCCATGTTCTCCTCTGCTCTTTGCCCTTTATTTTGACCCATTTTTAAATAAATTAGAACTGGACATTAACATCAAGGTGGTGAGCATTCATGATACTGATTATAGAGCATTAGCGTATTCAGACGACATTGCGGTAATATCCACCGATGCTGCATCAGCAGTCCAAGAGGTAAATTGAGTACCTGTCAGGTTACAAATTAAATATTGATAAAACACAAATTCTCTGCTCTGGAACAGCGCAAACTGCGGACCTCCTGATCGTCCAAGAGGCAACTTACTGGGGGACAGGATTACAGCGGCTGTAGACCAAATCCCTGATATGAATATTACTCCAATAGTGGATAATGTAAGCCTGAAACTGGAAAGGCTAGATAATCTTCACCTTTCTTTATGTGGTCGAAGCAATGTCAATAAAATGTTGGTTCTCCCGAAGATTTTATACATTTTCAGGATGATCCCTCTGGAATTTTCCGTATCCTCTCTAGCAAGGATTGACAGGATCTGTCTGAGATTCCTCTGGGGATACCGTAAATCAAGACGAGCAGCCATATTGATGTTTCTCCCAAAACAACGGAGTGGCTGGGTGATCCCCAGTTGCTCCCTGTACTACTGGGCGGCTATCGTACAACATGTGGGTATCCTTTTAGTTGGAGATAAAGCAGAAATTCCAGAGGAAATCAGACCAACAATATATGAAATAGGGCTGGGAGCTGAAGGTAAGGGCTGCCTGGTTAGGATTCTAGAACTCAGCTATTATAAAAAAAAATAAATTAAAATATTGAAAGCAGCATATAGGATCTGGAGACAGGTGCGACGGAAAATGAAGATATCAAAGCTGAATGCATATACTCCATTCATGGCTCCAGGTTTACTTCCGGCAATATTTCAGGACCAAGTTACTCATAGATAGGGGCAAAAAGGAATCAGCACCCTGGGAGATCTGTTCATGGAGGGTCAGCTCCTATCTTTTTAAGATCTGCAGGACAAATTTGGGGTGGATAAAAGGGATTTTTTAAAGTATTTACAGATATGGAGTTTTTTGGGTCGTAGCGAGAACAGTATACATGTGACATCTGAAAGGATTTCCTTGGTGGAGCTAGTGAGGGGTAAGTCGAAGATTGGGAAGATTTATCAACATTTTATTCAGACATCACCGGATGATATAGAAGCCCAGAATAGGAAATGGGAAAACAGGCTTGGAAGGGAGGCAATATATATTGAGGATTCACTGGAGCTGGCAGACCAGGTGATTATAACTGGGAATCTTAGAAGTCAACATTTTATGTCTGTGTTCGATCTATATTATACGCCAGCAAAGGTTGCTAAATGGGCTGGAGGGAGAGGAGGGAAATGTAGCAGATGTGGCTTAGTTGCCGCTGATACTTTTGAGGAAATATGAATTTTATGATCAGTTATGTCCCCTATCTTAGACCCCAACGGCTCCATGTACATGCTACAAGTACATGTATGTTCCCTCCCGTTCCAGTTATGAAGACGCAAATACATGTGCGTCCACCGTCAACATGTCCTCTTTCAGATCCGCCATGAATGGGTCAGATATTCCATTCCTAAGTATGAAAGGCCACCGACTTTATGTGGTTCACTTTCCACATTTTACAGATTCAGGCGAGTAGGCCCTGAATTCTGCCATCAAGCCTTTTCCTGCCTTCTGCCTCTGAAAGCTCCAGTCTGAGCCCGCATCTGTATCCATGAACTTTGTCCTACTCCCTGCGCGGCTAACGGTGCCTGATCCGGCCTATTGCCTGCCAAAAACTGTATTTCACCTTCAAGATTATCTGCTCCGCTCCTCATCCGATGCATTCCTGTCTAGTAGTTTAGGTAAACATTCTTCCAGCTACCGAGCAAAGGGCCAGGCCTCACTGTCCTCATGCAAGTAATTCATAGCCCCTGTTACCATGGAAGATTTCTGCCCCCTCGCATCTCATGTAGACACTTAGACGCTTGTACACGCACTAACAGTCAGTATAGAATAGATTCCGTCCGAGAGACCTTTCCTTTTGGATAATACAGTTCTTTAAACATAAGATATTAGATATGATTTGGGATTAGGTTGACATGACCCCTCAGACTTCTGTCTCCACATGTAGAGCTAAATTTCAAGTCCCCTTCACCCTCTAGTTGCACGTCAATCACACGTCATGCGGCTGCGCACGCATCTCTGCCAAGTATTTTCTGCTGACATTGCAGGATTCGCTTATGGATCCACCCACTTGTGACATCATGTTTAATGACGTTTCTAGTTACGCCTATATGTACGCCTTTTTTCATTACGTATGTGTATTATTATCTGTATTATCAGCTGTTACGCCTCCTGCATCTGTCTTAATGTAATGCTTTTCATATAAATATCTTTACTTGTCAATAATGTATTGCCTTCCCTTCCTGAACCCTCGTGGTGATGGAATTTGATGCCTATGGTTCGAACCATAATTCCTTTGTAGAGGAATAAAGCCTTTCAGAACCTCTAATACCACGGATTCTGCCTCTTATTTTTACTGAGTTATTCTTACTAGACTTTACCGCATAAAAAAATAGTACAGGTAATGAAATATTTACCACATAAATTGGCGCCCGAACAGGGACACTTTCTCATCTCACGCGCCGGAGGTGCGTTGCAGGCCCGGTCTCCTGCCACAGCTGGACGGACAACAACGCGTACCCGCAGGATTTCCTGTATCTCCCTCCGGTCAAGCGGGGGTGACTGAGGCTGCGATCAACACCCAGACGAGGCGGTGAGAAGTGCGAAGTATCCCGACCAGAGCCTAGCTGAGAGAGCAAGATCCGAGGTATACAGAGGCCCACCAGGTTCCGAAGTTCCGAGTCCAGTCGAGTCGAGTCCAGTCCGGTCCAGTTCAGTTCAGTTCCGAGGCCTTCCGTTCCGTGCTACCCGGTGAGTACCGTTGCCGGGGAGGCATTTAGACGTGCACATTAGGTTGTGCCGGTCAAGACGGGTTTGGGTACACAAATCCGGTCTGCACTGTTTCAGCAGTGTATCTGTACTGTTTAGCAGTATATCTAGTATGTCTTGCATATAATTCAGTATTATCTAGTGTTAGTATTATGTCAGTAACTAGTTTTCTATTAGTTATCATCGTTCGTTAACTGTTAAATGTTAAATGTTTTAATACGTTCTACATATTGTGGTGTGAATGATTGTTCATTATTGTGTTTATTGTATTAAGTGTGTTCAAGTAATAAGGTCTAAAAATGCCGCTCTTTTCAAAATTAAGACAGATCAAAACCAGAAAAGGGGTACTCGAAGAAGCTGTTCCCATTCCACCTAGGGACACTCCAGGGTACTTTATGTATCATAAGCATGGCCTAGATGCCGTATTATTTCTTGATTTATGGGTGGACTACAACAAGGATTTACCAGAGAGTCAGAGATGGCCCGCAGCTGGGACCTGGGATGCAGATTGCATCATGAGAGTAGAAGAAGAATTATGGAAAAAGAAAGCCAGACAGTCACAGAAAGATGCCATTGAATTATGGAGTAAAGAATCGTATAGGCGTACAGAAAACGCGCTCAGACAGGAAGAGAAAAGTAGGGAGAATTCGAATAAAGCCCGAGAAAATATATTAATTGAGGAAGGTACCCGAGTAAAAGCAGAACAAGTAGATAGACAACGAAACACGCTTATGAATGGTATGTATCCACTTCTGGCCGAAGGGTTACCTCAGGCCACCCCGGAAATACCGAAAGACTTGACACCTCCATTACTCCCGATAAAAGCACACCCCAAAACAGCAAAAGATGTTTTCCTTTCTTCCTATTTAGATGATGTAGCTCCTGAATATGCTAATGTTCCGCAACACACACCGCCCACCGATGGTGCTCACCGCCAAGATCATCCGTCTGTATCCCTGCAACAACAAACTCCTACGCACATTCCCACAGGTCCATCTGTTTCTACCGTTTTCCCTGCATCTACAGTTTCCATCTTACATCCAACAAATCCTTTTGTGCCTAGCACCTCAGACGGTGCGACAGGAGGTACGACAGACATTTTTGCTACGCCACCCCGAGGAAATAAATTATCCCTTAGAGATTTAGCATACGAACGTACACCCCAACTAGCAACTTCCGACATGTTTAAAGAGCATCTAGTGGATTGTAGATATGATCCTGTGCCCGGTAGACGGGACGGTATGCTGCTGTCCTCACTACGTATACGACGAGCTTCAAGGTATTTAGCGACGCTACCAGGAATGGTGGCACATTTAGACAATATATATCACTTTGTCCAATCAGGGCGAGGCCCTGAAAGTATTGACGAAGCCATGGAATACCAGAAAGTGGATGTATAGAGACAACTGTTACGCTTCTTCATAAACTGTGTGATCAGAAACCAAGACAGGCCTGAGGTAGAGCAGAAGGAAATGCAAGTACTTACCAAATGAGGTCAGAATATATCAGAAGGGAAACATGATAAACAGACATGTATAGTGGTTATGTGCCGAAAGATTCGCAAAGAAGTAGAACGAATACATAAAGAAAGATTAGAGTCAGATCAACATGAATCAGAGGGAGAGGAGGACGAGGAATCAGAAATGCCTACGGGACAATTAGAAACGATGGCTTATGTAGGTAAAGGAAGATCTTTTAATAATACCAGATGCTTTAATGATCCGATACGTCCGATACGTCCAGAATGTAACAGACATTTTCAAGCCCCTATGTTAAATATAAGGTCTCCTGAACACCTATTCCAAGCTGCTGATAAATTACTCCGAGACCGAAGGGGGTACCATATGTTCGATTCCATGGATGAACAAGAATTAGCCAGGTCAGCAGTACAATGGGCTGACAGTCCCGGCAAATAAAGTGATGATGCACTAGCACACACGTTTCTGAACCTTGCCCCAGACGAACAGCGTTTAGCTGGTATATACATGATTCAACACCTCCTTATATTATATAAAAGCCAACACTCCGATCCTGGACCCCTACCTGACATATTGACAGAATTGCTCACGAATAAATGGAGAGGGTCAGGTACTGATCTAATTAAAGAAATTCTAGAATTTCGAAACCAGTATATAGTTTTCGTATGCCCAGAACATGTTCCAGTTCCCACTATGGGAAGAAAAATGTATCACATAGATAGACAGAATCCCTTACGCGAAGTACACCCAATCAGAGGTGAAGATAATACCTTTAAACGCGTGTTTGTGTACACGCATATAACTAAAATTGAATTATTAGAAATGAAGAAAGTAGTACCCAGCCATGACAAGGATCCAGCAGGTTTCCACCGTGAGATAAAAGACATGTTACTCATGGGAGAGTATACCTACCCCGACATTATGAAAATATTAAAAGTATTAATGCCTGCCGGTATTTACGAGAAACTCAAAGAAAAGGAATGTGAGGTGGGAGACCAAAAGATAGATTGGACAGCATTGGAAAATGAAGAAAAGACAAGCTGCAGGATCAGGGCTTGGGGAAAAGACTACAGCACTACCAGGATTACTAGTGCAGGTACTGCCACGTTTATTAACTACGAAAAAGGAGGACTGGGGTGCAATCTCAGCCTGTAAACAAAAGCAAGATGAAGACACTAGTGATTTCTATTCCCGATTTGAAAAATGTTTTGGTATTAATAGTGGCATAAAAGCAAGTAGCGAGTCATATCCACATCTGTTTGTGACAAAATTAGTTGAAAATTCCCTACCGCAAGTTAAGAATAGAGTATTGAAATTCGAGAGTACCTGGCAAGGTAACACCCCGTCACAGATGTTACAGATGTTACAATATCACCACAATAGAATTAGAGAAGAACAAGAACATGAACAAAGATGTATGAAAGACACGAAAATGAAAATGCTTGTGGCTCAGTCAGTTCCAGCTGATGGTCATAAAAAGGGTGATTCCGCAGATCCGGTGAAAGGGACATGCAACTATTGTAAACAACAAGGTCATTATATACACGATTGTGCAGTTCTGAAACATAATATCGCCACGGGTAAAACCCAGGAAAGACCACGTCCACCTAGACAGGATCAGAACCAACCACAAATCCCTCAGCATGCACAATCTAGGCCAGCTCCGCAACAGGCAGCTCCACAACAGACCGTAGCAACATCACAGCAGCAGCCTATTGCTGCCACACAAGCAACAACGCAACAGATGTACCAGTATGCACAAACTGACTATCCCGATTATCAGCGATACACATGAAACAGCCTAGAGAGGGAAGTTGGCTTACCCCTTATCGAGGTTCCTGTAGATCAAGAGGGACCTTATGTACATAGTGAACTATTAGGGGAAGACAGAAAGTTTTTACTTGATACAGGGGCAAGCAGAACAACTATACGACGCAGTGAAGTTCCAGGGGCACCCCTCTCAGGCTCACAGAATATTTCCCTTGGATTCTCAGGAAAGCCTATCATTAATGAAGTATCGCAACCTCTTCCACTTACGGTTGGTCCATTGACACGAACTACAGATTTATTGCTTACTAAATCATGTCCAGAAAACTTGTTAGGTATAAAAACATTGAAAGCTCTAGGAGCTATAATATGTTGTTCTCCGGAAGGAGTACGATTATTTTTACGTGACTTCAAAGGTCACTACGTGTCCAGAGACATGGATCACCGGCTGCAGAATTTACCTACACATTTATGGGCACAAGGCCCCACTGATGTTGGTTGCATGAACATTACACCATATCGAGTCACACTAAAAACAGGAGTGGTACTACCACGAATGCGACAATACAAGTTACCACCAGATGCTGTTATGGCTTTACTGCAAATCATTGACGAGCTCATTGCACAAGGAGTGGTTGTGGAAACCGACTCCAATGTATGTAATTCCCCGATAATTCCGATTCTTAAAAGAACGGATCCAAAAGCACCACCAGTATATCGATTAGTTATTGATCTGCGCGAATTAAATAAATGTATTGTACCACAATACCCTGTGGTCCCAGATATCTCTTCATTACTAACAGCTATTGATTCAGAAGCAACGTTCTTTACTGTAATTGATCTCAAGAATGCCTTCTTTAGCGTCCCAATAGATCCGGAAAGTCAATATTTGTTCGGATTCAGTTTAAATGGACGAAGTTTTAAATTCACACGCGCTCCTCAAGGATTCACAGAAAGCCCCAGCATCTATAGCCAAGCACTGAAACGAGAACTTGACAGTATCCACATGCCAGTTAACACTGCCCTGCTTCAATATGTCGATGATCTGCTGATCACCGCCCGAAGCGAACCTGAATGTGAAAAAGCGTCACTGACGGTTTTACAATTTCTGGCCGACAAGGGGAACAAGGTGTCCCCTTCTAAGCTGCAATTCTGTGTCCAGCAAGTTGTTTACCTTGGGCACTTGCTGTCCAAGGAGGGAAGACAGCTTACACCTGATCGCATCCAGTTAATTGCTAACATGCCACCACCTAAGACACAAAAGGAGGTGCGGGCTTTTATAGGTCTCACTTCATACTGTAGGCAGTGGATCCCTCAATATGCATTTCTAGCAAAACCACTCATTCAGTTGACAACACAGGAGGCAGCCACATCGACTGACCTCCCTTGGACTCAAGAACATACACATGCCTTTGAAAGCTTAAAGAAAGCTTTATGCCAAGCACCTGTTTTAGCAACACCATGTTACAGTAAGCCTTTTACACTCTTCGTTACAGAACGCGAAGGTACTGCCTTGTCAGTACTCACTCAGGAACAAGCAGGATCACACAAACCATGTGCTTATTTTTCTAGTACATTAGATCCCGTAGCTCAGGCTCTTCCTGCGTGCCTGAAATCAGTGGCGGCAACAGCTTTAGCAATCAGACAAAGCGATGCCATAGTATTAGGACATCAATTGACAGTACAAGTACCACACACAGTAGAGGTTCTCTTGAACCGCACACAAACACAACACTTGACTATAGCAAGACTCACCGGTTATGAATTAACATTGTTTCAGCCACACATAGAAATCAGACGCTGTAATACATTAAATCCTGCCACACTTTTGCCAGTAAATGGAACAGATCCATTAGCACATGATTGTATTGAAGTCATTACTATCACGACGAAACCCAGACAAGATTTGACAGATATCCCTTTATCAGATTCGGACCTGACATTGTATGTAGATGGTTCATGTATGAGAACAAGTACAGGAGAGTTAGTGGCCGCTTACGCAGTCACAACAGACACTGAAGTCATTGAAACAAATTGTATTAACACTTTGTCAGCTCAAGCAGCAGAGCTCATCGCTCTGACACAAGCCTGTATTCAAGCCAAAAATAAGAGAGTCAACATATACACAGATTCACGTTATGCATTCGGAGTCGTCCATGACTTCGGCGTACTGTGGCGAGAGAGAGGTTATTTAACTTCTCACGGTGCCCACATCCAACACGGACCCCTCATTCAAGCTCTATTAGACGCGATTCATCTACCTACTGCAATATCGATTATGAAATGCAAAGCCCATACAAAAGTTACCGATATCATTTCTCAGGGTAATGACCTAGCTGACAGAACAGCTAAACAGACTGCTCAGAATCAGACTCATACAACTGACACGACAAAGACAATAGTTCCGACACCAACACATTGCATGACAGTTAAGGATCCCGCCCTTGATGTAATTGACATACAGACACATGCTACATCAGAAGAAATAAAGAAATGGACTGAATTAGGAGGGATCCAAACGGATCAAGGATGGATGACGAAGGGAAAATCTATATGGTTTCTTCCCGACTCCATGGTCCAAGTCATCATTAACACAATACATAGTCCAGCGCACCTAGGAGAAAAAGCTATGCTAGACAGCATTCAACACATTTGGTTCAACAAACACTTGCGAGCAGCAGCCAAACAGAAAGTACGTACCTGTATGATATGTTGTCAGTTTAATCCAGGTAAAAGCATTCCCGTAGAGCAGGGTGGATTTCAACCTCCCGATCACCCTTTTGAAGTCCTCCAGATGGATTATATCCAGATGGAACGATGTCGAGGATTCAAATATGTTCTCGTAGTTGTCTGTGCTCTTTCCCGTTGGACAGAAGCCTACCCGGTTTCAGATTACACTGCCTCGACTACTGCCAAACAGCTAGTCCGAGAATTCTTCCCACGGTACGGTTTGCCACGTGTCGTGTACTCAGATAACGGCCAGCCATTCTCATCCGAACGAATGAAACACGTTTCACTTCTGTTAGGTTACCAATGGAAATTCCACTGTGTCCGACATCCCGAGGCAGCAGGTCTTGTGGAACGTCATAATCAAACTCTGAAAATTAGATTGTCCAAAATATGTAGAGAAAAAGGTGTCGATTGGATAGTAGCCTTACCAGTTGCGCTCTTTTACATGAGAATGGTAGCACATTCTCGAACAGGGCTATCCCCGTATGAGGTGATCTTCGGTAGACCACCAAATATGTGGGGGACGCCTATACCTCGTAAAATCACTGATGTTGACTGTAATATGCTGACAGATTACCTGGCTTCCTTGATGTCTGCACTACAATCTTGTCGTTCACAGGTAGCTGCAGCTTTTCCCGATAACACTGAGGTAAAGCCCCATGACGTGGTTCCAGGTGACCTGGTTCTTGTGAGGAATTTCGACCGGAAGACCCAGCTGGAGCCCAGGTGGAAGTTGCCCAAACTCGTCTTGCTGACAACAAGGACAGCCGTGAAGGTTGAGGGACGTAAAGGGTGGTTGCACTCGAGTCATATCAAGAAATTTTATGGACTACCGTCCAATGTGAACACTCAGCCCTGCATTCCCTCACAGACAGACTCAAAGCTCCCCTTGGTTGAACAGACAAAGAACGAACTCTATAAACTGAAACTAAGGTCTAGCAAGTCAGACAATTTGATTGTTTAAGTCCTCTCCAAGGTGAATCGGTTGAATTTGTCTCTGACATGTATCCTCTAGACCGAAATAGAGAGAGAAATAGACAGATACAGCTTAAAAAACATGCGTACTGTAAATCACTTCGTAGTCATTGCATAGTGACATTATTAATTTTGTTTTTTCTAAGTCTTCTGATCATCATTTCTAGTGTATTGCTACATATATATTACCCTATTTCTAAGCGTGCTTACAATGCTACTGCTGAACATTCTTTTAGCGAATTACCTCCGCATGAGTTGTCTTATAGATTTGCGCTGCGCAACAACACTTTTATTAGTATGTTACACCATTCCCATCAGACCAGCAATGCTACCAATTGTTGGATATGTGGCCGACTCCCTCCCTATCAGAACTATAAGGGAGTTTTGCCTCTCTTTCCGTATCCGTTCACACACAATGGCTCCTGTGGAGCATGGTTTAGTTTAATTAATTCCCTAGATTCAAATTCCATAGTTTATCAAGACAACTGGGTATGGGGAAACCTGAACCTAGTTTTGCTTAAAGTCTGCTACCCTAACAAGGAGGGACTTCCCAAAAGAACAGGAACTGATCTAGAAAATGAAGTATATGGATTAGGTAATTTTACACTTAACCTCATGATTCTGAATGTTGAATCCGAAGCTACCCCAATCTTGCCCGCTATGTCAGTATTTCCAGTTAAAGGTGAATTATGTGTAAGAAAGAATGGTTCCATACACATGGGCCATTGTAAATGTACCACTGTAATAACATTCAGTGATCAAGGCAAGTCTACATTCAGAGCCTCTCGTCATTCCTACTTCATATGTGGCCAGACTGCATATATATGTTTACCTCTAGATTGGGATGGTACCTGTTACATAGCATTCCTTCTGCCACCTGTTTTCTTAGCCCCTCCTGATTATCACAGAAATACCCATTTAGTACACAATAGACAGCAGAGAGATCTCCCGATTGTCGATTACACTGAAACGGCATGGGAGCAATACACAGATTTCAATAAAGGTTTCTTTCCCTATATAGGTACGGTCACTAATAGTAAGCTGATACGTAGATTAACTAGAACCCTTGAAGCAGTAGTGAATGAGACTACTTCCGCCCTAGGCAACTTAACAGAGGAGCAGTCTGCGATGCGGATTGTTGTGCTTCAAAATCGTCTTGTCCTTGACGTCATCCTAGCCGATAGGGGCGGAGCTTGTAGGGTCATCGGATCAAGTTGCTGTGTTTTCATACCAGAAAACTCGCCGTCAGTATATAAAGCCATAACTCGCCTTCATAAGATTATAAGCCAGATACACCAGAGTCCAGGCACCTGGACTTGGTCCGGTTGGTTCTGGAGCATGTTGTCAGCCTGGGGATGGAGGATCCTATCCTTCCTAGGTATTGGCTTTCTCATACTATTCAGTTGCTGCTTATGTCTACAATGTGGGCCAGCGATTTGTGGTTTGTGTGCCACATCGTGTATCCCGCATCCAAGTTTTCGTTCAAGATCCCGGAAGAAGAAAGAAGAACAAATTATGCTATATGAACAGATCGATGGATTGATGAAGATCGATATCTCCTGAGGGTCCGTAGGGGACAAGGAGGGAATGAGGAAATATGAATTTTATGATCAGTTATGTCCCCTATCTTAGACCCCAACGGCTCCATGTACATGCTACAAGTACATGTATGTTCCCTCCCGTTCCAGTTATGAAGACGCAAATACATGTGCGTCCACCGTCAACATGTCCTCTTTCAGATCCGCCATGAATGGGTCAGATATTCCATTCCTAAGTATGAAAGGCCACCGACTTTATGTGGTTCACTTTCCACATTTTACAGATTCAGGCGAGTAGGCCCTGAATTCTGCCATCAAGCCTTTTCCTGCCTTCTGCCTCTGAAAGCTCCAGTCTGAGCCCGCATCTGTATCCATGAACTTTGTCCTACTCCCTGCGCGGCTAACGGTGCCTGATCCGGCCTATTGCCTGCCAAAAACTGTATTTCACCTTCAAGATTATCTGCTCCGCTCCTCATCCGATGCATTCCTGTCTAGTAGTTTAGGTAAACATTCTTCCAGCTACCGAGCAAAGGGCCAGGCCTCACTGTCCTCATGCAAGTAATTCATAGCCCCTGTTACCATGGAAGATTTCTGCCCCCTCGCATCTCATGTAGACACTTAGACGCTTGTACACGCACTAACAGTCAGTATAGAATAGATTCCGTCCGAGAGACCTTTCCTTTTGGATAATACAGTTCTTTAAACATAAGATATTAGATATGATTTGGGATTAGGTTGACATGACCCCTCAGACTTCTGTCTCCACATGTAGAGCTAAATGTCAAGTCCCCTTCACCCTCTAGTTGCACGTCAATCACACGTCATGCGGCTGCGCCCGCATCTCTGCCAAGTATTTTCTGCTGACATTGCAGGATTCGCTTATGGATCCACCCACTTGTGACATCATGTTTAATGACGTTTCTAGTTACGCCTATATGTACGCCTTTTTTCATTACGTATGTGTATTATTATCTGTATTATCAGCTGTTACGCCTCCTGCATCTGTCTTAATGTAATGCTTTTCATATAAATATCTTTACTTGTCAATAATGTATTGCCTTCCCTTCCTGAACCCTCGTGGTGATGGAATTTGATGCCTATGGTTCGAACCATAATTCCTTTGTAGAGGAATAAAGCCTTTCAGAACCTCTAATACCACGGATTCTGCCTCTTATTTTTACTGAGTTATTCTTACTAGACTTTACCGCATAAAAAAATAGTACAGGTAATGAAATATTTACCACACTTTACACATGTTTTATTTGTGCCCAGAATATATCTGTGCAGGATCTTGATGCCTTTTTAACTAAATTCTTAGGTTTCCCAGTTTTAATTACCCCCACTCTATTTATCCTGGGGTTATTAGATGACATAGAGTCAAATAAAAGAACTAGGGTAGAGATAGAATTGCTGTTTATTGCAATGGCTGTTGCTCATACATGTGTTACTTCCCAATGGATAAGTATTGATCCCCCATCCTTTTTTAACTGGATGTCCAGGATGCTGGCTGTTTATAATATAGAATCTGCAGTATATAAGTTAAGAGGGCGACTGAAAAGGGAGTTTGGGCAAAAAATCAGAAATTTGGTAAATTAGATCAGCTATTTCTTGCACAGGCACTTTCTGCCACACTATCAATTGTAATTTAAGATGTAAATGGAGCTGTTATATATTTATAAATGAAATTGGGCTGTTATCCCCTCGATTGAACAGGCACTTTCACTCGTTGAGTATTTAGATCAACCTATTTATTGCACAGGCACTTTTTTTTCGATATTATCAAAAGTATATTTATGAGGTAACGCGTGCCGCTATTTCTCAGACATATCTGTGATTGAAATTCTCTTTATTGCAATGGTGGTGATACGATGTACTGTGTGTATTTAAAAGGTGTCATGGCATGTATTATCTGGGGTTTTGTTGTTTTTCTGCAAATAACATTATTTTAAAACAAAAAATTGTTTTTTTCGTCCCTTGGTACTGGAGTTATCATAAGATCATCAAAGGCCTAAGGAAACCTGACAACAATATCCTACCCGCTTGCAAAAACCTAGCTGTACCTCGGTGCATTCTAAATAATTAAAGACAGCTACAAATACAAATTATTATACCAGCATACCTGGATGTTTTTCAGTATCTCATAATAAGTAAAGAGCTTAATCTCTATTCCTTTTAAGACTCAGTATTTATCCTAATGGTTTATTGCAGGGCGATTAAGGTGACCCTCCTGTTACATGATACCTGAAAATTCATATCATACTCAAACTCAGACCTGCATCATGAAATGAAAGTAACTGATTAGAAAGTTGACTGTTCTTGTTTTAAAAATAAAAAAAAGAGGATGGATGGACTCTCGAACTGGCTCACAAGGTTAGATAATATTGATTGCAACAAAGATGGGATATATTGCCCTCTTATGGAGCATGTCGATTACAGCACTCCAGAGATCATCCCTGTTCCCAAATTGATCCTGCAATATGGACAGCGCATTGTTTACGATCTCAATCATTCTAGATGAGAATATAGTTCTGTCGGGTTCAGTTATTCGAATAACACACTCTTTGGTGTCCATACGGTTTCTATAATCAATATTTATTAAACAAATTAATCATCAACCCACTGGTTCGCCCAATTTATTTAATAAAACAACATTCTAATTGCTAGCCTCACTTTGTGTGTCAAGTTCAGTAATGTTTTTGCCTCGGGAAAGATTGCTCCGAAATGAAAAAGGTCCATGGTTTTTACAGTATTTGGCAAGCTTGGGCAAAGTCGGTATGTTTGTCCTTTGTGAGCTGGTTATGTTTTATTCAATATTTTGTGTAATCATATGGACAGAAACAAAAAGAAGAAGAAAAAAAAAATGCTACTTTTTTAAAATGGAAGCCACATCCGTGCAGTAAATATTTTAAATTCTAAAAAAATAACCATCATATTTATTTTAATAGAACACTACAGGTAAGCGTATCTTGAATAGATATGGAAATCAATTGACTTGCAATGCTCATTATATGAAAATATTATTCTTAATGATATAAAGAAAATATACGTCAGCATTAAATTAGCTTGAAGAAATCATTTAAATACACGGATGACTAAAAAATAGATAGTTATCCTATAGAAAGAAAAAATGACAAACTGAAGGATTTACATTGAGATGTAGTTTTTTGTAGGGAAATGGGCACATGAAATCAAGCATACGGTCTTCAGTCACAGTGCAAGGGAGCCATTGCTAAATCGAAAGCAAAATTGCACCCACTGTCATATACATTAGTGAGTGGAAGCAAAATGTGACTGCTAGTTCAGTGGTTGAATGGATGACCAGTAGCCCCTCCATGCATGCATATAAGTATGCATTTTTTATTTAGGAATGTTTTTGAAAGCATGAGACTGTCAAGATAGGCAACACTGTCTCTAGTCAAGATATAATAAGGTCTCTTACACTGACCCAAGTAAGTTATTGTTACAACGCATTTTATTGATTTTAAGTCAACAGTAAAGCAGACAATAAAATAATACCATACCAAATTGACTCACCCAAACCTCCGGTCCCAGCACCTCAAGGTCCCCACCTACAAAACCCACCAAAAAGTACTAGGTTATTTACAAAGATAGTCAAGGCTTCCCATTCTGTACAAGCAAGTTCAGTGTTGACAACTATGAATTTTCCTCCCCATATAGCCCACTAAGAAGTACTAAGTTATCTACCCTATAACCAAGGCTTCCAATTCTTTATGAGCAAGTTCAAGCTTGTTAACTACGAATTTTCATCAAGGGTATCTTTTGGTGTGTCTAATGGATCTACATTGATCACCTGGTATTTCCCCAGGGTTTCCAAATATACCAACATTTCTGTGGGCACCCTCTTCCTGCAAAGATCAGTTTCTTCAAAGCCATACAATAATCTAGGTCATTTCGCCACTCCTCCAGTGTGAGGGGTACTCTGTTCCCTCCAACAGTGAACTATGTCTTGTTTCGCTACTACTAACCCAAATGGAGCAAGGACAGTTTGCAGCTATTGTTATCTGAGTCAACATTTATTTGTAAGATGACTAAATCTGACACAGTGTGCAGCCCAGCATGGATAGCAGACCAGAACGTACCACCCCAGTATGAGCCAGGTACCTAACACCCTCAGTTTGTATGCATTAGGTCACTCTCCTACAGGGAGCATCAAAGACAGGGAGATGCGATCTTCCCCCATCTTTCATAGCCTTTGTCTCGTAAGGTAGACTCTGTGCAAAAACGTTATCTCAATGAGCGGAAATCTGCTCTCTAGGGCTGTCTCTCTCGAAGCCGCTCTGGCCTCGCCCCAATCATCGTTCGTGAGAGGCCCAAGTTCTACTCTCAAGCCAAGGTCAATGTTTAAAATGAGTATGGTATATTATTTAGTAGTGATTGTCAGATTTGGGTAACGTCATGATAACATAGTTCCCGCAAGAAAAATTTCACTTCCAGGGGATCGCATTCCAGTAGGGCGTCCAGGCCAGATATGTACAGCATAATGGTGTATTATAGATGTGCTATACTGGAACAATTGGCTGCGATGTAGCTCATATTGAGCCTGGAAGTCTCTAAAGGAGATCATCACATCCCCTTATGTAGATATAACAGAAATATCACACTTTTCCAATCTATCCAGCTCTGTCACTTGTTTTACTACTGTTCCCATTCAGATCGGGGTCTGTTCTGTGAGTCGGTTATTCCAGCCCACTGACTTAAGAGTATGTTTCCAGATATGTATCTCAGTCCATGTGGCTGGGGGGAGAGTCAGATCCACCCTGCCCCCATATAGCAAATGTTGGATGTGTGTCTCCTGTAGTACTCCTTTCTCAAGCATATTGGAGGAATTTCCCAGGAATTCGTACCACCGTTTGCAAAGGGTTTGTAGAAAGACTATCGCAATACCTCTCTCATATGTGAATTTTAAGCATTTTGATTGGGTAATCTGTGTGTAATTCTGACACCAGTGGAAGCTTTATAGAGTGGAATCTGACCCATGTAACTTTTGACTTCTGCCCCGGATTGCCTCAAGCTGTTTAATATCAAATTTTTACCTACCTTGTTCTCTTAGTTTGAGACAAATAGAATCCTCTGCAAGACCAACAAATGATTTTAAATTCTCGACTAGGTTTGATGGGTTTGATGTTCATGGAAAGCTGGTCATTATGCTTGGACTAGTTACGCCGCTACTAAACATTGGTTGACTTTGCTAAAGCCGCATCCATGAGAATTTGGCCAATGCCATAAAAGTACCTACTACCGATCGACAGTGAGGCAGGGAAGTGTCATGTACCTTAACTCTTAAACATCTTTCAAATTTCCAACACAGGTGTAAATTATTCCTCCTGTTTTAAGAAAACAAGATGTTTGAGCATTGTATTATGCAGATGCAGTACTCTACTCAAGCAAGTACCTGTTGACCTCAACAAGACTAGAATGAACTGGCTGTCAACGCTGACTAATGAACTTTACTTTAATCTCAACAAAGGCCCATGTTTTGGCTTTACACCAGTCAAGATTGATAGGGCATTGCCTGTTGGGTAATAATCAGCTAAATTCTGTGTTTATCTATAGTTATTTAGACATCTTCATTGATGATAGTGATAGAGCGAAATTCCTGATTGTGTACATTAAATGCATTTAACTGTAAAGTGCTATCTTCAATGTAGAATAACATACACACATTGAACACAAATTGTGTAACAGGCAATCACACTTAGACATTAAAAGCAAATGAGCAAATTAACCTATTGTTATGAATTAAGTTGGTCAAACGCTGACTCCATTATGTAATGTTTCAGCAGCCTTCTGGTAGCTAGTGAATAGACATTTGCTATGTATTAGAGGACTGATACTGAAGTTCTCAGCAGGAGAGGAGATGGCAGGAATCAGGGCTTGTGGGAAGAGCTGTCTGAATCACACATTTCTGTTTAAGGTACAAACTAAGGACATAGTTGAGTAT